>NW_027460368.1:1428333-2142500 GCF_050947875.1 Dermacentor variabilis
CACACGGCGGTCTGGTACTAGCGGCGCAACCACATTGGACAGAGTGCCCCACCTGTTTGCAGCGACAGTTGCCGTTAAAGATGAGCAACTTGCATTGCGAAGCAATCGGGTGACGCAGGCATCTGCTGCCGCAGCCTACGCAGCGACATGGTCTACCCGGCATTTTAGCGTTGATTCCTTTCCAACCTGCACGTTTCTTTTCTTTCGGGGGCGCTAATGTGTGGCTCACACTTGGTGTCCCATTTTATCTGAATATGGACAAGTCGCTTTCGTGGGCATCAGCTTCACCAGCCACTTTTCCGGGCCTTTCCGCCCATCTGGCTATCAACTTCATACACATCGGACCATGTGAGCACGTATTCTGGTCTCCGTTTATTCTTAATCGCTGCCGAGAAAGGCCACAGGCGCAATTTAATTGCCCAGGGCTGGAGCAGGAAAGGGTTAACGGGGAGCACGAATCACTGTGTGTGTGAATTTGGAGTCAATGTCGCTGTACAGACTGCAGAAGCAAATGCTTACTTCGAGAGATTACTTCGCAATGCGACTGACCAGGCCGCCACATCCGAGAATCATAACACGGCTACCGTAACCAAGTGAGATAACAGCGCAATTAAACAGCAAACAATCACCGCATAGGGTTCACACAGTAGATTACACATTGGCTACAAACCATATGGCAACAGTAAGCATTCACATGCAGGGGTATACATCCAGCCGCCTACTTACAGGCCTAGTGCTTGCCTTCGTCGCACGTGGTGCTCTGGTAACGAGCGACAACCAGCAGTGCAAACAGATTGGACAGAGCGTCGCACCTGTTTGAACCGACAGTTGCCATTGAAGATGAGCAACTTCCATTGCGAAGCAGTTAGGTGACGCAGGCATCTGCTGCCGCAACCAACACAGCGACATGGACACCCGGTATTTTAGTGTTAACTCCTTTCCAACCTGCACACTTCTTTCCTTTCGGGGGCCACTAACGTGTGGTTCGCACTTGATGCCCCACTTTGTCTCAATATGGACAAATCGGTTCCGTGGGCATCACCCTCGGCAGCCACTTTTGCCGGCCTTTTCACGCATATGGCTATCAACTTCATACATTTCGAACCATGTAAGCACGTATCTTGATCACCGTTCTTAGCAAATCATGGCCGAGGAAGGCCACAAGCACAATTTGCCCATGGTTGCAGCAGGAAAGAACGAACGGGGAGCGCCAGTTATGATGCGTGTGTACTGCGAGTCTGTGTCGCTGTGCGGACTGCAGGAGAAAATGCTTAACTCGATAGACTGCTTACCAACGCAACTGACCAGGCCCCCACATCCGAGAATCGTAACACGGCGTCCACAACCAAGTGGGGCAGCACAACCAGATTCTGCAATCAATCACTTCAGTGTAGCCACAGGCTATCGCACATAGGCACAGGCTATCGAGGAAGAGCAATCGTAAACGAGACTAGGAATATGGAAAATGAGAAAGCTTGCATTCATAAAAAAGAAGCTACTCTGCTCTGCAAACATTGAAGGCTAAAAACATTACGAAAAGTTAAATGGCGCATAGCACACGGTGCGTAGGCTAATGCAAGACACATGCCGATGCTGCATCAGCTATTTGAGGAGAGGAATTGCGCATGACAACATACACTAGAAAATACTGCTACAGATATGTTACGCTGTTAGACAGTGACTGGTATTAAGTATGAGCGAAGAATCGGTTTCCCTTTATGTTTGGATGAGGATGAATGATCTCTAACGAGAATGGGCAATGAAAAAGTTTGCATTAATAGAAAAGAGTTACACTTGGCACAAATGGAATGGACATGGCCAGGAAGGTGATTAAGGGCAAACTGACGGAACTGTTTTGGCCAGCATCGTCCGTGCTTGGTCAGAAGTTGCAAGTGAATCTGAACACGAAGAATTTCTAGAAAGTCCTTTTTGAATTACCTAGATGACTCGGCCAAATGTCCGTGCTGGTGGAATGGTGGCGGAAGCTCTTTTCAGTCTTGACACAGTCCTCTGCAGACTTGATATCTCATCAAAATTTTTCTACATGCGCTTCTTTGTTCGTGGTGTAAAAGCCTTGCAAATTCGGCTCCAGCCCCTTCCAGTTGGTGTAGATGGGAGCTGCTGTGATGACCAAGATGCGCTTGGCACAGACTCTGTTGGGGCAGAACAGTGACACATGACATACAGCACTGATTAGCCAAACTCATGTGGTGTTTGCTTTTATGTTCGAACCAATTATACTGAACCATAAATATGAACAGACATTCATATCTGCTGCAAGCAAATGACGTGTATCTCAAGACTAAGAAGCCAATACAGCATATATCAAGCATATATAAAGCATATTTATTTCTGAATCAGGTGTTTTTTACCTTGTACATTCTAAAAACTAGGAGGGTATCGCAGGAGTGAAGCGGCCGATTTACTCTTCTATGCGTTCTTTTACTCTCGCAAAATGTCGAGTGGAGTGAAATGCATTGTTCACTGCGTCACCAAGGCAAGAGTGAAATGTGCTTTTCACTCTGCCCTTCCGAGAGAGAGGAGAATGCCCGTTCTATTGTTGCGGCAATAGAGAAAAAAAGTAGCGTAACCTTCTGCTTCAACTGTAGGAGGCTGTCCCTGAACATGGCGATGCATGACTCACGCACACTGAGCAAAGAACACGCCGTTTTGCTTCTAAGAGAACAGGCAGTCACAGTTCAAAGGAACGCGGAGCGAATGCTCTACTTTTTCACTCGGAGTTGCTCCACCGCGCGCGCGCTCAACATCGCGGAGCAGCACAGCACCGGAGAAAGGCGATCCTTCCAGCGAGCAGCAACGAAGGCCATCCAAGGGAGATCGTGTGTCAGCTGCTCGCGTCGCCGCGAAAACACGACAGTCGACAGGATATAACAACAAATCCTCCACGGTAAGTGAATTCTAACTTAGGTGCACATTCTGCGTATATAACATGCTATCGCCAGGAAGTCGTCGCGGCGCTTAGCTGACGCGATTGACAACGGACTAGGCATGTGCGCTCTCTCGATGTCAATCGAAAAAGCCAGTCGTCGCGATAACTGCATGTGACTTTATCACTTGCCGCCATCTGTAAGAGCTTTGAAGATCTCAAACGCTGCCAGAACCATGGTATGTTCAATAAGACATGAGGTGAGAGGACTGCTTAAAATGGGTTTGTTCACTAGCATGATTCCGAGCCGCGAAGCTCTCTACATCTCAGTAAGGTGCCTGGTGGTGGTCTCGTGCTGACGATGCCCTCTAGGTGAGCGCATATTTCCCCCCTCATCTTTTAAGAGATTCAATACATACAAGCATTTGTCTCGCAAACCAGATTTATTTCAAGGGAATTTTCCACGTCTCAATAATTTCTCTCGTCGTATACGAGTGCTGATTGCCGTGTTATAGTTTGTTAACGAAGCTTCCCCTCAAGTTTAAGTATTTTAAGGCAGTTTTCCTAGTCTATAAAGCCGCTCGAGTTCACGCTGCTCCTCTGGCGGCCATTTTTCCAAGGAATTATGCCTTCCAACCACTCAGAATGCCGGTGACAATCTGGATATTGATCAATTCTGGATATTGTAAATAGTAAACAGCTACTTTTGCTTACATGATCGGCCATGACATTTAAATTGCTGATACAACGGAAAGCATTGCACCGGATGCACGTATATAGAGCTGTGTATGTTGAGTGAGACAAGAGCTGCACTATAGGCATCGCAGGCAGTTTTAATTGGAGGCAAACTTGGCAAGTGCGCCTCGAATGATAAATTGTTTTGTCTAAACCGAGACAGCGCGAATTGGTAGGCTGCATGAAAGAGAGACATTCTTATTGAATGACAGGAAGTTATTCGGCATATATCTGGCGATCACTCAGGAAATGGTTGTTGTGGAACGACGAGCCAGTTCTGATGTACGTCGCTATAAAAACGCGCGAGATAGTGTCGAGCAGCCTATATTGGCTTTTGTGTGTGTATATATATATCAATTCTAAATATTATACGGCAGTTTGTCGTGTGCGTATCATGGACACGCATGCTTATATCGCCTTCCGTTTCCCTACCACGGTTGCGCTTTAAAACCAACAGCGCGCGCATGCAATCCCATAGATGAGATGAATACATATATATAGAAAAGTATCAGTCATAGCTCTCGTAGTATAGCCTAGTATAGTTTTCCTAGTCTATAAAGCCGCTCGAGTTCACGCTGCTCCTCTGGCGGCCATTTTTCCAAGAAATTATGCCTTCCAACCACTTGCCTTCCAAAACCACATGCCTTCCAAAATCGGCTGCCGCGGACATCATCAGCCCCTTTCCACATAAGTATGAGGCTCGGAGCAGGAGCTTTGGCGCTTGAAAGTAACCGTTGGCTTGACGAACCAACCGACTGAGCTACCTCTCCGGGTAACATTGAAGGATCACGAGTTCAAATCACATGTTATGTTCCTTTTTTTCCCTTTTTTTTCTTTCTTTTAATGTATTTTCCTTCCTTTTATCACTGTACGGAAACCCTCCAAAAAAAATTATATATCCTCAATTATGTGTGGCCACACATGTGCAGGTCATAAATACCAGGTTCGCTAGCCGAGTGCCATCCATGCGGTATAACCGAGCTCAGATTGGTCCACCTTGACTGATCAAATAGGGCACCACTGTAGGTTAAATGAGGCGTACAACTCCTGCGGGACCCGCCGTGGTTGCTCAGTGGTTATGGTGTTAGACTGCTGAGCACGAGGTCGCGGGATCGGACCCCGGCCACGGCGGCCGCATTTCGATAGGGGCGAAATGCGAAAACACCCGTGTACTTAGAATTAGGTGCACGTTAAAGAACCCCAGGTGGTCGAAATTTTCGGAGTCCTCCACTACGGCGTGCATAATCAGAAAGTGGTTTCGTCACGCAAAACACCATAATTCAATTTTTAATTTAACTCGTGCGGGGACGGTAGAGTATCCGTCTCCAGTGCAAGAGGACCGTGATTCAAATCCCGGTGCCGCGCAATTCTCCACCGGAAAATACAAAAAAAAAACCGTGTGTTGAGAAAATTGCACAAACAGGCCTGGAGTGCGGCCTGATCCCGGTGACCAGAACCGGTAACGCACTCTCTCACCAGAGCAGGATTGGCCACCCTGGTGCAGTACTTGGCCACAACCTCCTATATGAATACAACAATCAAACCCCGGCCCTCAGTCCCCAGCAGCCGCGAAGCAACTGACCACGGCGGCGGTCAGATCGGTGACGCTGCAGAGGGTGCTAAGAATACCTGGCTCCGGACAGGCCGCCATTGGAATCTGAACCTGGCAACGTTTAACGTTAGAACGCTATCTAGTGAGGCGAGTCTAGCAGTGTTATTGGAGGAATTAGAGGGTAGTAAATGGGATATAATAGGGCTCAGTGAGGTTAGGAGGACAAAAGAAGCATATACAGTGCTAAAAAGCGGGCATGTACTGTGTTACCGGGACTTAGCGGAGAGACGAGAACTAGGAGTCGGATTCCTGATTAATAAGGAAATAGCTGGTAACATACAGGAATTCTATAGCATTAACGAGAGGGTGGCAGGTCTTGTTGTGAAACTTAATAAGAGGTACAAATTGAAGGTGGTACAAGTCTATGCCCCTACATGCAGTCATGATGACCAGGAAGTCGAAAGCTTTTATGAAGACGTGGAATCGGCGATGGGTAAAGTCAAAACAAAATACACTATACTGATGGGCGACTTCAATGCCAGGGTAGGCAAGAAGCAGGCTGGAGACAAGTCAGTGGGGGAATATGGCATAGGCTCTAGGAATAGCAGAGAATTATTAGTAGAGTTTGCAGAACAGAATAATATGCGGATAATGAACACCTTTTTCCGCAAGCGGGTTAGTCGAAAGTGGACGTGGAGGAGCCCGAATGGTGAGACTAGAAATGAAATCGACTTCATACTCTGCGCGAACCCTGGCATCATACAAGATGTAGACGTGCTCGGCAAGGTACGCTGCAGTGACCATAGGATGGTAAGAACTCGAATTAGCCTAGACTTGAGGAGGGAACGGAAGAAACTGGTACACAAGAAGCCAATCAATGAGTTAGCGGTAAGAGGGAAACTAGAGGAATTCCGGATCAAGCTACAGAACAGGTATTCGGCTTTAACTCAGGAAGAGGACCTTAGTGTTGAAGCAATGAACGACTATCTCATGGGCACCATTAATGAGTGCGCAATAGAAGTAGGTGGTAACGCCGTTAGACAGGAAACCAGTAAGCTATCGCAGGAGACGAAAGATCTGATCAAGAAACGCCAATGTATGAAAGCCTCTAACCCTACAGCTAGAATAGAACTGGCAGAACTTTGTAAGTTAATCAACAAGCGTAAGACAGCGGACATCAGGAACTATAATATGGATAGAATTGAACAGGCTCTCAGGAACGGAGGAAGCCTAAAAACAGTGAAGAAGAAACTAGGAATAGGCAAGAATCAGATGTGTGCGTTAAGAGACAAAGCCGGCAATATCGTTACTAATATGGATGAGATACTCCAAGTGGCTGAGGAGTTCTATAGAGATTTATACAGTACCAGTGGCACCCACGACGATAGTTACAAGAGAGAATAGCCTAGAGGAATTCGAAATCCCACAGGTAACGCCAGAAGAAGCAAAGAAAGCCTTAGGAGCTATGCAAAGGGGGAAGGCAGCTGGGGAGGATCGGGTAACAGCAGATTTGTTGAAGGATGGTGGTCAGATTGTTCTAGAGAAACTGGCCACCCTGTATACGCAGTGCCTCATAACCTCGAGCGTACCGGAATCTTGGAAGAACGCTAACATAATCCTAATCCATAAGAAAGGGGACGCCAAAGACTTGAAAAATTATAGACCGATCAGCTTACTGTCCGTTGCCTACAAAGTATTTACTAAGGTAATCGCAAATAGAATCAGGAACACCTTAGACTTCTGTCAACCAAAGGACCAGGCAGGATTCCGTAAAGGCTACTCAACAATAGACCATATTCACACTATCAATCAAGTGATAGAGAAATGTGCAGAATATGACCAACCCTTATATATAGCTTTCATTGATTACGAGAAAGCGTTTGATTCAGTCGAAACCTCAGCAGTCATGGAGGCATTACGGAATCAGGGTGTAGATGAGCCACATGTAAAGATACTGGAAGATATCTATAGCGGCTCCACAGCCACCGTAGTCCTCCACAAAGAAAGCAACAAAATCCCTATAAAGAAAGGCGTCAGACAGGGAGATACGATATCTCCAATGCTATTCACAGCATGTTTACAGGAGGTATTCAGAGGCCTGGAGTGGGAAGAATTGGGGATAAAAGTTGATGGAGAATACCTTAGCAACTTGCGATTCGCTGATGATATTGCCTTGCTTAGTAACTCAGGAGACCAATTGCAATGCATGCTCACTGACCTGGAGAGGCAAAGCAGAAGGGTGGGTCTGAAAATTAATCTGCAGAAAACTAAAGTATTGTTTAACAGGCTCGGAAGAGAACAGCAGTTTACGATAGGTAGCGAAGCACTGGAAGGGGTAAGGGAATACATCTACTTAGGGCAGGTAGTGACCACGGATCCGGATCATGAGACTGTAATAACCAGAAGAATAAGAATGGGCTGGGGTGCGTTTGGCAGGCATTCTCAAATCATGAACAGCAGGTTGCCACTATCCCTCAAAAGGAAGGTGTATAACAGCTGTGTGTTACGAGTACTCACATATGGGGCAGAAACCTGGAGGCTTACGAAAAGGGTTCTGCTGAAATTGAGGACGACGCAACGAGCTATGGAAAGAAGAATGATGGGTGTGACGTTAAGGGATAAGAAAAGAGCAGATTGGGTGAGGCAACAAACGCGGGTAAACGACATCTTAGTTGAAATCAAGAAAAAGAAATGGGCATGGGGCGGACATGTAATGAGGAGGGAAGATAACCGATGGTCATTAAGGGTTACGGACTGGATTCCAAGGGAAGGGATGCGTAGCAGGGGGCGGCAGAAAGTTAGGTGGGCGGATGACATTAAGACGTTTGCAGGGACAACATGGCCACAATTAGTACATGACCGGGGTAGTTGGAGAAGTATGGGAGAGGCCTTTGCCCTGCAGTGGGCGTAACTAGGCTGATGATGATGATGATTCCGAGCCTATTGGGGGCGAGGACTTACGGAGTCGCCATCTGTTGGAAGCGCCTCCCTTGCGTAGTATGAGGTATAGATTTGGCTTACGACGCTCAGTAAAAACACCACGCGGCAGCCCCCCTGTACATTTCTGTAAGTACTCTGAGAACGAGGGAACCTTATTACTGTTGAAATAATAATCTTGGCCAGAGTGAAAGCACAGTGTGTGTGAGTGAGTGAAAAACTTTACTAGCTCTAGATTCGCTGGTCTGCTGCGGTCTTCAGATGGCTTAAGGTGTTCTCACACCCATGCTCTTGGGACAAAGGAGCGGCAACACAGTAGTGCAAACAATCACAAGGGCATTTATTGCACCTTTCATAGATCAATGCCTGCTAGCCGAGTTGCTATCCACAAAACATGCCGATGGGCGCGCGACAAATCTAGAAGTCCGACTCACCGTGACCGGATAACGAGCGAATATGTTCGCCCCATGCTGGATCCCAACGCCTGGTCGTTCGCGTGTACGGTCACGCGAACGGTGGCGCGTTCGAAGGATGCCACGCGAGACTGTCTCGCAGAAGTATGAATCGGCGCACGCGCGGCACGGCACGTCCGCACTGCTAGCTGTCCCGAACCACAGAGGAAGCGCCTTGTCTTTCGGCGCCCAAGTAACCCCGCCTGTAGGCGGCGTTAGCAGCGCAACACTCGCGCCCTCTCTCGTACTGCACCTCAACCACTCCGACCGCCGCGGGCGCCAGGCTACGCGGTGAAGCCGGATTACAGGAGACGCGCCGTGCGAGAAAACATATCAGGGGACGCGTGAGAGTCGCGCATCCAGACATCCCTGTGGTATAGACCGAAGGTGGAAGCCAGACTCCAGCCGTCCCGAAGTAAAAAGCCGTTTATTTAGCATATACAACCAATATATATAATTAAGAACAGAAGCGCCCCCTGGGGAATAAAGAACTGAAATGAATAACGAAACTGAATATAACATACTCCCTCCCTTATTTTTAGTGGTTAGTTGTTAGTAAGTATTAGTAACGAAAACCCCAAAGCATGCACACTGTACTTATTTAGACATATTTACAACCTATGTACACAATGACAGACCACCAACTAATTTGTCTGATAGTCTTGAAGCCAGGCCGGTGGCCGGCGCTCTCGGGTCGGCCGCGTTGGACGTCGCACTGGCGACGGGCTCGTTGACTGCTGCTGTGGTATGCCAGAAGACAGCGGCTGCGGCGTGGCAGGCTGTAGCGCCTCAGGAGACAGCGGCTGCGGCGTGGCAGGTTGCAGCGCCTCAGGAGACAGCGGCTGCGGCGTGGCAGGTTGCAGCGCCTCAGGAGACCGCGGCTGCGGCGTGGCAGGTTGCAGCGCCTCAGGAGACCGCGGCTGCGGCGTGGCAGGTTGCAGCGCCTCAGGAGACCGCGGCTGCGGCGTGGCAGGTTGCAGCGCCTCAGGAGACCGCGGCTGCGGCGTGGCAGGTTGCAGCGCCTCAGGAGACCGCGGCTGCGGCGTGGCAGGTTGCAGCGCCTCAGGAGACCGCGGCTGCGGCGTGGCAGGTTGCAGTGCATCAGGAAGCTGCGACGTAGTGGGCTGCAGCGCATCAGGAGACCGCGGCTGCGGCGTGGCAGGTAGGCTTGGTTCCCAGGTGCCCCTCTCTGGAACCCTGGAAAGCTTGGAGGCATTCCACGTACGGCCGTCTCCAAGTCGGAAAGAGGCTGGTGATGTTTTGGCGGACTTATCTGCCTCCAGGCAGATATGGCAATTTTTTACTGCCGTTTCCACTTGCTCATCCATTCGTGGCCACCAGAACCGCTCACGCAGTCGCGCCTTCGTGCGCGTGATACCCGGATGTGTCTCGTGCGCGGTGCCGATGATCTGAGCCGTGAGGGAGGACGGAACAACGAGGCGCTCTCCACGCAGTAGCAGGTTATCGACAACAGAAAATTCTTCCCGAATGTCGTAGAATGGTTTCTTGTGGTATGAACTTCTTTGGCTGCCAGGAACTCGGCACCAATGACTTGACGGTTTCCAGGCAACTGTCGTCGAGGGCGGCCTGCCTGAACTTCTCCTTAGTCACGCAGGCTGGCTCAATGAACGAGACAATTTCTTCCTCCTTAGCCATCTCTGCCTCCGAGGTAGGTGCTGGTAGCCGAGAAAGTGCATCTGCTACAGTGTTTGTGGACCCCTTGCGGTATTCAACAGTGAAATTGTAGCAAAGCAGTCGTGCACTCCAGCGTGCGATTCGGAGTGGGCGTCTTCCATGTCCTTGTGACGACAGCAAGGACACCAGTGCCTGGTGGTCTGTTCGTATTGTGAAATGGCGACCCCACAGGTATGTGTGCCATCGCTCACACGCCCAAATGCACGCAAGAGCTTCTCGTTCACCGACTGAATATTTTCTCTCTGCAGGCGACAGTGTACGAGATGCGAAAGCGACTGTGCGGAGCTCGTGGCCACTTTGTTGCTGCAGGACTGCTCCCAACCCACAGTCGGACGCGTCGGTAGACACAATTACTGGCAATGACGGGTCGAATATCTGGAGGACTGTACTCGACGCAAGCATTTCCTTGACCCTCCGGAAACTGCTGTCTGCTTCGGCAGACCAGATGAATGGCTCATTTTTGCGAAGTAAGACTCTCATAGGCTCAACCACTTGTGCCAAGTGTGGAACAAACTTAGAGTAGTATTCTACGAGGCCCAGGAACGAACGAAGGGTGGCCACATCAGTTGGCACTGGTGTGTTAACTATGGAGTCTACTTTCTCTGGAAGTGGCGAGATACCACGTGCAGTGACCTTGTGCCCTAGAAAGGCAAGTTCTGGAACGTCGAAAAGGCATTTGTTGTTCAGTTTCAGACCTGCGTTCTTGATCTTTTGCAGCACGGTCTTCAAGTTTGAAAGGTGTTCTTCTGCAGTCTTGCCAAAAATGATGACATCAATGTAGAACAACACGCCAGGGCAGCGGTCAAGGATTTTTGCCATCATCTTCTGAAATGCCGCTGGGGCAGAAGAAACCAACCCAAAGCAAACTCTTTTAAAACGGAAAAGGCCATCATGGGTGATGAAAGCTGTCAGATCCCTGCTGTCAGGGTGCAAACGAACCTGATGATAAGCGGAAGCCAAGTCAAGTTTGGAGAAGTGTGTAGCCCCTACCAAAGCGTGAAGCAGCTCCTCTGTATGGGGCAACGGGAAACTGTCTGGAACAATAGCTTTGTTTGGCTCTCGAAGGTCTACACAGATCCTGATGCTACCATCTTTCTTGTTAACAACAACAATGGGGGACACCCATTCAGAAGCATCGATCCGTTCAATGATGTCAAGGCTCAGCAACCTCTGAAGCTCATTTGATACTGGTGACCGGAGAGAATACGGCAGACGGCGAAGCTTCGAAGTTACAGGCTGCACGCCTTGCCGTGTCTTGATGCGATGCGTGAACCCCTTAGCAAGACCAAACTCGGGACTGAAAAGTGAACTGAACTCATGTGCTAAGGCTGGCGGAAGAGCTTTGTTACGGGGCTGCGTGCTTGTCGGTGTGGAAATAGAACAGGATAGCGGGTCAACAACAGTCGGCTGCGGAGCTATGGACGTGTATAAGCACTTGAGAGCAGAACCCTCAATGCGAAGATCCAAGGCTTTAATACAGTCAAGACCGATCAGAGAAGTGCCTCGGTGAAAAACAAAAACGTAGCGACGCTGTGCTGCCTTTAAATCGAACGTCTGCCTGGAAACAACCTAGCACTGGAATCGGCCGTTGAGAGTAGTCAAACAAGCTAACATGCGGAGCAGGCAGAAGCGGAACACTGAAAATATCGACTGAATTCTCGCTCCGACAGGATTGAGACAGACGACCCTAAATCAACAAGGAATGTCAAAGTGACATTCGCGACTTGCACTTGAATATGAATTCCGCTACGCACGGAACGTTGCACAGTCAAAACTTCCTCAGCACTGCTGGATGACGAAATATCTTCATGAAATTCAACTTCATGGACTCGGCCTTGCATTTGGTTTAGCTTGCGGTTGCATACTCTTTGAAAGTGGCCCTTGCGACCGCACAACGAACAAGTCTTGCCATGCGCTGGGCACTGCGGCGCTGACGCGATGTGGTCCCGCGAGCCGCATCGGAAACAATGTGGCGAGCCGGAGCGGCTACTCTGTTCTCGGTTCCACTGAGGTGGGCGGTTCCGCTGCGGCGCACGTGAGCCGCCCACGCTCCTCGTTAAATTCTGCTCTAAGGTGGCTGCTGGTTGTGAATTCCTTTTCGAAGAATGCGACGATGGTTTTCGACGCTGCCGCAATGAAATTGCTTCGACCGAAGCAGAAAGCTCCTTTAGCTCTTCAGCCGCCTGCTCAAACTGAAGTGCAATTCGAACGGAATTCTCGAACGAAAGTGCAGAACCCTCGAGCAGTAACCGCTCACGTACGCGAGTGGAAGCGACGCCGGAAACGAATTGGTCCCGCAGAACATCATCTTGCGAGGCAAACGAACAATGTGACGCTAGCTCCCGTAGAGCGGCAACAAAGTCATGAACGGACTCGCCTGTGTGTTGGCTGCGGCGGTGAAAGCGATGACGCTCGATGATAATGTTGCGCGACGTCGAAAACTGGTTCCGTAATGCGGCGAGTGCAGAGTCGTATTCGTCAGGAGGGGCCACGACAGACTTGTCATCGGCGCGTGCTGCGGCACTTGGCGCGGCCGGTGCTGCGGCGCTGGTCCCTGCATGTAGCGTCTGATAAATACGCTGGCCCTCCGCCCCCAAACAATGCAAAAGAATAGCCTTGCGTTGGTCCGGCTTGAATGCGGCGGCTCCGGATGCCAGCAAGTACACGTTGAACATCTGCTCCCACTGCTGCCATGGCAATGAGGGACGGCCGGGCGTCGGAAGGAAAAACGGTGGCGGAGCAAGCCCGGTGAAGCTCATGGTGGGCGGATACGGACGGCGCAGTGGGGCTTGGGGTACGTTCACGATATCCTCGTCGCCAATGTGGTATAGACCGAAGGTGGAAGCCAGACTCCAGCCGTCCTGAAGTAAAAAGCCGTTTATTTAGCATATACAACCAATATATATAATGAAGAACAGAAGCGCCCCCTGGGGAATAAAGAACTGAAATGAATAACGAAACTGAATATAACAATCCCCCCAACCTTAAATCCTTATATATTCCGGCGAAACATGTCACACGCTCTAACATCAACGCGCGCTTCGCGAACAAGGTAGTGCATGCAACATTGGCCGCGCCGAGGAAATGTGCATACGCTGTCCATAACATGCGAGCCGACATTATCCCTGGGTACACCACTGGCGTCCGCCGGTCACAGCAGCAGCTTTGCAAACTCGACGGCACGATTCCAGGCCAGGACTCCGGAAACGACGACGCAGTAGTCGGTACTGTTACGTTTCGCCTACGACGCGCGGTATAGCCGGCGCGGATGCAACGGACGCCGGGGCTTCATTCAAAGCGGCGGACATTTTGGCCCGTTCAGTGCTGCCGTAACGCTTCCTGCCAAGCGCGTCCAGGCATGTTTCAATGCCACGTGTCTTCGTGTGTGTGTGTGTGTGTGTGTGTGTGTGTGTGTGTGTGTGTGTGTGTGAGTGTGTGCATGTTGGTGCCCACGCTTGTCAAAGCGCGGCAGCCGGGGAGAGGAGCTCCCCAACTGTGAAGCGAGGAGGTCTGACCGACGCCGGCCCGGCGGATGCGTCACTTCTTGTCTCAACATGTCTCTCAGCGTGTCCGTGCCCCGCCGTCACGGGCGCCTCTCGCAAGCCCTTCCTTCTTGCCCTCCACTCCGAGTGTATAAAAGCAGCTGCCCCGGACGCCGAGAGAGGCTCCGAATTCTTCCGTCGAGTAACGTGCTCTCCCGTCTCTCCACTTCGGTCGACCTGGCCGGCCGCTCTTTTGCGATGCTAGAATAAACAAGTTGTTCTGTTAGCAGTCGACTCATGCTTTGCCAGGACCTTCGGATGCTTCCAGTTGTGCCCCAGGCCGCCAGGCCAACGCTACCCTTGGGGCTTGCGACCCAGATGCAACAACGGGTGCCAGCGGTGAGATTGCAACAACTGTTTGCCAGCGGTGAGATCGCGACAACGGAGGCCAGCAGCGAAGATATGCGGTTGACTGTATGCTGAGCAGCACAACGACCATCCGGGAGCAGTGCAACGAGCCCTGTGTGATGACTGGTTGCCTGCAGCAGAACGACTGCGCTGAATTCTTGGCCGCGAGATTTGGTGAGTGAGGGACTGTCTTCTTCTGAGTTTTGCCAGGCTTTTGTTAGTGTCAGAAACAGAGCTGGTAATTGTGGTTGTTGTTGCTGCCGGGTTACTTTGCGGCAAGACAATAGTAGGCAGTAGAGAAAGCAGCATTCAGAGCAGCCATGGATTGGAAGTCGTTGCGCAAACCGAAATTGCTGGAGCTTGCAAGAGAGTTGGGTCTGGATGTCTCAGACAAACTCAGAAAACCAGAACTGCTAAGGGCTATTCTTGAGTTAGAAGCTGAGGATGACGAGCTGTCGGAATGCCTTGAGACCATTGAGGAGAGGGAGACGGCAGAGAGACAGGAGCACGAACGTAAAGAACAGAAAGAGAAAGATGAGCGCGAACGTAAAGAACAGAAAGAGAAAGAAAAAGAGGAGCGCGACCGTCAACACGCTTTGGAAATGAAGCGTCTCGAATTAGAGATGGAACGCGCTCGTAATGGAAGTCAGGCACACGGTGCAGGAGAACGAGTATCGTTCAAAATGACTGACTTGATGCGGCCGTTTAAGCTTGGAGAGGACATTGGTTTGTTCCTGGTTAACTTTGAGCGAACGTGCGAGAAGCAGGGGTTCTCTCGGGAAACGTGGCCACAGCGCTTGCTCACTTTGTTACCCGGCGAGGCGGCCGACGTAGTCGCTGGCTTGAAGAGAGAGGAGGCAGAGGATTTCGACAAAGTGAAATCGAGTCTGCTAAAAAAGTACAGGCTGTCAGCGGAGGCGTTCCGTCGGAAGTTTTGGGAAAATGAGAAAGGCAGAAGTGAGTCATATACAGAGTTTGCCTACAGGGTTATGTCAAACATGCAGGAGTGGCTCAAAGAAGAGAAAGCGTTTGGTGACCACGAGAAAGTTCTGCAGTGTTTCGGGCTGGAACAGTTCTATAGTCGGTTACCTGAGAACGTGCGGTACTGGGTCTTGGATAGGCCAGACGTTAGTACGGTGGCTAAAGCCGCTGAGCTAGCCGAGGAGCTTGTGACGCGTCGGGCGCGCGGAGCTAAGGACGGTCAAAATGGTGAATTTGGCTCCAAGTTTGAGAGGCCGAAGTTCACGCCCATGAGAGCAAGGGGGGACACACGTAGCGCGGATGCGAGTGAAAGCAGTCCGACCGAACGTATGGAGACGGCGGCAGCCGAAGCCGAACGCAGAAAGCGGTTCGAGACGAGGCAAGCGCGCGTGTATTATACGTGCCAGAAGCCGGGTCACTTTTCGGCGCAGTGTCCAGAAACAAAAACAAAAGTCGTGTTTTTGTCATTATGCAGCACTGACGAGAACATGAAGCTTCTCGAGCCTTACAAGCGAGACCTCCTTGTGAACGGGAAAGAGTGCCGAGTGCTTCGTGATTCCGCAGCTACAATGGATGTAGTTCACCCCTCTTACGTAGAACCCGATATGTTCACGGGCGAGTGCGCATGGATCAAGCAAGCCGTGGAAGCTCATAGCGTGTGTCTGCCCGTAGCAAAAGTGCTTATTGAAGGACCTTTCGGAGCGCTTGAGACAGAGGCCGTAGTGTCATCTATGCTGCCCCCCCAGTACCCGTACCTATTTTCGAACAGGTCCGATCACCTCCTGCGCGAGAAGGGGCTTTTGTTTGGTGAGGCTAGCGTTCAGGCCTTAACCAGATCGAGAGTTCGGGAGCTCGCTGGAAAGGCGGTAGTTGCGGGGCCGACGTTGTCGAACAATGAGAAAGGGTCGGAGGCGCAGCAAGCTGATATTCAGAGCACGTCCGAAGTGAATAAAATTGAGACTGTAGCGTTGAAGGCACCAGATACTGGAGAGGAAATGCCCGACACGGGAAAGTTAGAAGAGCTATCTGCAGATTTGCTCGTCGCGCCTACGTCAGATGGACTTAATAGGTTACTAAAAGTCAGCCGGTCGGCTTTGATAGCCGAGCAAAAAAAGGATGGCAGCCTAGAAAACATGCGCTACAATGTCAAGGAAGGTATCGCCAAGAAAAATGCTTGTTTTGTGGAAAGAGGTGGGGTCCTGTACCGGAAGTATCTAGACCGCAGGGGAGTGGAGTTCGATCAGCTGATCGTGCCTCAGTGCTACCGTCAGGATCTGTTGCGCTTGTCGCATGGAGGTTCGTGGTCCGGACACCTAGGAGTTAAGAAGACTTAGGACCGTCTCTTGCAAGAGTACTATTGGCCAAGGTGTTTTCGTGACGCAGAACACTTTGTGAGGACATTTCACACCTGTCAGCGGGTGGGAAAACCAGAGGACAAATCGAGGGCGCCGTTTAAGTTAGTACCTATCATTACGGAGCCTTTTAGACGGCTCGTTATTGATACAGTGGGACCTCTGCCGGTAACAACCACGGGGTACAGACACATTTTGACTGTGATCTGCCCAGCGACAAAGTTGCCTGAAGCAGTGCTGCTTAAAGAACTCAGCTCAGTTGAGATAGTCAATGCACTACTGTCCATATTTGCGCGAGTTGGTTTTCCTGAGGAAATCCAGTCAGATCAGGGCACAGTGTTTGCTAGCGCTTTGACGACAGCCTTTCTCGAAAAGTGTGGGTTAAAGCTGTTACACAGCTCAATGTACCACCCACAGTCGAATTCCGTTGAGAAGCTCCACTCCGTCATGAAGCGCGTGTTGAGAGCATTGTGGTTTGAACAACAAACTGACTGGGAGCTGTGTCTGCCTGGGGTGATGTTTGCATTAAGGACCGCGCCGCATGCGGCTACGGGGTTTTCGCCAGCTGAGCTGGTGTACGGTCGCTCGCTGCGGTCTCCGCTTCGCATGCTTCGAGACGGATCACTGCCCTCTCCAATGGCTGCAGACCATCTCTTCCATAAATGGCCGCCTCCTGCGCTGGAGCCTCGCTTTGCAACAATATTCCTTTGAGGGGCGTTACAAAAAGGGGAGTATCAACTGTAATGCCGATGGCTTAAGTCGAGGCCCCTAACGTAGGAATCAGCCTCAAAGTTGTTTGTTAGTGATGTTTTCTTCCTGAGGCAGGATTTTTAACATATTGCTTTTGTTTAGTGTTTCAAAGTGATGACGTGCTTTCTAGTGCAATTTTCCAATTTGTGGACGCGTTCTGAATGCTGCTAGACTGTAAGAAACTAGGCAGTCGTATAAAAGGGGAAAGAGCCTGGCAGGACTTAGTGAGGGTTGTGTCGTGCTTGCTGACTGAGCGGTTGAGTTTCGGCGTAGTTCTAACGCTTGCTGGGAACGAGAACAAAAATGGCAACTCTCCCGAAGTCACTTTGCAGTTTCCTGTGTGAACCTGAACGTGAGAACGAGGCCTTCTCTGTGCGCTGCGCTCAAGAAACGCCGAAGGACGACCGACTTCGGTTATGAGCATCATCGAGCGACATCCCTCCGGACCGCGGATGCAGTCCCCTGACCATCGGTATCTCCTTCTCCCGGCGGGGCGGTCTGTTACATTTCGCCTACGACGCGCGGTATAGCCGGCGCGGATGCAACGGACGCCGGGGCTTCGTTCAAAGCGGCGGACATTTTGGCCCGTTTAGCGCTGCCGTAACGCTTCCTGCCAAGCGCGTCCAGGCATGTTGCAATGCCACGTGTCTTCGTGTGTGTGTGAGTGTGTGCATGTTGGTGCCCACGCTTGTCAAAGCGCGGCAGCCGGGGAGAGGAGCTCCCCAACTGTGAAGCGAGGAGGTCTTGCCGGCGCCGGCCCGGCGGATGCGTCACTTCTTGTCTCAACGTGTCTCTCAGCGTGTCCGTGCCCCGCCGTCACGGGCGCCTCTCGCAAGCCGTTCCTTCTTGCCCTCCACTCCGAGAGTATAAAAGCAGCTGCCCCGGACGCCGAGAGAGGCTCCGATTTCTTCCGTCGAGTAACGTGCTCTCCCGTCCCTCCACTTCGGTCGACCTGGCCGGCCGCTCTTTTGCGATGCTAGAATAAACAAGTTGTTCTGTTAGCAGTCGACTCATGCTTTGCCAGGACCTTCGGATGCTTCCAGTTGTGCCCCAGGCCGCCAGGCCAACGCTACCCTTGGGGCTTGCGACCCAGATGCAACAGCACGAGCAAGCGTCGCTCGCGCCGACGCGCCCTGCTGGGAAGAGCCGCCGTAGCTGTCGGTGTCCGCCGCCGTGGGTTGTGAGCTGGATACAGGAGGCCGCCGAAGCCGCCGCGCCGAACTGGCACAGCATCACCATCGCCCGGGATGGCTCGATCGTAGTCCGGGGCAGCAGCGCAGACGATGTGCAGGTGACAGCAAGCCAGGGGTGACTCCAATCACGCTGCGTACACTCAACACACTCGGCAAACACTAAAGTAGTGCAAGGGAGAGGAATTCTGCATGCGCATCGCCCACGTGGTACGATGTTCAACTCGGCTAGCAAAAGATCGGGCAGCTACTCAGATGCTAAGTTCATGTGAACGAAGCTCGCTTCCTTAAATCGAACGAGTAATTTCAACTCGTGCGAGGTTAAATAGAATGAGGGAAGCAAATTGCAACGCCTCAACGCCACGGTCCACCAGGTTGTGTCCCTCCACGTGCGACAGGCAGCTTCGTTAGGTCTTAGGCCTAAAGCGTCGCTACCCCGACAACAACCGGCATCCAAAAACACCACACAAAATGAGCGCAAACAGGCAGCCGCGAGGAGACGTCAGCTGTGTGAGGTGGTCCTGCTCCTCTCGGTGCACACAGCATCCGAGTTGACGGCGCCCACCGTCCCAGACGTTGTCGGAGCGCCCGGTGCCAGGCCACGATACCAGTCAGCCCGTAGTGGCACCCGTGGCCCGCGGCCACCCGGCTCCCAGAGCCGCGACTTCATCAGAGTCAAAGAGATAGGAGAAGCTATTAACATGAGAAATTCGGACCACCCACGAGGCTTCCGTACTCACTCGCTCCAGGCTTGCCAATGCTCCGCGAGCCCTAAGCCTCACTCTCCCAGGATGCAGACCACGTAGCTCTCGTACCAACGAATGTCATTAAAAAAAACACTTGCGAAAAGGCTTAGCATGTTGACAAGTTCAAACACACTACAGCCACCGTCTCCTCTCTCCAGAAAGCGCGCCGCCGACGCTAGCGATCAAAATCCACGCCAGGCCTAGGCTTCGGTTCAAACAAAGGTCTCGAACGAAGCAAAACTGTTAAAACTATCGTCCGATGCCCCAAGAGCCCCACGTTGGGCGCCAAATGTGGGGGTTCCACTCTGCGTCCGGCTAGGGCTGAAGGCAATCTCCGGATCTAGCCCCACGCAGTCGCGTCGTGGTACTCCCAACCCGTAGCGCGGGAATTGCGGCTACACCGGGTTCGAACCAATAAGGCAACCAGCGGCGTCAACGGTAATAACCTTTATTGCTATTAGCGATAACGAACACTCGCAGAGGGACGTCCTCTCAGTAATAGTAGTAAATAGGCTTGCTTCGTGGCCTGGGTGGGTCAGACAAACGAGATCACTCACGGGTTGCGGCAGGTGCTTTCGTCCAGGCGGCAGGTGTCCGGCGTCCCAAGAGAGCGTCTCTCCCGGTGGCGTGCTTTTATGCCTTTTTACCTTTTTGCGAGGGGAAGTTCTCCTCGCCCGCCGGATACGTTTCCCTTTCCCGTGAGCCGCGTGGGGGAGAGAGGGGTACGCGCGTCACAAGAGCCGGCCCAACCCGTCCGCCACGTGCGAACGGGACGACGCGAGTACGCGGGAGGAAATGGGGGCGGGTGCTCCCCACAGGCTTCGTCCATCTTCTAGCACAACGGTCGGTTGCCCTTCGTCCAGGGCTCCGCTGGATGCTGCTGCCAGTTGTGCTTGCCGAATCAGGCCTTCTTGGTCGACCCGGCGATCGCTGGAGAGCACTCCCTCCCATTACTCCGCACTCGGGTTTGGTATAACGGGTACCACGTCTATTTTCTGGCATGCCCACGTTATGTGATACAGCGTGGGTGTTTCGTGGCACCAGGGGCACTTGTCATTGTATTATGTGGGATACATTTTACTGATTACGTTTAGGTTCGGGTACGAGCCCCTTTGTAGCTGCCTCCACGCGACAAAGTCCTCTCTACTAAGGGAGTTGTGCGGTGGTGGATACCGCTTTCTGCAGCCCTTGTAGTAATTTGGTATCGCCGAATAGTCTTGGGGTACAGGTTCGGTCCCCTCGAGGTTGCCTACGTTGGATGCTCGGTAATAAGTATACCCTCGAGCTATCCTGTCCGCCTCTTGGTTCCCTGCCACTCCCGTGTGTCCCGGCGTCCATACTATCGTATGCCTAATTGGCTCTTCTTTTGTTTGTCGTTGTGTTATGTGGTCTCCGGAGCGGAGTATGCGGAACGCTCCGTGCCCTATTCTGCCGCGTAGGTAGTTGCGGCACGCCGTTTGTGAGTCTGTAAGGATTGTTAGAGACCGTTTAGACCGATATCTCTCCGCTGCCGCTAGAGTGACGGCCGCTTCTTCAGCCTCGACTATCGCACAGCATTGTAGTGATGCGCAGGTGATCTCGCGTAGGTTCGAATCAATCATCGTTGCTACCGCGTTGCTGTTGCTCTGCCCCGCTGCTCCGGCGTATGTGGCTGCGTGCACATATACCGTCGTTTTTTGGGCTGCTAGTGTCTTTTGTAGGCATTCAGCCCTCGCCTCTCTGCGTGCTTTGTGCAGGTTGGGATCCATGTTCCGGGGTATGGGTGCTACTTTTAGTGTGTTGCGATACTCGTCCGGAATTGTTTCGGTCCTATGTATCTCTTGAAGTTGATTGGCGCAGCCTAGTTTCTTCAGGAGCTCCCTACCAGATGGGGTCTGCTGTAGTCTGCGCTGTTGGGAGACTAGTTGCGCCTCTTTCAATTCCTCCAAGGTGTTGTGTAGTCCTAAGGCTAGGATCTTTTCGGTTGAGGTGTTGTGGGGAAGGTGGAGTGCGGTTTTGTAGGCTTTGCTTAGAATGGCGTCCGCCTGTTGTACCTCACTCATGAAAGGATTGTAGTATGGGAGGCTGTATGCCACTCGGCTGACGACCAGGCTTCTTACCAGCTTGAGTGTGTCCTCCTCTCGCATGCTGTGGCGTCTGTGTGAGATGCGCGTGATCATGCGGGCCACTTGTAGGGTGGATGCCTTGAGTAGGGCGAGGGTGTGGGTGCAGCGTTGGTTTGACTGTATCCACATCCCCAGGATTCTGATGAGCCTCTTTCCGGTATCGGCTTCCCTTCGAGGTAGACGTTGAGGTTTAACTCGTCACTGGTGGGGAGTGTGCGCTTTTGCTTTCCTCTCCAAACTCTCAGGAGCTCGGACTTCTCCGTGGAGCACGCTAGCCCTCTTGCTCTGACGTAGTCCTCTACGCAGGTGGCTGCCTCTTGTAACTTCTCTTCTTTCTCTCTGAGCGAGCCTGTGTTAACCCAGATGGTGATGTCGTCGGCATATATGGCATGGTGTATGCCGTCGATCTTTTAAACTGTTTTGCCAAGCCAATCATGGCTATGTTGAAAAGCGTGGGGGAGATGATCGACCCTTGAGGCGTCCCTTTGTTTGGAGTAAGGAAATTCTCTGATCGGAGCTCTCCCAGGCCAATCGTTTCCGTTCTGTTTGAAAGAAAGTCTTTGCGGTAGCCGTAGACTCTCCTCCTGCAGTTCAGGTCGTTCATGCCCGTGGGGACCGCCTCGTGGCTTACATTGTCAAAAGCCCGCTTGATATCCAATGCCATTATTCTCCCCGCTCCTGGGGACGTTCCCGAGTACTTCTTCTTTGATTTGAAGCAGTACGTCTTGGGTCGACAATTTTGCTCTGAAGCCGAACATGTTGTGGGGATACAGTTCGTTCTCCTCCATGTACTGTTGTAGTCTCAGCGTCACCACTCGTTCGTAGTTTTCCCAGGCACGATGTGAGCGAGATCAGTCTGAGGTTCTCAATTTACAGTTTCTTGCCCGGTTTAGGAATCATGACTACCTCCGCATGCTTCCACTCTTCGGGGACGGTCTCAGCTTCCCAGTGTTTGTTGAGAAAGTCGGTTAATTCTGCGACTAACTCTTCACTGAGGTTGCGGATGAGTGCGTTATTGATCTTCTGTGCACCCATGGCCGTGTTTCTGGTTGTGCTTCGAATCGCTGCGTAGACCTCTTCTCGCGTGATGGGTCTCTCCAGGTTAACGTTTTCTGTTCCCCCGTAGCGCTCTGCGTAAGCTGCTGGGTTTGTGTCCCCGAAGCACTTAACGCGTACCTTTTCCAGGAGTTCCGAGTCTGGTCCCTCGAACTGGTGGATGAACCGGTAGATAGTTTTGTTGTTTTCTGCCTTGGTCTTGGTCAGATCTATGAGAGCCTTGAGGATATGCCACGACCTCGCTGTGTTGAAAGTTCCGTTGAGGGAGTCGCTGAATTGCTGCCAATTTTGCCTTGCCAATTGCGCCGCGTACTCCTCTGCTTTCGCTGTGACTTCTGCGATCTTTATCTTTAGCTTCCTGTTGTATTTTTGTTTCTTCCTCCTCTTGGTGAGCCCGCGTCTAGCTTGCCACAGCTTGAGGAGTCTGGCGTCTACCTCCGGCGTCTGCGTCGTTCGCGCGATTTCTTTGATGTACTTGCGCTCTTTTTCATTGAGCATTTTTCCCCAGTCTTCTATCGATTGGATCCCGTTCTCGGCGAGATTCCTATCGCTTGCCTCTCGAAAAGCGCTCCAGTCCATAATTTTTGCCGATCCCAGCTGACACCTTAGCCGGTCCGAAGTTACTTGCGTCTTGAGTATGTAGTGGTCACTACCCAGGTTCTCTAACAGGTTCTCCCACACTGCTTGTTCCGCTCCTCGTATGAACGTGAGGTCGGGGCAGGCGTCGTTACTAACGCTCTTTCCGATTCTGGTTGGAGTGTCTGGGTCTGTGAGGAGATTGCAGTCTGTGTTCTTTGCTGCCTCCGCTAGCGTTTTGCCTTTTGGGTTTGCTGTTTGGTATCCCCAGCTTTTGTCCATGGCGTTAAAGTCTCCTAGGATGATTAGCGTGCTGTCTTTCGCTAGTTTGCGTGCGCCATGAAAAAGCTCATGGAAAGCACAGAATCGTTTACAGACGCTATCTCTTTACAGAATACGTACAGTGAAAGCCACTGCGCGCAATCGCCGCGAAGGAGTCTCCCTTCGTGTGAAAGGTCAGCACTCGCTGAGCGTAAACTATGTGAAATGTGTTCTATATATTGGACGGTCTGTATAACCAAATGGCGCATAACAGAACGAAGCCTCAATGCATGCAGCGATCGCATGGGTTCACGGCGACCGACTGCGCGTCTGCATGCATGTCCGCCCCCAATGTTTCGCTTTCACTGAGAGCGTTTTCGCACCGTGCTGTGAGCTTTAGGCCGCAGCATATGAGCATTTTACAGTCCAGAAGCAACCACTGTTGTCTGGACGTTATCAGAGCTCTACAAAGACAATTTCGTTTTAACAAAGGATTCGACGCCTACGGCGACTGTGATGTGCCGTCGTGACGATTCAATTTTTTTTTCTTCTAAATTCTAGGACGTTTCAATTTAATTTCTAAAGTTGCGTCGCACTCTATGCAGTCAGCGGGCGATTTCGCGCTGCTTCTGTTTCGTAATCGAGCGCGTTGATTCATAACACAAACATGACCATATGCCATGCCTTTAATGTGCTTCTTACCACTCCTTTTTCATTCCAGTGAACTAGCAACAACAAGTTCATAGACCACCGAGTTCGTAAACATAAGCACACTTTCAGGTTCACACTGTCCTCGAAAACCGCAATAGGAGACATAAAATCAGAGATATAATCCAACCATTTCAATACATGAGCAAAAACAGTTCAGTCTTAGGGCGAACGTCTCAGTGCGCGTTTTCTGCTACTCACCGAACATCGCAGTCCCGGCGCCGTAGCAGAAATATTCCTCGCGGCTGTGCTTGCTGAATTCCCGAGTAGTAGCCGATGACTGTTTGCCGGTTCTAAGTTTCGCGAGCTAAGCTTCACGCAGCTTCTTGTCCTGCGGCTACGTGTAAATAAGGCTGACACCGGGATTCGTTGCGTACGTCCGGCACTGCGGCACCGAGCCGTAGCATACTATGCTGCACGCCTCCAAATGTCGCCACTACCTGTTATAGTGATTTCAAATGTTGTCAAGCAGACACCCAAGGCGGCAAAGCTTCACCACTCAATCAGAACCCCAGCGCCGGTGGGACATCAAACTTTAGTCTTCAGCTCGCTTCGGCGCTTCCGAAGCAGCCGACGCAGCCGCTGTGTCCACGTGATCCCTCATGCCACGTCACGCCGACGGTGGCGCCAGCTTTTCCAATGGTGAAACTCGAGGCCAATAGCAGAGGACGTGGCTATTTGTCAGTACTGTAGAAGCCTCACCAGTTCTAGCCTCACTAACGCCAATGATATCCTGAACAATGCGTGATAGTTCCTCAAAGATACCTGCTAGGCTAGCTTCACTTGAGAGAGATCGGGTGTTAAGCAGTGCAAGGGCCAGTTTCCATTCGCGGCCTGTCTGGGTCCAGAGATTCTTAGCACCGTCTGCTGCGTCACAGGTCTGACCGCTGCCTTGGTCTAGGTGCTCCGCAGCTGCTGGGGACTGAGGGCCATTGGTTGATCGAATAAATCATCAGGGAGGGAGTGGCCGAATACTGCACCAGGGAGGCCAATTCCTGTTCTGGTGAGGGAGTGTCTTTTGTTGAAGCTTAGTGGGTCTTCCTAATTTGGTTGTACCTGGATTAGTGTAGCCCCACTTGCTCTGGGCGTTTTTGCCGGCGACAGGCGCCACTCCAAGCCTGGAGATATAGTGTACTGGAGGAGGTGAATTCGAGCTTCCCATTTTCAGATAAAAAAAAAACGCTGCTACGATTCGAACTTCTGCAGACTATGGCAGCCGAGCACACAAGCTAGCTCAGTTAGATAATGCTGCAGGCAGTTAGGCCACCTTATGTCGGAGAATTCCAGCCCACAGGATCCTACATGCATAAAAACATGCTTGAACTATCCGCGATGCAGGACAACACAACATATCATTTCTCAATTGTTCTAACATGGTAGTTTTGGAATCTCCCGTGCGCATGAGGTCACGAAGGCAGCTAGGTACACGATATATTTTCGGCCAATTTGAACAGCCCTGGTTTTGCTGCCTGCCAGCCTCTGCCGCTGAAGCCTTCAAAGGCTTTGGCAGGCCTGTGTGAATGTACTGATTTGACTATTGGCAATAAAGGTATTATTATTATTATTATTATCATTATTATACTACTACTACTACTACTACTACTATTACTACTACTACTTAAGACGTGTGTGAAAAGGTTTCAGCGTTTACCGGGAATTCACGAGTCGCAGACGCACGGAGGTACACCGATCAGCTTACGGCCACGCCTGCCTGCCTGTGGCATCGGAGAAGTTTCAGAATGGGACGGAATCAACATGCCCCGTCTTGTTCGCCGCAGAAAGCCGAGACGTCGGGTGTCAGAAGGGTGCATTTGCAGAAACTTTCGCTCAAAGGGCAGACGGAGCTTTTTCAATGCTTGTGCATTTTCATCAATCCTACTTCCAAACCTTTATTCGCCTTGAAATGTGACGTGAAAAACAAAACAAAAATGTTCAAAACGCATTTAGGTAAGACACATAGCTGCAACTGGTTTTATTCCATCATGCTCTTCATAAAAATAAAGTTTAAAAATTTGAACACAACTAGGCAACGCTTTCGATAAAACCCTTAATTACCTAAGCAAAAATGAGCTAGAAAAACGTAGTTATGCCTAATTCCCAATCAAATGGCAACTGAAATTTCAACAAGAATGACATTCTACGTGAGCTTATCACACGTGAACTTATAACACGTGAACCCTCACGGCGGACATAGACGCGTTTGCAGCTGGAAATCAAGAGCTACGCCGGGCAGAGTATATTCATATTCATTAAACAGTCATACTTCCTCTCTTTAAAGGAACAAAATGTAAAATATGCGGAGCTACACTACATAGATATTGACGGGGAATGCGGGAGATGGAAAGTCAAGACGATGAGCAAAACGTGAACAAGGTGAATGAGGGAGCCAACGTTTCGACAAGTGGAGTAGTCTTATTCAAAGCGACGTATGTCGACGTACGTCGCCTTGAAGAAGACAAGTCGACTTGTCGAAGCGTTGGCTCCAGCATTCACCTTGTTCACATTTTGCTCATCGCCTACATACATATTGTAATTCAGAGTGCAATTGAGGTTCCAATTAAGTATTACGTGTGGTTGCAACCTCGCATGCAGCGCTTCGTAGATGCAGGTTACTATCAGTCGACAAATAGCTAACAAAATTATGAATTTTCACTTTATAGGTAGTGGTACACTATGAGCGGCATACGTAGCAACTAGACGGCATACACAGCATACTACATTGATGCGCCACTAACAGAGTTCTAAATCATGAGAAGAAGCGCGGTGCAAAATGCAGAGTGGAAACTCCCAGCTCAACACCCTCGCCCGAGGCGAAATGGCAGCGGGCAGAGAGAGAACGGTGAGCTGGCGAATGTAAAATAAAAACAACAGAAATAGTGGGTTCTTTGTAATTCAGCCAAATGAACTGAATAATTTAGAGGAATTCAACAGCCCGGTGTTATAACTTGTTAAAGAAGCACGAGGCTTCCAATAAATGTACCATTACGGCAAATTTTGCACGACACATCATACAAGCACATGCCCGAAATCATGACAAATTGGCAGTTCGCCACTATTTTAAAAAAGCGAACCATAACTAATGTTCTTACCTCGATATTCCAATAGTCAGTGAATAGCAGGTGAGGGACCGTGACGTATACATTATCCAAATGGAAATACTGCTCTGGAGCCGTCAGTTCGGGCAGATTCTCTCTCGTAAACTCGGCACATTGCACAATGTATGCATACACCACTGGCGTTGTACGCCATGAATGTCTGCAGGAGTGAACATGGCGATACACACCAACTCTAACAACTACACCGGAAGCTTTGTGCTGCAACGAACGAGCTTCGATCGGGGCAGTCCGCCGGAAAGTCCATACCAAAAATGGCCGAACGCAGTCTTCAAAACACCACGGTCTCCTACGTCCTCCCTAAGAAAAGTTCACAGGGCAGTGAGAACACGCAGAGCTGTGTTCTCCCTCGCCCACGCACCGCGCTGATCACGTGCTATATTACGGATCCCCTATTCGGATATTTTTAAGCGTGATGGAAAGTTCCCGCGCGAGCGCTCGGCGGGAGGTTAAGCGTGTGATTTCCCTTTTTCACACGTACGCGGCTTGCTCATGCTCGCACAAGACAGAACCATGGCAGGCAGTATTGTCCTCCCACTTAAATGAAGAAATTTCACGCTTATTTTCGGTCACGTCGTGCTTTAAACGTCACCTGCGCCTCATTAACATGCGCGTCACGCACAAACTGAAGTTTAGCGTGATATTAAGCGTGGAATTTTTCAGAGTGTACTGCAAACCTTCTCATGATTTTTCTCTCTTCCTTGATGATGATGATGAAGCCTCAAGTAATGGCGCAGACCCACTGTTGGGGATAGACCACGAATCGGGTGGTAATATGATTCAATAAATGAAATAAAATAAATTGGTTAATAAATAAATAACACAAAAAAGGAAAATAAATAGATAATCCAAGATGCGAAATAAACTGTGAATACATGAGATAAAGTATTGATCAATACTATAGTAAGCCTTGCGTTGATAGGAGTATAAAAAGAAAAAAAGCAAGAAAAAAAGGATATACTTAAACTTGAGTGAGTTAAATTATGAATAATAATAGTAAGATTTAAACTGTGCGCGAATATTTCTTTTTCATCAACTAAGGAAGCACATTAAGGCAGCATGCTGCTGAAGTTACTGTGGATAAATTCTTGTACAGGTATTATGTTATAAAGTGAACAGTGCTAACATGTATTCATGCATTAAGTTCGTTGAATACGTTTGAAAGACAGCTATAAACAAGTTCGTTGTATAGAGGCTTATGAAGGACAAATATTTGTAAAGAGCAGCGTCGTCTCGGCATGTATATTCCGTGAATGAATAGTAAGACAGGTGTTACTAATTAGTCCACTCCATTTTTTTTTATTGGGGAGGGGGGATTCATTCGGAAGTCAGCGCAAGGTATGCCAGTAGTGTCAGTATAAGCCCATTGTGTATATCTCAAATGCCTGAAAACATCCTTGAGTTATCCGCGATATACGGGTCTTGCTGATCGCGGCAGGTGGCACAACATAGTATTTCTAAATGTTTCTAACGTCGTGGTTTCGGAATCTCCCATACGCATGCGGCCATGAACGCGGCTAAGTACGCAAAATATTTTCGGTGAATTTCAACACCTCATTACCAGGGCTTGAATACGGTTGCAGAGTGCCTGCTGTATAATGAGGCAGACGGCCCTAAAGGAGGAGGAAGGAGTGTACACTGTTTTTCATGTGAGGTACGCACATACAAATGCATATATATATATATATATATATATATATATATATATATATATATATATATATATATATATATATATATATATATATATATATATATATATATATATTGTACAAGCTACTCAGTTGCATGTTATACCTGGCACAAACACAAGGAGTACTTTGACTCAAATGTAGCGGTTGCAAGGCGTTGGTATACACTTTGACTTCATGTAGTAGGTAGCACGCACTGAACAAGTACGCAAAGAGACCACGAGGTGGGAACAGAGCTTCCCATCCAATGTGCGAGCCTTTTTTCCTTTTCCTTTGTTCATTGTGCGCTACGCATATGACGACACGGTCGCGCTGGACCACGCTCCCGCGCATTCCGGTCCGACCGGGATGATTGCAAGACGATTCGAGTCATGCCTGTTATCATAACAAGATACGCGTGAATTCCAAGAAAGTAACAACCTGAGTAAACAGAAAAATACCAGCCAATCAACGATTATAGCATATATGGAAATATATTTTAACAAAAGCAAGAAAAAACAAGATATCACGCTAATAAACACGAAGCTACATAAGAAGTGCCAAAGGATTGTACGAACAAAAAGGAAACGCCGAATGACCGGGTCACCGGCGAGCTTCGTCATCCGCCGGATCGTCGAGAGTCTCGTCATTGGCAAAGCTTCGCAGGCGCATCCTGGCTTCGGAGCCAGCCTTCGGCGACCCGATTTTATGGAAGCCTATAACCTCCACAATGTTTGCCAGGACGTCCTCGTACTGCTTGAAAAGTACCATAAATCGTGTGGCCATTACTCCCGCATAGTCAGAATAGTTGCGGAGAGTTTTGCCTCACGGAATTTCGAAGTCCCCGTTGATGGAAAAACCCGTGGGGCTGGCCGCGCGAAGGGGCAACGCGAGGACGGCGACGACTGCAGGCTTGTCGAGCTCGCGTGCGAAACCAGCCAGTCAGAAGCTGTGGGCGCACGCAAAGCGAGACACGTCGCCCTCGCGCCAAGCACCACCGCTGGAGACGCGGCTAGGGCTGCGCAGTGTTCCCGCGAGGATCAGGCGGTGGGCGGAGGCTTCGAGAACCCGGGGCCGGAGGAGGCGTCCCCCGGAGTCGCAACACGCGGTGCCAGCTCCCAGCTCGTTCCGTCCCTTGTGAACGACGGTCTTGGAGAAGTCAAGTGGAGCGAGAAGTGATGCCGTGTATACCCCGGGGGATCCACGACCAGAATGACAAGGGTCGCTTCTTCTGCGCAGCTCTCCGCTGAAATATGAAGATTTCGCAATAAATCGTAATATTGTCATCAACATTGCCAAATTACCTGATAACTTATCTATTCCCTTGTATTATATTTTATTCAAATCATGAAGAGCAATACTAAATTTCTAAAGCAAAAGTAACGCGAAATCAAATGATCACTCTTCATTGTATTAACATTTTCTTAAATGTAATTCGAAGTGCTCAATAGTATAACGCGCATTTGGCTCCGGGGTGCGTAGTCACAGTTATCATTCTGCTTGAACTGTTCTCCAGAGCAGATGCAAGCCAATCAGGGTTTTGGGCGTTTGATTACCGAAGCCGACATGCCAAAGGCAAACAGCCACTCAAAGAGAAGAACCGTTTGCTCTCTTGCCTGCTGCTTAAAAGCATTGAAGTATTACGATAAAGCAGCCATGAAAAGAACAACCCCACGCGATACAGGTGCAGTGACGCGCCTCTTATATTTTATTTTTAAAAATTTCTTTCTGCTTTGTTTTGCGGCGCCTGAGATGTATTTGGGTAAGTCTCAATGTGTCCACGAATAAGTTTCAGAAGCATGCGCACCCAGTGTACAAACCACATGCAGATATCTAGTCTGATTGCCCGTAAGTTTTCAAAAGACGCACTCAAAATAGTCCTAATATTTCTCTAGCTGCGATTCCTGCCAACTTTGGTGCATGATGCCACCGAGATGAACGCGACCTCTCTCCAAAGCACTGCACGTGGAGTCTATCTTTCCAACTTTCTCTCTTAGAGACGCTCTTCTTTCGGTTACGTAACATGTCGGAATATTCACCTGTCCGCTGTCCCGTTGACAAAGGCGCGCGGGCAATCGTCGCTGGACCGAAAGAACCCCGGCACCTGGGAGCCGCCCGAAAGAAAGATGCTGAGATCCCTGCCGCGTTTCGCGCACCCGCGCGGGCCTTGAGACCGAGAGCAGACGCGTTCCGACACGGTTGCTGGTCTCTGAGCGCGGCCACTCCGGTCGTCTTGCGGAGCTGCGTGCTGAGATCCGGGGTCAGTCGTGTTATAGCTCGGGTGCAGTGCGACGGCATCGTATTGAGCCCGGTGCATTACGACTGATATGAGTCGTCGCAACAGGATGGCTTGGCGTTGACAGTAGTAGCTCGGTGGTAAAGAAGGTCTTCGCACTGGGCGCGTTCCAAAACCTCGCCTGATTCTTGCGATATAGCACTGTGGGACAATCAAGAAGGCTAGTTGCTGCACACAATGGCGGCGGGCGCGCATTGCACGAGACAGCTGCCTGCTGCGTTCTTCGTTTTCTTCTACGCAAGCCCGTAGATCCGATCCAAGGTAATGTCTTCTGCGACTACTTCCTCAAAATATACATGTCAGATGATACGTAAAATCGACTCGTGTCAGTCTTTTCGAAGGCTATGGTTTATTACAAATAAATTGCAGATAATATGTCAGAAAAAAGTACCTGAAAATTCCACCAAATTTGTCTAGCGACTACTTATGGGCCAAAAAGGAGGAATACCTGTTGTGTTGAGTTCGCGCTGTAGGCATTGTCATTTTGCTTGGAACTTCTAATGACTCATACCCATGCAGCAAACGGCATTGATCGATCGAATGCAGCAGATAATGCGAAAGGCCTGGAAACGGAAATAATATCTCAATTGGAACTTTTGCGCACTGTTCTTGAGGCATCGTCTGCGCCACTATTCGTCATTTTCTTTGCACATTTAGCGAACAGTGAAAGGAATGTGCTCTTGAAATATTACTTGTAATATTTCTTTGCGAAAGTATATTATTTGCGTTCATTGTATTGTGATTTCATATTAAACTTGGCAGGTGGAAGTTATCTATAGTAGCTGTTAGGTTCTCCCAAGCAAGCGAGTCCAACTCGTAGGGTTCACTATAAATGGTACATTAAAGAAACATTGAAAGTACGAGCTTGCCGTGAATGTACTTTGCTATATTGCTGCTTTCGTTCTCAATTGAGCCGCAGAGAAACGACATGAGTGGGACCACGATCGCCTAACGCTTCGTAAAAATTATAAAAAAACGAAGAATACCAGCTCGGACGCAGCTACATCCGGGACCTAAAAAAGGAATGAAGCTGCCAAGAGTGCCGTAGAATAGCAAGATGGCGTTCCGGGCTCAACGCCCGACTGCCGCAACGCAGCAAGCGCCTGCATCAAGGGTCGACTGGTGCTCATGGACATCGTCAACCTACGTTGATGCTCCCGAGAGTGACGCGGTCATCACCAAAAACTAGGATGCCGAGAAAGATGTCGACGTCACATGAAGCCAGAAATCGTGACGACTGCAGGCATGTCGTTTGCCAAAATACTGAAGGCTGCACATTTGCCAGGTCTTGGCACCGGCATCCCTTCGCGACGCCGAGTGATGCTACGCCAGCCGATGGTGGCATGTGGGCCGGCCTTTAGGCTGTCCATGCAATGCTTGTTTGTCGATAATATATTAACTTTAGTGCCTGAGACCTTGTCAAAATCCAAGCCACCACAAGGACCTAGAACCGGAACTCCTGGGTGGCGTTGCCAGTCGTTGTTCGCATTCGCGCCTTTCCCAACTTTACCGATACTTCGCTCACAGTAAAACTGACGTCGCTGGTGTCCTAGAACTCGAATTTACCAATATATGTGAACTTATTACTACTTTTTGAGTGTTTTCTTGTGTCAATCCATGCAGCAAAATTAGCAGTAGGTGATTGAAGCGCCAGTGTACAGATTGACTTGTATAGCTTTTGTCCGAGGCTATATGAGTGCGTACCAAATGTCAAAAGATACTTTGTGCGAAAACTCTCCATAGGTGACTTCCGGAGCAAGTTAAGTGGAACTGAAATGTATTGCACGGGACATTTTCTGGATGCTTATGTGAAAAGCTTACTTTATTAATTACCTGAGTGAAGATTTCGATTTCGCGTTGCAAGTAATGTCCGCTTTTCTAGTGAACAGATTGAAGAGACGAACGTGCGCAATATTCTGCCGGAGGTCATAAGGCAATCTGCTAAGACTTAAGAAAAAATAGCTTTTATTATCAGGCACAGATGTACTCCTTGGGTAATGCCATTGGATATGAATTTCTTGAAAAAATCAGAACAGAAGTGGTCCTTCAAGCTCCGCCATTTCAAACAATAGAATCAGTCCATGAAAGGACATCATGGTCACGAAATGTTAAATTGGACGTTGCGGGCTCAACAAACTATAGGCAAGGGTTTGCGCTTATTTTGAGCCGGTTTGACATTCCCGTGTTGATGCTTAGTGAAGGACACATGTATGAAACTTAGCCTGCACGTATACATGATGACTACAGGTAGTCAGACTGCCGTCCATTAAAGGACATACAGGTCGGAACACGTGAAAAGATTCAGGAACATGTGATAGACGCTGTACGGGTGCACTCCAATTTAAACGGGGTCACCAATTAAGTGTCCCTTAATCGGCACGTATATATGAGTACACAATCAATTACACTTTGGCCACGTCAGAAGAGGTTCAAAGTGGTTGGCAATCCAAAACATGACTCGGTGTACTGAAGCCATTGTAGCACAAAGAAACATGCTCATAAGATTCCATGCTCAAAAGTAGAACGCCAAGGCCGCTGAGGCCATCACGGTGGTGTTTAAAGGGACACTAAAGAGAAAAAAGAGTAAATTACCTTTCTACAATACCAAAAACACCATTCTTACCACGATAAGACTCTTGGTAAAGCAGAAAATTCGGAAGAACGAAAGACGGGTGGCGGCGCCTCCTTGAAGTTCCCGCACCTGGTTGCTGTGACGTCATGAATTTTGATGGCATGTTCTAGGGCCTACTTATTTATATAGTGGTGCAGATTGACTACATCGTGGTCTGAAGGAACCAAATATTAAACATGGCAAGTTTCGGAAACCTTTACTCGGACAACGCGGCCAAAATGCGGAAAGATACTTTGGAATCCCTGACATCACACTAACGTACCGGCGTCGGGGTTTCGGCACGGAATTCATATACTGATGCTTCGACCTTCATTTTCTCGTCTAATAATCAAACTATTATTTTGAAATGACTGCCTGCAGGGTTCCCAAACAATTCTTTATTAGTCCAAACTAATTTATTGTTTCGCTTTAGTGTCCCTTTAAGCAACAAACACAACTATTCCAAAAAGCAAAAAAGCTTCTAGCGGTCAATTGTTTTATTTATTCGAGACGGTCACTACTCTGGCTAGTACGGAAGCACGGAAATGACACGCCAGCAGGCAACACGATTTCTGGCTTCATGTGACGTCGACATCTTTCTCGGGCTCCTAGTTTTCTGTGATGATCGCGTCACTATCGCGAGCATCGACGACATTTCGTGATAGGTTGGCAATGTCCATGAGCACCAGTCGACTCTTGATGCAGGTGTTTGCTGCGTTGCGGAAGTCGGCGCATTCAGCCCGACACGCCATCTCGCTTTTCTACGGTACTCTTGGCAGCTTCATTCTTCTTTGGATCTATGGGCGTGCGTAGAAGAAAACGAAGAACGCAGCAGGCAGCTGTCTCGTGCACTGCGCGAGCGCCGCCATTGTGTGCCGCAACTAGGCTTTTTGATCGTCCCGCAGTGCTGTATCGCAAGAATCCGGCGAGGTTTTGGAACGCGCCGTGTGAAGACCATCTTTACCACCGAGCTACTACTGTCAACGCGAAGCCATCCTGTTGCGACGACTAGTGTCCGTCGTAATGCACCGGGCTCAATCTGATGCCGTCACACTGCACCCGAGCTATAACACGACTGACCCCGGATCTCAGCACGCAGCTCCGCAGGACGACCGGTGTGGCCGCGCTCAGAGACCAGCAACCGTGTCCGAACGCGTCTGCTCTCGGTGTCAAGGCACTCGCGGGTGCACGAGACAAGGCAGGGATCTCGGCATCTTTTCTTCTGGCGGCTGCCGGCTGCCGGGGTTCTTTCGTTCCAGCGACGATTGCCCGCGCGCCTTTGTCAACGGGACAGCGGACAGGTGAATATTCCGACATGTTCTGTAGCCGGAACAAAAGCGTTCCTAAGAGGGAATGTTGGAAATGCAGCCTCCACGTGCAGTGCTCTTGAGAGAGTTCGCACTCGTCTCGGTGGCATCATGCACCGAAGTTGGCGGGAATCGCAGCTAGAGAAATATTAGGGACTATATATTGCAGACTAGAAATCTGCATGTGGTTAGTACACTGTGTGCACCGGCTTCTGAAACTTATTCGTGGACAAGTTGAGGCTTACCTAAATACATCTCAGGCACCGTAAAACAAAGCAGAAAAAAAATCAAAATAAGAGTGACGTCACTGCACCTTATCACGCGGGGATGTTCTTTTCATGGCTTCCTTATCGCACTGCTTCAATGCTTTTAAGCAGCAGGCAAGCGATCAAACGCTTCTTCTCTTAGAGTGGCTGTTTGCCTTTGGCAGGTCGGCTTCGGTAATGAAGCGTCCAAAATCCTGATTGGCTTGCATCTGCTCTCGAGAACAGTTCAAGCAGAATGATAACTGTGACTACGCGCCCCGGAGCCAAATGCGCGTTATACGATTGCGTACTTCGAAATGCATTTAAGAAAATTTTAATAGAATGAAGAGGGTTGATTTGATTTCGCGTTACTTTTGCTTTAGGAATTTAGTATTGCTCTTCATGATTTGAACAAAATATAATAGGACGGAATAGATAAGTTATACGGTAATTTGGGAATGTTGATGTCAATATTACAATTTATTGCGAACGCTTTATATTTCAGCGGAGAGCTGCGCAGAAGAAGCGGGCCTTGTCATTCTGGTCGCGGATCCCCCGGGGTATCCACGGCATCACTTCTCGCTCCACTTGACTTGTCCGGGACGTTCGTTCACAAGGGACGGAACGAACTCGGAGCTGGCACCGCGTGTTGTGACCCCGGGCGAAGCCTCCACCGGCCCCGGGTTCGCGACACCTCTGCCCACCGCCTGATCCTCGCGGGATCACTGCACAGCCCTAGTCACGTCTTCAGCGGTGGGGCTTGGCGCAAGGGCGACGTGTATCGCTTTGAGTGCACCCACAGCTTTTGCCTCGCTGGTTTCGCGCGCGAGCTCGACAAGCCCGCAGTCGTCGCCTTCCTCGCGCTGCTCCTTCGCGCGGCCACCCCCACGGGTGTTTCCATCAACGGGGACTTCTTCGGGGACCATGATGGAGTAATGGTCACAGAGTGATTTCTCGTACTTTTCAAGCAGTACGAGGACGTTTTGGCAAATATTGTGGAGGTTATAGGCTTCCATAAAATCGGGTCGCCGAAGGCAGGCGCCGAAGCCAGGAGGCGCCTGCGAAGTTTTACCAATGACGAGCCTCTCGACGATGCGCCGGATGACGAAGCGAGCCGGTGGCGTGGACTTTTCACCGTTGCTTCTTTCCGTGCAATCATGTGGCAACTCGATTGGAGCTTCTTCTTTATTAGCGTGAGATGTTATTTGTTCTTGCACTCGTAAAAATATATGTTCATATATGCTAAATTCGTTGATTGGCTAGAATCTTTCTTTTTACTCAGCGTTGTTACTTTCTTATTGGAATTCACGCAGTCGGGCCGTGCCGTCATATATGTAGAGCAGAATAAACAAAGGAAAAGAAAAAAAAGGGCTCGCACATTGAGCTGGGAGCTGTGTTCCCACACCGTGCTCTCTTTGCGTACTTGTTCAGTGTGCGCTACGCACAGTCGCATGCAATATGACTTGCAGCACCCTTATTCGTGGTCGAAGGGGCTCAAGGGCTGCGCAGTGGCTCTGACATGAGAAATAGTGGTTTAATACATATCACTAATTGAAGCTGTGTTTACGTCTGGAACTTGCCCTGTGTCTGCACAGCCGAACTGTCTTGGAGCGCTACCCGCCATGGTTTCTCAGTGGCTATGGTGTTGGGCTGCTGAGCACGAGGTAGCGAAATCGAATCTCGGCCACGGCGGCCGCATTAAGATGGGGGCGAATTCGAAAACACCCGTGTACTTAGATTTAGGTGCATGTTAAAGCACCCCAGGTGGTAGCCATTTCCGGATAGTCCACTATGGCGTGCCTCATAATCAGAAGGTGGCTATGGCACGTAAAACCTTATAATTTTGTCTTGGAGCCCCTTCGACCACGGGCAACGGTGTTGCAGGTCATATTTCGCATGACTGTACATGAAGTCAAGATCTATATATACTCCTCCCAATCATTACAGTTGAGTCAAAGTCTCCTTCTCTTTGTGTTAGATATAACATGCGACGGACTAGCTTTTACATAACTTATATATGTATATATGATGTGACACTGATGTGCGTACCTCATAGTATTAAAAGGCAGTGTACTACTTTCCCTTCTTCGTTCTTCATCCGCCTCGTTGTACACTAGGCACTATGTTACCATTTTCAAGCCCCGGTAATCATTGTATATACGAAACCGTGTCTCTTGCTGGACAGGCCCGACGATTTGCTTCTTTGCGCACTCTTATTTTACAGGACCGCTCGAATTCACACTACGACCACCGACGACGAAGCGTGATATATGATGCTGTTGACTTAGTGTTGCTGTGGAAACTAACACGGAACCGTGGGTTATGTCAGAAAGTGCCGGCGCACTATGTCGGACCCCATGTTAATACTTATAGTATGAGCGAATTGACATTCCGCACAGCCCGCCTCACATTGAATGGCCGACAGTCAGCAGCGGCTGAATTTACGCATGTGACCGTTGTCAAAACCATTTATCTCTCAACAGACTGTTTGACTTGCCCGGCGTCCTTCGTCTGCACGGAAGGAAATGTGACTTACGGGCGTTCTTAGTTTGCGCCTCAACAGGATGTGGGGCAGCCAAAACGCATTAAGAAATGAAGAGGAGGATATAGACGACGCGCGCTACTCTGGCGCCATCTCGCAGCCTTCTTCGCCGCATAGCCCCTCTTGCGCGCCACTACGCTTTTCCTCTCGCGCATTCGCGGTGCCCTCCTCCTCCGCTTTCCTGCTAGCGCTCTCCTCGCCATCACCTTCTTTCATCGTTCGCTGAGGTCCGTGTTCGCTTTCCTCCTTCGCTGTGTTCGTTGGCTCGGTTACAAGGGACAATGCCGGCGTCCCGCTCTATGGAACCCCTTCCCCCTAGACTTTGTAAGAGCTGGGTCCTTAGGGCTCAGCTCACACCTCTCCTGTAAATAGAAGAAATAAAGTTTATCACCACCACCCGCCGCAGGAACGGGCGCCTAAGAGCTGCGCTATAGAACTGTGAAGCACCAAAACTAACTCTTCATTTGGCGTACCTGTGTCCTGAAAACAGGTTACACCCAAAGCACAACAATAGCGGCGAGCACAGTCAGTGATCGTCCGAAATCTTATCTGCGAGTCCAGCGTAATGTGTAGGATCATGACGTCGACAGTCGTCGTCGGGTTCCTTCCGTAAACCAGCTTGAACGGCGTGATACGCGTTGTTTCTTGCGCCACCGCGTTAGAAGCGAAAGTTACGTAGGGAAGGACCGCAACGCAGGTCTTGTGTTCGACTTCGACGTACATGGAAAACATGTCGACGAGGATTGGCCACAAGTCCATTCTGACCTGCTGGAATGGTCGGCAAGGGGGCTCGATCGGCGGCAGCCATCCCGCTGGGCCGCTGTTGCGTCGCTGGCAGTCTTGGCCGTACCTCTGGACGCCCTGCTGAGGCAACAACAAGTAGCTGCTTGGCGCAGGCTCGTGAGTTCTTTCTTACGAGTACGTCGCTTTGTAGTGAAAACCAAGATAATCCTCGCCTAAATGGCCTATGGACAGCATCGATAGTGCATTTCAAGTATTCGACAGGTCTTTTGGCTCGAGAGAAGGTAGTACGCTAGATTCAGAGGGGAGAGCCGGATGACAAAGCTCGCATGACAACGACGTAGCGACTGCGACAGCGACGCGAACACGAGCCTATAAGTAACCGGTAAAGTTGGTATTCACTGTCAGCACCGTGGCGTAAGAGGACAGACAGACAGACAGACAGACAGACAGACAGACAGACAGACAGACAGACAGACAGACAGACAGACAGACAGACAGACAGACAGACAGACAGACAGACAAATAGATAGATAGATAGATAGATAGATAGATAGATAGATAGATAGATAGATAGATAGATAGATAGATAGATAGATAGATAGATAGATAGATAGAAGGCAGAGAAAAAACAATAAGAAAAGTTCATATTCAATAGTGCCGCTAACGACAGGGACAAGCAAGCACAAGACATGAGATGTGCTGAATAATAATTAGTTTATTTTAAAAATACCAAGCAACTTATATATACGCCACCCCACCATTCTTGTGACTGCATCTGCGCACCCACTCTCGCATGGAGACATCAAACGCTAAGAATTGCAATATTATGGTGGAAATTGAGAAACAAAATTCACGCAGAACAGTATCTAACCTCCAAAAAGGCCACTTCACGATCGCAAAACACAATAGAAGCGTGGCTAGCACGCGCGTCACCACATGTAACTATTCTGAATACCTCGGCTGTTTCCCGCGTTATATCCTTTCCGCGTGTCTGTAGGTGTTCTTCGTGTCAAAAACTTATGGAAAATAAGTTTATAGATTGCGTCAGGGCCTAATCGTTAAATGTCTTATATATTATAGTTGCTCTTTTTAAAACGAGGGAAGCTCGAGTAGACTGGCTTGCTGTTCGACGTGCAGCATTCTTTACAGACCTCGACGCCTGCACCGTAGATTAAGAGACCTTGTCTCTGGCCGTTCAACGCTCACTATTCCTACAAAATGTCCTTTACATGTAGTTTGGTTTGAAGCATAGTCTCTCATACAATTACTATTGGGAACTGTGGCGCTAGTCTCTACGGCAGCTGAGAGCATGGCAGTTCAGCCAGCATGGTAATGATGGGTACAGCACGGATTTGCCTAAACTTCGTCTTTCTGGGTTTAAGCAGCGTCGTGACCCTGTAAAGTGATGATATTTCTTAAAGTTCTGCGTCATAAATAATTGAATATATATTATTAAGCTTGTACGGTGGCAGGATTCGAACACGTGTCCTCAACACATAAGTCCGACATTGAACTCAATTACGCCAAAGACTCACGGAAAAGCGGAAACATTGCACTTAGCAGCGCTTACGCATACCCCCAGATTCGTATTACCTTCTTCAATAAAAATTTATTAATTTCTGCGAAATCTAGTCTTGTTTAGGCGCAAATAAAGCGCAATAAACGAAACATCTATCTATCTATCTATCTATCTATCTATCTATCTATCTATCTATCTATCTATCTATCTATCTATCTATCTATCTATCTATCTATCTATCTATCTATCTATCTATCTATCTAACTATCTATCTATCTATCTCCATCTATCTATCTATCTATCTATCTATCTATCTATCTATCTATCTATCTATCTATCTATCTATCTATCTATCTATCTATCTATCTACGTCCACCGACCCAGTGGAACAACTTGCCAGCTTGGGCGAATAGTATATGCTCGTGGTGGTGATGCCTTTTCGGTCGTTCCGTCCTCGTCAGTCCAACTTCGTGATCTTACTCTCGTATTGCCGTAGTCGTCATACCTTCTACGGCGACACAGTGGCATAAGTTGTCAAATGGTTTGGGTCACTAGGCATGTATGTACTTGTAGTCAGGATGCCATAGTGTTTATTGCATCGTCGTCATTCCAGCTTTGTCATCCGACTCCCGTCATGTCGCCGTCGTCATTGCATCATCCTCATACATTCGTCATGCGTTCGTTCTCAGAATGCGCCGTTACGTCTTCGTGTGCTTCCATCGCCCTCACACCGGCTCCATTTTGTTTTTACTTTTATTTATAACATACAAATAAATATGCATAGCAGAGAACATATGAGCAAGGCACTTCATTAGGAAGGTTTTAATATATCGCGGGTCTGGAGTTCGACTCAGACACTGTTCTGGGCAAGAAATAAAACTTGTATGTGTCTTGGTGAAATGAGGGGTTAATGCATTGTGTGATCATGACATGTACGCCTTCTGGACAAAGGGGTCACGTATACGTATCATCTGACTCTTGTAATGCCGTCGTCATCATGTCACTGACGTTATACTTGCATCCTGCCCCGTAAGGGCGTCCGCGTGAGCAGGCGTTTGGTGTTTTGCGACACCACGTACCCGAAAACATGAAGGGTGGACCCTCCCACGTGTAGGCATGCGCGGCTTAGGGATGTCTGGGGAAAGGGGGATCCTGGAGCTTGAGCCGATGCAGGGTGTTTGGACTTTCAAGGGCTCCCGCCGAGCCACGACACCTCTTTTGCCTTTGCTCCACATAGACGGAGCCTACAGACTGATCCCCCTGGTGGAAATCGGCAATCGCCTTTTCCTGTCCTCGTCTGCAATCTTTGTCTTTCTCCCTCACTTGTAATCTTTCCTGTCTTCTTTTCCATTCCATTTACTTCCCACATTCTTTGCGGCAAGGGTTAACCTTGTGTGTCATAACTTGCCTTGGTTGTACGTATTTGGTTATAGCGGTAGCGTACAGCTGGCGATTGTAGGGCCTGTGTTTACAGATCCTACAGTGTCCCCTTATTGCGCTGCATAGGGGGTGGCTGGCGTTGCTGCGGAAAAAATATTCTTTTCATGGGTTCTTCTTTCCCCGCTTTCTCAGATCGCCCTGAAAAAAGAGGGCGCACCGAAGTTTTTCAGTTTTTTGTCACCAAACAGAGATTTTCGCCGCCCATGATGTGATTAACACTGAAAAACTGGGTAAAAACAGTGACAGCCACCTAATCTTGCTTTTGGCGAAATGTATGGAAAGGTTATGAAACGTGAAAAGGTTATAAATTTATGAAATTGGCTTGCGGTGAGCTCTTCTTGGAACTCCGGGAGAAGAAGCAACGAAAAACTGACAAATCCGGTCTCCTTTGGGGACATTCTACTGACTATTACCCCACACCGCACTCTGAACACCACCCGTGGTGTCATTTCGCTGGATGACTTGCTGGAACTCACCGAGACTGAAATTATGGAAGGCTGGACTAACCAGAACGTAATCAATGTCAAGCGAACGAAGTTTAGGCCGTGATGGGAAAGAAATCCCAATAAAGCACCTTATTCTTACCTTCAGCTCAAGTGTGTGTCCCGAAACTATCGAAGCAGGCTGCATAAAGATCCGTCTCAGGTCATGCGTGCCAAACCCCCTAAGATGCTTCAAATGTCTAAGATTAGGTCATAGTTCCCAGAACTGCGGGTAGGGAGCATGCCGCGTGCTCGCGGTCGTGCCCTACTTGGAAAAGAAAGCAAAATCGCTAGACTCATAGTAAAGAACATAATTTTAACGAGGCAGTCGGGTGGTTGTGCTACTTGCCGAAGAATGTCTTTGCCGAAGTGGCACGTGAAGGGGCAGCGTCACAACAGATTCAGGCGGCTGTCTGCCCAGCTCGCCGTGAACAGGCATCAACGCCAACCGGCCACTTCGCGGTTGCAGTTAACGCTGCTCCGCCATCCAAGAGAGGCCCGACAACCTCCGGGCTGGTGGCCTCAAGGGTCTCCTCTCTGGAGAGGAGGCCCTCAAAGACAGCTGAAACAGCTGCAAAGACATCTGCAAAGACAGCTCTGGCAAGAGCGCGTGTACAGCGCCCCGCAAGAAGTGTTGGACATAACTAGCCAGACGGCGTCGCCAGTGCCTACGGAGCGGCAGCATTCTCGTGATCACTCACTTCACGCCTCGCTTCACGCCACCTGGGAAGGGCCCGTGAGCTAATCTTCGGCTCTTGAACACGCAGTACAAACATTTTTGAGATCATGGAGACATAAATGCTACAATACAATTTCAGAGGAATTCTTCATAACACAATCTAAAGTTGCTGTGTGTTCAAGAGACACGCCTGAAACCTAAAAACACAAACTTTCTTCGTCGCTATGCCCTCTATCGTAAAGACCGCGACGAGGCAAAGGCCTCGTCTTGTGGTGTCTCAATGGTTGCGACAAGTCAGTAGCTTGCCAACTAGTCGCCCTTCAGACGCTCTTTGAGGCGGTGTCAGTTCTGGCAATTCTTTTGAGCCAGTTATTAACCGTATATTCTATATATATACCCCCGAATTATGCCATCGTAAAAACAGACATATAGCCCATTGATCAGCTTCACGAGCCCTACATACTCGTAGGTTATCTTAACACCTACAACACGATGTGGGACCAATAACTATGCGACGCGGGTGACCGATTCACAGAAAACTTTTTAGGAAAATCCGGTGCCTGCCATTTTAATAAGAAGGAGCCAAGGTATTATGATCTGCATCACAATTCATATTCATCAACGTAGTTGTCGATTGGGTCTGCTTCCCTATTTCCAGGCATAGAATTGAATATGATCAAAAATCAATTCGGAAGTGACCACTTTCCATTAACTCTAAGGTTAGTTAAACAAGGTAATTCTTCTCCTTGTGTCCTTAGGTGAAAACTAGCCTCTGCAGAATGGAAATTTTTTAAGGAATCGAATTTTTTAAAGCGGAGCTTTTTTGCCTCTTGCTTTGACTTTCCCGCTGCTACTGCTGCCTGGCACACGACGGCGGGGTATTTCTGACCGTGTGTCTTGATAACAGGAGTGCGGCAGAGAGGAAAGTCGAACAGAGAAGCTCGTTTGGACCTTTCCGCAGCGTGGAATGTGCACAATAACTTCTAGAGCCCACATTAGCCTCTTGACAGGGACATGTAAAGGAATATCACGGTGTCAAAATTAATCCGGAATCCGCCACTATGGCGTGCCTCCTAATCTGATTGTTGTTTAAGCACGTACAACACCGTAATTCGATTCAAGTTTAATGCTTCCGCCACGATGCGATGTGCTATGTTAGGCAATCACAATGCTCAATCCTCTCATAGGTTATGAAATATGGTTGCACAACAACGCCTCAAGAAAACACCTCTCTCTGTGTGTTCTGTGTACTACGCAGACACACAGCAGCGGTGCACGCAATGTAACACCAACTCACCATTCTCGTGTTGCACTAAACGTCGAAGAAATTGAACAGTCGCCGTCAACATCACCGCTAATTATCCTCAATTAAAGCAAACAGCACCGAAAGCTTTGCTCACATTGATTCCCACAGTGCGTGGTATCCACATAATTGCATCACGAAGTCTTATCAGCGAACTTTGTATATATGACGCAGCGTTTGGTGACCACGAGAAAGTTCTGCGGTGTTTCAGGCTGGAACAGTTCTATAGTCGGTTACCTGAGAACGTGCGGTACTGGGTCTTGGATAGGCCAGACGTTAGTACGGTGGCTAAAGCCGCTGAGCTAGCCGAGGAGCTTGTGACGCGTCGGGCGCCCGGAGCTAAGGATGGTCAAAATGGTGAATTTGGCTCCAAGTTTGAGAGGCCGAAGTTCACGCCCATGAGAGCAAGGGGGGACACACGTAGTGCGGATGCGAGTGAAAGCAATCCGACGAACGTAAGGAGACGGCGGCAGCCGAAGCCGAACGCAGAAAGCGGTTCGAGACGAGGCAAGCGCGCGTGTATTATACGTGCCAGAAGCCGGGTCACTTTTCGGCGCAGTGTCCAGAAACAAAAACAAAAGTCGTGTTTTTGTCATTATGCAGCACTGACGAGAACATGAAGCTTCTCGAGCCTTACATGCGAGACCTCCTTGTGAACGGGAAAGAGTGCCGAGTGCTTCGTGATTCCGCAGCTACAATGGATGTAGTTCACCCCTCTTACGTAGAACCCGATATGTTCACGGGCGAGGGCGCATGGATCAAGCAAGCCGTGGAAGCTCATAGCCTGTGTCTGCCCGTAGCAAAAGTGCTTACTGAAGGACCTTTCAGAGCGCTTGAGACAGAGGCCGCAGTGTCATCTATGCTGCCCCCCCCCCCAGTACCCGTACCTATTTTCGAACAGGTCCGATCACCTCCTGCGCGAGAAGGGGCTTTTGTTTGGTGAGGCTAGCGTTCAGGCTTTAACCAGATCGAGAGTTCGGGAGCTCGCTGCAAAGGCGGTAGTTGCGGGACCGACGTTGTCGAACAATGAGAAAGGGTCGGAGGCGCAGGAAGCTGATATTCAGAGCACGTCCGAAGTGAATAAAATTGAGCCTGTAGCGTTGAAAGCACCAGGTACTGGAGAGGAAATGCCCGACACGGGAAAGTTAGAAGAGCTATCTGCATATTTGCTCGTCGCGCCTACGTCAGATGGACTTAACGGGTTGCTAAAAGTCAGCCGGTCGGCTTTGATAGCCGAGCAAAAAAAGGATGACAGCCTAGAAAACATGCGCTAGAATGTCAAGGAAGGTATCGCCAAGAAAAATGCTCGTTTTGCGGAAAGAGGTGGGGTCCTGTACCGGAAGTATCTAGACCGCAGGGGAGTGGAGTTCGATCAGCTGATCGTGCCTCAGTGCTACCGTCAGGATCTGTTGCGCTTGTCGCATGGAGGTCCGTGGTCCGGACACCTAGGAGTTAAGAAGACTTAGGACCGTCTCTTGCAAGAGTACTATTGGCCAAGGTGTTTTCGTGACGCAGAACACTTTGTGAGGACATGTCACACCTGTCAGCAGGTGGGAAAACCAGTGGACAAATCGAGGGCGCCGTATAAGTTGGTACCTATCATTACGGAGCCTTTTGGACGGCTCGTTATTGATACAGTGGGACCTCTGCCGGTAACAACCACGGGGTACAGACGCATTTTGACTGTGATCTGCCCAGCGACAAATTTGCCTGAAGCAGTGCCGCTTAAAGAACTCAGCTCTGTTGAGATAGTCAATGCACTACTGTCCATATTTGCGCGAGTTGGTTTTCCTGAGGAAATCCAGTCAGATCAGGGCACAGTGTTTGCTAGCGCTTTGACGACAACTTTTTCTCGAAAGGTGTGGGGTAAAGCCTTTACACAGCTCAGTGTACCACCCACAGTCGAATTCCGTTGAGAAGCTCCACTCCGTCATGAAGCGCGTGTTGAGAGCATTGTGGTTTGAACAACAAACTGACTGGGAGCTGTGTCTGCCTGGGGTGATGTTTGCATAAAGGACCGCGCCGCATGCGGCTACGGGGTTTTCGCCAGCTGAGCTGGTGTACGGTCGCTCGCTGCGGTCTCCGCTTCGCATGCTTCGAGACCGATCACTGCCCTCTCCAATGGCTGCATGCCATCTGTTCCATAAATGGCCGCCTCCTGCGCTGGAGCCTCGCTTTGCAACAATATTCCTTTGAGGGGCGTTACAAAAAGGGGAGTATCAACGGTAATGCCGATGGCTTAAGTCGAGGCCCCTAACGTAGGAATCAGCCTCAAAGTTGTTTGTTAGTGATGTTTTCTTCCTGAGGCAGGATTTTTAACATATTGCTTTTGTTTAGTGTTTCAAAGTGATGACGTGCTTTCTAGTGCAATTTTCCAATTTGTGGACGCGTTCTGAATGCTGCTAGACTGTAAGAAACTAGGCAGTCGTATAAAAGGGGAAAGAGCCTGGCAGGACTTAGTGAGGGTTGTGTCGTGCTTGCTGACTGAGCGGTTGAGTTTCGGCGTAGTTCTAACGCTTGCTGGGAACGAGAACAAAAATGGCAACTCTCCCGAAGTCACTTTGCAGTTTCCTGTGTGAACCTGAACGTGAGAACGAGGTCTTCTCTGTGCGCTGCGCTCAAGAAACGCCGAAGGACGACCGACTTCGGTTATGAGCATCATCGAGCGACATCCCTACGGACAGCGGATGCAGTCCCCTGACCATCGGTATCTCCTTCTCCCGGCGGGGCGGTCTGTTACGTTTCGCCTACGACGCGCGGTATAGCCGGCGCGGATGCAACGGACGCCGGGGCTTCGTTGAAAGCGGCGGACATTTTGGCCCGTTCAGCGCTGTCGTAACGCTTCCTGCCAAGCGCGTCCAGGCATGTTTCAATGCCACATGTCTTCGTGTGTGTGTGTGTGCATGTTGGTGCCCACGCTTGTCAAAGCGCGGCAGCCGGGGAGAGGAGCTCCCCAACTGTGAAGCGAGGAGGTCTTGCCGGCGCCGGCCCGGCAGATGCGTCACTTCTTGTCTCAACGTGTCTCTCAGCGTGTCCGTGCCCCGCCGTCACGGGCGCCTCTCGCAAGCCGTTCCTTCTTGCTCTCCACTCCGAGAGTATAAAAGCAGCTGCCCCGGACGCCGAGAGAGGCTCCGATTTCTTCCGTCGAGTAACGTGCTCTCCCGCCCCTCCACTTCGGTCGACCTGGCCGGCCGCTCTTTTGCGATGCTAGAATAAACAAGTTGTTCTGTTAGCAGTCGACTCATGCTTTGCCATGACCTTCGGATGCTTCCAGTTGTGCTCCAGGCCGCCAGGCCAACGCTACCCTTGGGGCTTGCGACCCAGATGCAACAGCACGAGCAAGCGTCGCTCGCACCGACGCGCCCTGCTGGGAAGAGCCGCCGTAGCTGTCGGTCACTGCCGGCTCTTTTGTCCGCCGCCGTGGGTTGTGAGCTGGATACAGGAGGCCGCCGAAGCCGCCGCGCCGAACTGGCCACAGCATCACCATTGCCCGGGATGGCTCGATCGTAGTCCGGGGCAGCAGCGCAGAAGATGTGCAGGTGACAGCAAGCCAGGGGTGACTCCAATCACGCTGCGTACACTCAACACACTCGGCAAACACTAAAGTAGTGCAAGGGAGAGGAATTCTGCATGCGCATCGCCCATGTGGTACGATGTTCAACTCGGCTAGCAAAAGATCGGGCAGCTACTCAGATGCTAAGTTCATGTGAACGAAGCTCGCGTCCTTAAATCGAACGAGTAATTTCAACTCGTGCGAGGTTAAATAGAATGAGGGAAGGAAATTGCAACGCCTCAACGCCACGGTCCACCAGGTTGTGTCCCTCCACGTGCGACAGGCAGCTTCGTTAGGTCTTAGGCCTAAAGCGTCGCTACCCTGACAACAACCGGCATCCAAAAACACCACCCAAAATGAGCGCAAAACAAGCAGCCGCGAGGAGGCGTCAGCTGTGTGAGGTGGTCCTGCTCCTCTCGGTGCACACAGCATCCGAGTTGACGGCGCCCACCGTCCCAGACGGTGTCGGAGCGCCCGGTGCCAGGCCACGATACTAGTCAGCCCGTAGTGGCACCCGTGGCCCGCGGCCACCCGGCTCCCAGAGCCGCGACTTCATCAGAGGCAAAGAGATAGGAGGAGCTATTTACATGAGAAATTCGGACCACCCACGAGGCTTCCGTACTCACTCGCTCCAGGCTTGCCAATGCTCCGCGAGCCCTAAGCCTCGCTCTCCCAGGATGCAGACCACGTAGCTCTCGTACCAACGAATGTCATTAAAGAAAACACTTGCGAAAAGGCTTAGCATGTTGACAAGTTCAAACACACTACAGCCACCGTCTCCTCTCTCCAGAAAGCGCGCCGCCGACGCTAGCGATCAAAATCCACGCCAGGCCTAGGCTTCGGTTCAAACAAAGGTCTCGAACGAAGCAAAACTGTTAAAACTATCGTCCGATGCCCCAAGAGCCCCACGTTGGGCGCCAAATTTGGGGGTTCCACTCTGCGTGCGGCTAGGGCTGAAGGCAATCTCCGGATCTAGCCCCACGCAGTCGCGTCGTGGTAGTGCCAACCCGTAGCGCGGGAATCGCGGCTACACCGGGTTCGAACGAATAAGGCAACCAGCGGCGTCAACGGTAATAACCTTTATTGCTATTAGCGATAACGAACACTCGCAGAGGGACGTCCTCTCAGTAATAGTAGTAAATAGGCTTGCTTCGTGGCCTGGGTGGGTCAGACAAACGAGATCACTCACGGGTTGCGGCAGGTGCTTTCGTCCAGGCGGCAGGTGTCCGGCGTCCCAAGAGAGCGTCTCTCCCGGTGGCGTCCTTTTATGCCTTTTTACCTTTTTGCGAGGGGAAGTTCTCCTCGCCCGCCGGATACGTTTCCCTTTCCCGTGAGCCGCGTGGGGGGAGAGGGGTACGCGCGTCACAAGAGCCGGCCCAACCAGTCCGCCACGTGCGAACGGGACGACGCGAGTACGCGGGAGGAAATGGGGGCGGGTGTTCCTCACAGGCTTCGTCCATCTTCTAGCACAACGGTCGGTTGCCCTTCGTCCAGGGCTCCGCTGGATGCTGCTGCCAGTTGTGCTTGCCGAATCAGACCTTCTTGGTCGACCTGGCGATCGCTGGAGAGCACTCCCTCCCATTACTCCGCACTCGGGTTTGGTATAACGGGTACCACGTCTATTTTCTGGCATGCCCACGTTATGTGATACAGCGTGGGTGTTTCGTGGCACCAGGGGCATTTGTCATTGTATTATGTGGGATACATTTTGCTGAGTACGTTTAGGTTCGGGTACGAGCCCCTTTGTAGCTGCCTCCACGCGACAAAGTCCTCTCTGCTAAGGGAGTTGTGCGGTGGTGGATACCGCTTTCTGCAGCCCTTGTAGTAAATTTGGTATCGCCGAATAGTCTTGGGGTACAGGTTCGGTCCCCTCGAGGTCGCCTACGTTGGATGCTCGGTAATAAGTATTCCCTCGAGCTATCCTGTCCGCCTCTTTGTTCCCTGCCACTCCCGTGTGTCCCGGCGTCCATACTATCGTATGCCTAATTGGCTCTTCTTTTGTTTGTCGTTGTGTTATGTGGTCTCCGGAGCGGAGTATGCGGAACGCTCCGTGCCCTATTCTGCCGCGTAGGTAGTTGCGGCACGCCGTTTGTGAGTCTGTAAGGATTGTTAGAGACCGTTTAGACCGATATCTCTCCGCTGCCGCTAGAGTGACGGCCGCTTCTTCAGCCTCGACTATCGCACAGCATTGTAGTGATGCGCAGGTGATCTCGCGTAGGTTCGAATCAATCATCGTTGCAACCGCGTTGCTGTTGCTCTGCCCCGCTGCTCCGGCGTATGTGGCTGCGTGCACATATACCGTCGTTTCTTGGGCTGCTAGTGTCTTTTGTAGGCATTCAGCCCTCGCCTCTCTGCGTGCTTTGTGCAGGTTGGGATCCATGTTCCGGGGTATGGGTGCTACTTTTAGTGTGTTGCGATACTCGTCCGGAATTGTTTCGGTCCTCTTGAAGTTGATTGGCGCAGCCTAGTTTCTTCAGGAGCTCCCTGCCAGATGGGGTCTGCTGTAGTCTGCGCTGTTGGGAGACTAGTTGCGCCTCTTTCAATTCCTCGAAGGTGTTGTGTAGTCCTAAGGCTAGGATCTTTTCGGTTGAGGTGTTTTGGGGAAGGTGGAGTGCGTTTTTGTAGGCTTTGCTTAGAATGGCGTCCGCCTGTTGTACCTCACTCATGAAGGGATTGTAGTATGGGAGGCTGTATGCCACTCGGCTGACGACCAGGCTTCTTACCAGCTTGAGTGTGTCCTCCTCTCGCATGCTGTGGCGTCTGTGTAAGATGCGCGTGATCATGCGGGCCACTTGTAGGGTGGATGCCTTGAGTAGGGCGAGGGTGTGGGTGCAGCGTTGGTTTGACTGTATCCACATCCCCAGGATTCTGATGAGCCTCTTTCCGGTATCGGCTTCCCTTCGAGGTAGACGTTGAGGTTTAACTCGTCACTGGTGGGGACTGTGCGCTTTTGCTTTCCTCTCCAAACTCTCAGGAGCTCGGACTTCTCTGTGGAGCACGCTAGCCCTCTTGCTCTGACGTAGTCCTCTACGCAGGTGGCTGCCTCTTGTAACTTCTCTTCTTTCTCTCTGAGCGAGCCTGTGTTAACCCAGATGGTGATGTCGTCTGCATATATGGCATGGTGTATGCCGTCGATTTTTTAAACTGTTTTGCCAAGCCAATCATGGCTATGTTGAAAAGCGTGGGGGAGATTGATCGACCCTTGAGGCGTCCCTTTGTTTGGAGTAAGGAAATTCTCTGATCGGAGCTCTCCCAGGCCAATCGTTTCCGTTCTGTTTGAAAGAAAGTCTTTGACGTAGCCGTGGACTCTCCTCCTGCAGTTCACGTCGTTCATGCCCGTTTGGACCGCCTCGTGGCTTACATTGTCAAAAGCCCGCTTGATATCCAATGCCATTATTCTCCCCGCTCCTGGGGACGTTCCCGAGTACTTCTTCTTTGATTTGAAGCAGTACGTCTTGGGTCGACAATTTTGCTCTGAAGCCGAACATGTTGTGGGGATACAGTTCGTTCTCCTCCATGTACTGTTGTAGTCTCAGCGTCACCACTCGTTCGTAGTTTTCCCAGGCACGATGTGAGCGAGCTCAGTCTGAGGTTCTCAATTTACAGTTTCTTGCCCGGTTTAGGAATCATGACTACCTCCGCATGCTTCCACTCTTCGGGGACGGTCTCAGCTTCCCAGTGTTTGTTGAGAAAGTCGGTTAATTCTGCGACTAACTCTTCACTGAGGTTGCGGATGAGTGCGTTATTGATCTTCTGTGCACCCATGGCCGTGTTTCTGGTTGTGCTTCGAATCGCTGCGTAGACCTCTTCTCGCGTGATGGGTCTCACCAGGTTAACGTTTTCTGTTCCCCCGTAGCGCTCTGCGTAAGCTGCTGGGTTTGTGTCTCCGAAGCACTTAACGCGTACCTTCTCCAGGAGTTCCGAGTCTGGTCCCTCGAACTGGTGGATGAACCGGTAGATAGTTTTGTTGTTTTCTGCCTTGGTCTTGGTCAGACATATGAGAGCCTTGAGGATATGCCACGACCTCGCTGTGTTGAAAGTTCCGTTGAGGCAGTCGCTGAATTGCTGCCAATTTTGCCTTGCCAATTGCGCCGCGTACTCCTCTGCTTTCGCTGTGACTTCTGCGATCTTTATCTTTAGCTTCCTGTTGTATTTTTGTTTCTTCCTCCTCTTGGTGAGCCGGCGTCTTGCTTGCCACAGCTTGAGCAGTCTGGCGTCTACCTCCGGCGTCTGCGTCGTTCGCGCGATTTCTTTGATGTACTTGCGCTCTTTTTCATTGAGCATTTTTCCCCAGTCTTCTATCGATTGGATCCCGTTCTCGGCGAGATTCCTATCGCTTGCCTCTCGAAAAGCGCTCCAGTCCATAATTTTGGCCGGTCCCAGCTGACACCTTAGCCGGTCCGAAGTTACTTGCGTCTTGAGTATGTAGTGGTCACTACCCAGGTTCTCTAACAGGTTCTCCCACACTGCTTGTTCCGCTCCTCGTATGAACGTGAGGTCGGGGCAGGCGTCGTTACTAACGCTCTTTCCGATTCTGGTTGGAGTGTCTGGGTCTGTGAGGAGATTGCAGTCTGTGTTCTTTGCTGCCTCCGCTAGCGTTTTGCCTTTTGGGTTCGCTGTTTGGTATCCCCAGCTTTTGTCCATGGCGTTAAAGTCTCCTAGGATGATTAGCGTGCTGTCTTTCGCTAGTTTGCGTGCGCCATGAAAAAGCTCATGGAAAGCACACAATCGTTTACAGACGCTATCTCTTTACAGAATACGTACAGTGAAAGCCACTGCGCGCAATCGCCGCGAAGGAGTCTCCCTTCGTGTGAAAGGTCAGCACTCGCTGAGCGTAAACTATGTGAAATGTGTTCTATATATTGGACGGTCTGTATAACCAAATGGCGCATAACAGAACGAAGCCTCAATGCATGCAGCGATCGCATGGGTTCACGGCGACCGACTGCGCGTCTGCATGCATGTCCGCCCCCAATGTTTCGCTTTCACTGAGAGCGTTTTCGCACCGTGCTGTGAGCTTTAGGCCGCAGCATATGAGCATTTTACAGTCCAGAAGCAACCACTGTTGTCTGGACGTTATCAGAGCTCTACAAAGACAATTTCGTTTTAACAAAGGATTCGACGCCTACGGCGACTGTGATGTGCCGTCGTGACGATTCAATTTTTTTTTCTTCTAAATTCTAGGACGTTTCAATTTAATTTCTAAAGTTGCGTCGCACTCTATGCAGTCAGCGGGCGATTTCGCGCTGCTTCTGTTTCGTAATCGAGCGCGTTCATTCATAACACAAACATGACCATATGCCATGCCTTTAATGTGCTTCTTACCACTCCTTTTTCATTCCAGTGAACTTGCCTGTGTCTAGCATCAACAAGTGCATAGACCACCGAGTTCGTAAACATAAGCACACTTTCAGGTTCACACTGCTCTCGAAAACCGCAATAGGAGACATAAAATCAGAGATATAATCCCACCATTTCAATACATGAGCAAAAACAGTTCAGTCTTAGGGCGAACGTCTCAGTGCGCGTTTTCTGCTACTCACCGAACATCGCAGTCCCGGCGCCGTAGCAGAAATATTCCTCGCGGCTGTGCTTGCTGAATTCCCGAGTAGTAGCCGATGACTGTTTGCCGGTTCTAAGTTTCGCGAGCTAAGCTTCACGCAGCTTCTTGTCCTGCGGCTACGTGTAAATGAGGCTGACACCGGGATCCGTTGCGTACGTCCGGCACTGCGGCACCGAGCAGTAGCATACCATGCTGCACGCCTCCAAATGTCGCCACTACCTGTTATAGTGATTTCAAATGTTGTCAAGCAGACACCCAAGGCGGCAAAGCTTCACCACTCAATCAGAACCGCAGCGCCGGTGGGACATCAAACTTTAGTCTTCAGCTCGCTTCGGCGCTTCCGAAGCAGCCGACGCAGCCGCTGTGTCCACGTGATCCCTCATGCCACGTCACGCCGACGGTGGCGCCCGCTTTTCCAATGGTGAAGCTCGAGGCCAATAGCAGAGGACGTGGCTATTTGTCAGTACTGTAGAAGCCTCACCAGTTCTAGCCTCACTAACGCCAATGATATCCTGAACAATGCGTGATAGTTCCTCAAAGATACCTGCTAGGCTAGCTTCACTTGAGAGAGATCGGGTGTTAAGCAGTGCAAGGGCCAGTTTCCATTCGCGGCCTGTCTGGGTCCAGAGATTCTTAGCACCGTCTGCTGCGTCACAGGTCTGACCGCTGCCTTGGTCTAGGTGCTCCGCAGCTGCTGGGGACTGAGGGCCATTGGTTGATCCAATAAATCATCAGGGAGGGAGTGGCCGAATACTGCACCAGGGAGGCCAATTCCTGTTCTGGTGAGGGAGTGTCTTTTGTTGAAGCTTAGTGGGTCTTCCTAATTTGGTTGTACCTGGATTAGTGTAGCCCCACTTGCTCTGGGCGTTTTTGCCGGCGACAGGCGCCACTCCAAGCCTGGAGATATAGTGTACTGGAGGAGGTGAATTCGAGCTTCCCATTTTCAGATAAAAAAAAAACGCCGCTACGATTCGAACTTCTGCAGACTATGGCAGCCGAGCACACAAGCTAGCTCAGTTAGATAATGCTGCAGGCAGTTAGGCCACCTTATGTCGGAGAATTCCAGCCCACAGGATCCTACATGCATAAAAACATGCTTGAACTATCCGCGATGCAGAACAACACAACATATCATTTCTCAATTGTTCTAACATGGTAGTTTTGGAATCTCCCGTGCGCATGAGGTCACGAAGGCAGCTAGGTACACGATATATTTTCGGCCAATTTGAACAGCCCTGGTTTTGCTGCCTGCCAGCCTCTGCCGCTCAAGCCTTCAAAGGCTTTGGCAGGCCTGTGTGAATGTACTGATTTGATTATTGGCAATAAAGGTATTATTATTATTATTATTATTATTATTATTACTATTATTATTATTATTATTATTATTATTATTATTATTATTACTACTACTACTACTACTATTACTATTACTACTACTACTTAAGACGTGTGTGAAAAGGTTTCAGCGTTTACCGGGAATTCACGAGTCGCAGACGCACGGAGGTACACCGATCAGCTTACGGCTACGCCTGCCTGCCTGTGGCATCGGAGAAGTTTCAGAATGGGACGGAATCAACATGCCCCGTCTTGTTCGCCGCAGAAAGCCGAGACGTCGGGTGTCAGAAGGGTGCATTTGCAGAAACTTTCGCTCAAAGGGCAGAAGGAGCTTTTTCAATGCTTGTGCATTTTCATCAATCCTACTTCCAAACCGTTATTCGCCTTGAAATGTGACGTGAAAAACAAAACAAAAATGTGCAAAACGCATTTAGGTAAGACACATAGCTGCAACTGGTTTTATTCCATCATGCTCTTCATAAAAATAAAGTTTAAAAATTTGAACACAACTAGGCAACGCTTTCGATAAAACCCTTAATTACCTAAGCAAAAATGAGCTAGAAAAACGTAGTTATGCCTAATTCCCAATCAAATGGCAACTGAAATTTCGACAAGAATGACATTCTACGTGAGCTTATCACACGTGAACTTATAACACGTGAACTCTCAAGGCGGACATAGACGCGTTTGCAGCTGGAAATCAAGAGCTACGCCGGGCAGAGTATATTCATATTCATTAAACAGTCATACTTCCTCTCTTTAAAGGAACAAAATGTAAAATATGCGGAGCTACACTACATAGATATTGACGGGGAATGCGCGAGATGGAAAGTCAAGACGATGAGCAAAACGTGAACAAGGTGAATGAGGGAGCCAACGTTTCGACAAGTGGAGTTGTCTTATTCAAAGCGACGTATGTCGACGTACGTCGCCTTGAAGAAGACAAGTCGACTTGTCGAAGCGTTGGCTCCAGCATTCACCTTGTTCACGTTTTGCTCATCGCCTACATAGATATTGTAATTCAGAGTGCAATTGAGGTTCCAATTAAGTATTACGTGTGGTTGCAACCTCGCATGCAGCGCTTCGTAGATGCAGGTTACAATCAGTCGAGAAATAGCTAACAAAATTATGAATTTTCACTTTATAGGTAGTGGTACACTATGAGCGGCATACGTAGCAACTAGACGGCATACACAGCATACTACATTGATGCGCCACAAACAGAGTTTTAAATCATGAGAAGAAGCGCGGTGCAAAATGCAGAGTGGAAACTCCCAGCTCAACACCCTCGCCCGAGGCGAAATGGCAGCGGGCAGAGAGAGAACGGTGAGCTGGCGAATGTAAAATAAAAACAACAGAAATAGTGGGTACTTTGTAATTCAGCCAAATGAACTGAATAATTTAGAGGAATTCAACAGCCCGGTGTTATAACTTGTTAAAGAAGCACGAGGCGTCCAATAAATGTACCATTACGGCAAATTTTGCACGACACATCATACAAGCACATGCCCGAAATCATGACAAATTGGCAGTTAGCCACTATTTTAAAAAAGCGAACCATAACTGATGTTCTTACCTCTATATATCAATAGTCGGTGAATAACAGGTGAGGGACCATGACATATCCATTATCCAAATGGAAATACTGCTCTGGAGCCGCAGACTGGGTGGATTCTCTCTCGTAAACTCGGCACATTGCACAATGTATGCATACACCACTGGCGTTGTACGCCATGAATGTCTGCAGGAGTGAACATAGCGATACACACCAACTCTAACAACTACACCGGAAGCTTTGTGCTGCAACGAACGAGCGTCGATCGGGGCAGTCCGCCGGAAAGTCCATACCAAAAATGGCCGAACGCAGTCTTCAAAACACCACGGTCTCCTACGGCCTCCCTAAGAAAAGTTGACAGGGCAGTGAGAAGACGCAGAGCTGTGTTCTCCCTCGCCAACGCACCGCGCTGATCACGTGATATATTACGGATCCCCTATTCGGATATTTTTAAGCGTGATGGAAAGTTCCCGCGCGAGCGCTCCGCGGGAGGTTAAGTGTGTGATTTGCCTTTTTCACGCGTACGCGGCTCGCTCATGCTCGCACAAGACAGAACCATGGCAGGCAGTATTGTCCTCCCACTTAAATGAAGAAATTTCACGCTTATTTTCGGTCACGTGGTGCTTTAAACATCATCTGCGCCGCATTAACATGCGCGTCACGCTTAAACTTGAAGTTTAGCGTGATATTAAGCGTGGAATTTTTCAGACTGTACTGCAAACCTTCTCATGATTTTTCTCTCTTCCTTGATGATGATGATGAAGCCTCAATTAATGGCACAAACGCACTGTTGGGGATAGACCACGAACCGGGTGGTAATATGATTCAATAAATGAAATAAAATAAATTGGTTAATAAATAAATAACACAAAAAATAAAAATAAATAGATAATCCAAGATGCGAAATAAACTGTGAATACATGAGATAAAGTATTGATCAATACTATAATAAGCCTTGCGTTGATAGTACAAAAAGAAAAAAGCAAGAAAAAAAGGATATACTTAAACTTGAGTGAGTTAAATTATGAATAATAATAGTAAGATTTAAACTGCGTGCGAATATTTCTTTTTCATCAACTAAGGAAGCACATTAAGGCAGCATGCTGCTGAAGGTACGGCGGATAAATTCTTGTACAGGTATTATGCTATAAAGGGAACAGTGCTAACATGTATTCATGCATTAAGTTCGTTGAATACGTTTGCCAGACAGCTATAAACAAATTCGTTGTATAGAGGCTTATGAAGGGCAAATCTTTATAAAGAGCAGCTTCGTCTCGGCATGTATATTCCGTGAATGAATAGTAAGACAGATGTTAGTAATTAGTCCACTCCATTTTTTTTCTATTGAGGGGGGGGAGGGGGGATTCATTCGGAAGTCAGCGCAAGGTATGTCAGTAGTGTCAGTATAAGCCCATTGTGTATATCTCAAATGCCTTAAAACATCCTTGAATTTTCCGCGATATACGGGTCTTGCTGATCGCGGCAGGTGGCACAACGTAGTATTTCTAAATGTTTCTAACATAGTGGTTTCGGAATCTCCCATACGAATGCGGCCATGAACGCGGCTAAGTACGCAAAATATTTTCGGTGAATTTCAACACCTCATTACCAGGGCTTGAAAACGGTTGCAGAGTGCCTGCTGTATAATGAGGCAGACGGCCCTAAAGGAGGAGGAAGGAGTGTACACTGTTTTTCATGTGAGGTACGCACATACGAATGCATATATATATATATATATATATATATATATATATATATATATATATATATATATATATATATATATTTATATAATGTAAAAGGTAGTCGGTTGCATGTTATACATGGCACAAACACAAGGAGTACTTTGACTCAAATGTAGCGGTTGCAAGGCGTTGGTATACACTTTGACTTCATGTAGTAGGTAGCACGCACTGAACAAGTACGCAAAGAGACCACGAGGTGGGAACAGAGCTTCCCATCCAAGGTGCGAGCCTTTTTTCCTTTTCCTTTGTTCATTGTGCGCTACGCATATGACGGCACGGTCGCGCTGGACCACGCTCCCGCGCATTCCGGTCCGACCGGGATGATTGCAAGACGATTCGAGTCACGCCAGTTATCATAACAAGATACGCGTGAATTCCAAGAAAGTAACAACCTGGGTAAACAGAAAAATTCCAGCCAATCAACCAATATAGCATATATGGAAATATATTTTTACAAAAGCAAGAAAAAACAAGATATCACGCAAATAAAGACGAAGCTACATAAGAGGTGCCACAGGATTGTACGAAAAATAAGGAAACGCCGAAAGTCCGGGTCACCGGCGAGCTTCGTCATCCGCCGGATCGTCGAGAGTCTCGTCATTGGCAAAACTTCGCAGGCGCATCCTGGCTTCGGAGCCAGCCTTCGGCGACCCGATTTTATGGAAGCCTATAACCTCCACAATGTTTGCCAGGACGTCCTCGTACTGCTTGAAAAGTACCATAAATCATGTGGCCATTACTCCCTCATAGTCAGAATAGTTGCGGAGAGTTTTGCCTCACGGAATTTCGAAGTCCCCGTTGATGGAAAAACCCGTGGGGCTGGCCGCGCGAAGGGGCAACGCGAGGACGGCGACGACTGCAGGCTTGTCGAGCTCGCGTGCGAAACCAGCCAGTCAGAAGCTGTGGGCGCACGCAAAGCGAGACACGTCGCCCTCGCGCCAAGCACCACCGCTGGAGACGCGGCTAGGGCTGCGCAGTGTTGCCGCGAGGATCAGGCGGTGGGCGGAGGCTTCGAGAACCCGGGGCCGGAGGGGGCGTCGCCCGGAGTCGCAACACGCGGTGCCAGCTCCCAGCTCGTTCCGTCCCTTGTGAACGATGGTCTTGGAGAAGTCAAGTGGAGCGAGAAGTGATGCTGTGGATGCCCTGGGGGATCCACGACCAGAATGACAAGGGTCGCTTCTTCTGCGCAGCTCTCCGCTAAAATATAAAGCGTTCGCAATAAATTGTAATATTGACATCAACATTCCCAAATTACCGTATAACTTATCTATTCCGTCCTATTATATGTTGTTCAAATCATGAAGAGCAATACTAAATTCCTAAAGCAAAAGTAACGCGAAATCAAATTATCACTCTTCATTGTATTAACATTTTCTTAAATGTAATTCGAAGTGCTCAATAGTATAACGCGCATTTGGCTCCGGGGTGCGTAGTCACAGTTATCATTCTGCTTGAACTGTTCTCCAGAGCAGATGCAAGCCAATCAGGGTTTTGGGCGTTTGATTACCGAAGCCGACATGCCAAAGGCAAACAGCCACTCAAAGAGAAGAACCGTTTGCTCTCTTGCCTGCTGCTTAAAAGCATTGAAGTATTACGATAAAGCAGCCATGAAAAGAACAACCCCCGCGATACAGGTGCAGTGACGTGCCTCTTATATTTTATTTTTTAAAATTTCTTTCTGCTTTGTTTTGCGGCGCCTGAGATGTATTTGGGTAAGTCTCAATGTGTCCACGAATAAGTTTGAGAAGCATGCGCACCCAGTGTACAAACCACATGCAGATTTCTAGTCTGATTGCCCCTAAGTTTTCAAAAGATGCACTCAAAATAGTCATAATATTTCTCTAGCTGCGATTCCTGCCAACTTTGGTGCATGATGCCACCGAGATGAACGCGACCTCTCTCCAAAGCACTGCACGTGGAGTCTATCTTTCCAACTTTCTCTCTTAGAGACGCTCTTCTTTCGGTTACGTAACATGTCGGAATATTCACCTGTCCGCTGTCCCGTTGACAAAGGCGCGCGGGCAATCGTCGCTGGACCGAAAGAACCCCGGCACCTGGGAGCCGCCAGAAGGAAAGATGCCGAGATCCCTGCCGCGTTTCGTGCATCCGCGCGTGCCTTGAGACCGAGAGCAGACGCCTTCGGACACGGTTGCTGGTCTCTGAGCGCGGCCACTCCGCTCGTCCTGCGGAGCTGCGTGCTGAGATCCGGGGTCAGTCGTGTTATAGCTCGGGTGCAGTGCGACGGCATCATACTGAGCCCGGTGCATTACGACTGATACGAGTCGTCGCAACAGGATGGCTTGGCGTTGACAGTAGCAGCTCTGTGGTAAAGAAGGTCTTCGCACTGGGCGCGTTCCAAAAGCTCGCCTGATTCTTGCGATATAGCACTGCGGGACGATCAAGAAGCCTAGTTGCTGCACACAATGGCGGCGGGCGCGCAACGCACGAGAGAGCTGCCTGCTGCGTTCTTCGTTTTCTTCTACGCAAGCCCGTAGATCCGATCCAAGGAAATGTCTTCTGTGACTACTTCCCCAAAATATACATGTCAGATGATACGTAAAATCGACTCGTGTCAGTCTTTTTGAAGGCTATGGTTAATTAAAAATAAATTGCAGACAATATGTCAGAAGAAAGTACCTGAAAATTCCACCAAATTTGTCTAGCGACTACTTATGGGCCAAAAAGGAGGAATACCTGTTGTGTTGAGTTCGGGCTGTAGGCATTGTCATTTTCCTTGGAACTTCTAATGACTCATGCCCATGCAGCAAACGGCATTGCTCGATCGAATGCAGCAGATAATGCGCAAGGCCTGGAAACGGAAATGATATCTCAATTAGAACTTTTGTGCACTGTTCTTGAGGCACCGTCTGCACCACTATTCGTCATTTTCTTTGCACATTTTGCGAACAGTGAAAGGAATGTGCTCTTGCAATATTACTCGTAATATTTCTTTGCGAAAGCATATTAATTGCGTTCATTGTATTGTGATTTCATATTAAACTTGCAAGGTGGAAGTTATCTATAGTAGCTGTTAGGTTCTCCCTACCAAGCGAGTCCAACTCGTAGGGTTCACTATAAATGGTACATTGAAGAAACATTGAAAGTACGACCTTGAGGTCAATGCCCTTTGCTATATTACTGCTTTTGTTCTCAAGTGAGCCGCAGAGAAACGACATCAGTGGGACCACGCTCGCCTAACGCTTCGTAAATATTATAAAAAACGAAGAATACCAGCTCGGAGGCAGCTACATCCGGGACCTCAAAAAAGAATGAAGCTGCCAAGAGTGCCGTAGAATAGCAAGATGGCGTTCCGGGCTCAACGCCCGACTGCCGCAACGCAGCAAGCGCCTGCATCAAGGGTCGACTGGTGCTCATGGACATCGTCAACCTACGTTGATGCTCCCGAGAGTGACGCGGTCATCACCAAAAACTAGGATGCCGAGAAAGATGTCGACGTCACATGAAGCCAGAAATCGTGACGACTGCAGGCATGTCGTTTGCCAAAATACTAAAGGCTGCACATTTGCCAGGTCTTGGCACCGGCATCCCTTTGCGACGCCGAGTGACGCTACGCCAGCCGACGGTGGCATGTGGGCCGGCCTTTAGGCTGTCCATGCAATGCTTGTTTGTCGATAATATATTAACTTTAGTGCCTGAGACCTTGTCAAAATCTAAGCCACCACAAGGACCTAGAACCGGAACTCCTGGGCGGCGTTGCCAGTAGTTGTTCGCATTCGCGCCTTTCCCAACTTTACCCAGACTTCGGTCACAGCAAAACTGACGTTGCTGGTGTCCTGGAACTCGAATTTACCAATATATATGAACTTATTACTACTTTTTGAGTGTTTTCTTGTGCCAATCCATGCATCAAAGTTAGCAGCAGGTGATTGAAGCGTCAGTGTACAGATTGACTTGTATAGCTTTCGTCCGAGGCTATATGAGTGCGTACCAAATGTCAAAAGATACTTTGTGCAAAAACTCTCCATAGGTCACTTCCGGAGCAAATTAAGTGGAACTGAAATGTATTGCGCGGGATATTTTCAGGATGTTTATGTGAAAAGCGTACTTTAATAATTACCTGAGTGAAGATTGCGATTTCCGCGTTGCAAGTAATGTCCGCTTTTCTAGTGAACAGATTGAAGAGACGAAAGTGCGCAATCTTCTGCTGGAGGTCATAAGGCAATCTGCTAAGACTTAAGAAAAAATATCTTTTATTATCAGGCACAGATGTACTCCTTGGGTAATTCCATTGGATATGAATTTCTTGAAAAAATCAGCACAGAAGTGGTCATTCAAGCTCCGCCATTTCAAACAATAGAATCAGTCCATGAAAGGACATCATGGTCATGAAATGTTAAATTGGACGTTGCGGGCTCAACAAACTATAGGCAAGTGTTTGCGCTTATTTTGAGCCGGTTTGACATTCCCGTGATGATGCTTAGTGAAGGACACATGTATGAAACTTAGCATGCACGTATACATGATGACTACAGGTAGTCAGACTGCCGTCCATTATAAGACATACAGGTCGGAACACGTGAAAACATTCAGGAACATGTGGTAGACGCTGTACGCGTGGACTCCAATCTCAACGTGGTCACCAATTAAGTGTCCCTTAATCAGCACGTATATAGGAGTACACAATCAATTACACTTTGGCCACGTCAGAAGAGGTTCAAAGTGGTTGGCAATCCAAAACATGACTCCGTGTATTGAAGCCATTGTAGCACAAAGAAACATGCTCATAAGATTCCACGCTCAAAAGCAGAACGCCAAGGCCGCTGAGGCCATCACGGTGGTGTTTAAAGGGACACTAAAGAGAAAAACGAGTAAATTACCTTTCTACAATACCAAAGACACCATTCTTACCACGATAAGACTCTTGGTAAAGCAGAAAATTCGGAAGAACGAAACACGGGTGGCGACGCCTCCTTGAAGTTCCCGCACCTGGTTGCTGTGACGTCATAAATTTTGATGGCATGTTCTAGGGCCTACTTATTTATATAGTGGTGCAGATTGACTACATCGTGGTCTGAAGGAACCAGATATTAAAAGTGGCAAGTTGCGAAAACCTTTACTCGGACAACGCGGCCAAAATGCGAAAAGATACTTTGGAATCCCTGACATCACACTAACGTACCGGCGTCGGCGTTTCGGCTCGAAATTCATATACTGATACTTCGACCTTCATTTTCTCGTCTAATAATCAAACTATTATTTTGAAATGACTGCCTGCAGGGTTCCCAAACAATTCTTTATAAGTCTAAACTAATTTATTCTTTCGCTTTAGTGTCCCTTTAAGCAACAAACACAACTATTCCAAAAAGAAGCTGTCAATCGTTTTATTTATTCGAGACGCTCACTACTCTGGCTAGTACGGAAGCACGGAAATGACACGCCAGCAGGCATCACGATTTCTGGCTTGATGTGACGTCGACATCTTTCTCGGGCTCCTGGTTGATGATGATGATGATAGCAACTTTATTGTACCGCCGGATATGGAGGCCCCTACTCCCCGTCCCCGGCACACAGGCCTTGGGGACGGGGGCCGGAACCTCCGCGATTAGAAGCAAGCAAAGAGGTCTTGACTCTTCGCGGCTTCTTCCGCCAGGCGGATGGCGTGTTGCTGTCCTCGCTCCGCAGCAGGGCTTCCCAGGCCTCTCTACAATTTATGTTTGCTTTAGCCCCTGGTGAGCTAGCGCATTCCCAGATTGTGTGATCGAGGGTCCCTCTCGCCCCACAGTGTTTGCACTCATCGGTTTCTCTATCATGCATAACATGGTATGCCCAGACCGGGTTTACGAAGTTCCCAGCTTGCAGGCGCCGCCATGCGACTGCCTCTCTATTGTTTAGACTTTTATCCGGTGGTGGCACCAGTCTCCTGCGTAGCCGATAATTTTCGACAATCTCCGTATAATTTTGCAGACGCTCGTCCATGTTCCGGCAGTCGGGCGGTTCCACAGCCACCCGGAAGTAGAGAGCTCGGGCTAACTCGTGGGCCGCCTCGTTGCCAGGAACGGACGTGTGTGCAGGGGTCCAAATTAGGCTAATTTTTCTGTTCAGCCGTATACTGGCCAGAACCCTTGCCGCTTCCGGCGAGATCCTGCCCTTTCCAAAATTCCAGATGGCCGTTTTGCTATCGCTAATTATGAAATTTGCTTCCGTTCCCACGCAAGCAAGCGCTATCGCAACTTCTTCAGCCGTTTCCGAGTTGCGGCTTCTAATGGTGGCGGCCGATACGGGGGCACCTTTGCCGTCGACCACCGAGGCGACCGCCGCACCCGACTTGCTACTTGCCGCGTCCACGTACGCAACCGACTTGCTGTTCATTGAATCAAAGCCTTTGATTAGTGCTTCTGCTCTTTTTTCCCTCCTCTCCGTGTTGAATATGGGATGCATGTTACGAGGAAGGGGGGGAATGATTATATTTTCTCGGCAGTCCAGCGGGATGTTTGTCTTGCCTCGTAGTCCCCTATCTGTTTGCAGGCCTACCATTTCGAGGATAGCTCTGCCCGTGGTCGTTCGGCTTAATCTTTCAAGCTGCGAAATTCTGACAGCCTCCGCTATTTCGTCCCAGGTATTGTGCACCCCCATAGAGAGGAGCTTTTCTGTGGAGGTGGTAATTGGTAAGCCTACGGCCCTCTTTATGCACCGTCGAATGAGCGAGTCGAGTTTCCTCCTCTCCTCTGACCTGATGTTTAAGAAAGGTGTGGCATAGCACACGCGGCTTATTACGTATGCTTGGGTTAGTTTAAGCAAGCTTCTTTCCTTCAGGCCTCGTCCTTTCAGCGCGACCCTTCTAAATAAGCCAAGTGCTTGCGTGGCAAAGCCCTCTAGATTTTTGATTGTCCCATCATTATATCCGTTTTCCTGTATGAAAAGTCCTAGGATTCTGATTTGGTTAACCTTTGGGACTGGTTTCCCCTCTATTTTAATGTCAAATTCCCAGCTACGCTTGCACCGGAGCGACTTTGGGTTGTAGACGAATAACTCCGATTTTTGCGGTGAGCACGACAGACCCCTACCGGCAGCATAGTGCACGACAGTATCCGCCGCCGCCTGCAGGCGCTCCTCGATGCTCGCATCGCTCCCCTGGTAGGTCCAGAGGGTGATGTCATCCGCATAAATACTGAAATTTAGCCCCTGTATGTTTCTCAGAGCTTCGGGGAGGCCCCTCATCGCCACGTTGAAGAGGAACGGGGAAAGAACCGAGCCCTGTGGCGTGCCCCTGCTTCCTAATTTCCGTGATGATCGCGTCACTATCGCGAGCATCGACGACATTTCCTGGTAGGTTGCCAATGTCCATGAGCACCAGTCGACTCTTGATGCAGGTGTTTGCTGCGTTGCGGAAGTCGGCGCATTCAGCCCGACACGCCATCTCGCTTTTCTACGGTACTCTTGGCAGCTTCATTCTTCTTTGGATCTATGGGCGTGCGTAGAAGAAAACGAAGAACGCAGCAGGCAGCTGTCTCGTGCACTGCGCGCCCGCCGCGATTGTGTGCCGCACAATGGCGGCGGGCGCGCAGTGCACAAAACAAAACAGAAATGTGCAAAACGTGTTTAGGTAAGGCACATAGCTGCAACTGGTTTTATTCCATCATGCTCTTCATAAAAAAAAAGTTTAAAAATTTGAAGACAACTAGGCAACGCTTTCGATAAAACCCTTAATTACCTAAGCAAAAATGAGCTAGAAAAACGTAGTTATGCCTAATTCCCAACCAAATGGCAACTGAAATTTCGACAAGAATGACATTCTACGTGAGCTTATCACACGTGAACTTATAACACGTGAACTCTCACGGTGGACATAGACGGGTTTGCAGCTGGAAATCAAGAGCTACAACGGGCAGAGTATATTCATGTTAATTGAACAGTCATACTTCCTCTCTTTAAAGGAACAAAATGTCAAATATGCGGAGCTACACTACATAGATATTGACGGGGAATGCGCGAGGTGGAAATTCAAGACGATGAGCAAAACGTGAACAAGGTGAATGCTGGAGGCAACGTTTCGACAAGTGGTCTTGTCTTCTTCAAGGCTACGTATGTCAACGCACGTCGCCTTGAAGAAGACAAGTCCACTTGTCGAAACGTTGGCTCCAGCATTCATCTTGTTCACGTTTTGCTCATGGCCTACATAGATATTGTAATTCAGAGTGCAATTGAGGTTCCAATTAAGTATTACGTGTGGTTGCAACCTCGCATGCAGCGCTTCGTAGATGCAGGTTACTATCAGTCGACAAATAGCTAACAAAATTATGAATTTTCTCTTTATAGGTAGTGGTATACTATGAACGGCATATACTTAGCAACTAGAGGGCGTACACAGCATACTACATTGATGCGCCACTAACAGAGTTCTAAATCATGAGAAGAAGCACGGTGCAAAATGCAGAGTGGAAACTCCCAGCTCAACACCCTTGCCCTAGGCGAAATGGCAGCGGGCAGAGAGAGAACGGTGAGCTGGCGAATGTAAAATAAAAACAACAGAAATAGTGGGTACTTTGTAATTCAGCAAAATGACCTGAATAATTTAGAGGAATTCAACAGCCCGGTGTTATAACTTGTTAAAGAAGCACGAGGCTTCCAATAAATGTACCATTACGGCAAATTTTGCACCACGCATCATACAAGCACATGCCCGAAATCATGACAAATTGGCAGGTAGCCACTAATTTAAAGAAGGGAACCATAACTAATGTTCTTACCTCTATCTTCCAATAGTCAGTGAATAACAGGTGAGGGACCGTGACGTATACATTATCCAAATGGAAATACTGCTCTGGAGCCGTCAGTTCGGGTAGATTCTCTCTCTTAAACTCGGCACATTGCACAATATATGCATACACCACTGGCGTTGTACGCCATGAATGTCTGAACATGGCGATACACACCAACTCTAACAACTACACCGGAAGCTTTGTGCTGCAACGAACGAGCGTCGATCGGGGCAGTCCGCCGGAAAGTCCATACCAAAAATGGCCGAACGCAGTCTTCAAAACACCACGGTCTCCTACGTCCTCCTTAAGAAAAGTTCACAGGGCAGTGAGAAGACGCAGAGCAGTGTTCTCCCTCGCCCACGCACCGCGCTGATCACGTGCTATATTACGGATCCCCTATTCGGATATTTCTAAGCGTGATGGAAAGTTCCCGCGCGAGCGCTCGGCGAGAGGTTAAGCGTGTGATTTCCTTTTTCACGCGTACGCGGCTCGCTCATGCTCGCACAGGACAGAACCATGGCAGGCAGTATTGTCCTCCCACTTAAATGAAGAAATTTCACGCTTATTTTCGGTCACGTGGTGCTTTAAACATCATCTGCGTCTCAATAACATGCGCGTCACGCTCAAACTGAAGTTTAGCGTGATATTAAGCGTGGAATTTTTCAGAGTGTACTGCAAACTTTCTCATGACTTTTCTCTCTTCCTTGATGATGATGATGAAGCCTCAATTAATGGCGCAAAGCCGCTGTTGGGGATAGACGACGAATCGGGTGGTAATATGATTCAATAAATGAAATAAAATAAATTGGTTAATAAATAAATAACACAAAAAAGGAAAATAAATCGATAATCCAAGATGCGAAATAAACTGTGAATACATGAGGTCAAGTATTGATCAATACTATAGTAAGCCTTGCATTGATACGAGTATACAAAGAAAAAAGGAAGAAAAAAAAGGATATACTTAAACTTGAGTGAGTTAAATTATGAATAATAATAGTAAGATTTAAACTGTGCGCCAATAATTATTTTTCATCAACTAAGGAAGCACATTAAGGCAGCATGCTGCTGAAGTTACTGCGGATAAATTCTTGTACAGGTATTATGTTATAAAGTGAACAGTGCTAACATGTATTCATGCATTAAGTTCGTTGAATACGTTTGCAAGACAGCTATAAACAAATTCGTTGTATAGAGGCTTATGAAGGGCAAATCTTTGTAAACAGCAGCGTCGTCTCGGCATGCATATTCCGTGAATGAATAGTAAGACAGATGTTAGTAATTAGTCCACTCCATTTTTTTTCTATTGGGGAGGGGGGATTGATTCGGAAGTCAGCGCAAGGTATGCCAGTAGTGTCAGTATAAGCCCATTGTGTATATCTCAAATGCCTGAAAACATCCTTGAATTATCCGCGATATACGGGTCTTGCTGATCGCGGCAGGTGGCACAACATAGTATTTCGAAATGTTTCTAACGTCGTGGTTTCGGAATCTGCCATACGCATGCGGCCATGAACACGGCTAAGTACGCAAAATATTTTCGGCGAATTTCAACACCTCATTACCAGGGCTTGAATACGGTTGCAGAGTGCCTGCTGTATAATGAGGCAGACGGCCCTAAAGGAGGAGGAAGGAGTGTACACTGTTTTTCATGTGAGGTACGCACATACGAATGCATATATATATATATATATATATATATATATATATATATATATATATATATATATATATATATATATATATATATATATAATGTACAAGCTACTCAGTTGCATGTTATACGTGGCACAAACACGAGGAGTACTTAGACTCAAATGTAGCGGTTGCAAGGAGTTGGTATACACTTTGACTTCATGTAGTAGGTAGCACGCACTGAACAAGTACGCAAAGAGACCACGAGGTGAGAACAGAGCTTCCCATCCAATGTGCGAGCCTTTTTTTCCTTTTCCTTTGTTCATTGTGCGCTACGCATATGATGACACGGTCGCGCTGGACCACGCTCCCGCGCATTCCGGTCCGACCGGGATGACTGCAAGACGATTCGAGTCATGCCTGTGACCATAACAAGGTACGCGTGAATTCCAAGAAAGTAACAACCTGGGTAAACAGAAAAATTCCAGCCAGTCAACGAATATGGCATATATGGAAATATATTTTTACAAAAGCAAGAAAAAACAAGATATCACGCTAATAAAGACGAAGCTACATAAGAGGTGCCACAGGATTGTACGGAAAAAAAGGAAACGCCGAAAGACCGGGTCACCGGCGAGCTTCTTCATCCGCCGGATCGCCGAGAGTCTCGTCATTGGCAAAACTTCGCAGGCGCATCCTGGCTTCGGAGCCAGCCTTCGGCGACCCGATTTTATGGAAGCCTATAACCTCCACAATGTTTGCCAGGACGTCCTCGTACTGCTTGAAAAGTACCATAAATCATGTGGCCATTTCTCCCTCATAGTCAGAATAGTTGCGGAGAGTTTTGCCTCACGGAATTTCGAAGTCCCCGTTGATGGAAAAACCCGTGGGGCTGGCCGCGCGAAGGGGCAACGCGAGGACGGCGACGACTGCAGGCTTGTCGAGCTCGCGTGCGAAACCAGCCAGTCAGAAGCTGTGGGCGCACGCAAAGCGAGACACGTCGCCCTCGCGCCAAGCACCACGGCTGGAGACGCGGCTAGGGCTGCGCAGTGTTCCCGCAAGGATCAGGCGGTGGGCGGAGGCTTCGAGAACCCGGGGCCGGCGGAGGCGTCGCCCGGAGTCGCAACACGCGGTGCCAGCTCCCAGCTCGTTCCGTCCCTTGTGAACGATGGTCTTGGAGAAGTCAAGTGGAGCGAGAAGTGATGCCGTGGATGCCCTGGGGGATCCACGACCAGAATGACAAGCGTCGCTTCTTCTGCGCAGCTCTCCGCTGAAACATAAAGATTTCGCAATGAATTGTAATATTGTCATCAACATTGCCAAATTACCTTATAACTTATCTATTCCGTTGTATTATATTTTGTTCAAATCATGAAGAGCAATACTAAATTCCTAAAGCAAAAGTAACGCGAAATCAAATGATCACTCTTCATTATATTAACATTTTCTTAAATGTAATTCGAAGTGCTCAATAGTATAACGCGCATATGGCTCCGGGGTGCGTAGTCACAGTTATCATTCTGCTTGAACTGTTCTCCAGAGCAGATGCAAGCCAATCAGGGTTTTGGACGTTTGATTACCGAAGCCGACCTGCCAAAGGCAAACAACAACTCAAAGAGAGGAAGCGTTTGCTCTCTTGCCTGCTGCTTAAACGCATTGAAGTATTACGATAAAGCAGCCATGAAAAGAACAACACCACGCGATACAGGTGCAGTGACGCACCTCTTATATTTTATTTTTTTTTAATTTCTTTCTGCTTTGTTTTGCGGCGCCTGAGATGTATTTGGGTAAGTCTCAATGTGTCCACGAATAAGTTTCAGCAGCATGCGCACCCAGTGCACAAACCACATGCAGATTTCTAGTCCGATTGCCACTAAGTTTTCAAGAGACGCACTTAAAATAGCCCTAATATTTCTCTAGCTGCGATTCCTGCCAACTTTGGTGCAGGATGCCACCGAGATGAACGCGACCTCTCTCCAAAGCACTGCACGTAGTCTATCTTTCCAACTTACTCTCTTAGAGACGCTCTTCTTTCGGTTACGTAACATGTCGGAATATTCACCTGTCCGCTGTCCCGTTGACAAAGGCGCGCGGGCAATCGTCGCTGGAACGAAAGAACCCCGGCACCTGGGAGCCGCCAGAAGGAAAGATGCCGAGATCCCTGCCGCGTTTCGTGCACCCGCGAGTGCCTTGAGACCGAGAGCAGACGCGTTCCGACACGGTTGCTGGTCTCTGAGCGCGGCCACTCCGGTTGTCTTGCGGAACTGCGTGCTCAGATCCGGGGTCAGTCGTCTTATAGCTCGGGTGCAGTGCGACGGCATCAGGTTGAGCCCGGTGCATTATGACTGACACGAGTCGTCGCAACAGGATGGCTTGGCGTTGACAGTAGTAGCTCGGTGGTAAAGAAGGTCTTCGCACTGGGCGCGTTACAAAACCTCGCCGGATTCTTGCGATACAGCACTGCGGGACGATCGAAAAGCCTAGTTGGGGCACACAATGGCGGCGGGCGCGCAATGCACGAGACAGCTGCCTCCTGCGTTCTTCTTTTTCTTCTACGCAAGCCCGCAGATCCGATCCGAGGAAATGTCTTCTGCGGCTACTTCCACAAAATATACATTTCAGATGATACGTAAAATCGACTCGTATCAGTCTTTTTGAAGGCTATGGTTTATTACAAATAAATTGCAGACAATATGTCAGAAGAAAGTACCTGAAAATTCCACCAAATTTGTATAGCGACTACTTATGGGCCAAGAAGGAGGAATACCTGTTGTGTTGAGTTCGGGCTGTAGGCATTATCATTTTCCTTGGAACTTCTAATGACTCATACCCTTGCAGCAAACGGCATTGCTCGATCCAATGCAGCAGATAATGCGAAAGGCCTGGAAACGGAAATAATATCTCAATTAGAACTTTTGCGCACAGTTCTTGAGGCACCGTCTGCGCCACTATTCGTCATTTTCTTTGCCCATTTTGCGAACAGTGAAAGGAATGTGCTCTTGAAATATTACTTGTAATATTTCTTTGCGATAGTATATTATTTGCGTTCATTGTATTGTGATTTCATATTAAACTTGGCAGGTGAAAGTTATCTGTAGTAGCTGTTAGGTTCTCCCAAGCAAGCGAGTCCAAGTCGTAGGGTTCACTATAAATGGTACATTGAAGAAACATTGAAAGTACGAGCTTGCCGTGAATGCACTTTGCTATATTACTGCTTTTGTTCTCAAGTGAGCCGCAGAGAAACGACATGAGTGGGACCACGCTCGCCTAACGCTTCGTAAAAATTATAAAAAAAGAAGAATACCAGCTCGGATGCAGCTACATCCGGGACCTCAAAAAAGAATGAAGCTGCCAAGAGTGCCGTAGAAGAGCAAGATGGCGTGCAGGGCTCAACGCCCGACTGCCGCAACGCAGCAAGCGCCTGCATCAAAGGTCGATTGGTGCTCATGGACATCGTCAACCTACGTTGATGCTCCCGAGAGTGACGCGGTCATCACCAAAAACTAGGATCCCGAGAAAGATGTCGACGTCACATGAAGCCAGAAATCGTGACGACTGCAGGCATGTCGTTTGCCAAAATACTGAAGGCTGCACATTTGCCAGGTCTTGGCACCGGCATCCCTTCGCGACGCCGAGTGACGCTACGCCAGCCGACGGTGGCATGTGGGCCGGCCTTTAGGCTGTCCATGCAATGCTTGTTTGTCGATAATATATTAACTTTAGTGCCTGAGACCTTGTCAAAATCCAAGCCACCACAAGGACCTAGAACCGGAACTCCTGGGTGGCGTTGCCAGTCGTTGTTCGCATTCGCGCCTTTCCCAACTTTACCCAGACTTCGCTCACAGTAAAACTGACGTCGCTGGTGTCCTGAAACTCGAATTTACCAATATATGTGAACTTATTACTACTTTTTGAGTGTTTTCTTGTGTCAATCCATGCAGCAAAATTAGCAGTAGGTGATTGAAGCGCCAGTGTACAGATTGACTTGTATAGCTTTTGTCCGAGGCTATATGAGTGCGTACCAAATGTCAAAAGATACTTTGTGCGAAAACTCTCCATAGGTCACATCAGGAGCAAGTTAAGTGGAACTGAAATGTATTGCACGGGACATTTTCTGGATGCTTATGTGAAAAGCTTACTTTATTAATTACCTGAGTGAAGATTTCGATTTCGCGTTGCAAGTAATGTCCGCTTTTCTAGTGAACAGATTGAAGAGACGAAAGTGCGCAATATTCTGCCGGAGGTCATAAGGCAATCTGCTAAGACTTAAGAAAAAATAGCTTTTATTATCAGGCACAGATGTACATCTTGGGTAATGCCATTGGATATGAATTTCTTGAAAAAATCAGCACAGAAGTGGTCCTTCAAGCTCCGCCATTTCAAACAATAGAATCAGTCCATGAAAGGACATCATGGTCACGAAATGTTAAATTGGACGTTGCGGGCTCAACAAACTATAGGCAAGGGTATGCGCTTATTTTGAGCCGGTTTGACATTCCCGTGTTGATGCTTAGTGAAGGACACATGTATGAAACTTAGCCTGCACGTATACATGATGACTACAGGTAGTCAGACTGCCGTCCATTATAGGACATACAGGTCGGAACACGTGAAAAGATTCAGGAACATGTGATAGACGCTGTACGGGTGCACTCCAATTTAAACGGGGTCACCAATTAAGTGTCCCTTAATCGGCACGTATATATGAGTACACAATCAATTACACTTTGGCCACGTCAGAAGAGGTTCAAAGTGGTTGACAATCCAAAACATGACTCCGTGTATTGAAGCCATTGTAGCACAAAGAAACATGCTCATAAGATTCCACGCTCAAAAGCAGAACGCCAAGGCCGCTGAGGCCATCACGGTGGTGTTTAAAGGGACACTAAAGAGAAAAAAGAGTAAATTACCTTTCTACAATACCAAAAACACCATTCTTACCACGATAAGACTCTTGGTAAAGCAGAAAATTCGGAAGAACGAAAGACGGGTGGCGACGCCCCCTTGAAGTTCCCGCACCTGGTTGCTGTGACGTCATAAATTTTGATGGCATGTTCTAGGGCCTACTTAATTATATAGTGGTACAGATTGACTACATCGTGTTCTGAAGGAACCAAATATTAAACATGGCAAGTTTCGGAAACCTTTACTCGGACAACGCGGCCAAAATGCGGAAAGATACTTTGGAATTCCTGACATCACACTAACGTACCGGCGTCGGGGTTTCGGCACGGAATTCATATACTGATGCTTCGACCTTCATTTTCTCGTCTAATAATGAAACTATTATTTTGAAATGACTGCCTGCAGGGTTCCCAAACAATTCTTTATTAGTCCAAACTAATTTATTGTTTCGCTTTAGTGTCCCTTTAAGCAACAAACACAACTATTCCAAAAAGCAAAAAAGCTTCTAGCGGTCAATTGTTTTATTTATTCGAGACGGTCACTACTCTGGCTAGTACGGAAGACGGAAATGACACGCCAGCAGGCATCACGATTTCTGGCTTCATGTGACGTCGACATCTTTCTCGGGCTCCTAGTATTCTGTGATGATCGCGTCACTATCGCGAGCATCGACGACATTTCCTGATAGGTTGGCAATGTCCATGAGCACCAGTCGACTCTTGATGCAGGTGTTTGCTGCGTTGCGGAAGTCGGCGCATTCAGCCCGACACGCCATCTCGCTTTTCTACGGTACTCTTGGCAGCTTCATTCTTCTTTGGATCTATGGGCGTGCGTAGAAGAAAACGAAGAACGCAGCAGGCAGCTGTCTCGTGCACTGCGCGAGCGCCGCCATTGTGTGCCGCAACTAGGCTTTTTGATCGTCCCGCAGTGCTGTATCGCAAGAATCCGGCGAGGTTTTGGAACGCGCCGTGTGAAGACCATCTTTACCACCGAGCTACTACTGTCAACGCGAAGCCATCCTGTTGCGACGACTCGTGTCCGTCGTAATGCACCGGGCTCAATCTGATGCCGTCACACTGCACCCGAGCTATAACACGACTGACCCCGGATCTCAGCACGCAGCTCCGCAGGACGACCGGAGTGGCCGCGCTCAGAGACCAGCAACCGTGTCCGAACGCGTCTGCTCTCGGTGTCAAGGCACTCGCGGGTGCACGAGACAAGGCAGGGATCTCGGCATCTTTTCTTCTGGCGGCTGCCGGGTGCCGGGGTTCTTTCATTCCAGCGACGATTGCCCGCGCGCCTTTGTCAACGGGACAGCGGACAGGTGAATATTCCGACATGTTCTGTAGCCGGAACAAAAGCGTTCCTAAGAGGGAAAGTTAGAAATGCAGCCTCCACGTGCAGTGCTCTTGAGAGAGTTCGCACTCGTCTCGGTGGCATCATGCACCGAAGTTGGCGGGAATCGCAGCTATCGAAATATTAGGGACTATATATTGCAGACTAGAAATCTGCACGTGGTTAGTACACTGTGTGCACCGGCTTCTGAAACTTATTCGTGGACAAGTTGAGGCTTACCTAAATACATCTCAGGCACCGTAAAACAAAGCAGAAAAAAAATCAAAATAAGAGTGACGTCACTGCACCTGTATCGCACGGGGATGTTCTTTTCATGGCTTCCTTATCGCACTGCTTCAATGCTTTTAAGCAGCAGGCAAGCGATCAAACGCTTCTTCTCTTAGAGTGGCTGTTTGCCTTTGGCAGGTCGGCTTCGGTAATGAAGCGTCCAAAATCCTGATTGGCTTGCATCTGCTCTCGAGAACAGTTCAAGCAGAATGATAACTGTGACTACGCGCCCCGGAGCCAAATGCGCGTTATACGATTGAGTACTTCGAAATGCATTTAAGACAATTTTGATAGAATGAAGAGGGTTCATTTCATTTCGCGTTACTTTTGCTTTAGGAATTTAGTATTGCTCTTCATGATTTGAACAATATATAATAGGACGGAATAGATAAGCTATACGGTAATTTGGCAATGTTGATGACAATATTACAATTTATTGCGAAATCTTCATATTTCAGCGGAGAGCTGCGCAGAAGAAGCGGTCCTTGTCATTCTGGTCGTGGATCCCCCGGGGCATCCACGGCATCACTTCTCGCTCCACTTGACCTGTCCAGGACGATCGTTCACAAGGGACGGAACGAACTCGGAGCTGGCACCGCGTGTTGTGACCCCGGGCGAAGCCTCCGCCGGCCCCGGGTTCGCGAAACCTCCGCCAACCGCGTGATCCTCGCGGGAACACTGCACAGCCCTAGTTACGTCTTCAGCGGTGGGGCTTGGCGCAAGGGCGACGTGTATCGCTTTGAGTGCACCCACAGCTTTTGCCTCGCTGGTTTCGCGCGCGAGCTCGACAAGCCCGCAGTCGTCGCCTTCCTCGCGCTGCTCCTTCGCGCGGCCACCCCCACGGGTGTTTCCATCAACGGGGACTTTTTCGGGGACCATGATGGAGTAATGGTCACAGAGTGATTTCTCGTACTTTTCAAGCAGTACGAGGACGTTTTGGCAAATATTGTGGAGGTTATAGGCTTCCATAAAATCGGGTCGCCGAAGGCAGGCGCCGAAGCCAGGATGCGCCTGCGAAGTTTTACCAATGACGAGCCTCTCGACGATGCGCCGGATGACGAAGCGAGCCGGTGGCGTGGACTTTTCACCGTTGTTTCTTTCCGTGGAATCATGTGGCAACTCGATTGGAGCTTCATCTTTATTAGCGTGAGATGTTATTTGTTCTTGCACTCGTAAAAATATATGTTCATATATGCTATATTCGTTGATTGGCTAGAATCTTTCTTTTTACTCAGCGTTGTTACTTTGTTATTGGAATTCACGCAGTCGGGCCGTGCCGTCATATATGTAGCGCAGAATAAACAAAGGAAAAGAAAAAACAGGGCTCGCACATTGAGCTGGGAGCTGTGTTCAGTGTGCGCTACGTACAGTCGCGTGCAATATGACTTGCAGCACCCTTATTCGTGGTCGAAGGGGCTCAAGGGCTGCGCAGTGGCTCTGACATGAGAAATAGTGGTTTAATACATATCACTAATTGAAGCGGTGTTTGCATCTGGAACTTGCCCTGTGTCTGCACAGCCGAACTGTCTTGGAGCGCTACCCGCCATGGTTTCTCAGGGGCTATGGTGTTGGGCTGCTGAGCACGAGGTAGCGAAATCGAATCTCGGCCACGGCGGCCGCATTTAGATGGGGGCGAATTCGAAAACACCCGTGTACTTAGATTTAGGTGCATGTTAAAGCACCCCAGGTGGTCGCCATTTCCGGATAGTCCACTATGGCGTGCCTCATAATCAGAAGGTGGCTATGGCACGTAAAACCTCATAATTTTGCCTTGGAGCCCCTTCGACCACGGGCAATGGTGTTGCAGGTCATATTTCGCATGACTGTACATGAAGTCAAGATCTATATATACTCCTCCCAATCAGTACAGTTGAGTCAAAGTCTCCTTCTCTTTGTGTTAGATATAACATGCGACGGACTAGCTTTTACATAACTTATATATGTATATATGATGTGACACTGATGTGCGTACCTCATAGTATTAAAAGGCAGTGTACTACTTTCCCTTCTTCGTTCTTCATCCGCCTCGTTGTACACTAGGCACTATCTTACCATTTTCAAGCCCCGGTAATCATTGTATATACGAAACCGTGTCTCTTGCTGGACAGGCCCGACGATTTGCTTCTTTGCGCACTCTTATTTTAGAGGACCGCTCGAATTCACACTACGACCACCGACGACGAAGCGTGATATATGATGCTGTTGACTTAGTGTTGCTCTGGAAACTAACACGGAACCGTGGGTTATGTCAGAAAGTACCGGCCCACTATGTCGGACCCCATGTTAATACTTATAGTATGAGCGAATTGACATTCCGCACAGCCCGCCTCACATTGAATGGCCGACAGTCAGCAGCTGCTGAATTTACGCATGTGACCGTTGACAAAACCATTTATCTCTCAACAGTCTGTTTGACTTGCCCGGCGTCCTTCGTCTGCACGGAAGGAAATGTGACTTACGGGCGTTCTTAGTTTGCGCCTCAACAGGATGTGGGGCAGCCAATACGCATTAAGAAATGAAGCGGAGGATACAGACGACGCGCGCTACTCTGGCGCCATCTCGCAGCCTTCTTCGCCGCATAGCCCCTCTTGCGCGCCACTACGCTTTTCCTCTCGCGCATTCGCGGTGCCCTCCTCCTCCGCTTTCCTGCTAGCGCTCTCCTCGCCATCACCTTCTTTCATCGTTCGCTGAGGTCCGTGTTCGCTTTCCTCCTTCGCTGTGTTCGTTGGCTCGGTTACAAGGGACAATGCCGGCGTCCCGCACTAGGGAACCTTTTCCCCCTAGACTTTGTAAGGGCTGGGTCCTTAGGGCTCAGCTCACACCTCTCCTGTAAATAGAAGAAATAAAGTTTATCACCACCACCCGCCGCAGGAACGGGCGCCTAAGAGCTGCGCTATAGAACTGTGAAGCACCAAAACTAACTCTTCATTTGGCGTACCTGTGTCCCGAAAACAGGTTATACCCAAAGCACAACAATAGCGGCGAGCACAGTCAGTGATCGTCCGAAATCTTATCTGCGAGTCCAGCGTAATGTGTAGGATCATGACGTCGACAGTCGTCGTCGGGTTCCTTCCGTAAACCAGCTTGAACGGCGTGATACGCGTTGTTTCTTGCGCCACCGCGTTAGAAGCGAAAGTTACGTAGGGAAGGACCGCAACGCAGGTCTTGTGTTCGACTTCGACGTGCATGGAAAACATGTCGACGAGGATTGGCCCCAAGTCCATTCTGACCTGCTGGAATGGTCGGCAAGGGGGCTCGATCGGCGGCAGCCATCCCGCTGGGCCGCTGTTGCGTCGCTGGCAGTCTTGGCCGTACCTCTGGACGCCCTGCTGAGGCAACAACAAGTAGCTGTTTGGCGCAGGCTCGTGAGTTCTTTCTTACGAGTACGTCGCTTTGTAGTGAAAACCAAGATAATCCTCGCCTAAATGGCCTATGGACAGCATCGATAGTGCATTTCAAGTATTCGACAGGTCTTTTGGCTCGAGAGAAGGTAGTACGCTAGATTCAGAGGGGAGAGCCGGATGACAAAGCTCGCATGACAACGACGTAGCGACTGCGACAGCGACGCGAACACGAGCCTATAAGTAACCGGTATAGTTGGCATTCACTGTCAGCACCGTGGCTTAAGAGGATAGATACATAGATAGATAGATAGATAGATAGATAGATAGACAGACAGACAGACAGACAGACAGACAGACAGACAGACAGACAGACAGACAGATAGATAGATAGATAGATAGATAGATAGATAGATAGATAGATAGATAGATAGATAGATAGATAGATAGATAGATAGATAGATAGATAGATAGATAGAAGGCAGAGAAAAAACAATAAGAAAAGTTCATATTCAATAGTGCCGCTAACGACAGGGACAAGCAAGCACAAGACATGAGATGTGCTGAATAATAATTAGTTTATTTTAAAAATACCAAGCAACTTATATATACGCCACCCCACCATTCCTGTGACTGCATCTGCGCACCCACTCTCGCATGGAGACATCAAACGCTAAGAATTGCAATATTATGGTGGAAATTGAGAAACAAAATTCACGCAGAACAGTATCTAACCTCCAAAAAGGCCACTTCACGATCGCAAAACACAATAGAAGGGTGGCTAGCACGCGCGTCACCACATGTAACTATTCTGAATACCGTGGCTGTTTCCCGCGTTATATCCTTTCCGCGTGTCTGTAGGTGTTCTTCGTGTCAAAAACTTATGGAAAATAAGTTTATACATTGCGTCAGGGCCTAATCGTTAAATGTCTTATATATTATAGTTGCTCTTTTTAAAACGAGGGAAGCTCGAGTAGACTTGCTTGCTGTTCGACGTGCAGCATTCTTTGCAGACCTCGACGCCTGCACCGTAGATTAAGAGACCTTGTCTCTGGCCGTTCAACGCTCACTATTCCTACAAAATGTCCTTTACATGTAGTTTGGTTTGAAGCATAGTCTCTCATACAATTACTATAGGGAACTGTGGCGCTAGTCTCTACGGCAGCTGAGAGCATGGCAGTTCAGCCAGCATGGGAATGATGGGTACTGCACGGATTTGCCTAAACATCGTCCTTCTGGGTTTAAGCAGCGTCGTGACCCTGTAAAGTGATGATATTTTTTTAAAGTTCTGCGTCATCAATAATTGAATATATATTATTAAACTTGTACGATGGCTGGATTCGAACACGTGTCCTCTAGCACATAAGCCCGACATTGAACTCAATTACGCCAAAGACTCATGGAAAAGCGGAAACATTGCACTTAGCAGCCCTTACGCATACCCCCAGAGTCGTATTACCTTCTTCAATAAAAAATTATTAATTTCTGCGAAATCTAGTCCTGTTTAGGCGCAAATAAAGCGCAATAAACTAAGCATCTATCTAATCTATCTATCTATCTATCTATCTATCTATCTATCTATCTATCTATCTACGTCCGCCGACCCAGTGAAACAACTTGCCAGCTTGGGCGAATAGTATGTGCTCGTGGTGGGGATGCCTTTTTGGTCTTTCGTCCTCGTCAGTCCAACTTCGTGATCTTACTCTCGTCTTGCCGTAGTCGTCATACCTTCTACGGCGACACAGTGGCATAAGTTGTCAAATGGTTTGGGTCACTAGGCATGTATGTACTCGTAGTCAGGATGCCATAGTGTTTATTGCATCATCGTCATTCCAACTTTGTCATCCGACTCCCGTCATGTCGCCATCGTCATTGCATCATACTCATACATTCATCATGCGTTCGTTCTCAGAAGGCGCCGTTACGTCTTCGCGTGCTTCCATCGCCCTCACACCGGCTCCATTTTATTTTTACTTTTATTTATAACATACAAATAAATTTGCATAGCAGAGAACATATGAGCAACGCACTTCATTAGGAAGGTTTTAATATATCGCGGGTCTGGAGTTCGACTCAGACGCTGTTCTGGGCAAGAAAGAAAACTTGTATGTGTCTTGGTGAAATGAGGGGTTAATGCATTGTGTGATCATGACATGTACGCCTTCTGGACAAAGGGGTCACGTATACGTATTATCTGACTCTTGTCATGCCGTCGTCATCATGTCACTGACGTTATACATGCATCCTGCCCCGTAGGGGCGTCCGCGTGAGCAGGCGTTTGGTGTTTTGCGACACCACGTACCCGAGAACATGAAGGGTGGACCCTCCCACGTGTAGGCATGCGCGGCTTAGGCATATCTGGGGAAAGGGGGATCCTGGAGCTTGAGCCGATGCAGGGTGTTCGGACTTTCAAGGGCTCCCGCCGAGCCACGACACCTCTTTTGCCTCTGCTCCACATAGACGGAGCCTACAGACTGATCCCCCAGGTGGAAATCGGCAATCGCCTTTTCCTGTCCTCGTCTGCAATCTTTGTCTTTCTCCCTCACTTGTAATCTTTCCTGTCTTCTTTTCCATTCCATTTACTTCCCACATTCTTTGCGGCAAGGGTTAACCTTGTGTGTCATAACTTCCCTTGGTTGTACGTATTTGGTTATAGCGGTAGCGTACAGCTGGAGAATGTAGGGCCTGTGTTTACAGGTCCTACAGTGTCCCCTTATTGGGCTGCATAGGGGGTGGCTGGCGTTGCTGCGGAAAAAGTATTCTTTTCATGGGTTCTTCTTTCCCCGCTTTCTCAGATCGCCCTGAGAAAAGAGGGCGCACCGAAGTTTTTCAGTTTTTGGTCACCAAACAGAGATTTTCGCCGTTCATGATGTGATTAACAGTGAAAAACTGGGAAAAAACAGTGACAGCCACCTAATCTTGCTTTTGGCGAAATGTATGGAAAGGTTATAAAACGTGAAAAGGTTATAAGTTTATGAAATTGGCCTGCGGTGAGCTCTTCTTGGAACTCCGGGACAAGAAGCAACGAAAAACTGACAAATGCGGTCTCCTTTGGGGACATTCTACTGACTATTACCCCACACCGCACTCTGAACACCACCCGTGGTGTCATTTCGCTGGATCACTTGCTGGAACTCACCGAGACTGAAATTATGGAAGGCTGGACTGATCAGAACGTAATCAATGTCAAGCGAATGAAGTTTAGGCCGAGATGGGAAAGAAATACCAATAAAGCACCTTATTCTTACCTTCAGCTCAAGTGTGTGTCCCGAAACTATCGAAGCAGGCTGCATAAAGATCCGTCTCAGGTCATGCGTGCCAAACCCCCTAAGATGCTTCAAATGTCTAAGATTAGGTCATAGTTCCCAGAACAGCCGGCAGGGAGCATGCCGCATGCTCGCGGTCGTGCCCTACTTGGAAAAGAAAGCGAAATCGCTAGACTCATAGTAAAGAACATAACTTTAACGAGGCACTCGGGTGGTTGTGCTACTTGCTGAAGAATGCCTTTGCCGAAGTGACACGTGAAGGGGCAGCGTCACAACAGATTCAGGCGGCTGTCCGCCCAGCTCGCGGTGAACAGGCATCAACGCCAACCAGCCACTTCGCGGTTGCAGTTAACGCTGCTCCGCCATCCAAGAGAGGCCCGACAACCTCCGGGCTGGTGGCCTCAAGGGTCTCCTCTCTGGAGAGGAGGCCCTCAAAGACAGCTGAAACAGCTGCAAAGACATCTGCAAAGACAGCTCTGGCAAAAGCGCGTGTACAGCGCCCCGCAAGAAGTGTTGGACATAACTAGCCAGACGGCGCCGCCAGTGCCTATGGAGCGGCAGCATTCTCGTGATCACTCACTTCACGCCTCGCTTCACGCCACCTGGGAAGGGCCCGTGAGCTAATCTTCGGCTCTTGAACACGCAGTACAAACATTTTTGAGATCATGGAGACATAAATGCTACAATACAATTTCAGAGGACTTCTTCATAACACAATCTAAAGTTGCTGTGTGTTCAAGAGACGCGCCTAAAACCTACAAACACAAACTTTCTTCGTCGCCATTCCCTCTATCGTAAAGACCACGACGAGGCAAAGGCCTCGTGTAGTGGTGTCTCAATGGTTGCGGCAAGTCAGTAGCTTGCCAACTAGTCGCCCTTCAGACGCTCTTTGAGGTGGTGTCAGTTCTGGCAATTCTTTTGAGCCAGTTATTAACCGTATATTCTATATATATACCCTCAAATTATGTCATCGTAAAAACAGACATATAGCCTATTGATCAGCTTCACGAGCCCTACATACTCGTAGGTTATCTTAACACCTACAACACGATGTGGGGCCACTAACTATGCGACGCGAGTGACCGATTCACAGAAAACTTTTTAGGAAAATCCGGTGCCTGCCATTTTAATAAGGAGCTAAGGTATTATAATCTGCATCACAATTCATATTCATCAACGTACTTGTCGATTGGGTCTGCTTCCCTATATCCAGACATAGAATTGAATATGATCAAAAATCAATTCGGAAGTGACCACTTTCCATTAACTCTAAGGTTAGTTAAGCAAGGTAATTCTTCTCCTCGTGTCATTAGGTGAAAACTAGCCTCTGCAGACTGGAATTTTTTTTAAGGAATCGAATTTTTGAAAGCGAAGCTTTTTTGCCTCTTGCTTTGATTTTCCCGCTGCTACTGCTGCCTGGCACACCACGTCGGGGTATTTCTGAGCGTGTGTCTTGATAACAGGAGTGCGGCAGAGAGGAAAGTCGACCAGAGAAGCTCGTTTGGACCTTTCCTCAGCGTGGAATGTGCACAATACCTTCTAAAGCCCGCTGGGTGTCGCCACATTAGCCTCTTGACAGGGACACGTAAAAGAACACCACGGTGTCAAAATTACTCCGCAATCCGCCACTATGGCGTGCCTCCTAATCTGATTGTGGTTTAAGCACGTACAACACCGTAATTCCCTTCAAGTTTAATGCTTCCGCCACGATGCGATGTGCCATGTTAGGCAATCACAATGCTCAATCCTCTCATAGGTTATGAAATATGGTGCACAACAACGCCTCAAGAAAACACCTCTCTCTGTGTGTTCTGTGTACTACGCAGACACACAACAGCGGTACACGCAAGGTAACAACAACTCACCATTCTCGTGTTGCACTAAACGTCGAAGAAATTGAACAGTCGCCGTCAACATCACCGCTAATTATCCTCAATTAAAGCAAACAGCACCGAAAGCTTTGCTCACATTGATTCCCACAGTGCGTGGTATCCACATAATTGCATCACGAAGTCTTATCAGCGAACTTTGTATATATGACGCAGCAGCGTATTTTTGCCGCTTTTATCACTGATGCAGCAAAGAAATGCATGCCACAAGGAAATGGTCGCTCGTACAAACCACAAAATCCTTGGGGGAATGAAGACTGCAAGCAGGCATGCAAGAAACAAAATATAACATGTGGCATGCATACTCCGTCGGTCGTCAACTGCTGAAAATCTGATCGCGTTAAAATACCTTAACTCATTAGGAAGACGAACGCGACAGCAAGATAGAAGAAGGAGCTGGGAGAGCTTTCTTAGAAGCATAAGTTCCTACACACAGGAGGCGAAAGCTTGGAATGGGCTTAGAGCAGGCTTGGAATGGGCAGCAAACCCATCCATTACTCCTGGTCGACGATCAAGATAAGACCTTGAAAGATCAAGGAGACAAAGTTGAGGAGCACTTTGAGCGCGTATCTAGTTCAATTAATTATTCTAAGTCCTTTCTTAATTATAAAGAAATAGCGGAACGTAAGGTACTGGATCGGAAATACAAACCGTATGTATCTTATGACCATCCTTTCAGCATTGCCGAGCTTACAGCCTCACTGAATGCACGTCAGAGCTCTGCGCCAAGAGCTGACGGAATCATTAAGGGCATGATCAAGAAGTTTTCACAGAAGCACACAAACAACAATATTCGCACTTTCTACAGAGAAGCTGTATATGGCTAGCCGATTCGTCCGTCCGTCTGTCGCCTGTATGCTGAAAACTCCATCGACGCAACACCATGTGCATGCGCGAAAAAAAAAACAAATAAAAAGAAAGGTGGTGCGACTGGCTGCGCCAGTATTGACGCCATTGCTCTCCGTCGCAGCCGAGCGCGCGGGCAGCAGTTTCTCTCCAGCTCCGAAATGGGTAGGCCACGCGTCATACGTGCTCCTGAGGAACAGGCAGCTTTCTATCAACGCCTCGAGCAGAACCGAAAACGAGCTCGTCTACGCCGTGCCGATGCTGCAGCCCGGGCACAAGAACAGGCTCGTGCAGCCGAGCGCAAGCAGCAACTGCGTACCGAGGATCCGGCAGCGTACCAAGTCGTTGTTTAATGAACCGTCACGATTAACCCCGTGATAAACAACGGCACCGCACGTTTCAGGTCCACTTATTAACCATCTGTACAGAGTGCTTGGGCGGTTATCTTTATAACACCATTTGGGCTTCCGGATACCGAAGTTCAACATGGAGAGAGGCTATTGTAGTTCCAATATAGAAACAAGGTAAAGATCCATCTTGAGCTAATAGTTACTGTGCGATAGCACCTACAGTTTGTCTTTGCAAACAGTTTGAGAAGATGATAAGTCGTCGTATGATCCATTTGCTCGAATTTAACAAGTTTCTGGACTCTTATCAGTGTGGTTTCAGGGAAGATAGTTCCACAACCGACCATCTCGTACGCGTGGAGTCGAACATCCGTGACGCTATCATTTACAAGCCGTACTTTTTTGCCTACACTTCTTGACATGGAAAGGGCGTATGACACGATGTGGCGCTACGGGATATTGCAAAATTTGTCGGAGATGGGTATTCGCGAAAACATGCTTAACGTTATAGAAATCTACTTGTCTAGCCGCATATGCTTTGTCATAATTGGTAATGCTCTCTCCAGGCCGTTTCTACAGGAAACTGGGGTGCCCCAGCGTCGCGTACTATATTGTACTATATCGTAAAAATTAATTCATTACGCTCATCCATTCGAGATACGTTATATTATTGGGCATAATTTGACGATGTGCAAATAGGTTTCATATCGTGTAATCTTTTAATTTGCGAGCGACAGGTCCAGTTTGTCTTGAACAGGGTGTCGAAATGCGCTAATAAATTTGGGCTCATGTTGAATCCACAGAAAAGCTCCTGCGTCCTTTTTGCAAGGAGGAGGTACTTGGCCCCAGATGCAAATATTGAACTCGATGGACAGCGCACGCCTCTGCACACACAGCGCACATTTTTTTTTTTTGCGTCATACTTCACTCCAAGCTATCCTTCATACCTAATATCAAATACATTAAGAATAAATGTGTAAAAACAATTGTTATTGCCAAAGTTCATTCGCACACAGCATGGGGTAGTGATAAGAAATGTCTGATTGTCCTATACAAGAGCCTCATACAATCCCTTCTTGATCTTAGCGCTGTGGTCTGTCGCTCTGCTGCACCAAGCGCGCTAAAGATACTGGACGCTGTTCATCATTTAGGGATCCGCCTGGCTCCACGCACCTTCAGGACAAGTCCTGTACCAAGTCTCTACTTTGAATCAATTGAGTGGTCACTTGAATTTCAAAGATGATGATCTAGTTTTACGTATTTCCTGTAAGTGCATTGGAACCCTGGACATCCTTGTCACGCAACTGTAATGGACATGTCACGTTAGTAATCGCCTCACATTAAGAGAACCCTTCTCGCTGGTTGTTAGAAGACTAAGTGAAGAAATGTTTTTTTCTCTTCTAGAACACCCTCTGAAGACCTCAGCAAGGACGTTACCACTGTCGCACTGGGAGATCGCAGAATGTGACACGTCATTTGTAGAAGTCTCGAAGCAGGCTCCACGCGAAAACATTCCAATGTACTTTCTAGAACTGCAGGCGAAGTACTCGTGCACGGAATTTTACACAGATGCATCGAAGTCACATAGGGGCTTGTCTTGCGCCTCAGTTGCACCATTACTATTTTTTTTAATCAGATGTCCTACACCCACTAAGCAGCACCTTTAAGGTTGAGGCCTATGCATTATTGTCCGCTGTAAAGCACATTACGCAAATAAATTGAGAAGGCAATTATATTTACAGACTCATTAAGAGTAGTTAAGGCGTCAACGTCTCTAAAAAAGCACAAAAATTTGTTAAAAATTGAAATTTATTCGCTTCTGTGCGCTAGCTATTCAGATGAACAACGTATGGTGATATGCTCGACTTATGGACATTCTGGGTTATATGCTTCCCGATGAACGATTTGCATCCACAGCAACGAGAAATCACAGCGCTCCCGTAGCTGTCGCGGCAATAGATTCGAAACCTTTCCTGCGGCAAAAACTAACAAGTTATTGGCAACACCTGTGGGATGTTGAAACGTGTATTAAGCTTCATCTAATTAAACCAAAGTTATGCATTTGGCCATGAACAAAAAGATCACTGAAAATCAATTTCCCGTTTACTCGGCTGAGAATGGGACACAAATACGGCACACAAAAGCTATTGTTGACCGGCGGTGCGTCTGTGGCGGTGCATCTTCATGCATCTGTGGTAAATGTAGTGAGAAGTTGGCCATCATTTACTTCTTACTGGAGTGCCAATGTAACAGACGCTGAAAAGAGAAACAAAAAACACTTCATTCTAGCTTACAGGCAACCTTTCCATCTCCATACAGCAATGTTTCTTGGTAAGCAACCGCTGTTTAACGCGAAAACAGTATTAGATTTTTTCAATGAAATCCGCTTGCTACACGTCATGCGGCCGCATGTTACATGCTTTTTATATAAACATTAGAGCGTGTGAATGCAAAGAAAAATAGTTTGCGATAATACAAATCTATTGCATTTTCATTGATTCAATGTTGCAAGCATGAAAGAATGAATGTTAGATTTGTAACTCATGAATGACTTTTGTGACATTAGATCTGTAGGTAATTTATTTCAAAGCTGTAATGCAGCATATTGTACACACGTATATCGCGACACGGGTGCACGGGCCTGTGCGCGAGCGCACTCCAGTCCTGCCGAGATGATGGCAAGACGTTTCAACTCATGCCTATTATCATAACGTATCATACGCGTACATTACAATAAACTAACACCGCTGAGTAAGAAAAAATTCCAGAAAATCGACCAATATAGCATATTGGAAATATATTTTTAGAAAAGCAAGAAAAAACAGGATCTCACGCTAATAAAGACGAAGCTACGTTCAAGTTGCCACAGGAATGTACGGAAAAAATGAAAACGCCGAGAAGTCCGCGTCACCGGCGAGCGTCGTCATCCATCGAATCGTCGAGAGGCGCGTCATCGGCAAAATTTCGCAGGCGCCTCCAGGCTTCCGGGCCTGCTTCCGTAGAACCGATTTTATGGGAGCCTATAACCTCCACAAGATCTCCCAGGCCGTCCTCGTACTGCTTGAAAAGTACAAGAATTCAAGTGACCACTATTTCGCCATAGTCTGAATTGTGGAGGATGGTTTGCCTCACGGCATTTCCAAGTCCCGGTGGGTGGAAACAGTGGTGGGGCAGGCCGCGGCACAGGGCAACGTGCGGAAGGCGACGACTGCGGGCTTGTCGACACCGCGCGCGAATCCAGCCACGCGAGAGCTGCGGGTGCACTCAAAACGAGACACGTCGCCCTTGTGCCAAGCCCCGCCGCTGAAGACGTGGCTAGGGCTGCGCAATGCTGCCGCGATGGTCATACAGTGGGCGGAGGCTTCGACAACCCAGGGCCGGTGAAGGCGTGGCCCGGGGTCAATACGCTGTGCCTGCTCCGAGCTCGTTCCGTTCCTTCCGTACGACTGTCTTGGATAAGACAGCTAGAGTGAGAAGTGATGCCTTGGCTGCATCAGCCGGTCCACGACCAGAATGACAAAGGCCGCTTCTTCCGTGCAGCTCTCCGCTGCAATATAAAGATTCCTCAGTAAATTGGAATATTGGCATAAACATGGTCAAAATTAGCTTAGAGCTTACTTGTTCCGTCATATTATATTTTGTTCAAATCATGAACTTTAATACGAAATCTGTAATTACGCAAAAGTAAGGTCAAATTCAATGCTCCGTGTTAATTCTGGAAACTTTTTAGAGCGCAGCTCTTTGGCGTCCGTTCCTGGGTTTCGCGTCGTCGTCGTCGTCGGCCTCGTAACCAGCTCCGCCCCCCTTTCATCCCCCCAGCGCTAGCAGCGACCGACTGATACCGCTGGATGCCGCTGACGCCGCTAGAGAGTCAAGATAACGTGACTGCATAGAACACCGTCGCCGCCATGCAGAAAGAGGAGGAAAGGGTCCCCCCCCCCTGTTCTTGTGTGGCGGATAGGGTGCTCTTCAGTTGCCGACGCGCCAGTTATTCGTTGTCCCTGAAACCAACTCCGCAGCTGGGGTTGACTCACTATCGGCGTCAGCGGCATCAGTCAGTCGCTGCTATCTCTTCCCTCCTCCCTTTATCGTGTTGTCCGCTTGCTGCGCGCGCTTCTGCCCCCATCGTTTGCCGCTGGGTGTACACGCCGCCCCCCTCCCCCCTCTTCCTGCGAGTCTCCGGTTGTCAAAGCGCCGGCTCGAACTTAATTCCTTTCTTCGCTCCTCCTCCAATGCAACCCCTGTGCGGTGGCAATCAGAGAGCCAGATCGGTGGCGGCGGATCTGTATATGTGCACCGCCCGAGCCGAAATTGCCGCTGCCGTTCGCCCTGTGCGGTGGCAATCAGAGAGCCAGATCGGTGGCGGCTTGACATAAAGACAAACAGCAATTTCCTAACACTTATGCGGGAGAACATCCCGTTCCTCTCGCTCGTAACGCGTCCCACGGCTGTGACAACCTCGCGAGGCACTTGTATAGATCTCGTCTTTGAGAATCAAGCATTGGTGTACCAAGTCGAACATATATCAGTCTATTTCTCCGACCACAAAGCTTCCTTCATGACTGTCAAGAACTGTTAGTGGAGTCTTTGTTAAAGGAATACGTGTGAAAAATAAAAAAAAATTCTGTGATAGCGCATACATGTGTTGCTCGATTTCTTTGCCTCAATCTATCGAAAAGGTGAAACAGCTTATTTGCTGCGCTCAAACTTCGCATTAGGAAGTAACGTAATCGTCGGTAATTTTTTGTTAAAGGTCATTCGAAGTCCTTAATTGTATACCGCGCATTTCGGTCCTAGGCGTATATTCACCATATTATAACTACGCTTGAACTGTTCTCAAGAGAAGATGGAAGCCAATCATGATTTTGGATGTTTGATTACCGAAGCCTGCCTGCCAATGGAAACAGCCACCTAAAGGAAAGAAGCGTCTGCTGGCTTGCCTGATGCTTAAAAAACATTAGTACCATAAGGCAGCCACGAAAATAACTGCCCCACATGATGCAGGTGCAATGTCTTATATGTCATTGTTGAAATTTTTTTGTGGTGCCTGAAATGTATATAAGTAAGCCTCAACTTGCCCACAAACGAGTTTCAGGAGCCTACGTAGCCAGTGTACAAACCACATGCAGGTTTCTATTGCGATTACCACTAAGTGAAAAGACTTACTCGAAATAGCCCTAATATTTCTCTAGCTGCGATTCCCGACTACTTGGGTGCATGATGCCGCTGAGGTGAAAGCAACCTCTCTCCTAAGCACTACACGTAGAGTCTACCTTTCCAACTTTCTCTCTTAGAGACACTCTTTTTTCGGCTACGGAACATGCCGCCATATTCACGTGTCTGCTGTCCCATTGACAAAGGCGCACGGGCAATCGTTGCTGGACCGAAAAAACCCCGGCACCTGGCAGCCGCCAGAAGGAAAGATGCCGAAATGCCTGCCGTGTTACGGGCACACACAAAGACCTTGAGACCGAGAGCAGACGCGTTCGGACGCGCTTGCTGGTCTCTGAGCGCGGCCACTCCAGTCGTCTTGCGGAGCTGCGTGCTCAGATTCGTGACCAGTCGTCTTATAACTCTGGTGCAGTGCGAAGGCATCAGATTGAGGTCGTTGCATTACGACCGACACGAGTCATTGCAACGGGATAGCTTGGGGTAGTCAGTGGTAGCTCGGTGGTAAAGAAGGCCTTCGCACTGGTCGCGTCCTAAAAGCTCGCCGGATTTTTGAGATACAGCACTGCGGGACGATCAAGCAGCCTAGTTGCTGCACACACTCGCCGCGGGTGCGCAATGCACGAGACAGCTGATGATGATGATCCTCTGTACTAAGGGCACATACCCACCGCGGTGGATCGGCCAAGAATTGGGCGGTAAGGAAAAAAGAAATAAGGAATGTTTAGGAGAACAAAAAATTGGGGAAGATGTATACTGCTCGGTGTTCTACTTAATTATCATAATTGATTTTTTATGAAGGCAGCTGGTTGCAATCAAGTATAAAGTTTTTCCACAGGAGAGCAGATTCCGGTGACCGCACACCAATGTGGAAGCTCCAAACGAAAGCAAGACGAGGACGTTCGTGCTGACGCCAAGCTTTTTAAAAGGGTACTCAAACTACCTTTTTTCTTATTGAGGAGAATCGTCGGCAGGCAAGGAGAAAGTGACAAATTCTTTGTGGTTCCAAGCACTAAATACACAAAGGAGGTGCCGCCATACCAGCCCTGCGTGCATAGAAATTTCGTGTGGGATGCGGCAGCAGACTCCTGTTAATGCAATCTTAAATTTGCTTGTTGGGCAGAATTTACGGCTCCAAGGGAATAGTAGGTGGTGGTAGTCAGAATCTGAAGTCACATTAGATTTATATAGATCACTCATCACTGTATATCTACTCTCCTGGATCCTCTGGCTACTTCTCCAGAGGATCCATGCCAGAGGAGACGTAATGTTTACTGGTGTGAGTCTGTTTCAAGGGTGTGGTTTATTACATTTAAATTGCAGACACAGTGGTAGCAAAAAATCCTTTAAAATTCTAGCAAACAACATTCCCTCGGCTGCTTGTGGGCCAGAAAAGAGCAATGCTTTTATAGAAACGTAACCTAGTGTGTTGAGTTCGGGCTAGAGGTATTGCCATTATCCCTACAACTTGTAATGACTCATACCCGTGCAGCAAAGGGGATTGGTCGAGAATGCAGCAGATAATGCGACAGGACTGGGAACAAAAATGAGATCTCAACGACAACCTTTGGGCACTGCTGATGGGGCACCGTCTGTGCCAATATGCGCCATTTCCTTTGTTCATTTTGCGAACATTGAAGGAACGTCCGGTTTAAACATTACTTGTAATGTTTATTCGCCGAAGTTTAATATTTGTGTTCATTGTATGTGTTTTTTTAAACATAGCTGTAGGCCGTTGCTTTCAGGCAGCCAGCTCGGGTCTCAAATACATAGGCACTGCCTTTTGTGCAATTGTACCGTTCCGATCCTTTCTTGCCGTCTTCTAAATCGCCGTGATCTTTTTTGTTCATATCCCTTCTATCCCACTTGATGTTTCTGTTTTTCTCCCTATTTATGACTCTTGGTTGCCTATTTAGGCTTTCATCTACTTTTTACTTAGTCGCGAACTTTTTGGAACACTTAACCTCCACTCCGTGTCCACACTTTTCAGGTACATAAATTGTGCGCTTTAGCCAGCCATTGTTTTTTGTTCATCAATGTTTCTTATTCTTTCTTCAAAACTAATTTTGCTCTGCACATCTCTGACTTCTAAAGAAGAACAACCAATGCCACGTTGCACTGCTTCATTTGTAGTTTTACCGTGCGCCCCCAGAGATGGCTCACTGACCTCTTATTAATCTACAACCCTGACAACATTTCCGATTCAAAGCGGAGAGGGTTTGAGAAAATGAGCACTGCCACGATTACGCTTTTCCAAAATAATCGTACAACATGGTATTTACTCTAGCGGCTGAGCGCGCGCCCAATTTTGACAGAGATATGCGATGTGGACAGAGTCGAGGTGCGCCGAGGGCTCATAGCTTTGTGCGCACTGTATACTTGCCGCTTAGTTCGCGCTGAATTGATAGCAAGGCGCGAAGTTCAATTTGCTCGCTGCTGCTGCCGCGCTTCCTCACAGCGAGTATCCGCCGTCATCGAGTGAGATGCGTTCATGTTTGCCTGTGCGCCCGTGACGCCATGCTTGTTAATTTAGTTAGCAAGCGAATGTTTAGAAGTTTATACGGCCTATAAAGCTACTATCCTTACTGCCCATAAAGCTACTATCCTTACTTAGTATAGCTGTCTACTAATTTGCTATCGCAATCGATGCTACGCCTTTCGGGCGACACTGCGACTTTTCTTGATAATAAAAGCTGCAACAAGCGACGCAGGTTGGAGAACCTGAATATTGTGTAAGCTGTAGTCGAAGGCCCGAGATTGTTCCATGCATTATCCTCACTGCGCATGCTCAGACAGGCAAACCGAGGAGCTCAGTATTTGTTTCCTCATCATGACGCTCCAGCAGATATTGGTCGATGAATTGAACAGGTGCTGATATTTCTCGAAATCGAAGGCCACTTAGGACGTAAGCGCCAGGAAATTGCATACGCATTATTTTTTTAAGATTTCTAATGGACCAACTAGGAGCGCCTTCTCCAAGACCCAGCAACAATAAAGAGCCGTGCTTCATAGAGGACCCAGATGCTTAGTGAACAGAATATTGCGCGCAAGGTCTGTATAGGTTACAACAGCGCCCAACCTCCCCCCCTAGCGCGCACAATGAGCGAACTGGGTAACCTTACTGACTTTCCATCGCTTTTTCTCCTCGAGCAAGTTTTCAGCGTCACTGCTGATGTCTTCAAACAAAAACAAGCGAAGAAGTTTCCTTAATGCAAATATTAGTGCAGATAAGCAACGTATGAAGGGTTACAAAGGGTGCGCAGAAAGGGACAAGCCAGCTCCTTCTGTTTAATGCATCCATACAAAGTTGAAGGTTTGGAGGAAAGTAACGTAGAAGCAATCGATTACAAGTGAGTAATTCCTCAATTAGTTTCGTGCGGCAAATATTTCGTAACTGTAGTGAAATTACATTTTTAATGAAAAAATTGTAATCGGTTCCATTTTTGCCCCTACCATGTACAAGTCTGCTTAACATGCACTTGCTTTCTGGATGTACTAGTGTTGTTGTAGGGATTTAAAGTACTACAGATGTATTGTGCTGGCTAACGGCTTTGTTCAATACGGAATTACGCAATGAATCCACAAACGCATCCTACATGTCCTGACTGCAACACATTTGCGCCGTAAAACGCAACACTTCTTTAATAAAGCGAATATCTTTCTTTAAGCATTCGGTTATTCACTTACATTGACAGTCATCGTCGACGATTTATGCACTTTTTTTTTTGTAGACGACCGGCGTCGGGGCGAATGCGACGTGACAACCGGAGCGCAACACATACCCAGTACACTCCGCGTGGCAGCAAAGAAATTAGTGAACTGACTTATCGCGCAAGCTAACTGCGATTTATTCGAAGAATGCCAACCGTATGAAAACAATATAATCGCTTCTAATTCCTGATGATTTGTTCGGCTAATCATCTGACGTTTTTATGATAGACCAACCGTGACAGTGTAATAGCGATGCTTTCGTCGGTCTGTCTTTTGCGTTTTCCAAAAAAACGTGAAAATCTTATGTCGCCCTTGCCATTATTAAAGCTGTATCTGTAATATAACCAATGCTGAAGCACTCATTTACATTCTACTAGCCCCGAGAATGGCCAAAAAGAGGCGCTGCGAGCGCCGCTCACATGACGTGGTGGGAAGTAATCGCGTCTGTCGTCTGCTGCTGTTCGGGCTGCGTCCGGGCGCCTTCTGCAGCGTTTTCGTTTGTTCGCTCTCGTTACCTATTCTGGTACACTTATGACAGCCCTCTCAAATATATTTTTACGGTGTCGTCAAAATTTATTGAAACAGCTTATATCCTTTACAACCATATATTTCTGAAAGGAAACGTTACAGTGCCGGCCAACGGAGCTTAGTCCAGAGTGGTGTGGCTTTTTGTGCACAGTTCTACACTCTGCAGCGGTAGCTCACGCAGATAATTAAAGCATAAACGCGAAAACATAGGATATTTAAGGAAGAATAATGGCAGTTGAAGGTCCTGTCACAATCGTGTGTCTTGGAGCCTGTAGAAGATTGGCCCATTCGAAAGCGCTGTCGCTGTCGCCGTCGCTGCCGCACGGACAGTGCGCCGATCTAGCTGAGCAATTGTTACATTTGGTGAAGGTGCGGGGTACCCCTCGAAACCTGGAACTTCGAAGCAGGACTTAGCCATCCATTCCACTCATGGCGGAAGACCCGTCACCGCGTTCAACGGCCCCGACGCCTGTCGTGGCTTGCTCGGGTGCTCTGCGCCAGCGCGACCCTACCATTTTCAGACGGATCGGAGACCATGCGTGGAGGACTGGCTCGCGTCCTATGGCTCGCGTCCTATGCAACCACAAGTGGGACGATGCGCCGAAGATAAACAACGCCACATTCTGTCTGAGCGACGTTGCGAACTTGTGGTTCCACAACCACGAACCCGACCTAACGACCTAGGTGGAGTTCAAGACTAACTTCACAAGTGTTCCGACGGCGTGCATTCCGCAAGCTTTGCGCCGAGCAACGTTTGCGAGAACGAGTTCAGCAGACTGTTGAGGAATTCACTAGTTGTATTGAGGATGTCATAGATCTCTGCAAGCGCGTCGATGCGACAACGGCGGAAAGCGACAAGATCAGGCATATCTTAAAGGGGGTTGACGAAGATGCCTTTCAGATGCTGTTGGCAAAGAACCACAGAACTGTGTCTGAAGTGGTGACACTGTTCAGCAGCTATGATTAGCTATGATAGGTTACGTAAGCAGCGGCTCGCCACGCGCAATTCACTGGTAGCTCTTTCTCTGACGTGACGCTTGCTGCATATGACTCTTCGCTGATGCTGCAGGCTAAACAGATTCTTAACGAAGAAGTGGCCCACCAATTTTCATTGGTGCTTCTGACACATGAAACGCAGAAGCCCCTCTCTTCGTTGACGCCCCCGCTACAGCCCGTCATCAAGGATCAAGCCATGAGTGCATTACCCCTGCCTTTCACAGCACTCCTGCCGCTGCACCGCTCAACTATGCGCAGGTCGCCGCGATGCCTCGGAACGGCGACCCATGTCGTTTTTCATTCAATAACGCGCACATCGACTTCTACGCCCGGTTAGTGCCACAGTATCCCGGCGTGAAAAACCCATGGCGTACATCAGACAATCGGCCGATTTCTTACTCTTGCTGCATTGCTGGCCACGTGGCGCCATTCTGCAAGCGCCGGATACCACTTTTGTCGCGTCTGAGAACCCAGCAGCCGCTTCCGTAGCCGCTGTCGACCCTACGCGTCCTAGTTCTTCACCACACCCCTTTACGGCGCCAGTCAATTTAATAGTTTATGCCGTTGGGCAAACTTCCGGGAAAAAACTCTACCGTAATCTTACTCCGACGCAGCGCGACAAGCTTCTCCGTCTTCATCATGGACACTGGCTCCCACGCTCCTCTGCGGCAGATACCTTACAGGGTTTCGGTCACTGGTCTGGGTGGCCCGTGCTCGCGGCTTCCTGGCAGACCAACAGACGGGGCTTCCGGCGGCGGCGGTGCACTGCGGACTCCATCGCTGACATGGTGTCCACCCTGGAAAACGCCAAGGCCGGCGGGGACCTCGTGATGCTCTTGCTGATCGACGTACAGGGTGCCTTCGACAGCCTCCCTCACGCAGTTGTCCAGCAGGGCCTGGACCTCCTCGGCATCTGCGGCAACCTGCGGGAGTTCCTCTCGTCGTTCCTGCACAACCGCACCCTCAAGGTACGTGTGGGTCAATCGAAGAGCACCCCCTGTCCAGTCGCTGCAGGCGTGCCACAGGGGTCAGTGGTGAGCCGCTTCCTTTTCAACCTGGCCATGGCACGGTTGCCTGCTGCCCTCCCAATCGACCATCACTTCCCCGTGCAGTCCTCAATATACGCGGACGACATCGCCCTATGCGTGCGGGGACCACCGCAACACATCCGCAAGGCACGTGCGGCCCTACAGAGAGCCCTGGACACTGCGGCTGCTTACTTGTGCAGCATCGGCCTTACCATCTCGGCCAGGAAGACCGAGGCCTTGCTACTGCACCCCAGAGCATCAGCCCACCGCTCAGCTGGCCGGCTGCGGTTGGAGGGCGTCCAGACCCCATGGAACAAGGCAGTCACCTACCTAGGGCTGCGCATTGACCATCGGCTGAACTGGCTGCCGGCTACCAAGGCCCTGTGCGCACAGGCCCTTCGGGTCCGCAAGGCTATCTCACTGCTCTTTGCCCGTGGACAGGGCTGTACCACCAGGTGGGCCCTGCAGCTATTTGAAGCTGCAGTCACTTCACGGCTACTGTATGGCCTTCCCCTTGTGGCGCTGCCCCCACCCCGCCTGCGGAAACTGGAGCTACAGCATCGGTCAGCAATACAGCTCTGTCTTGGCGTTCCCCGAACCTCACAAGTGGCCGCCGCTTTGGCTGAGACAGGTGCCTTGCCCCTGTCATTACTCTTCCTACAACAGGGGCTACGACACATTGATCGCCTACACCATGCCGCTGATGGTCAAGCACTCCTGACCCGCCTACGCTCCCGGCCAGCATCACACATGGGACGGCTGCGTGGCCTCTATAAGGTGGTCATAGGGGACACTCCTGCAAACGCTGTACAGCCTCGCCCACCACATCGACCACCAATCCCTATCTCGGCGGAGCTGCCAGGTGTCTCGAAGAACCATTCCCCAACATGTGCCCTACAGCAGACGGCAGCCTCTCTCCTTCAAGAGAGACTTGGGGACCACCTTCACATCTTCGTCGATGTATCCAAGATACCGGAGACTGGCTCATCCACAGCAGCCTGCGTTGCACCGGCCCTACGAAAGAGCAAGCTGTGCCGTCTCCAGGGGCACACAAGTTCTACCGCAGCAGAGTTAACAGGACTCCACCTTGCTGTGGACCTACTTGCAGAGGAGCTACCAGCGACCCCGGCAGCCATCTTCTGCGACTCCAAGGTGGTGATGTTCTGCCTGCAGAACCCTGACAGGGCTAGCCTTGGGGTAGCGCTACTCTCCTCAAGACTGACGGCCCTTCAGGACGCAGGATGCTCAGTATCTTTGCATTGGCTACCGGCACACGTGGGGATCCCGGGCAATGAAGAGGCGGACACTCTGGCAAAAAGTGCCCACCACTCAAGCGTCCCCCTCTGCCCTGCTGTAACGGCCGCAGACTTCTCAAGGCACAGGCTGCGCCGGCACATCATCGCCTGCCACCCGGACAAACGGGTATCCCTGGGCCGGCATCCACGGCCTCTTCCACAGCACGGCCTCCTACGAAGGGATGCCTCGTTGCTGCTCCGACTGAGAGTTGGCTGCTACTGGACGGCAGCCCGCCGGCACCGCCTTGGGAAAGCCACCTCGCCAGCCTTTGCCTCCTGTGGTGAGCCAGAAACTCTGGAACACCTCCTGCTGGCCTGCCCTGCTCACCTGCTGTAACGGCCGCAGACTTCTCAAGGCACAGGCTGCGCCGGCACATCATCGCCTGCCACCCGGACAAACGGGTATCCCTGGGCCGGCATCCACGGCCTCTTCCACAGCACGGCCTCCTACGAAGGGATGCCTCGTTGCTGCTCCGACTGCGAGTTGGCTGCTACTGGACGGCAGCCCGCCGGCACCGGCTTGGGAAAGCCACCTCGCCAGCCTGTGCCTCCTGTGGTGAACCAGAAACTCTGGAACACCTCCTGCTGGCCTGCCCTGCTCACCTGCAGCACCGCGGTCTACTTCTGCAACAGTTCCACCGCCTGGGGCTCCCATGTTCACGACAGGAAGATATCCTCTTCCCCTGTCGTAATCAGCTACCTGCCTTCCTAAGTGTCGTCGAGTACCTCGACTCGTCGGGGTTCTCGGCGAGACTATAGGACATTTGTAGAACAAAGACGAATGACCTAACGGCCATCCCACCGCCTCGGGCTTCCTGATCGGCCACTACTTCGCTTCCATCTCTACGACCCTCTAACTTTCTCCCTCCTACCCCCTCTCTCTTTTAACCCCATCCCCTGCACCCTGCTGGCGCTGAGCCGTGCTCCTGCATGGGTTGCAGAAAATAGCGCTAGCCTTTTCTCCTTCCCCTCAAGAACCACTTCTCTCACAGGGAGGCGGGTTATTGTTGAGCAGGCGACCGACGTGTTCACTCGAGGACTTATTGAGCCACCAAGCAGTCCATGGGCATCCCGAATTGTTAAAAAGAAATATGACTCCATCCGATTTTGCGTGGATTATCATGGCTTGAATATGATCACCCGAAAGGGTGTCTGTCCGTTACCGCACATAGAGGACGCACTTGACTGTACAAGGAGCCAAATTTTTTTCTTCCTTAGACCGTCGTTCTGGATACTGGCAGGTGACCATGGCCGAGGCTGATCACTGTAAGATTGCATTTGTCACATTCGGCGGCTTGTGTGAATTTAATGTCATGCCGTTCGTCTTTTGTAATGAACTGGCCACCATTGAACGGATGATCGACCCAGTATTTCGCGTGGCCTGAAGTGACAAATACGCCTATTTTGTTTAGACGACGTTGTAATATTTGCACCCGACTTGCAGACACATCTTCAACACTTGGAACAAGTTTGTACCTGCCTTACGCAAGCTGGCCTGCAGCTTAAGTTACAGTAAATAAGTGTTTTTGGTCCAAATCAATTAACTATATTGAGTCATGTTGTTTCCAAACATAGCGTACTTCCTTATGCTCGTATTTCCGCCGTCTTGCTCGAAATTTCACTATCATTGCACCCCTGACACAAATGCTTGCCGTCACCAGTGACCTTTCCACCAAGTCAGAAGAGTGTGATGCCGCATTTACCACCTTACGTTGTCTAATTACCTCGCCACAAATTTTACGTCACTTCGATTCACACTGACGCACTGACGCCATTCACACTGACGCACTGACGATTCACGCTGACACCAGCGGTGTCGGCCTCGGCGTAGTGCTAGCACAACGAAAACCTGCCTTTGACGCGTACGTCGTACCCTACGCCAGCCGAACTCTCACCAAAGCTGAAGTGAACTACTCTGTTACCTGAAAGGAATGCTTACCCATTGTGCGAGCTCTTGCTAAGTTTCGGTCTTACCTTTACGATCGACCTTTCGACGTCTCAAGAGACCGCCATGCGCCTTGCTGGTTGTCGTCGCTCAAAGACCCGTCTGGCCGCCTCGTGAGGTGGGCCCTACGTCTATAGTTATATGACATCAGGGTTGTCTATCGCAACTGGTGCAAACATTCTGACGCCGACGCTTCATCACGTTCGTCATTTCCACCCGACGTAGACAGCGTTTCAACTCTGACGCCCGCTCTGTTACCTCTGGACGTCACCAACTTGGATTCAGAGCAGCAAAAGGATCCATCGATAAACGCTCTTCTGAACGTTCTAGAGAATCCTGCCGGACTACCGGTGTCTCGTACGGTCCGCCGTCGAGCATCACACTTTACAATTGGAGACGGATTTCTCTACCGCCGAAATTACCACTGCAATGGCCGCAAGTGGCTTGTAGTGGTCCCGTGCCAATCCGTAGCGATATCTGCTCTTCATTTCACGTTGACGCGCAGTTTGGCTTTTGCGGTGTGCGCAAGACATACGCGCGACTTCGACTTCGATTTTACTGGAGGGGGCATGTAAAATTACGCCAGCAAATACGTGCGCTCGAGCCCTGATTGCCAACGTCGCGAGCTGGTTCCTCAGGCAGCCGCTCTGTTTCAGCCACTTCCACGACCAGTCCACCCCTTCGACCGCGTCTGGATTGTCTTATATGGTCCTCTCCATGTACGGCTGCTGGCAACCGTTGGGTCATAGTCGTGGTAGATCATCTCACGCGGCATAAACAAGTGCCTGTAGCAAGCATGTGACGCCCCCTCAGGCATAATGTTCGTTCGCCGCCAGGCTCGGTGGCCTGCTAAGCTCGGCAGGCAACATTGGTCACCGTACCGCAATAAACACCGACGAGCATGGCTTCTCGGCGGTCAGTCATCGTTTAGCACCACCACGCTGCGGAGCGTCCGTCTAACGGAGGGTGCCTCGAGCCCTCCCTTGTTCACGAACCCGGGTGGATCGTGACAGTGCCCTCCAAGCGGCCACAGTGCGCAACGTCACTTCCTTCATACTACATCACCTCATTTTACGCCATGGCTCCCCTCGTGAACTCTTGACGGGCCGTGTGCGCGTGTTCCTTTCTGAAGTGGTGAAGTCTCTCCTTCATCAATGCAACATTATACATCGCAGCACCACCGCCTATCGACCCCACACAAATGGTCTGACGGTACGGTTGAAGGGTACTCTCAGCGACAAAGCTGTCCATGTATGTCCCCTCGGATCATTCCAACCGGGGCCTTCTCCTGCCGTTCGTAACGTACGCCTACAACAACGCCAAACAAGCCACAACCAGATTCTCTCTTTTTTCCTGCTCTACGGCCGTGAACATTCCTGTAGCATTGACACAATTTTTTCCATATCATCCAGATGTTTCGGAGTGCACTACGTTTTCCACCGTCGCTAAGCATTTTGAGGAATGTAGACAGCTCGTCCGCTCGACAATCCCACCAAAAGCTTCGACATTACAACAGCCGACCTGCTCCTACCTTCCAGACTGAATCAGTTTTATGGCTCTGGGTCCCACATGCAAGTCGTTGCCTCTCTTCCAAACTACTACAGAAATTTGACGGTCCTTACCGTGTCATTGCCCAAACTTCGCCCGTCAACTACATCGTCGAGCCACTGACGCGCCCGGGCGACCACCGAGGTCGCGGACGAGGGATTGTTCATGTCGACAGGCTCAACCCTTATCATCAGCCCATCGTTTCATTGCGGCCTTAGGTCACCAGGATGGCTACTTTTTCAGGCGGGGATGATTGTAAGGAAGAAGATCGGCACACTAGAGACCACTGTCGTTATAGGGTGTCGCGCGGCCATTTCGCTGATCTAGTTGAGCGATCGTTGCTGCCGCTGTGCTTCTGGCTGACGCTCGAGTCCAATAAACCTCGTAACAGATAGAACAATTCAGTTAAGTGACCATACTTGCCTTGGTACAAAAAGCATGTGAGAAACGCTGGCTGCATATGTCCATTACCTTGATTTTGTTTCCTCACAACGAGCTGTTGATGGCGAAATATCTAATGCTCACATTTATTTACAGAAACGTTAGGCAATAACACCCGGACTAAACGACACGGTAGTTTAGATTCTGCCAGCGCCGTTTGCTTTTTCAACTGCTTCTCAAAATTAAGCCGTTGTTAACCGGTTAACTATACGCGGCGCAAATAAGTAAACCTATTTGAGGATTGAAGCTGTTTGCAGTACACGAAAAGGTAATAACACAAAATAACAAATAATATTTGTTATTTTTTCAGTTCTACACGGTCTAGTCAGTTCAACAATTTACCGGTGCTTGTTGCTTGGGGAACCGTTGCGACCGATTTGCTTCGCGAAACTGACACAGCTGCTCAGCGCAACTTCTTGGGTGAAATATGTTTTTTAGACCTTATGACAGCAGCTATCTAGAAGCCGAAGCTTCATTCTTCAGTACTATATGACACATTGAAAATATCAGCATTTAATGAAATGGGTCCAAAATCAAGTTAATTAATATGAATCTTGCATATAATCTTCTTTATGAGGCGAGTATATGAGAGAGTATTTTATGGACTGAAGCAGCGAATAGTAATCAGTTCGTATAATTAAACGCCATTGTGTTTCGGGACAAGGTCATGCAGGCGTAGTACAGGTAGCCGAAACTGCACTCTTGTGCCTCGAATACATTGTAGGCATTCCAATTGGCACTGTAAAGAACTTGTAATGAACGGATGGCTTTAGTGAACAATACGTGCCTTGCCATAACGATAGTCGGTTGCTACCATAGCGGGGGGTGCCTGCCATATTGACGATAAAGACCACTTCAGGCCACTATGAGATATCCCATGGCTTTTAATGGGCTTGGCTCTTGATCTTAACCATGAACCTTTTCTTTCAGGTGATTGCTATACATAGATGAAGCGTAGTAGTGTTAACACCCATGTAGAATGCTTTTACTGAGGCTGCTTCGGAGAACAGTGAAATTAGCTGCAAATTTTCTTCCTAAGCAATGCGCGCATAGCGCTTTCTTTTACGCATTACTACAGGGCCGACATTTGAGTAGAACAACTCACCAGAGCAATAAGAAGCTTGATCAAAGCCTCGCAGGCAGTACCTTATTCTATCATACTTATTTATATGTAATCTTGACACCAAATACCAATATTCGTGATTCGTGCAACACGAACTGTCTGTCATAACAAAGTAATAAAGAAATGTTGGGTTTGGAGCGAAGCATCGTGTGATTAAAATTTTCCATAGTGTATTTGCAGGCACTCGTTTACGCATAAGTTGCGGACACGGCGCACCTCTGCTTTACGAAAGCAGTAACCCCTGAATTCTATGTAGCTTAGATACCCAAGCAGCAAATTTTCACAATTCACGCAGTGTTGAAACAGACACTGCAATTTAGGCTCTACCATCTGAGCTAACCAGGCGGGGGACAGGTGGTAGGGCGAAGTCGAATTTGTCAACAACGTGAAGCAAAGGCAAGAGTTTGACATAATTGTTCTGCAGAAACCCGCTAGGTGGAGAGACGTAATTAATGAAGGGAAACTCAGACACGTTAGTTTACAATATATGTTTGATATCATTGGATAATCTCCTGACTTTCTTATGATATATGAAACACCACAGAGCAATGAGTATACGGGATTGGAACAGCGCGTTAACCGGAACATGAAGAAGAAAGACCGCTGGGCGACCAGCCCTCTGTCTGTCTGCTTATCTGGTTTCTTCTTTTCCCAGTTAGCGCGCTGTTTCAATGAAAAATGATTACCAACAAGCCTAAATTTCAACTATGCTTAATGAGAGTAGTTCTTTGTCAACTTTTGCTGCGTTTACCGTGAAACGTGAAGGCTTTATGAAGTGCTCTACAATACGTAACCTATTGGTATAACCGACACCGAAGCAAGCAACTACATTCCATTGCCTACAATGCGACGTATACGGAGCACGCGGCGTTGCCTTAGAGCACCTCGTAGCTTTCGCTGCACTGCAACTTGATATGGAGTGGGAGTACAGAAGGCGTTGACCGGATACGCATTACTTTAGAATCGTGTTGACTTCACAAATTTTTGTGTTGATTTGCGATATTCGCATGGTGCAAGCTGCCATGGTGGGGTGGATGGATTTCAGTGGTTTTTCGACAATTTTTATGGGATAGATTTTATTCTTGAATGTGTTTCGGCCTTTAGAGGGAGAAATGGAGCTTGCTTCCACCTCATCCACCTGAGCGGTCAAGCCGCCTCGGGAACGCCTCCATGACCGCCCGCCAGGCTCTCCGCCAGTCGAAGCAGTGCCTCCCGCAGGGCGGCCTCGGCGGCTGCCAGGGCAGCCATAGTGGTAGCCAGAGCGGCCCTGGTGGCTGCCAGTTCAGCCCTGGTGGCAGCCAATTCTGCCCTGGTGGCTACCACTGCAGCCTCGTCGGCTGGCCCTGTAGCCTCGTTGCTTTCCATTGCTCCCGTACCTGTTTCCTCCAGCACACTCCTGCGATAGATGTAGACGTTAGTTGTTCTGCACATTAAAATTTGGGGTGAGGTAATAGTCAAAATTTTCAGCACAAATTGAATGGAGTCAAACCTAAATATTGCGAAAACAAATATAGCGAATTCTGTAATATAAACGCCTAAATTTGAAACGCGTGAAATTTCATATGCTTACGAACGAAGGTATTATCATGCAGTATGCTACGCCATTAGCTATAATTTTATCTAGTTTGTATTTGACTTATGAATTCACCATTGGAAACTCGAATTTTTCCTTCTAAAGAAATATGTGAAAATACCCATTAGAGTGATCGTCCTATATTTATGTCCACTTCAGGACGAAGGCCTCTCCCAGCAATTTTGATCACTCGTCTTTCACTAGCTCATGCCAAGTCGTGCCTGCAAATTTCTTAATTGCGTTACCCCGCCTAAATTTCTGCCGTTCTCGACTGCGCTTCCCTACCCCCTTGGCATCCATTCTGTAACTCTAACAGAGCACCAGTTATCTACCCTACTCACTACATGGCCTTCCCAGCTCCATTGTCTCTTAATCCCAATTGCAATATTTGGCTATTTTCGTTTGGTCTCTATTTCACACCGCTGTCTTCGTGTATCTTAACGTCATACCAATCATTTTTCATTCCATCGCTTCTTGCGCGGTCCTTGATTTGTTGTCAAGCTTCTTTGTTAACCTCGAAGTTTCTGCCCCATACGTCAGTATCGGTTGAACGCAATGATTGTACACTTGTTTTCAATAATGGCGGTAAGTTCCCGGTCATGATTTCGCAATGCCAAGCGCACGGATTAAGACATTTAGGAGGTGAAACTCCCGTCAGCGCGAGCGACCAGATAAAGTCACAATTGTTGTATGCGCCGACGGGGCCGTAGACAGTGGCGGCGCCATGCGGCGCGTCGTAGAAGCCGCAGCGAAAAAAGAATGCAGCGCCCGGGAAGGCTGCTCCGGCGCGCTCTCAACGGCGGTAATTTCTTTCCAGGCCGCCAGGCGCCGCCAGCACGATAACGGCTCCGCGGGCCTGTGACCTTTTCTGGTCGCCGCAAACAGCGGAGTTTCCTCTCCTAAATGTTTTTTGCTCCGTGGCCAAACGTATGCGCTGCAATTCATTCTTATTTTGTGAATTTCCTTCTCGTGATCCGAATCCCCTGTTAGTAATTGATATTGACACGTGTACTCGTTTATCTTTTTCTGATGAGCGCTTTTCACCGTCTAGCAAATGTTATCGCTCAGTGCGGGACGCGCCTGCATGTATCCGAAGTTTCTGGAATATTATCGACTGTTCTATCCGCTGTCTGTTGTCACCGAACCTTGTGTAATCCGATTGCATCTATGCAAGACGCGAATGGTGTAGAACTTTCTGGAAGACACGCGGGCACCCGCGATGACTCTGGAACGTTCGATGGCTCGTGTATAAAAGCCGACGCGCTTGATCGATAGATCAGATTTTCGACGATCGCTGACTGTGTACGCCGATATCGTTGTGCTTTAAGTGTAGCCTGTTCTTGTGGGCATAATAATATTTGGGGTTTTACGTGCCAAAACCACTTTCTAATTATGAGGCACGCCGTAGTGGAGGACTCCGGAAATTTTGACCACCTGGGGTTCTTTAACGTGCACCTAAATCTAAGCACACGGGTGTTTTCGCATTTCGCCCCCATCAAAATGCGGCCGCCATGGCCGGGATTCGATCCCGCGACCTCGTGCTCAGCAGCCCAACACCATAGCCACAGAGCAACCACGGCGGGTGCTTGTGGGCACAGGTTCGCCTAATAAAAGTTACTTTCGTCTTTCGCAGTATTGCCCTACTGTGTTTTTTACTGTCACTACCACACGACAATATAAATAAACCTACTCTTCTACCGATCCTACAGGGTGGCTGCCGATCACGAATTCCTCTCTTGCCAGCCTACTGAACATTGCCTTCGTCATCTTCATATTCAACCCTACTCTTACATTTCTCAGTTAAGATCCTCAATCATTTGTTGCAATTCGTCCTCAGAACGTCTATTAGCGTGCTATTACAGTATACAGAAAGAAAGGTCGTCGCAAGCAGTAACCGTGGCAAATGATTCTGCCGCTATAAGAGTCGCGTTTGTTGCACAGAGGCGGCAAATCTTGAGTGAATGCATGGAGGCGCCAGCTTCTGTATAGGCATTCAATGAGGAATTCACCTTTAGATAGTCTACATATTTGTTTTCGTGGTTTAGCCAAATCACCTATTCGTCCAGGCACGTCGCGTTCGCACCCCTGTAAAACGGCATGAAATGCCTAACGATTACACTTACGTGCTCCAACGAACACAGCCCCTTACGCCTATACCTGGCGGCATGCTGTTGTTTCACTACATTACCGTCATGGGAGGGGTGCAGCTTTGAGTTTTTTCTAGTATTCAAACTGTTAAGATGACGACGTCCAATTGCATGCGAATCTATTTAAACCAAATACAGTACACCAAACTGACTGCAAGACACCTTTTATGTGACTTCGTTCATAAAGATTAAAGGATAATAATCGATATAAGAAGTTCGTATTCCTTGAATACATGGCCTCACGTTGAGAAAAACTGGTTTACTTATTTATGAAACCTATTTTCAGCGCCCGAAGGAACTATAGAGAGGAGTGGTATCATATTCGTAAAATATTAAGTACAGCACAGGAGCTTTACGAGACATCTTGTAAGGCAATGTTCAATTTTTTTTTGCGTCATTGGAAGTGGCGACGAAAAGATGGCTCTATTCAGTACTGGTTTTTCCTACAAAAGGAGTCATGATACAAGTCTGTGCGAAAAGTTTGCAAACGTACTTTACAACGGTGGTCACTAGGAGATTATGTGTAGCTAGGGGTTAGAAAAAGATTTTCAAAAGGATGGTAATGGTCAATCTTATTCAAAAGAGCAAAATATCCAGATGTGAAGGGTAGAAAAAGGTCAGCTAGATTTAAGGTTCGATTTTTTTTTCATTGAGAGCACACTATAATAACGAGAGCGGTTCGATAGAATGAAACGAGTGGCTCGATGCCGGACAGACACAAGGCTTTGGTTCTGTGCGACTTGGGAAGGGTCAGCAAATCGCGCATGCGCACTCTAATTTAGTACGGACTAGTGTTTTGCACTCTTGAGCGAAGGTGGTAGTTTATAAATACATGTCTATATGCATTCTTGCGCTGCCGTCACTAACGCCCGCTACTCGGCTGAGCGGGAGGCTCATATTATGACACTTGGAGACTGATAGCTGCACGAAAGCAAATGGTTTTTCTGCCGACATAAACTAAGCTAGCACCGATGATGACATGGCAACCTTCAGGGCTAATACCACACAAGCAAAGCTTTTTGATCTCCCTCTACAGGCTGGTAATGATAGTTAGAACATTGCCCAGCAGCCCCAAGAAACAGCAATGCTCACAACTGACGCAGCCGATAACGACCTAAAGACATTGGGGCACTTTATTGCGTTAGCTTTAGGAGAATCAGTATGAAGCCAGTTACAGGGTAGATGTAAAGCCTATATAAGAGCGTATATGTAAAGTGCAATTGACGGCGTGGACCGCTGCGAGTTGCCCTTCGCTCCTCGAAGAGGGAGGACGTTTGTAGAATGAGCTCGTGAACAAGCCTTTGAAATGGGGTAAACGTGGTTTAAATCATGCATCCGGTTGCGGAAAGTGGTACGACGTAATGCTGATGCATTTGTCTCGCATCTACGCTAATTCACCACTGCCTCTATCTTTTTTTTCGAACAACAAAAGGATGCTCTAGAATATTTAAAGCAAGCTACGGGAAATGTACGGATTTAAGATAGCGCACTTGATTGCTCAGCCCCAGCAAACATCAAATATCATCATCATTTATAAGCGAATGGCATATATGCGGCTGTCCATTGCAATGTACCATGGCAGCACTCAAAAAGTTAAGCTAAAAGAGCAACTAAGCGTTACTGCTAGCACACCTGGGCTTAACAAATGTTAGGGAAGCAGGATCATCCCTTGCACACCTGGTTGCTCTTATATTGAAGCTTTAAAGGCGTTTGTCGCTACCTTCGTAGCACCCTCATGGCACAGCACTCTCACGACCACCCGAATGTGCTACAAGCACCCCACGTGGGCGAACAAAGAACGTAATAACATTGAGTGTAGTTACAAGAGTATCAAAATATTAAATTTTGCAACACCGAGTTAATTTTTTTTTGGAGTGGGGATCATTAACAATGCTATCATAGTCTGTGCGCGTTATGTATAGCAGCAGGGAGAAGTGTCTGATTTACTCCTTCAGTCATGAATTCTGGCAATGTTCTTGGGCCTCCAAGTTTAAATGTTTTTTTCAAAGTACGGCGTAAACATTGCCAAAAAATCATCTTTAATTCCGGGGTGATACAAACAAAAACCACGATCTGATTATAAGGCACGCCGTAATGGTGGAATGTCGAATAACTTTGGCCACAGCACGTGGTTTTTCATTTAGCCTTCGTCCAAACGCCTGTCGCCGCTGCCAGGATTGAACTCGCAACCTGAATTTCAGCAACGCAGCGCCACAGCGACTGGGCTGCCGCCGTGTGTTAAAGGGCCCCTCACTAGCCCCCATATCAAATTTTGGTTATACGCTAGAAGTTGTTACGTGTCCTGCAGCAAGCGTTCTACCGCAAACATTTTTCAAATCGACTCATTAATAGCCGAGATAGAAATCTTGCAGTGCCGTGAACCCATGATTTCAGCAGGCGGGCTCCACTGCCAAGCAAGACGCTCTCTCTACTCGCCCCGTCTAGCTTACGCAAGCGAAATTCCTTCCCAGTGTTCTCCCATACCGGACCGCGAGGACCGCGCGATTTACACGCCCCGCCTTCACGTTTTTTTTTTTTTTTTTTGCTTCTCGCTTATTTTTCGGTGCTACGCACTTCCGCTGATGGCGTCGCGCGCGAGCTGTTGTCTCGTTCGCGCAGCGCACGATCTTGCGCGCTGTGCACAAAGAAACATAGCTAGCGGTATAATTCATTGCAACACGAATACTGAGGCAGAGCAAGCGGATCGCAGAGCATGATCACAGCGCTGGAACACGGTAGAAAATGGCATAGTTTCGGTACCTGTGCATGTGACTGCACAACCGTGGGAACAAGCAAACGAAGCGGAAGCACATCTCTCTTGCTTCGGTGCGAAGTAAAACAAAAAAAACAGGCAGGCATTCCGTTCGTGTGTTTTATTACTTCCCTAAACTTCAATTCGTTAATTCAAGCAACAGATCGCACACATAACAGATGTTGTCTTGAATAATTCTCGAAGTCACGTGTCAACATGAACGACGTCACACTGCGGATACGATTACGCAGGCGCAGGAGCCCGACTACGTCACCGTCCCTCTCCGGGCGGATTCGCCGCGAGTGAAGAGGAAGATGGCGTTCGCATTGAAATTTCAGGGCTTTCCGCGGCGCGTAGCGATGTAATTCTTTGCAAATACGATCGTTGGCGCACGTTGTATGCTCTGCGCTTGTCAGCTCAAGATGGCCAGCCCTGGTGAGGGAACCTTTAAAGCAATGACATTTCGCCCAAGTTTCTTGTTCGCACGTTTTTCAGATCAAGCTGCACTTGTCGCTTACAGATTGTGAGGCTACATGACTTAAATTCAATCTGTAAGTCATCGAGGTCTATCGAATAAAATAAAGTAAGCGGTATTGATGAGCGTAAGCAATAAATTATTTTTATAAAAAGTGTGCAGGCTAAGTAGTAAGTACGCCAACTTTCGGTACACCAGTTTCCTGCATAAACGGTGTCGGCGGAGTATTTTCGGTTCTAACATGGAATGTGCGGTTTGATGAATAACTTTCGCTTACGTCAAGCATTTGTCCGCAAATGCCCATATCCGATAGGTGGCGCAATATTCCATACCACCACGTGGTATCGCGAGCCTTTCCATATCTAAACACGGAGAGAAAGAGCTGTTTGTGTATGAAATCTTCGCAAATATATGTTTGCTTCAATGAGGCCGAAGTGGTCTGCCGTCGATCGGCCTTCCCTAAAGCCGCACTGTTATGGATCGAGTCGGTTGTTTGATTCAAGAAAATGTAAAAATCTGCAATTTAAGTCTTACATCGAAGCTGTATACCTCTGCCGTCGAAGAAAATTTTAGTGTCGTTGGCGTGGTAAGCAAAAAACTTCCCGAAGATAGTGCAATGCTGGGCCGATCCGCGGCGGAGGTGCAGTTCGCCATTAAGGGGCCCACATGAACAGCTTCGCGCTGGTCATCCTTCTTCCCAGAGTGTAAGGGCACTGAGATTTTTTTTTTTCGATGAGTTCGCATAAGCAGGTTGTGAGTGCTAAGGGCAGGCAGCTTGCCACATAAGCCGGATCTTTACCCTGTTTCAACAGATATTACAATCGCTTCTTTCCCTGCCACTTGGATGTTTCCTATTGCCCAGATAATGCTGGAAAGAGAAAATGCCATCTGGCCATCTGCGTGTCAGAGTGAAGATGTTTTATCATTATCTACTTGGCTCCATCAGCTCCACGTGCAGTTTCTCATAGCCGCTCAAAGAAGCTCTGAACTTGGCAACGCTAAAAGGGTGGTTGTACGGTTAATTTCCGCTACATTTACGGTTCAGTGTATACAGCTCTGCTATCTCTTCATGCTTCTGGGATGACTGAGTAGTTTGCAGAGCTAGACAGACTGCTCATAATGTTGTCCGAGAGCGTTGCTCTGCTCTTGAACGCGGTTGCATTGATCATCGACCAAAGGCAAAAGGTAATTTGCCGACTACTTCATTTACGTAGCCCGTTCGATACTTTCGCTTCTTGTGCGGAGGAATTTATGCCTGTGGCGTAGTTTTCCCGTTTTCTCTTTTAGCAATGCGTCATGTTAAGCTGCCCTTGGATTTCACGTGCTTGAAGCTTCTGAAGTTTTTTGCCGTTAGGGAGTCGCACAGCAAGGCCCAAGCTTCGTTTGGCTGCTTAAGCTCATTCTTACATTGTTCAATGTACCACGGCACGCGCTCTTTGAAGCCCCATTCGTTTGGGGAATGCACTCTAATGTAGCGGCAGTTATAAACGCTCTAAAATAACCAATATCATCGTTTATACTAAAATCCTTAAAGGGACTAACAACCAATTTTCATGATACCTATTTTTTTAGTGCTATGGAAACCTTACCGGCCAGTGTGTCTAATCATGAAGCGCGTACGCGGAAAACCCCGTGGAAAATTTTTCATCAGAATTTTTCGATCTGCAGTACGAATGTAGTCCTCACTGGAAGCGTGCTGAAAATGGTGACAGGTGAGCGGGATAGCGATTATACGCCGGCATTAGTGGGAGGCAGGTGACAAGTGTGGCTGTGCTGTAACAAAGTATGATTTTGTTTATCAAGTCGATGTTCCTGTGATTAATGTTTTCCAAATTGTTAGGTGGATGTTAGGTGTTAGGTGTCAAGAAGTTTTGTTAGGTGTTAGGTGTTTAAGGAGATTTAATAAGCATGCGCCTGAAGAAACAATTGTTCTACTAACCGGCCCTTTGCATCTCATTGATAGTCTTCCCAGAGATTGTAGTGTGCGTTGAAATTACCTACGAGTATGTAAGCCTCAGGTAGCTCATCGATTAGACCCAGAAATTATGTTCTATGGAAACGGTAGCCGGGCGGTGTGTACACAGAAAAGATTGTAACGAGTTTTCCTGAGAGTAAGGCTCCAACCACAACTACCTCAAGAGGCATTCGGAGTTCTAAAGGCCTGCATGCTACACGCTTATCAACTACACTTGCCACACCACCTGACGAGGCGTTAGCGTCGGCACGGCCCTTACGAAAAATGGCGAATAGCGGTAGAAATCCTGACTGTGTAAGTTTTAAATGGGTACCTTGGACACAGCACATTTGGATTAAATTTACCTAGAAGTTCCTTGACATTGTTGACAAAGCATTATTTCGTAGTCATGGTACGAGTTGTATTTTATTACCGGGCCAGTTCAGCCTTCGTGGAGGAAAGTTTGTCGACAGCGCTCAGTTTCAGAGTTTCCCAGTTCTTACATGACCAGTTTATGAAGCAAATAAGAACTCATTTGAATCACTCGTGATTGAAACTAGATTGCAACAGTTATTAAGCTTTTCGTAATTCATCAATTCTGTCCCTTGTAGCGAACATCGCACTCGAAGTACAGCGCTAAGTCTATAATGGTCGGTGGTGGTGGTGATAAACTTTATTGAAAGGTACGGCGGCAGTACGTGGGACATAAAGGAGTGACAAAGTTAACGTATCGGTAGTTAGGGGCCTACTATATTTTTCGTGCACAGATCAGAAGCCAAATTTCTCATATGTAGAAGTGAATAAACGCTCAGCGTATCGGTATGAATGCCGTATCCACTGAGTATCCACGGGAATTTCCCAAGAGATTGTTCTGGCCATTAAAATCCCCGGTAATGATATGTGGGTTTGGTAGCTGGTCTTTAAGGCTCTAGAATTGTTTTGCTGAGGTGGTACTTAGGTGGTATGCAAATAGAACGTGTCGACTTGTTCGCTCAGCTTGTCAAACAGCATTGCTCGTGTAGAAACTGCCTCGAGGCAAGTCTGTAGTGCCATATGTTGACAAGCAACAAACTTGTTGACGATTATGGCCAACCCATCAAACGAGGCAATACCATCGTCGTGGTCTTCTTAGGAAGATGGCATACCTCTGGAGTAAATTTTTTTGGTTCGGATTTAGGTGTCTCTCCTGGACACAGAACATTTCAGACTGATGTTTAGATAGTAGTTTGATTATGTTATCAACGTTCTGAATGAATCATTTAACATTTCAGCTCATTGTCTCTGTCGCATAACACCAATAAAAATTGTTCCGTGCATAGAGTAGAATTTTTAATTAATGTTCAAGAATTCCTTGGACCCTAGATCTTTCTTTCGCGGCACTAACGGCGCCGTAGTTGTGTCCACCGCCTCCTGGGACGCGCTGGTTGTCTGCCCTTGCAGGTTGTTCGTGCGCATTTCAGACCTGGCCTGGTAAAGAAAGGCCGTGAGGCCAACTAGCTCTCGAGCCTCCGAGCTCTGTAGCATGAGGGGGTGAAGTATGTTACAGCGAAGCTGTATATCGCCAGCCGATGTTCTTTTTTCGGGGTGGGGGGGGGGGGGGGTGACCATACATATTTTTTTTATAAACAGGCTATAATAGCAGCGAACATGACATTCTTTCAGACAACTTCCGGCACGCGCAGTTTACTTTTGAAGCCAGCTCTAGTACACGTAAGCGCTCTGGCGGAACGCGATGAAGGCTTTACAGAGACTGAGGAAAATGCGTTAATACACTTCACATCGTACATCTAGAAAAATTTCAATGATTACGATATTCCCTAATGCGAAATTTGAGCGCAGGTGTATACGTGTTTTCTTTCGCGATATCTTCAGTAGCGCGGGAAATCTTTCTCGTGCGGCATGTTGCAAACAGAGCGAAGTGTGGCGTGGCTGCCTTGCTAATCGGAAGATCGCGAGAGGCACGGCGTGGATGACGCGCGCGTGCCCGATTCACAGCAGCCGCCACAGACAGACAGACAGACAGACAGACAGCTCATACAGTGCTTTGTTTTTATATAGGGTATCGGTGGTGCCATCGGTGAACAGACGAAGCGCGCTACTCTGGCGCCATCTCGTAGCCATCGCCGCCGCAAAGCCCGTCTTGCGCAGCACTATGCTTTTTTTTCTCACACTTTCATCATACCCTCATCCTCCGCCTCATGGTTCCGCTGCACCCTCCTCCGCTTTCCTCCTCGCGCTTTCTTCGCTATCATGCTTTTTCATCTACATCCGCCTTCCTTTCTACGAGGCGTGCGTGTGTGCCTGCGTGCGTGCCGCTATACTGTATGCGCTCGCTTTATTTAACTACTGCCGACACAAGGGCGGGCACCACAGTCGACTGCTGGCTACGCGCGGGCGATTGCCAGTGCGACACTGCCCCTGACGCACCGCATAAGCATAACCTGTGCTGTGGAAAACCGAGCACTTTTGATGAGTTTCTTTGAAGTAGACTTTTTTGCCTTTTAGTGTGATTATTGTTTCTTTTGTTTTACAGTTTTGGACAAGTTCGTGAATGTGCTAGTTGGTCGCCATCACATTTCACACAATGGTCTGTACCAGTACAGTTGTCCAAGGGCTGGTGCTGGATTCAACATTTCGCACGGGTGAGTTGACCACGGCAGCTCTGCGAGCCATGGTCATATCTTTCACGCCTTAGCAGCGTTGTCTGCGGTTTGGGATGTAGGGCCTTACAACTATATTAGTATACCTTGTCTCAATGGTCTCTGCCAGAAAGTTGCACGCAGAGGTAATATCAGATGTTTGGTGGGGATCTCGTTGCCGTCACGTCTGATATTTCTGCGCTGTATGCGCTCGCGTGGTCCAGTTTTGATCTTTCCAGCCTTCAAGAAACTTACTTTCAGTCAGATCAAAGAAATCTGCTTCAGATATTTCTCCGTGCTCGCTGTTCGTGGATTGGTGCGGTCTAACAGTGCTCGTGGTATCTCCCAAAGAACACAAGACCGGTTAGCTTTGACATTAGTTCTGGTAATTCTGGTAACGCACTGATATCAGTTCCAATAATAGTGCTGTCCAGAAAGAAGGGCGTCGCCACGGCTACCGAAGAGCGCATTGCGTAAGATAGAAAAGCCTCGCGCGCGCACAAGAAAATTGACAGGCCGACCAACAACATGACACTTTTCCAGCCTAACCCTGTTCCGAACGGTAGCTGACGCACCGGAAGTGTCGCAGAGAAGCCGTTCGGCACGCGCGGTCCGTATACTTTTGTGGTCAAGTGCATACGTACTACGTTGAACTCCCTTAATCACGGCAACATGAATCGCTAGACGGCGCGACGCAATGGTCTTTACGTCGCTATTCGTGGCAGCATACAGCCACAAGAGGCTCTAGAAAAATATCCGCAACGTTTCACATGCGCAATAAGTAATCGTAGGTTAACCCCAATCATCTGTTTAGCTTTACGCTTTCGTGAATGAAAAAAAAATTCATGTTCGCCCACGTTGCTGGGGCGATCCAACGTATAATAGCAGTGGGACTATTTCTGTCGAAATGCAAGCATGTATATGAACATGGCCATGCTTAATCAATTCGACTGCGAAGCGACAAGCACGGCGGCGTCTGTACTACAGCATACTGTCTACTTGCAATGTCTTGCGGATAAGGCGCTGTAATAATTATGCCAACGTAGTGGGACACGCCGAATGCATTGGATGTGTTTAGGTCTTTCTTAGTAGCTATGACAGGCGAAAATATATGACAGACACGCTTTACCACCAGACCGAAACACCAGAGCCTACTGCAGAACCTAAAAGAAACGATGAATTAATTCATTTACCGTATTGTGGATGCAGAAAAAATCAGTTTCTTCCAAAAGGCTAAGCATCGATTGCGATAGCAAATCAGACAGCTGTTCGGTGCAAGGTTAGCAGTCTCATCGGCTGTATATATTACAGGGATCATAAGCTTACTAACTAAAGTAACAAATATTTTTTTCACGCGCGCACAGCAAACATGAACAGCTCTCTCACTCAATGACCGGGGCACTCATTGCCAGAACGCTAGCATGATCAAGAGCGACCTCAGCGGCTAGCGAAAAGCTTGGCGCTCTCTTTAGTTCCAACGCGTTTTTAAACTTGAGATCACGCGACCTCTTACACTAGGCACGCACTTAGCGCAAAACTACCCGCAAGCCACCTCGCCTCTTGTAGCCTTTGTACCTGCTGCAGATTACCTCCAAGAAAATAGCGCGCGCAGCTGCGCCACGCGCAGCACGGCCTGGCTAAAGCACCTCCGCGTATTTAGAATTGCTCGTAGATACAGCGGGGTGTGCCACTTTTGACGGAGCTCAACGTTTCTGCGCAGGCGCGAGTAAGAGCGGGCGCGAGAGAGAAAATCTGGGGTCTTTTGCTCCTTGAATATATGACTCAGCCTAGGCACTACGGAGGAGGTTTCTAGAGCGCGTTGTATTCGTGTGTCCCCTAGACATGCCGGCATTGCGGAGTTCGGTCGAGTTGGTTTATACGCCCCGCCGCTGGCTGCCCGCGCGGTGAGGCAGTGGGAGCGGACGCCGCTTGGTGATCGCCGTGTCTGAAGGGACAATGTTCCGAGTGGTGTTTTATAAGTGGCGGGTCGCTTTTTTCGTCGCGACGATAGATCGGATTTTTTACGACCACTGCTCCAGGAGGGCACATGTAACCGGCAAACGGAGGCCTCAGGAGAGCACCTGAGGTTATATTAAAGCAGGCGGCGCAGGATCTCCGGGGCACCCAAGCGGTAGCGGGGGGATCAAAGCTGGAAGCCGGGCGGCCCGTGGGTTGGGGCAGCAGAGGCAAAAGCGTGCCTGGGGGTGTGCGCATAAAACATTGGCTGTCCGCTATCGCGGACAGCCGATCTTATGGGTTGGGTTGGGTTGGGTTGGGTTGGGTTGGGGTTATGGGTTGGGTTGGGATCTTATGGGTTGGGGCCGCAGAGGCCCGTGGGTTGGGCCTCTGCGAGCCCCAACCCACGGGCCAGTCCGGCTTCTAGCTTTGATATCCCCGTTGCCGCTTTGGTGTCCTGGAGGCGCCGCCAATAATGCGAAATAATACACCATGTTTTCATTAGTAAAAACATGATCGATTAAATATGATTGCGCCGAGCCGCCAACTTGCGATGCCAAGTTCAGCACAACCGCGCCCCGCGACTTCTGCCGGCACGCCTAGGGGCAAGCGCATACACCGCGCGCCAAGAAACTCCTCCGTAGTACCTAGGCATAGTCGTATCTTCAAGGAGTAAAACTCCTCACATTTCCTCTCTCGCACCCGCTCTCTCTCGCGCATGCGCGCAAACGCCCGTCGTCTCCGCAAGTTCCACGACCCACAGTACCTACGAGCAGTTGGAAATACGCAGCCCCTCCATCCACGCGCCACCGCCACGAGACGGTCGTTTGAGGGATCGCCCGACGTTTGTGCGCAGGCGCGAGTACGAGCGGGTGCGAGTGAAAAATTCTAGGGGCTCCTTCAATATCTGATTTCGTCTAGGGACTACGTAGGAAAAGTTTGTGCTCGTATTGTGTGCGTTTGTCCCCTAACGGCATGCCGGCATTGCGCAGTATGGCATCAAGTTTGTTTAGGCTCCGACCCTGGCTGCCCGCGCGGTGAGGCAGTGGGCACGGACGCCCCATTTGGTGATGGCTGTGTCTTTAGGTACGTCGGACAGACTTTCTCGCGCCTACGGCGCTGGTGCGAAGTGTCATGCCGGATTAAACCTTTCTTGCCGCTTACTGCGCTCTACCTAAAAAAAAAAAAAAAGCTTATTTTTCCGGGGGTGCAGTAGACGCCGTAGTAGAGGCCCGGCCTGTTTTCCTTATATCTTCACACTTTGCAGACTTTTCGTATGCTGCTGTCCCCGACTTTTCAGGAGCGTTTATGAGTGGTCCTCTGAGTGAAATAAGCGCACGGCACCTTAGCAACCGCGGTTGAACGCCACTGCCTGATGTCACGCCGTTGCGGATTATTGGCTTTGCGTCTAGCCCACGTTAGGTTCGGTTAGCTCAGGTTTAGGTTACTTTAAGTTAGATTAGCGTAAAAGGCGTTATGGACCGCGTCCGAGCCAGCGTCCGGGCGTAAAGGAATTCGACACCACTCCGCAATGCCAGCAGGCCTAGGGACAAACGCATGCAACACGCGCTAAGCAAGCTCCTCCGTAGCGCCTAGGCAGAGTCATATATTCAAAGAGCAAAAGCCCCAGATGTTCTCTCTCGCGCCCGCTCTTACTCGCGCCTGGCCACAAACGTCGGGTGATCCCTCAAATGACCGTCTCATTCCACCGCCGCTTTTGCTAAGTACATTGTAAAATAATACCCCTGAGGGTATAAATGTGTCATAACTCACACCCTTATGGTGTGATATATATAATTGACACCAGAAACGTTTGAGTTATAGACACATTTACACCATTTTCCACTTTTAAGGGTGTAACTTATTTTACAGCGGAGCGTTACGGCGGCGAGCTGGGGAGGTGTGATTACCGGCGCCGCTTTCCTTCGGGCGCGTGACCCCCTTGCGCACCGATGCCACCAGGGGGAATGCGGCGCTGCCGCTAGCGGCGCGGTACTCTTAACCGCGCTGGCCTGCGTCTCCGTGCCTCCGCTGTCAGTTGGTCTCGTCGCCTGTTTTGGAATGTTCCTCGCGACATTCCGTCATTCGTGGGCGACATGCTGTCGGCAGCAAAAAACAAGACGGAGCGTTGATGCTTTGTGCCTGGATGTGATACTGGGTAGAGGAAAACCTCATAAAAAGTATCTCTCTTCCGCGCCCCTGTCTGCAAACAAGCGTTTACCAAATGGCCCGAGCGATACCAAGGGCCGACAAAGCGTTGCAGGAGAACTCGGCAGTTTGTGAAAAGCACTTCGACTCACGGTACCTAGCCAAAATCTTTAGCTGGGATTGTGGGCGAGCCTTACTGGTATGTAGAAAGTGGCTAAATGTAACAAGACTGCTGGGGGGGGGGGGGGGCACGTGTTATCGGCGTGCTGTGTATGTATACATAACGCGTTGCACAACATCCTCGCGGCATGTCCATCCTAGTATTATTCATGAGGCCTTTCACGCTAGCTCAATCTGATCACCACCGTCTGTTCTTTTTTTTTTTCTGTTGCCTCTAGGGTATTGTTCGCGACTTCAAGCACATTATTATTGGGGCTGAAGTGTTGATACCGTGTCGCATTCCTGCCCTCTCGGAAGACGCTGTGCCCAACGTATTCCCGAACTTGCCGAAATACTTTAGTAGGACCCTGCCGAAAGAAAGAAGAGATGTCTCAGACGCTCCTATACATTACAAGAGAAGCGGCGCTTGTCTTGACACGACGGGCGAATGCCCACCGGCAGACGTGGAGGCTGCACGTGTACAGCGGGATGGAATGCTCAGTCCACTTACAGAATTGTTCATTTTCGAGCTTAAGCGACGTTCGGAACTGTGGTCGGTGCAGAAGTTTAAGCAAAGCAACATTGCTTGTTACCAGGACGCGAAGTTCGCAATGAACGAAACGCCACCTGTTGTGTTAACCAAAATGGTAGTGTTCTCCATTGGAGAAGGAACTGCCAGATGCTGCATCTATTTGGCTGGGCAGCGTCACAAGGAAGCCGTTGGGAAATCTAAAGAACAAGCAGAAGAAGCATTGTCTTATGCAAACAGCCTCACTGTATGCATTTGAATTGACCATACCAAGGAGTTTGAGGAGCTAAATGTGAACAACATTGGAAGTTTAGCTGGTCATCACCTGTTCTCTACTGCGTGCACTACATCAGTACCACAGCGTAAGTTTTCTTGGATTTGGAGAGATTGTATGTAGCATTTAGCAATCTGTATACATGAACTGCGTGACCGGACTCATGTGTTTGAAATGTTTTATTTTTTGTTTTTGTTTTTTCAGATACATCTGCCCAGCAAGCTCACCGCTGCTTGTCATGCGAAGAGAGCAGAAGCAGTCTAAAAGCTAGCTTGCTACAATGCAACAAGAAGTCTCGACTACAGCTTACAAACATTGCTGGGAAGCGGCTACAGTATGCCATGCGTACCCTACGACGGAGGAACAACAAGTTGTGCTCGCTACAGGTTGCTCTAAAAAATCTGCAAGAAAAAGAACATGGCAATCAAGGCAACCTTTTTCAAGCGAAATGCTTTGTCTTGTTCTGCCTTTCTTTAATTGATTTTTTTAATTCTAAATACGTTTTACAGCTTAAAGAGCTCCCAAAAAAGACAGCAATCTGCTGTGCGTGCGTGCTTTGAAGCGTCAAGGAGACACTCCAACCGTGGGTGCTGTTATAACAAAGAATGGCTGCTGGAATGTATCCTCCTGCGAATGAAAAGTGCCCGACTGTATGAGCACTTGAGGTCCCGCAAAATCCTTGTGCTACCTAGTAGAGTCTGTCTGCAAAGATATATGAATGTATTTAGCCGTTGCTTAATTTTTACATGAACAAAAAAAGTAACTGATGTTTTTATTTACAGGGATTCAAAGCTTCGTATGGATTCAGTGCCAAGCTTCTTGGTTGTGTTAAAAAATGTTGAAGAACTTGAAGGTATGAAGCATCATGGGGGCTTACTCATCGATGAGATGAAACTTTCTACTCACTCGGACATGAAATCTTCAACACATTGAAGGGTATGTTGGCCTAGGTGAGTTCACTGACCTCATTGACAAGCATACAAAGGCCGATCATGGGCTTGTCGTCATGTTTCAGCCTCTGGTAGGCAGCTGGACCCAAATAAGCGGTGAGGATTTTTGTACAACATAATTTCTAATTTTAAATTGTCGTCGCACAACGATATATTTAATGTGCTTCATTTTTCTATAGGTGTTTCTGCTTCCAGCGGGAATGTGAAGTTCAGAATGCTTACAAAAATTGTGTTGGAAGCAACAATGTTGTGTGAACGAGCTCGGCTTCTAGTTCACTATATCTGCACAGATGGCGCAGCCTGGAACCGTTCGATGTGGCAAAACCTTGGTGTGTACGGCAACGGGAAGAAAGTACAGTGTAGAGTAACGCACCCCTGTGATGAACACAGGTTCGTGCACTTTATTTCAGGCTTCCCACACCTTATTAAATGCGTGCGAAACACAATGATAAAGCGCCGACTCAACACGCAGCTCGGCCGAGTAAGCTTGCTACATGCTGGTCTTTTCTTTTAATGTGCTGCCTTGCTTGATTCTTTTTCGGTATTAAGTACAATGCTTTTTTCATACTTGATTGCAAATATTGCAGGTCCTCTGGGAGCGCGTTTCCACGATGTGGAAGCTGGACAGTAACTGTTGAACACGGAAGGTTGCACCAAAGCTGACTCGTAGTCATATTTTCCCCAATGGGTTTGACAAGATGCGAGTCGACCTCGCTTTTCATAGCCTTAGTAGGGAAGCTCAACACGCCATTTGCTTTTACAAGGGGCACATAGAAAGGAACTATCCAAATGTGGAGCCAACAAGAGCTTTTATTGACCTGATGGCCAGGCTAATTGAAGCTATGACGTCGAGGTTCCCTGCAGAAGCTATGAGGTGATCTTAACATAGTTTTTCTCTCAAAATGGTGCATGATTGTTGTCTTCGGTATTTCAGGCGGTTGATGAATGGAAGGCTCACTCCAAAGGGCTCGGCTTTCTTAGTTAGAGTACTTCTGAGGGGCTGAGGGTGACCATCCATTCAACAAAACACCTAAAGTACCTTGCAGGAAACGCTGACTTCATGTACATGATTACTTCGAAAGAAGAAAAGGAAAACACTGAAACTTTGTCTGTTGTAAAGTTTTAACATTTTTTTTCTTCACTTGTAAATAAACGATTTCATGACCAGATCTGTTACTTCACTGTCTGCAATCATGGGAAATTGCTTGTATGAGCGTTAAAAATGACATGGCACAGGTCTTCAAGCGCAGACAAAAAGTGGTTCGTAAATACGTCGAGACGTTATCAGGTAATGTCTGCAGTTTACAGGTCCTACGGCACGCAAAGGGTGATTGACTACTGATCTCGAGATCCACGGTGGCATTTTCAGTGAGGCGAAATGCAAGGCGCCCGTGTGCCGTATGATGTCAGTGCGCGTTAAAGAACCCGAAGTGGTCGAAATTATTTCGAAGCCCCCCACTAGCTCCTAACATCCTGAGCCGCTTCATGAAATGTGCACAGACAAAACGCGTTTGAATCTCGATACAGTGCCAATTGGGCCCGTAAAATTTCACAGGAGTAATGATTCGGGCTGACATAACATTGTTTCCATGATAAAGATTTATTCTTTGACGCTCGCAGAAGGCGCGCGATATCCAAAACGAGCTCATTTTGACTTCGGTGGTAGAGATGCAGCCGACGCGAGGTTGGCGAGGCGCTCATTTCGGCTGCGTGCTTACCGGATGGATGAAAGGTAGGAGCGTCCCTTTTGAAACGGGGTGATGACAGTTGCCAAAATGCTGAGCTTTTTATTTTTGTTTAACCCTGTTGTACGTTATTAAAATTCGCCATTTTCTTTAAATACGCCTTCCTACACTTTCAACCTTATGTCACCTCTCTGCTTTTGACCCACAAATCTTCCAATTGCTTTTTGCTCATTTCCACCGCACCTCGGTCAACAGCGCCGCCCCGCGGCATCGGTGCGCTGTGGGGTCACCTTTGCGCCGTCGATATTCACACCACCCCTTCTAGCCACCCTAGTAGCGTCAACCTTTGATATGTGCTGATTTTCCTTGATTGGTCGTTTATACCAGTTCCGCTTCCGAGGTTTCCGGTTCCAGAATTTTCGCTTGTTTCACGCTCGCAACTCTATGCAGGAGTCACGTCGCTTCCGGCTAAAACCAGAAGCTGCAACTACGTTAAGTTCCGCTTGACGCCGAAAGCTGAGGAGATGAGTCAGGGAGAAGTGCGAAGGAGGCGGGTAGGTTGGCAGTACCTAACCTGGTCGGCGAAAGCGTGTATGGATGGGTTTTAGGCCCGGCTAGCGCGCTCACCCAACACCCTCTTTGTTATAGGTGGTGTTGGCTCACTTGTCGCCCTTCCTCCCCCTTTCGCACACAACACTGGGCGAGCGGGAACACGGCTTACCCTCTCACGCTTGTCCACGCGCCTGAAGTAAACGGTGTCGTGGGGTGCGATAGGACCTTATCGCACTTGGACTTGATACGGAACATCAGGGTGACTGCAGAAATTTGCCTGTAGTCCTTGTAATTGTTATCGCACTAATAAACGAAGACGCGTCACCGTACTCTTACACTTTAAAAAAAGCCGTTTGCCAAATAGACGACACAAACGCTTACGCGCGAAATCCGCCGAAACGTCTCTACGCCCGGTTAAAAAAAGAACAACTAACCAAAGTAGAAAAAGCCAGCGGCATACTACACGAGCACATGTTATAACAAAGGTTCTAACAAAAAAAAAGGCAAGCAGAGTATTTTAGAACGGTGCCTGTAAAGCAGATTAATGCGCGCCAGAAAGAAGCACTCCCAACGAGCCTTTGTTTAATGGCCATTGACACACACAGAGCATGCAAGTTTTTCGGCGGTAAAACTCACAGGCCTTTGACGATCAGCGCTGAGGGGCTCACAAGGTTGGACGGATGGGCTACAGCGATGCGATTCGTTGAACGAGGCGGACGGGACTGACAAGCACAGATACAGGAGGCAGCCTTGCTGGTTCCAGAGAACAGTGCAGTTCAAGGACACGGGCGAACACGTACGTCGTGTTAGGAAATGAGTGACCAGTTAGATTACGGGACACCACAACCTGTGTCACGCAGAAATTGCATGGACCAGGCCCAGTGGCCCAATTTCGCGTTCCTTCCACTGGGGGCGCCGCAGTCAATAAATGTGGTTCATACTCGCCACAGTGAACGCTGATTTCGTTAAAAAGAGAGCGAGAGGGACTTTTCAAGTTCGCCATCATATCAGATCTGATTGGTCGAGACGGCCATGGCGACCTCTATGGTCGAGACGGCCATGGTGACCTCTATGAATGCCTCAAAATGCTGCCATTACAGAATGAGGCAGTATGACGGAATTTGACGACGCCTAAAACAGCACACCTGCAAATCGTCAAATTCTGTAATAACCGCATTTTGAGCCAAATAGAGACGGTGTAGCAGCCCTCTGGGCCGACCACAGCTGGCAAGATAGCAAATTGGACATTATGGCGGAATCCGACGATGTCATGTCTCCTAAAAACGGAATGAGTCGCCATATACTGGCGCCAACACGCTTGTTTTTTATGTTGATACACCATAAGCGACACGCCAGTACTGAAAAGCGCACGTTCTAGGCCACCATATTGCTATCTCGGGGAACGCAGGAAATTTCGTTCATTTCGGTTAGCTGAGAAGCGGTCAAATACCACAGATAGCGATGTGCGTCCCAAGGCGGTTGCTTGCAAGATATCGGCGTCGACACCACCATTTCTGGCTTTGTTCGCTGTTTAGTGCAACTACGCAATGAATCCGCGAAGCTTCAATGCGCCGCCTTGTGTAATTTGTTTGCCATATTTAGGAAAAGGCGCCAATTTCAAGGCTTGAAATGATGCAAAATGTCCATATGTGCTTCACAGGCAAAGTTACCGCAAAGAATCCGCAACTCATGATTCACCAACTTGCTTACACCTAAACATTTCTAAATTGTAAAAACTCTTGCCACGTTCCTTCAAAATCAACCATCTTGTTGGACACTGAAGAATGACAAAACGTAAGACAAATTATTTCAGCAGAATTGTGAGCAAGGTGGCAATGCAAGGTGCACATGAAAACGTGGACTAAAGAGCACTGCATGGTCCCGGGCTTTCCTGAAGTCCGAGCCCGGGCCTGGCTCGGGCCTAGGAGCTTTGGGCTCGGCTCGGGCCAGGATTAGGCCCGGACATGCTATTTGCAACTCCACAAGACTGAAGACTATAAAGAGTGCAGCCCTATGTAAGGTTTAGGTTAGTGGTGTCTGTCAGTCTATGTGAAAGTCGACAAGAACATATTTGAATATCCTGGAAGCAGTTGAGTTGTGCACGCAAAACAGTGAGGCCAGAAAAGAAAAAGGAACGCCAAGCTTAAGCTTCATCAAAAACAAAAGAAGCTTGTCCTCAACAGAACGTTCCTTCAACCTTTGTGTTCCTGATGGAAGAACGCTTAAAAGCAAGGAGGACCGTTGAAATGACACTGCAGTAAAAGATTGCAGTGCTGCTTTATCATCACAAAGTGTCCTGAAAGCTCCGAAGGACGGCTGTTTTCGTACAGGGCCCACGTTTTTGTCGCAGAAGGGAGTGTCGCATGACGTTCCGCGTTCTACGGTAGAGGTGGCCCTGTGAGACACGTAACAACTTGCGGTGCCATTCGATATCGTAGAGAGCAACGTAAGTTCTCCGGAAAGGTATACAGCCTCCCATTCGGTCTTCGTACTTGACTGCGTTGCACGTAATAGAAATAAGCAGCAGATCAGTAAATTACCAGTGAACAACTCAAAACTTCGAAGGCGGAGAAGTTGTGTCCAGTGCTTCTATTCCAAGCTTTATTCCGTGCACGCACTGGTGAGCATTACCTTTGGCACACCCTTCCTTTGCGACTGCAGCGCGACGAGGGTGAGTTGTAATGTAATAATGAGTAGCTTTAATGAAAATAAGCGCGAAAGGGAGGGAAAAAATTTTATGCTTTGCGCGTCATGTGCTATCGTTTCTAGAAACGCCTGATGTGCAGCTATCGAAAATTAAAAGGACAGTGAGCTGACACGTAGTAGAAATTAGGCATCTTATAGAATAGGGCTTATATAATTTATCGAATTTAGATAGACACCTGAGCGTTAACGAGCCCTACCTGTGTGTTTCTTCGTGTGGTGTGTCGGAGCACATTGTCTTCACTTTGTTTCAAATAAACGTACAGATATCTTCGTCGGTACGGATTGCTTTCTTTCGCAGTGTCGTATATCAGTGGACTAGATAAAAGTTTATACCCAATTTGAGCCCTTTTGAGCGCGACAGTGACGAAATTCGCCGTTGCGCGACGAAATTCTTCGTTACAGGCGCACGAAGGAAATAAATAAACTAGGAAACAGGAATTACGTCTCGCAGCCAGCCTTGGCAAGCAAACTCTCCATGAAGCCATCCTCCTTGCTCTTAATGCGTAAGAATTCCTTGGCGAATGCCCAGTGAAATCTGTCTGTCACGCGAAAAGTGTGATGCCTAGTATGAGTGTGCAAATGCGTAATTTGCAAAGTTGACACATTTACTCGTTAAAATGATGTCAATATACATGTTTGGTAGCTTTAGTAGTGAAAAGGAACAATTGAAACAAAAAAATTGATCAGTGACAATACCCACATGATCAGATTTATGCATATCTATGGAATACATAGGGATCCGTCAAAAATGCAGGGTAAAGTAAGGGGTGTGTTACGTTTCGCCTACGACGCGCGGTATAGCCGGCGCGGATGCAGCGGACGCCGGGGGCTTCGTTCAAAGCGGCGGACATTTTGGCCCGTTCGGCGCCGCCGCTACGCCTCCCCGCCAAGCGCGTCCAGGCATGTTCCAATGCCACGTGTCTTCGTGTGTGTGTGTGTGCATGTTGGTGCCCACGCTTGTCAAAGCGCGGCAGCCGGGGAGAGGAGCTCCCGCAACTGTGAAGCGAGGAGGTATGATCGGCGCCGGCCCGGCGGATGCGTCACCTACTCGTCTCAACGTGTCTCTCAGCATGTCCGTGCCTCGCGTCACGTGCGCCTCTGACGAGACGTTCCTTCTTGCCCTCAACTGCGAGAGTATAAAAGCAGCTGCCCCCGGACGCCAAGAGGGAGGCTCCGATTTCATCCGTCGAGTAACGTGCTCTCCCGTCTCTCCACTTCGGTCGACCTGACCGGCCGCTCTTTTGCGATGCTAGAATAAACAAGTTGTTCTGTTAGCAGTCGACTCATGCTTTTCCGGGACCTTCGGATGCTTCCAGTTGTGCCCCAGGCCGCCAGGCCAACGCTACCCTTGGGGCTTGCAACCCGATTGCAACAGGTGGGACAACGTAAATTTGGGGGTGGACCAACGTAAAATTTGTGTGGGCCAACTGAAACTTGGGGGTATCCTTGCACATACTTAGACAACTTCAGTGGAGTTTATGTATAATTTCTTTTAGTTCGAAAGCACTACTAGCCTACCAACCTTGGATTCCGCCTCTGTCTGTGTGAAGCCTCTTCATACTCGCGTTTCTTCACGCGCGTTTCGCGTGCACGTGCATAGGCTCTTCTTGTTTTCACAGATACTGCCGCCTGCGTATGTGGGAAATAAATATAAAAAGTGAATGAAAAAGTTAAAAAGTGAAGTGAAAAGCAACGTCGCACGGCCGTGCTTGGCTATACTCTCGCACCTCCTTGCACATTCGTTGTTGTGTCGCCTGCTTGGTACATGTCCTCGCCACAGTAATACGCATGTGTATTGGCGTTCGCGGAGAGATGTTATCAGACTAATCATGTCTTCATGTGATTTTAATTTTTTAATGGTATTATATTTTACAGACCCCATGACGGGCCTTAAGTGAAGTAGCATTGTGCTAGACACAGAGACAAAAAAAAATGGCTGTGGCTTAGCTAAGGTTAAACCCAGGATGCGAAGCATACTAGCCTTTATTTTAGTTGTTGAACCACTGTTTAGCCTGGTGAACTGCTGTTGCTTGGCTATATTTGGTTCGGCTAGACGAAGAAACAACTCATGCGTTACCCTGCTTCGCCTTCAAGAGTGGAACGCCAAGGGGTGTAAGACAATGGGCTACGGCGCAGCGACTACGCGCCCCGCATTGGACGCGGTGAGCGTCGAGCAACGCAGCGTTCGGCGCGGCAACGAAATGTGCGCCTGAGCAAGCGACGCACGCCTGATCCTTAGAAACAGCTCGTTTCTAAGGCAACACCGCATTCACTAGAGGCGCTTTTGTACCGCTTTGAAGCATCGTACTCGTGGCTCAGTGGTAGCGTCTCCGTCTCACCCTCCGGAGACCCTGGTTCGATTCCCACCCAGCCCATCTTGCAAGAGTTGAGCCAAAGCCACCTAGAAACAAGCGCAGCTGCTTATATACCGCCGCGACGCCGCGAGCGGCGGCGCGAGTTGGAGCCCCGTTTCTCCTCTGTCGTGACGTCACGGTGTCACGTGGTCAGCCTTGAAGGCGACACCGCCGCGCCTGAGAAGCTGGGTTGAGCTCTAGTAATATGCTTCGCATAAAAACTAAATACGAACTATATGCTAGAGGAAAAATTCACCGACGATTATTATACTCCCCAATGCGAAATTTTCGCGCGGCTCTATGCGTGTTTGCTTTTCGCTATATACGCACCGTGGTTGCTTACTGGCTATGGTGTTGGGCTGCTAAGCATGAGGTCGCGGGATCGAATCGCGGCCACGGCGGCCACATTTTGATGGGGGTGAAATACGAAAATACCCCTCTACTTAGATTTAGGTGCACGTTAAAGAACCCCAGGTGATCCGAATTTCCAGAGTCCCCCACTACAGCGTGCCTAATAATCAGATCGTGGTTTTTGCGCGCGTAAAACCCCCTTATTTTACAGCGAAGCTGTATATGGCTAGCCCATTCGTCCGTCCGTCGCCTGTGCGTCTAAAACTCCTCCGGCGCAACCCCACGTGCATGCGCGCAAAAAAAAAAAAAAGAAAGAGAGGCGCTCGATTGGCTCTACTAGTGACATAGTTACTCTCTGTCGCCGCTGAGCGCGCCCGCAGCAGTTTCTCTCCGGCTCCGAAGTAGGTAGGCCATGCGTCATACGTATTCCTGAAGAGCACAGCTTTCGATCAGCAACACTGCGAGCAAAAACGGGATGGAAAACGTCTACGCCGTGCCGATGCTGCAATACGGGCACATGAACAGGCTATAGTGCAGCCGAGCGCAAGCAGCAACTGCGCGTACTGAGGATCCGGCAGCTTATCAATATGTTGTTTAATGAACCGTCAGGATTAACCCAGTTTTAAAGGCCGCACGTTTCAGCTTTGCTGGTTATCCATCTGTACGGTGCGCTTGCTCGGTGATTTTTCTTTAGAGCGCAGCTCTTTGGCGTCCGTTCCTGGGTTTCGCGTCGTCGTCGGCGTTGTCGTCGGCCTCGTAACCAGCTCCGCCCCCCTTTCATCCCCCCAGCGCTAGCAGCGACCGACTGATACCGCTGGATGCCGCTGACGCCGCTAGAGAGTCAAGATAACGTGACTGCATAGAACACCGTCGCCGCCATGCAGAAAGAGGAGGAAAGGGTCCCCCCCCCCTGTTCTTGTGTGGCGGATAGGGTGCTCTTCAGTTGCCGACGCGCCGGTTATTTCACGTAGGCCCCGGCACGTCGACGTATACGTGACCACCTTCCCACGGCTAGACCTGGTTCTTAGCGCTGCGGAAGCGAGGGTATCATATTGTTTGTGTCGGCATCGGCGGCGTTGTCCCTGAAACCAACTCCGCAGCTGGGGTTGACTCACTATCGGCGTCAGCGGCATCAGTCAGTCGCTGCTATCTCTTCCCTCCTCCCTTTATCGTGTTGTCCGCTTGCTGCGCGCGCTTCTGCCCCCATCGTTTGCCGCTGGGTGTACACGCCGCCCCCCTCCCCCCTCTTCCTGCGAGTCTCCGGTTGTCAAAGCGCCGGCTCGAACTTAATTCCTTTCTTCGCTCCTCCTCCAATGCAACCCCTGTGCGGTGGCAATCAGAGAGCCAGATCGGTGGCGGCGGATCTGTATATGTGCACCGCCCGAGCCGAAATTGCCGCTGCCGTTCGCCCTGTGCGGTGGCAATCAGAAAGCCAGATCGGTGGCGGCGGATCTGTATATGTGCACCGCCCGAGCCGAAATTGCCGCTGCCGTTCGCCACTGCGAAATTATCTGCCAGTTCTTTCTGAGCCATGAGCGAGACGACCGATGGAAGTCCTCCTTCTGCTGCTGCTGCTGCTGCTGCTGCTGCTGCTGCTAAACGAGCTGCCAGAGCAGAGGCCCAGCGCCGTCGCCGTCAGAATCCAGAGGTGCGTGCCGCCGAAGCAGAAGCTTACCTAGTGGAGTCTTTGTTAAAGGAATACGTGTGAAAAATAAAAAAAAATTCTGTGATAGCGCATACATGTGTTGCTCGATTTCTTTGCCTCAATCTATCGAAAAGGTGAAACAGCTTATTTGCTGCGCTCAAATTTCGCATTAGGAAGTAACGTAATCGTCGGTAATTTTTTTTTTATTTCGCGATGTATTGGCTGGCGCTGACAATCTGTCTCGCGCGGCACGTTTCAAGCGGAGCGAAGTGTGGCGCGATTGCCTCGGTAATCTGGAGATCGCGAGACGCAGCGCATGGGTGACGCTTGGGCGCGATTCGCAGCAGCCGCCGCAGACTGACCTCCTAGGTGACGCGCACTACTCCGGCGCCACGTCATAGGCATCGTCGCCGCACTACACTTTTCTTCTCAAGCTTTCACCATACCCTCCTCCTGCACTTTCCACCTCATGGTGCCGCTGCACTCTCCACCGCTTCCCTCCTCGCGCATTTCATCGTGCGCTGCGCTCCGCGTTCGCTCTTTCACCTTTCGCTGTGCTCGTTCGCTCGGTTACGCCGACGCTCGCCGCAGGTACGGGCGCCTAAAGGCCCAACCACTGGCATGCATCGGTACGCTTCGGCACGCGCCAACAAGCGAACGCGTCGCTTCGCGTCCGTAGGAGTAAAAGGACACGCAACCAGGGGGGGGGGTACACTCCGTATGGCTCCCATTGGCCGTTTTCGAGCAGACGCTCTTTCGACGCTAGCGCCAAGGTACCCTTCAGTTACGGCCCTAACCAATGGGCGACGCAGAAACAAAATGGCGGCGCACATGAGTGTTTACGTTGTCTTGGCAACAGCAACAGCAGCCGCGCGGCAACTCCTCTCCCAAACGTTTTTCTTTTCTTTTTGTTTTGCCGACCTGCACCACTCCCTTTCGCCTTTCCCACATGCCGCGTGCGCCGCTCACTTTTTTTTGTTTTTACCCGTAGGAGGAGGAGGAATAAACTTTTATTGTAGAACCAGCACTTTATGATGGCCGGGCCTAAGCCTCCCACGAATTGACGTCGAGGGCTTGCCTCGCCGCCGCCTCGCGGGCGTGCTGGGTCGCCCAGGTTTGGTCGTCGAGGGCGGAGCTCCGCAGAGCCCCATGCATCCTCGACGAGAGAGTCGTGGTGTTAGTCTGTGTGTACTGTGCTGGGCACTCCCATAGCATATGCGGAAGCGTAGCCGGGTGAATTCCACAGCACCGGCAGTTGGGGGTAGTGTAAACGTCCGGAAATATAAGGTGGAGGCGGGCGGGTGAAGGGTACGTGTTTGTTTGTAGTAGACGTAGGGTGGTAGCCTGCGCCCGGCTGAACTTTGGGTGAGGCGGGGGGAAGATTCGGCGACTGAGGTAAAATGCCTTAAGGAGATCGTTATAAGTTGTCAGACTGTCCCTGGTGTCCAACTCATCTCCAGTGACTCCGGCGCGGTTGACTAGGCCTCGCGCAATGGAGTGGGTGACCTCGTTGAGATTGGGGAGGTGTGGGTGGACAGGGCCCGCATGGGCCGGGATCCATGTTAGGGAGATTATGCTGTCTTTAGAGTGTGGTGCCTGGCAGAGGATCCGAAGAGCTTGGGGAGAAATACGGCCTTTGCTGAAGTTAGTAACGGCTGAGCGAGAGTCACACTATGGTGTGACAGGTGGGATCTAAAGTGGCCAGGGCGATGGCCACTTCTTCAGCCGTCTCGGCAGTGGGGGTAGTGACGCTGCAGGCGTGGTGTAGGACTCCATCGCGTGTGGCGACGGCCACAAATCGTGTGCCATGGGAGTATTGGGCTGCATCAACAAATGTGACGCCATGGAGGTACGTGGGCAAGGGCTTTTATGATAGTAAGCGGCGCGTTTTTTTTTTATAGCGCGCTTATAGCGCACCACGCGCCACCTCTCAAGCAATGCGCGCGCTACGCCGCGCATTGGCATTGCTTGCTAGCTGGCGCGTGGTGCGCCGTGGGCTATGCGTTGGCACGCACGCAGTCTTTGCCCATACTTATATTATACCAGCATGTGCCGGGACATAAAAAGAATTCCACTTCCAACACAACAGATGTTTAGTCTCGCTTTCTTGACTTCGTTTCCGAAAACAGATTTTTCTTACAACGTGGTGTGATACATGCTCAAAAAAAGAGCAAAAGTGAAAGGTGCATGACATATACAAGAGTACTAAAGACAAAAGTTCACCAGATGGTGAAATAACAAAAGAAAGCGCTAGAAAACGCGAAGGCCGTTTCATGTACACACATAAAAAAACAAGATTTTATATAACGTCCTCAAGGCCTAAATGTAGACGAGCTCCTGATATGTGCACTAAGATATTGCACAAAATTGGACGACGTGTATGACATAGTCATGACAACTATAAAAAGGGAAAACTCACTGGTAATGGCAAAAACAATGACACGCAAAATGCCTGAAAGATAGAATAAAATGCTAACATTGTTTGATTGAGAGCCATACCAAAAGAAAGCTTACTTATAAATCTGCACGAAAGTATATGAAATGCGTGACATGTTCATTACTGCTGAACAAATAGAAAAAAAACATGGCAGAAAAAAATAACATTGTACTAAAAACTGAAACACACATTATCACAATATTTTGCACTTGGCCACAACTTGAGTAACGGTGGCAAGGGGAACAGAAGGTAGTCGGCTTTTGCAGCAGCACATAGAAAACATTCGCAGAAAGGCTTATTCCTCAATCAAAGACCAGGTAAAACAAGCCAACACGACTTTTCTTTCTACCCGAATGCAATGCTTAGCAATAAAATTACGTCGCTTAAGTCACTAAGTCGTACCTACTGGGCTCTCCTTTGTATAATAAACACGAACTGCAAAAATCTGCATGTAGGACACTTGCAATGCTCATGCCTTCCAGAAGAAAAAAAAAGCGTATCATGCCTACACATGAAGGTTGTTCGCGCGGTTTTCTCATCGGGGGTTACTGAGATAGTACACAAACACTAGCAGTAATTTTTCAGCTGTTAGTAGGTTTTGTTGCGTACTCCAGGGTAGCGTACCGTACTGCTGCCGAGAAGTAGCGACGCCTGCCTATCGAAGCTCGACCGACATTACTTATTGGGTAGCGTGGCGTTGTCGGCGGGCTGCAGGCATCCGGTAGATCATGGTGACCAAGCAGGGGCGAGACGATTTGCTAGTGCGAAACTTGCACTGTTTATTCAAAGTTAGTTGAAAGAAAATAAGAAAAGCATGAAGTATCAAGTATTAAGTATGAAGTCTCTCAAAAGTACATTTCAATAATAATATTTGGGGTTTTACGTGCCAAAACCACTTTCTGATTATGAGGCGCGCCGTAGTGGAGGACTCCGGAAATTTTGACCACCTGGGGTTCTTTAACGTGCACCTAAATCTAAGCACACGGGTGTTTTCGCATTTCGCCCCCATCGAAATGCGGCCGCCGTGGCCGGGATTCGATCCCGCGACCTCGTGCTCAGCAGCCCAACACCATAGCCACTGAGCAACCACGGCGGGTAAAGTACATTTCGGAGCCCCTTAAATAGGCTCTCTACAAGTGTGGGCGGGATCTTGCTTCCGTCGAAGGTCACGTGACAGGCACGGAGAGAAGGCCCCTCCTCCTGCAATACCAAGCACGGGAGGAGAGGTCGATCCTCTCATCGACGAATCCGGGGAGAAGGTCGGGTGAATGACCTCTCCGGCGTCGTGGGGTCCGGCCAAGAGAAGGTGAGGGGGATGAGGTAAGCACGCACGATGCCACGACCATGAGAGGAGTGGAAGAGGTCGCCCTTGGGCTCCGACTCAGGGGTAGGGCGAATGACCTCTCCGGCGCTCGTGGGCTCCGGCTCAGGTGGTAGAGTGAATGACCTCTCCGGCGTCGTGGGCTCCGGCTCAGGTGGTAGGGTGAATGACCGCTCGCCACGTGGTGTCAGACGCCAACCCTAACAGTTTGTAGAACGTGATACATAGAAAAAGCACTGAGGGCGGTATGGAAAGCTGGGCAAGTTACTGAAGTTGCAGAATGAGACTTGGCACAGAAAAACACAAGTCACAGACCAGGTGACAATGAGGAGGAACATCTATTTATCAGCTTTCTCTACCGGGAAGAGGCAGGTGTAGCACAATCAAGGCGCAACGACGTCCGGAGCCTCATGGAGCACACAAATGGACAGGGCTGTGTTCGTGTACATGCGCCTTCTGATGTCCTTGGGTCTGAGCGCTCACCTGTTGTCTTGCAGGACTTGTTTTTGAGGTATTTGTGCACCACTGCACGATGCACGAGCGATACGAGTCGTGAAACGGGTGAAACATCGCGGAGCACAAGCACACAGCTACCGAGGACCACAGAACTGACGAAACTAGCCACGTCGGTCAACGCACAGCAGCGCACGCATCTCGATGACAGTAGGTAACAAAAAATTGGAGGACGCTTAAGCTTCGCCTTCAAGAGTGGAACGCGACAGCGTTCCCGTCGACCCGCCAAGGGGTGTAAGACAATGGGCTACGGCGCAGCAACTACACGCCCCGCATCGGACGCGGTGAGCGTCGAGCAACGCAGCGTTCGGCGCGACAACGAAATGTGCGCCTGAGCAAGCGACGCACGCCTGAGCCTTAGAAACAGCTAGTTTCTAAGGCAACACCGCGTTCACTAGAGGCGCTTTTGTACCGCTTTGAAGCATCGAACTCGTGGCTCAGTGGTAACGTCTCACACTCCGGAGACCCTAGTTCGATTCCCACCCAGCCCATCTTGCAAGTTGTTTTTTATTCATGAAGTGCCTGCTGGGATTTATCGCTCACGGCCAACGCCGCCGACACCGACGCCGACGATACCGGCTTTTCTGCGACACGAGCTCCGTAACGCTGTTGCGTTAAAAAGCGTTACGTAGCGGACTAAGCTGCCGCCGGGCCGATGAGAGAGGGCGTGGGGAGAGGAGTTAAGCGGGGGGAAGGACTTGGCCACGTGTATCGGCGCGCGTGCGCGCGGCGATCTACGAGGCCATGCAAGGGAAACGGATTTTTGCGTTCGATCATTACAGAGATGGCGCCAACTTCCTGTGCCACCGAAACCGGGGAGTGTCCCCCCCCCCTGACGCAACCACTGGACACGAGCTCTGACGCACGCCAACGCTCGCACTGTTGCACTGTTGTTGCACGGCGACGCTCGCACGCCGGCGCACTGTTGCTGGACTATCTTGTCTTCGTCCGTCAAAGTCTGACCTAAAGCAACCTGCTCTATTTAAGCTTGAAACAATAGGTCAGTGATCTGTGTGACCTTTTAGATATAAAAACATGTTTGATTAATGAATGTACTCTTGCAGCAACGGTTTCTTTTTACTTTTGAAGGAACAATAGTGCACAAAATATCGACATCAGCGCTTGCGCTCGCGTTGTCGTCTGCTGCGCGTCGCCTTTCATATATCAGTCGTCGAAAGTTTCAGTGTGTTCGCTGGTGCCCGCGCGCCTTGCAGAAGCTACTACACAATTCGTGTCGCGCATGAAATCAGATTATACCAAGGTTCGTCGACACCAGACAACGAAAAGAACCATCGATAACATTCGCGAAATGTCCGATATGTGCAAGCGCGTCCAGGGCCGAGCGATAATGTTTGTTTGTTAGCCGGTGAAATACGGTCACCGGGTGCAGATAAAGAAGTATGCTTGACAATATAATGATGCTTAAAATTATCGGGTTTTACGTGCGAAAACCACTTTCTGATTATGAGGCACGCCGTAGTGTGGGACTCCGGAAATTTCGACCACCTGGGGTTCTTTAACGTGCACCTAAATCTAAGTAAACTGGTGTTTTCGCCCCCATCTAAAATGCGGCCGCCGTGGTCGGGATTCGATCCCGCGACCTCGTGCTCAGCAGCCCAACACCATAGCCACTGAGTAACCACGGCGGGCAACAAGTGGATCACAGAGCACGATCATGGCGCTGGAACGCGGTATAAAATGGCATAGTTTCGGTACTTGCGCCCGTGACTGCACGACCGTGAGAACAAGCAGAGGAAGCGGAAGTACATCTCTCTTGCTTCAGTGCGAAGTAAAACAAGAAACACGCTGGCATTCCGTTTGTATGTTTTATTACTTCTCTAAACTTCAATTGGTCAATTCAAGCAACGAATCGCACAGATAACAGATGTTGCCTTGAATAATTCTTCAAGTCACGTGTCACCACAAGTAACGTCACAATGCGGACACGAGTACGTATGTGCAGCGACACGAGTGCGTCACCATCCCGCTCGGAGCGCGGTCGCCACGAGGGAAAGAGAAAATGGCGTTCGGATTGAAATTTCAGACCTTTCGGCGGCGCTTAGCGATGTAATACTTTGCAAACGCGATCGTTGGCGCACATTGTATGCTCTGCGCTTGTAAGCTCAAAATGGCCAGACCTGGTGAGGGGCCCTTTAAGACGAACTCACTGGATTGCACATTAGAGACGGTGATGTTGGTGTGTGTCCAAATGTTTATGCAACCATTTTATTTGGGCACTCAAGAACTCACATAATTATGGTACTTTAATTCACCCTCCTTCGTTGAAGTACAAGAAACAGCGCCATATTTATTCCTTATAAAACAATCCCATTCTGACTAAATTACTTGCTGGTTTATTGGTGTAGCTTTCTTTCGTTATCTGAATACTTGCAGCAGGTCTTGTGTGCGTTGCTATGCTTGTGTAAAATTTATTGTCATCACGTCATTCATTTCCGAGTAATCTCCATTACTTGCATTTCGCATTTTCCCGTTTTCATGTGTCTGTCACTTTTCTCAAAAGTTCTTGTCTACTATTTTCGTTTCTTTGGCTTTCCAGCAAGCTGATTGATATTGAAGGAGCATGACACATTGATTTACGATACTCCTTTTGGTGGGAATTATTAGAAGTACAATAAGCGTGACGAAAGACGGTGTGCTTCCTCCCCGCTTGCCTCGGTTGCGCGCGCGAAATTGAGCCGCCATCCTAGGCTCAGCTTCGCCCGCTTTCACTCGTACACAGAGCATACGCTGCGAGGCTGCTATGTTATCCCCGTTGGGCTTTATACGAAACAATCCCGCGACGGCGACGGCAGAAATGCGCCTCTAGTATCCATATGATTGCTTATCGCAGTAAAAAGGGGGGAAATCGTTTTAGCACGCATTCGATCGAGCGACTGACCTCCTAAATCCCGAGCGTGGCACCGTAACCGATACGCCACAAAAGCGAAGTGAGGTAGAGCCTATTCTAGGAGTTATTATTATTATTTTTTTTTGCGGTGGGAATTGTGCAGCTCGGCTAGGGACAAAGCGTGCCCACGTCCGTAGTACCTAGGCGAAGTCCCCACAATTTTATTTCTCAAGTCACGCATGCGCACGCGCGTCAGGGAAACATGGCGTATTTCTCTGTGGCATCTTGACCGTTGGCAAAATGGAAACAGGCGAGCTACCGCAGTAAACGCAGGAACCGAACAGATGATTTATGATATGTTCCAGGGTTGCCAATTTTGAATCAATAGGCCAACATGACAGCAGGTGTCACGGCCACTACATCCCGAAGTCCCCGAAGGCAAGCTTTCCCCACCCGTGAAACAAGCAGTCAATGGCTCGAGGAAAGGGAGGGGGGATATACAGGTGTACGTGCGTCCTCTTGAAACAGAGGCTTTTGAGCTTGGAAACACGGTGCTTTCTGGCTGTGAACCTCTGCGTTCAGAAGGGAGCGGGGCTGGTGAGGTTTCAGATAAACATACAATGCGCAAGCGAAGTCGTCGGTCAAGTTGTTGTACGGACTTCTATATTGTTAATCCATGGTACAGTATATGCATATACTGTACCACAGACTGCACTGCACTTTATATTGTACAGTGAAGGTTTCTGCACTCTATCATATAATGATTATATTGAAGACCTGATATTATCACGTGGTAGTGAAGTATAAAGAACACAGTAGCAATACTGTGAAAGACGAAACTAACTTTTATTGGGCGAACCTGTGCCCACAAAAAGAGGCTACACTTAAAGAACGGCGACAGTGGCAAACACAGTTGGCGATCGTCAAAATCTGATCAGCGGGTCAAGCGCGTCGGCTTTTATAGATCAGTCGTCGAATTTTCCAGAGTAACCGCTGGGACCCGCGTGCCTTCCACAAAGTTCTACACCATTCGCGTCGCGCATACATGCAATCAGATTACACAAGGTTCGGCGACAACAGACAGCGGATAGAAGCATCGATAACATTCTAGAAACTTCCGATACATGTAGACTCGCCCTGCGCTGAGCGATAACATTTCTTAGACGTTAAAAGCACTCACACGTAAAAGATAAACGAGTTCACGTGTCCATTACCCCCCTCCCCCTCAGCAGGCATCGTCCCGATGCTACAAACATAACAGGAGAGTTAAACACGAAAGGTCACTTGTTAAACAAAGTAACAAAACAACAAAAAACAAAGCTCTAGGTGCCACAATCCGAAAAAAGTCCAAAGTTTAGCCATGCGACGTTCTCAAAGTTCATTAGCGCCGGTGGAACGGCTTAAGTCGCACAACATGAACTCCTTGAGGTCCTGAGCGGCGCCGCTGTGATAGCGAAATGCCGCCTGGCACAACCACATAGTCTAGTGCGCCAATGCATCGGATGATCTTGTATGGTTCGAAATAGCGGCAAAAAACTTCTCGCTCAGTCCTCGTCGGCGTATAGGGGTCGAAACCCAAACACAGTCGCCGGGCTGGTACTCGACGTAGCGTCGTCGAAGGCTGTAGTGTCGGCTGTCGGTCCTCGGTTGGTTCTTGATCCGCAGGCGGGCGAGCTGTCGGGCTTCTTCGGCGCGCTGGAGATAGGTGGCGACGGCAAGATTCTCTTCGTATCAGATGTGCGGCAGCATGGCGTCTATAGTAGTCGTCGGATTCCTGTCGTAAACCAGCTTGAACGGCGTGATCTGTGTTGTTTCTTGCATCACCGTGTTGTAAGCAAAGGTTACGTACGGCAGGACCGCGTCCCACGCCTTGTGCTGTACGTCGACGTACATTGCTAGCATGTCGGCGAGAGTTTTGTTCAGGCGCTCCGTGAGACCATTCGTCTGCGAGTGGTAGGCAGTTGTCCTCCGGTGGCTTGTCTGACTGTATTGCAGAATGGCTTGGGTGAGCTCTGCTGTAAAGGCCGTTCTTTTGTCGGTGATGAGGACTTCTGGGGCACAATGTCGCAGCAGGATGTTCTCGACGAAAAATTTCGCCAATTCGGCTGCGCTTCCTTTCGGTAGAGCTTTAGTTTCAGCGAAGCGGGTGAGATAGTCCGTCGCCGTGATGATCCACTTATTTCCGGATGTTGACGTCGGAAACGGTCCCAACAAATCCATTCCGGTCTGCTGAAATGGTCGGCAAGGAGCTTCGATCGGCTGTAGTAATCCTGCTGGCCTTGTCGGTGGTGTCTTGCGTCGCTGACAGTCTCGGCATGTCTTGACGTAACGGGCAACGTCGGCGGTCAGACGCAGCCAGCAATATCTTTCCTGTATCCTCAACAGCGTCCGGGAGAATCCGAGGTTCCCAGCGATTGTATCGTCATGTAGGACGTGCAGCACTTCTGGACGCAGCGCTAACGGAACAAGAAGGTAGTTGGCGCGGACTGGTGAGAAGTTCTTCTTCACGAGCAGGTTGTCTTGAAGGGTGAACGAAGAGAATCCACGCTTAAGTGCCCTAGGGACAACGTCGATGTTCCCTTCCAAAATACTCGACGAGGCCTTTTAGCTCCGGGTCTGCTCGTTGCTGTTTAGTGAAATCTTCCGCGCTTATTATTCCAAGGAAGGTGTCGTCGTCCTCGTCGTCTTGCGGCGGGGGATCGATGGGGCGCGTAATAGGCAGTCGGCGTCAGTGTTTTCGTCCAGACTTGTAGATTACCGTGACGTCATACTCTTGCAGACTGAGGCTCCAATGCGCCAGCCGTCCTGAAGGGACCTTTAAGTTAGCTAGCCAACACAACGCGTGATGGTCGCTGGCCACTTTGAATGGCCTGCCATATTCTTCGTGTGTTGCTTTATTCAGCGCCGTCTTTGTAATCATGCTTAACCAACTAGCCCACCAACACATGCTCAGTTGCCATATAGGTAAGGTCGGAAATTTTGCTGTAGCCCAAATTAGTGCGAGGCATTCCTTTTCAGTCGTGCAATAATTGCCTTCCGCTTTTGACAGCGACCAGCTAGCATAAGATATCACCCGTTCAAGTCCGTCTTTCCTCTGGACTAGGACGGCACCGAGGTCCAGGCTACTGGCGTCAGTGTGGATTTCGGTATCGGCGTCCTCGTCGAAGTGTGCAAGTATGGGCGGCGACTGCATGCGTCGTTTGAGTTCTTGAAATGCGTCGGCCTGCGGCGTTTCCCACTTGAACTCGACATCACATTTCGTTAGATGTGTTAGCGCTCCGCGATGCGTGAAAAGTCCTTGACAAAGCGCCTATAGTAGGCACACATGCCAAGGAACCTGCGCACTGCCTTCTTGTCGATTGGCTGCGGGAACTTTGCGATGGCAGCTGTCTTCTGCGAGTCTGGGCATACCCCAGATTTGCTGATGACGTGACCTAGAAACAGAAGCTCATCGTAAGCAAAAGCGGCACGTTTCCGGCTTCAGAGTAAGCCCTGATGACTTGATGGCCTCTAGTACTGTCGCAAGCCGCCTAAAGTGATCGTCGAAATTTCCGGCGAAGACGACGACGTCATCCAAGTAAACAAGACAGGTCTGCCACTTCAATCCCGCTAAAACCGTGTCCATCACGCGCTGAAACGTTTCAGGCGCCGAGCGCAGTCCAAATGGCATAACCTTGAACTCGTAGAGGCCGTCTGGCGTGATGAAGGCGGTCTTTTCGCTATCCCTGTCATCGACTTCGATTTACCAGTAGCCAGACTTGAGGTCCATCGACGAGAAATATTTAGCGTTGCAGAGACGATCCAATGCGTCGTCTATCCATGGGAGGGGGTATACGCCCTTCTTCGTGATCTTGTTCAGTCGACGATAATCGACGCAGAAACGTAGGGTTCCGTCCTTTTTCTTCACTAAGACAACAGGAGAGGCCCACGAGCTTTTCGACGGCTGGATGATGTCGTCGCGCAGCATTTCGTCGAATTGTCTTATAGCTTCGCGTTCTCGAGTCGAAACCCGGTAAGGGTTCTGGCGGAGTGGTTGAGCGCACTATTCGGTAATTGTGCGATGCTTTGCGACTGGTGTTTGTCGAATTCTTGATGACGTCGGAAAGCAGTCTTTGTATCGTCAAAGCAGCCTTCTGAGCTGTTGCTGCTTAATCATGGGGAGACTTGGATTTATGTCGAAGTCTGGCTCGGGAACTACGGTCAGGGTAGATGCGGCAGAATCTGAGAGGGCAAACGCATTGCTGGTCTCCAGAATTTCCTCGATGTATGCGATCGTCGTGCCCTTGTTGATGTGCTTGAACTCCTGGATGATGTTTGTCAGGAACACTTTTGTGTTTCCTCCGCACAGTCGAGCGATCCCTTTTGCGACGCAAATTTCACGGTCGAGCTGTAGACGTTGGTCGCCTTCGATGACGCCTTCTACGTCAGCGGGTGTTTCGGTGCCCACCGAAATAACAATGCTGGAGCGAGGCGGGATGCTCACTTGATCTTCGAGCACACTCAAGGCGTGGTGACTACGAAGGCTCTCCGGCGATATAGCTTGATCTTCCGACGGCGTTATTGACTTCGACTTCAGGTCGATGATTGCTCCGTGTTGGTTTAGGAAGGCCATGCCTAGAATGACGTCTCGGGAACACTGTTAAAGGATAACGAAGGTGGCAGGGTAAGTCCGGTCATGAATGGTAATTCTTGCCGTGCAGATTCCAGTGAGCGTTATGAGGTGTGCTCCGACGGTCCGAATTGACAGGCCTTCCCATGCAGTATTAACTTTCTTCAACTGGGAGGCGATGGGTCCACTCATGACGGAGTAATCGGCTCCTGTGTCTATTAAGGCGGTGACTGCGTAGGCGTGAAGAAGCACGTCGAGGTCGGTGGTTATTTGTCTTGTGTTACTGTTAGGCCTTGGCGTCGGATCACGGCTGCGTAGCGTTGACCTGTCGCTGGTACGTGGCGTCGTCAGGTAGTCGTTCGTCTACGTATTCTTTGCTTCCAGACTTCGTCGGGACGGTGGCGTGTGCTTATATCGTCGAGGTAGTCTCTTCGTAGTCTTCGTAGGCGGCGGAGGATCTTCGTCAGTTCGACGAACAGCAACCGCACCTCCATCGATTGCTGCTTTTAGTTTTCCGGATATGGGCTCACGGACCGGCCCCGGGCTGGACCAGTGTATGGACGGCGCTGCGGCGACAGGTAGCGGCCTGGTGACGGCGAACGGGACGGTCTTCAAGGGCTCCACTGAGTAGCGGCGAGGTAGTTGGCGATGCCACGAGGGCGTTCACCTTCACTCGGGCGCACTGCATTGACGGCGAAGCGTCGCAATCCCGGGTCGTGGTATGGGCATCGGGGGTACACATGCCCGGCATCGCCGCAGTGGTATCAGAGCGGGTGGTGGTCGGGGGCGCGCCAAATGTCCGTCCTCCTCGCGTTGGTGCGCTGGGCGACGGGTGGCCGTGCTGGCGGCGGCGGCGGCGGACGACGGAATTGCGGCGTTACAGGGCTCTGGCGTGGTCGCAGACGGGGACCTTGACAGCGTGCGATGTCGACGTAGGTCATCGTTTCTGGCTGGGGCTGCGGTAATTGAGGTTGCACCTCAGGAACTCCGAGCGATCGCTGAACCTCACGTTTCACGATGTCAGCTATCGAGGCCACTTGTGGCTGCGACGAAGGCAAGACCTTGCGCAGTTCTTCGCGCACAATGGCCCTGATGGTCTCTTGGAGGTCACCGAAACCCAGTGCTTGGATGGCACACTGAGGCGTGAGCACTTGGCGGTTATATTGCCTAGTGCGCATTTCTAAAGATTTTTCAATCATCGTTGCTTCTGTCAAGAACTCGGCTACGGTCTTCGGTGTGTTTCGGATCATTCCGGCGAAAAGTTCTTGCCTTACGCCTCGCATCAAGAAACGCACTTTTTTCTGTTCGGACATTTCCGGGTCAGCCTGCCGGGAAAGACGGGTCATCTCTTCCGTGAAGATGGCGATGGTCTCATTGGGTAGTTGGCCTCGGGTTTCCAGCAGAACTTCGGCCCTTTCTTTACGGACAACGCTCGTGAACGTCCTCAGGAAGTTACTGCGGAACAGGTCCCACGTCGTAAGGGGGGACTCCCGGTTCTTGAACCAAGTCCTCGCGGCATCTTCCTAGGAGAAATACACATGTCGTAGCTTATCCTCAGGAGGTCCAGTTGTCGAAGGTCGAGATCCTTTCGAAGGTTTCGAGCCAGGTTTCCGGATCCTGCGACGTAGCTCCACGGAAGGTAGGGGGCTCTCTGGGCTGCTGAATCGCGATGGGTGACACTGCGGCAGTCATTGTGGTTGCCTTGACCACAATCTTCTTGGTCTTCTCAGGTGGAAGTCCATGCTCCGGGGGCAGCTGTTGAAGACGGCGGCTTGCTCGATGGTCCGGGACTACGTTCATGTTCTTTTTGCGGTCCGGGCTTGGATCACGGCTTGTCGGGGGCGTCCGGTACATGAACGAAAAGCACCTCCACCAGATGTCACTTGGTAGTGACGTATAAAGAACACAGTAGCAATACTGTGAAAGACGAACTTAACTTTTATTCGGCGAACCTGTGCCCACAAAAAGAGGCTACATTTAAAGAACGGCGACAGTGGCGAACACAGTCGGCGGTCATCAAAATCTGATCAGTGGGCCAAGCGCGTCGGCTTTATAGATCAATCATGGAATGTTCCAGAGTAACCGCTGGGACCCGCGTGCCTTCCACAAAGTTCAACGCCATTCGCGTCGCTCATACATGCAATAAGATTACGCAAGGTTCGGCGACGACAGACAGCGGATAGAAGCATCGATTACATTCTAGAAACTTCCGATACATGTAGACACGTCCTGCGCTGAGCGATAACATTTCTTAGACGTTAAAAGCGCTCACCCGTAAAAGATAAACGAGTTCAGGTGTCAATATATACTATGTCTTAGATGTTTGCCTTGAAAATTAGGCGGGCTAGTGAGGTTATTGACACTGGCGGGAAGGCCGGTCGAATCTTTTGATGTGTGCACAAGAATAAATCCAGATGCCCAACAGTCGTGCCGTAAATGGATACCACCACCACCACCACCACCACCTTCATCATCACCATCATCATAATCATCATCATCATCATCCTGGTTACGCCCACTGCAGGGCAAAGGCCTCTCCCATACTTCTCCAACTAACCCGGTCAGGTACCCCGGACATGGCCAGTCTCCTCCGAGACTGGCCATGTCGTCCCTGCAAGCTTCTTAATCTCATCCGGCCACCTAACTTTCTGCCGCCCCCTGCTACGCTTCCCTTCCCTTGGAATCCCCTCCGTTACCCTTAATGACCCTCGGTTATCTTCCCTCCTCATTACATGTCCTGCCCATGCCCCATTTCTTTTTCTTGATTTCAACTAAGATGTCATTAACTCGCGTTTGTTCCCTCATCCAATCTGCTCTTTTCTTATCCCTTAACGTTACGTTACCCCCATAATTCTTCTTTCCATAGCTCGTTGCGTCGTACTCCATTTAAGTAGAGCCCTTTTCGTAAGCCTCCAGGTTTCTGCTCCGTAGGTGAGTACTGGTAAGACACAGCTATTATACACTTTTCTCTGGAGGGATAATGGAAACCTGTTGTTCATGATCTGAGAATGCCTGCAAAACGCACCCCAGCCCATTCTTATTCTTCTGATTATTTCAGTCTCATGATCCGGATCCGGGGTCACTACCCGCCCTAAGTAGATGTATTCCCTTACCACTTCCAGTCCCTCGCTACCTATCGTAAACTGCTGTTCTCTTCGGGGACTGTTAAACGTTACTTTAGTTTTCTGCCGATTAGTTTTTAGACCCACTCTTCTGCTTCGCCTCTCCAGGTCAGTGAGCATGCATTGTAATTGGTGCCCTGAGTTACTAAGCACGGCAATATCATCAGCAAATCGCAAGTTACTAAGCTATTCTCCATTAATTCTTATCCCCAATTCTTCCCAATCTAGGTCTCTGAATACCTCCTGTAAACACGCTGTGAATAGCATTGGAGAGATCGTATCTCCCTGCCTTTATTGTGATTTTGTTGCTTTCTTTATGGAGGACTACGGTGGCTGTGGAGCCGCTATAGATATCTTTCAGTATTTCTACATACGGCTCGTCTACACCCTGATTCCGTAATGCCTCCATGACAGCTGAGGTTTCCACTGAATCTAACGCTTTCTCGTAATCAATGATAGCTATGTATAAGGGTTGGTTACATTCCGCACATTGCTCTATCACCCGATTGATAGTGTGAATATCATCTATTGTTGAGTAGCCTTTACGGAATCCTGCCTGTTCCTTGGCTTGACTGAAGTCTAAAATGTTCCTGATTCTATTTGCGATTACCTAAGTAAATAGTTGGTAGGCAACGGACAGTAAACTGTTCGGTCTATAATTTTTCAAGTCTTTGGCGTCCCCTTTCTTGTGGATTAGGATTATGTTAGCGTTCTTCCAAGATTACGCTACGCTCGAGGTCATGAGGCATTGCGTGTACAGGGTGGCCAGTTTTTCTAGAACAATCTGCCCACCATCCTTCAACAAATCTGCGGTTACCTGATCCTCCCGAGTTGCCTTCCCCCTTTGCATAGCGCCCAAAGCTTTCTTTACTTCTTCCGGCGTTACTTGTGGGATTTCAAATTCCTCTAGACTATTCGATCTTCCATTATCGTTTGGGTGCGACTGGTACTGTATAAATCTCTATAGAACTCCTCAGCCACTAGAACTATCTATATCTATCTATATATTGCCGGCTTTGTCTCTTAACGCATACATCTGATTCTTGCCAATTCCTAGTTTCTTCTTCACTGCTTTTAGGCTTTCTCCGTTCCTGAGAGCATGTTCAATTCTATCCATATTATACTTCCTCATGTCAGCTGTCTTACGCTTGTTGATTAACTTCGAAAGTTCTGCCAGTTCTATTCTAGCTGTAGGGTTAGATGCTTTCATACATTGGCGTTTCTTGATCAGATCTTTCGTCTCCTGCGATAGTTTGCTGGTATCCTGCCTAACGGAGTTACCACCGAGTTCCATTGCACACTCCTTAATGATGCCCACAAGATTGTCGTTCATCGCTTCAACACTATGGTTCTCTTCGTTAGTTAAATCCGAATACCTGTCCTGTAGCTTGACCCGGAATTCCTCTATTTTCCCTCTTACCCCTAGCTCATTGATCGGCTTCTTATGTACCAGTTTCTTCCGTTCCCTCCTCAGGTCTAGGCTAATTCGAGTTCTTACCATCCTATGGTCACTGCAGCGCAACTTGCCGAGCACGTCCACATCTTGTATGCTGCCAGGGTTAGCGCAGAGTATAAAGTCTGTTTCATTTCTAGTCTCGCCATTCGGGCTCCTCCACGTCCGCTTTCGGCTATCCTGCTTGCGGAGGAAGGTATTCATTATCCGCATATTATTCTATTATTCTATCATTTTAATATTCATATTATTCCGTATATTATATGGCTTTATGATTAATGGAAAATGGGTTCGTGATAGCTTATCCGTGATGATAACCGCTGGGCTGTATTGATGACGGAGGAGCAGTGCGGAGAATAGTAGGAATAATGGACGGCACATGGTCTAGTGAACTTACGGCTCAAGTTAATGGGTGGAAGTTCAGCTTACTGTTATTAGTGTGCAAAGCAGTGAACGAACAGTCACAGTAAATTAATTTTATAGCGCGATTCTGGAACTAGTGGCCTGATATATTACACACGGCACCTTCATATCCTATAGCTCTCCTTAATAATGTATTGTACGTTAGTTTGTTAGAGGTAGCGCAATTCGGAGTACTCCAGAAATACGCGGTATGCCTGCAAAATTGGGAGGCTGCGGCCATATCCCTTCCCTACCTTCACTGCTGGCGTACGTTGGGTAACAGACTGAGCTTCTCGCGCCTGGGTCGCGTGTTCCTTTCGGTAGAGCTGTAACATATTTTTTTTCCTTTTCTCTATATGCATATCATACGTGATTCCAAAATAACTTTGGGTATGAGCCTACAGCGCGGTAAACGTCGGAACGGTGCACGAAATGTGCGGAGATGGCTGCGATGCTCGCTAACTTATTTGCTTCGTCTGTTGATGGGTGCCATCTTTCATTAAGTCGCCAGATCCGGAGCTACGCGCATACTTGCACGCTTTCAAAGAAATCTTATAAAACAGTAGTCATTTGAACACTAGCCGTTCAGGTTGTGTTTGCGCTGAAAACGCAGCTTGACAGTCAATGGAATGGGCAGTCGGTGTTCAGGTTGCCTTCATAGCGTTGTTTCTGTCCCTCGACTCATCGTCGAAGGCGCCGTGGAAAAGGGCGTATATGTTTTTACGTAACCAGGTTGTGGGGAAGGGTGCGAGGGAGGAGGACGGGCCAGCCGCTCGATCGTTCATTCGCTCGTTCATTTATTCGCCTGCATTACTGAACGTTGTGGTTGATTTCTGCACAGTTTGTTTTTTTGCGAATGTACGCTTGTCGTTACCTACTTTAAGAGCACCATCCACGTTGTAAACAACTCGTTCACAGCGCCTCATTCACGTGAGACGTAATTATAATTTTGTACATGGGAATACGTTAAATGAGTGTACTTATGTGCTTTTATGATTTATTTTTGCTCCTTTGATCTCATCAAACTTGCAGTGCACTTGCAGATGCGCTATACTCTGTTCCGTAAGGTTGTCTTGTTGACGTTTCCAGTGCGTAAGCAGGTTCGAGGCCGGCTGCGCATTTCATTTCTTTTTATCTCTTTGTGGTTAGTTCTACTCGGTCTACCCGAGAAATTAACAGAAGTAGAAGGATTACATCACAGTCTCTACGCGGATGACATCACTCTCTGGGTTCCCGGGGGAGGATGTGACGGTCACGTCGAGCTAACCCTACAGGCAGGAGTAGATGCGGTTCAGAATTACTTGCTTGGAACGGGCCTCGAGTGCTCGGCTACCAAGTCCGAACTCTTGCTCTACAAACCCACAAGGAGAGGTCGTAAAACCCTGCGCGAAGAGGAACGGGAATACTCCAAAATACGCATTACATTGGCAGATGGTACTCCCGTACCGCACGTAGAAAAAATTAGAATCCTAGGGTTACACCTGCAGGCAAACGGCCATAATGGAGAGACGGTGCGAATGCTTAGTCGTTCGGTAGATGACACGACCCGACTCTTGCGTCGCATCACGAATAGACGCAATGGTATGCGTGAAGAGTGCGCGATCCGTCTCGTGCAGGCGTACGCGATAAGCCGCATAACGTATGTTGCCCCCTACTTGAAGTGGATCGGGTCCAACAAAAACAAAGTCGAATGCATGATCCGAAAGGCTTTCAAGAGGGCGGTCGGCGTTCCACTCAACGCAAGCACCGACAAGTTTCTAGAGCTCGGAGTTCCCAACTCACTTGACGAGTTAATCGAGGCGCACGACGTTGCGCAATACGAACGATTATCGAGGTCAAAGGCAGGTCGATGCATCCTCGAGTCTCGGCATCACGTACCACACTCATCATGGAGAATAGACGGCGGTTCCCGCCTCAGTTCGCGACCGCCTGATCACCCCGACGCTTCCCAAGAACATGCACCCGATGCACCACGCCGGGAGACGCGATAAACGAGCAAGCGACCTTCAGACGAAGTTTGGTAACCGCAACGAGGCGGTGTACGTAGACGCGGCGCGATATGGAGGAGGGAGAAGCGCACACGCGATCGCGGTTGTAGACCGCACGGGTAAGTGCCTCGCGAGCGCCACGGGACACACGGAGGCGGCCGCAGAAGCCGCGATAGCCCTAGCACTCGTCGCGGTGCCGAACGCTGCGATCGTGATCAGCGACTCGCAGGCGGCAATCCGCGGCTTCGCGCGCGGTCGTGTCTCGCGGGCAGCGGCCCGCATACTCCAAATTTCTGACGACGGCGACTCGTCATCGCCCTCGCAACCCCAAGATTCTACGGCCTTCCTCCTCTGGACCCCGGCACACACCGATATTCCGCTCGCGGGCAACGAGGCGGCCCACGCCACGGCTCGAGGTCTCACACGCCGAGCCGCCGCTGATTATGTGGCCGCCGCCTTCGCCCCCGAGAGAGGGGCATCGGATCTGCCGGATCGGGACACTACAACAGAAATACAGCAACAAGAAACACACTGGGCGTGGGGTGGTCGCCTAACCACGTTCAGAGACCTCACCCAACACTACAGACTCGAAAGACGCACATTCCCGCCACCGCACGATAAATTGAACAGGAACGAGGCCGTAACTTTACGCTTGCTCCAGACACACACCTACCCTAGCCCCGCTATCTTACACCACTGCTATCCGCGTTTGTATCCAACAGACGCGTGTAAAACATGCGGACACAGAGCAACGCTGCGACACATGCTCTGGGAGTGTGCCGGCAACAACGCTAATCAAAGCAGCTCCGTTCGCGACGCGTCCATAATCGCGGCCGTTGCCAGAGTACGGGAAGGTTAGAGCTCGCTTCTTCCCGACGCCGCCCCGGATGCGGGAGCCGCCGGGGACCTTCTCCGTAGGCGTCGCCGCCGTTGCGCGGCGGCTATCAAAAGTTCAGAGCTGGCAGACCACCTCTGGGCCGTCCGGCAAGCCGAAGATGCCGCCCGAGTCCAAGAACTTCCAGCCGCCACCTGAGGCCACCACAGCAAGAACTGCCGGACTGGCACAACTGGCACAACTGGCAGCAGCATCCAGCGGAGCCCTGGACTAAGGGCAACCGACCGTTGTGCTAGAAGATGGACGATTCCATCTGAAGACCGCAGAAGACCAGCGAATCTAGAGCTGATGAAGTTTTTCACTCACTCACTCACTCAACAAAGTTTCTTCTTCTTCTTCTTTGTTGTTGCTTAGATTGGCAGTGTTGCGTCAGATTAAATGTTACGAAACGCACATCATTTAGTCACGGTTCTTGCTTTGTTTCTTTCTCTCCGCACCTACGTTTTTATGCACACGGATGCTTTCGGGAACTGCGAACGACGTGCTTCCGAAACTCTTGCACCTTTTATATACAAAGTATTTTAGACAATAAACGCAGACAGCGTGTCCGTGAATGTTTGAGCTTTCTCAAGGGCAAGCTTTATGAAAATATTTTTTTGCCTCTGGAGCTATGTCATGGGAAAGACGTGTTTGAGTGCGTGTTATGTGCTGCTCCATATGCCTTTGACGAAGATAGGTCCTCCTATCTAAACGTTGGGCACCCTTTCTGAGGCACTTTATCCCTGTTTATAACCTTTATACCACCTATATGCTGCTTGGAACGTACCAGAAAAAGAAATTAAAATACGCAATGGTAGCGAAACCACCAGCAGCCGCAGATGTACTATTCCTATAAAGGAATATAGTTGAGGCTATTTGACGGAGTCTATTTGCGTTATATAAAAGCGGGATTTTTGCGTACACGGTATTGCTGCAAATGGAGGCTGTACAAATTATCGTACAAGTTTGTTCGCTTAGTGCGGACCGGCACCTCGAGACCTAAAAATTCCATCCTCAGTTTGCAGCGCACGAGTATTATAACTTAAACCATTCCCATATAGGTTGTCAAAATTTCAGCAATACTAAAGTTCTTCATAACTTCATACTACGACGAACGCAGACGAGTATTGAACATTTTTGGGAAAGACACAGGGGCGTGTCAATGCAGCCTATTGTGTAAAGAGAGGAAAGGATTCCAACCGCAGAACTTTTCCTGAGTTAGGTTCACAAAGTTTTGCCCGAATACCTTGTCCTCGACTATAGATACCACAGTTGCTATACCACTCTGCGGTTCACGTCTTGACTCACTCCGTCAAAGTCAGGTCACTGCACCTTGATATAACTACTTACACTATTCTTCCGCAGTTCTGTGATACTATTATTCAACCCTTCTTTTAAATGGTTTCAACTATTCAAGCAACTTAAGAAAGGAACGTGGGTGTTTGCAAGAAATATTCCTTTATTAGAATCGCTTACGCAGTGTTTTGGTACGGTGGATTTGTCATGATCGCGCCAGCGCCCACTGAACGTTTATCATTTTTCGCCACTGTCTCTAAATAAAATTGAATGGTGTTATTTACTGTGCGTCAGTAGTACAACGGCAGCTTAGCCTTTTCATATGGTCCCACTATTGTAAGCTACATATTCCTCTTCTGTCACAGTGGCGCAAGACATGGCTATTTCGCCCGGCAATACTGGCCTTTCAGTTTTCTAGAGAGCTTAAGCAGCTACACGAGGCAAACAGGCCAGGCTTTGAAGCACTGCAGCAATTTAACTAAAATTTCAATGGTAATTTCGATATCCTTCATTGTTTACATATTTATTGAACCTTATTGTACTTATGCTAATGAGAATCAAGTTGTTATAGTTTATGCATCATTTCAGCGATGACTGTCCGTAAAATTATCCAGGCTTAGGTACTGCATGACGTTGGCTGGAAGGCCATTCAATAGACAAATTAAGTGTGCAGAATAAAAAAATATTAATACAGGTTCTCAGTGGCACAGTCACCGTCAGAAGTTTACGTGGCCGAGCTTATTCCAACAAATTTCATTTAAACGCAGCTAGGCCCACAGCCAGTAGTAAAGCGTTTCAAAACGGTTGTTTATTCCAGCACAGGCTGTAAATCCCAATACCAGGCTGCGTGCCTAGGATGCGGAATTATCTACCTTTTTACATATTTCGCTGTGCGTATAGAGCTCTTGTGGTGTGTTCGGATGACCACGATGCCAGGCAAAGCTCACCAGACAATCTTGTCAGTTTTCTCGCAGCTGCCACTGTAAATCATGCCACAAATGCTTACCTTTTGCAAAAGAACGCTTTCGCAGAGTTTCCACAAACCATTGATGAAATAGGTCGACCCACGGAAACAAACGACTACATCATGTCTCAACTCTCGATAAGGCATTTTTATTGCAGTGAATTTGATGTCACAGACAATGAATTCGTTCACAGTAATGAGCGACATCGCGCCACGTACAGCAGACCATTTTTTTTTAACAAGTCACATCACGGCTCAACAGTAACGGCGGCCACTCCACCCAGGAAATACGAAACAATGATATACACTATTTCGAAAGACGCCTCTTTCTGTATGCCTAAAAATGTCAGCTATAAAGGATGCCACTGCGTTTGCGGTCGTTTAAATCGATGTTTCATCATTACTCAATACACCGCATAAATCGGTCAGGATCGAAAGAGGCTTCTAAACCTTGACATTTCTGCACCAAACCGGTTTGTGAACAAGTGCTTCACCAATGTCTTGCGATTTTGTCAGTTATAAGAATAAAGGTGCTGGGCCTAAAGTACACAATAAATAACTGGCCAAAACGGATTTTTTTCCCTGCGGCACTGTCGGTAATATCGACAAAGAAGCCAAGTTTACCATATTCGGCAGTCTATGTTGTTAGCGTCTCACAGCGTAATTGGGAATAACCGCAACGCTAATAGTTTGCCACTGTCAAATATGGTTGTGCCGCACAAATAGTGTGCATGAATTAAGAGGCATGGTTCATTTGGGCGTGTGGATGTCGGAGTAAAAGGTGCGCAGAAAAGACAAAATACAAAGATACAGCTAGTGGAAGCCTTGCCTACCAGTCGAGTGAGTATGTATTCTAGTATAGAAAGAATTATATCTTGCTGTGTAATAGCTAGTTAATATTGTTACAGAGAAAGATATGAATACCGTTGTGTAATGTATTGCTTACAATTACACTTACTGTAATAGCAGATGTATATCATCCCTACGGATTTTTAAAACTAAGTGGGAATGTCTGCTGGAGCGAAAAAGAAAGTAACTATTAAGAAAACTGGTACAGACACACACTTCACCATGTAGAAAGCCACAGAACGTCGGTACTATTTGGCAATACGGCGGTGGTGTGCTGTGGAAACTGCTCCATTCATGTCATATTCACTCACTCATGAAATATAAACATTAAGTATACCAGGTACTCAGACAAAAAAAACGGAACTAGATCAAAGAAAAAACACAATAGATGGGGCCAACACTGCCGCGCCAAATTTGTACATTGCACGCCTTTTTAATGAGTAGATGTTTTGTGTAGTTCAACGTTAACATAACTATACAACCGTGAAAATAGCGCTATGAAGCACATAACGTGCATAATTCCGCCGCGTCCATAGAAGTGCGGAGCGCGTTCGGTAACAACTACATTCAGAGAGCATTACTTATTTAGACAACAGTACATGCGAGACGCCCTCATTACCCCGGGAAGATAGCAAACTCGATGTAGAAAGTGTTTCACCCATGGCTTTGGTCATTTGGGAATACAGATCCAAATAAGACAAGAGTTGCCTTGCCTATCAGACTCTCCATCACACTCTTGAAGCTCACGTAGCAGCAGTACGCAGCTGGGACTGCCCCTGCAGGATCTACAGGCAATTAACCAACCACTCGACTAAGTTGCTTTGTGACGGGGTGGTTCGTAGCCAGCGAGTCGTTCGCGTCACCGGAAACACAACTGAATTCATTATTGCTTTCTTTTAACACACACATAACATTGGCAACACCATGGCTTCTTGTATATTTTTCTTTGTGGTAACGTGTCCTGATAAACTGATTGCAATGGCACCACGCGCGACTGGTGCCAGAAATTCAAGCGGCACCAGTGTGCCCTGCGTGAATTTATGACGAGGACGGCTGGCTGCTATTACACAGTAGCAAAATGCGCCTCCTTTAGCAGGCTGCAGGCTCTTGCTTCAGCGGACTACTGGTCTGAGTTTATGCTCCACAAGGTGATTAACTAACGGTGTTGTAAGCCTAACAGAACACCCTTTGACGTTTTAAGCATACCGCGCTGCATAACCAGGCTCGTCCCGGAAGAAGAACGCTCGCGCTGTATTTCAGGTTGCATTGCTAGCATTAAACAATCAAATTCTCATTTTACGACGTCTGACCCTGTCCGACCGTTAGTTAATTACCTCGTGGAGCATAAACGTAGGCTCTTGCTGCAAGCTACATAGCTACATGCTGCAAATATTATTGAAGATGTGCATAGGCATCACGGCATTGTGAGGGACATTCACATAAAAGGACACGCGATCAATAACCTACACGAGCTACGGAAATAGGCTCCAGGTGTTGCCAAAATCGCGAGTGCAAAGAAAGATGCCCTGTAGTAGGCACGTGGCATGCCCAGGATCTCCGTTGGTGAGTGATCACCGGCGATAGGACGTCATGTGGAGAATTATTTTATATGGTTTCAAGCTTAGAAAAATTACTGTGTGACCAAAGATTTAGTTTAAATATGTAAGGGCCAGTAACGTACATTTGGCGGGGGGGGGGGGGGGGGGTGAGGGGGAGTGCTTGCAAATGCCATTCTCCAGAGAGTGCCACCAGGCGCAACACTAACGTCTTGATGACATTATACAAAAACGTTGATGCATTGGGACCTACAGACACATCTGTCTGTCTGACCGCCATATACGACGTAAATTAAAGCCTAAGGTGAATCGCAGCGTAAAAAGTTGTTTGAACAGGACATTATATAGAGGGTTTTATCGGCCTTTATTAATCAACACATCCACTAACTAGCCCACCGTGTACTTCTCTGCTTAGTAGCGCTTGAGGATTGCAACTGACACCTCAAAAGCAATCAGTGTGTCGTCGTTCGGGCACATCAAACTGATTTTCCCTTTTCGTTGAATTGCTAAGGTAAATAGTTCAAGAACTTGCCCGCCCCCTCAAACGTTGTGTTAATCCAAGTGCAACATCGTCATGCTCCGGGATTTTTGTAGCGGTATAAGCCAGGCGAAACCAGGACAACAACGGGTTTCTCATTCGCTGGCGCCTACACGCTAAATCTTCGCTTAGATAATGATGGTCGCTTGAAGATATTGTGCCATCAGGAGCATATCAAGGGGAAAGTCGTCTTGTTCGTCCACTGTGCGAAGTATGAGACAGGCTGCGAGAAATTTCGATTCTGATAAATGTAATTACTGCCAAGCATGCATCAGACCACACCACGCCAACACAGACGTGCTTACTCAACGTATACGATGGGACTTAAGCTCTCCAGTAAGTGCGTGACATTTCGCGAAAGACGAGTGTCGGCTATGAGAATGTCTCAAGGACACAGCCAGCAAGCAAAGGTAGCAGGCGCAGTTACACCGTGGTATTCGGCATAGCCGAACGCTGTCCCGTTTACTTCTAGTGGATGAACCCGACGACTGGGCACACTCACGAGACAATATCAGAGCGTACCAGACCAGAGAGACGGCGACACTCACACGAGTGTCATCTGGAACGAACCGAACAGTTTTTGGCGAGGTTAATTGTTTCGCGCATCAGCTAGAAGGTGGCGCTCAAGACGCCTTCTTATTATCTCGGAGGAACCTGTTGCTCGTCGTGGCATTGCCGCGGTTCTCGACGAATATGCTGGCTGTGACGAGGCCGGGCTTCTCGCGGAAGCCTTTGACCCAGTGGAGCTTCCGGTCCGAGCTGGCCACGGCCGACGTGCCCACCGGGCTGCTGTTGCCCCCATCTCCATCACCGGGACCTGGGCCCTGACCATTGTGTCCTCCGTCGCCGTTCGCAGGCTGCCCCGACTTGCACGGCAGCTGCCTGTATTCGAGATGGAAGCCCTTGCCGCCACCGTAGCCGTCAGTCATGAATAGGATCCGGATCTCGGGGGACGGGCCGTCCGGGAAGGGAAACTTGCCTGCTCGCAGCAGAAAAGGACGAGATATTTTCATCAGTTAGCGATTAAAAAACAAGGACTGGCAAGAGAAATATGGAAAACGTCGAATGAGTGCTAAGGTAAAGGCCGAATTCTTCCCACGGTTCCTGTTTGCATATGCAATGCTGCAATGCGCACTACAATTGAAAAGGACAAAACGGTTCAAGCATACAAACTAAATACATCAAATGTTTTGTCAATCCCACAAGCAGTTACAAGACTGGACTGCCTGTTTTTAATGTGGCATAGTGACAAATGCTTTTCGTAGAATGTGTAACCCAAAAAAAGGGCATGTTGTGCACTGCGTATAACATTGCGCGTCTTGTATGACAGAGAACGTTTAGTGCATCACACTGTACAATATTAGCGCGCCTGTGCACCTAGCAATAGTGGCTGATGACGACTTGCAGCGCAGCAGTGTTATGACAAATGTCGCGTCAAATCAACCCGCCCGCTGTTATTCGTTTTTGGAAACAAGTTTGTACATTCCTCTTTAGCAATAAATAGTCACACATGTATTACTTAAGCTTCAACAATTGGCACTGACTCCCTTGTCCCTTGGCGTGTGATCATAAAGTCTGTATTCCTAAATGTGTTGTGCCAGATTGCGCTTTGCTACTTTTCCTTTAAGATATGTGAATTTCGTAGTGGCATGTCACATCCACCCAGCACATGGCACAATGACACATGGCGCATGACATGGCACATGACATGGCACATGACATGGCACATGCCCCTCTAAAGAATGCAGCAGAAACAATACAAATAGAGTAGCTGAAACAGATTCACGCTTTAAAGAACACGAGCTAGCTATTTTTACACCTAGTAAAAGTTTTGCTAGCATAGCGAATGCTTCGTGGAAACAGCACACTCTAAGCCATGCGTCTAGCAAAACTTGTAAACAAAAGAAAACTTGTAGTGGTTCCTGTTCGAAGTTTTCATTATTCATTGTTGTGCTTTATGTATGTTAATATATATAATACAATTAGCTCACAACCAGCCTCTTTTGTAGTTACGAGTGACGATTATCAATAGCAGCCGTTTTATAATCAAATTGCAGAAATTATTCCTTGCAAAAACGCTGACCTTATGGACTCTAACTCCCTAGCGGATTCCCCGAGTCCCTTTCTGGAGCACTGGCAGCACTTTTATAGTGATTCATATCGCATTACCACTAGATATCTTTTTTTTCTCTGACATTTTCCCTTCATTTCTGCGCCTGCGTCTGTGTTTCCAATCGAAGGCGATAAGAAACCGGCGCCAATGAAAATGTGAAGATGAATTTTCCGCAAGAGAATAATATGTTAGTGAAACCGGCTTCACAGGATAAGCTGAGGCATGTTCGGTCAAAGCAAAACGAAGGAATAGAGAAAAAGAACCCAGAAGCACAGAACCCTGGTGAATGAGCACAGATCGTCAAGAAACGAGAACTGTGTTGTCGCAGTGGTGAAGGTGTTGGTAAGAAAATTAGGAGGTGTCCTAGAGCGCGTTGTGAATAATTCTGGCCGTACACTGCGCTCTCGAACTATGAAATGAGTTCTATATAGGGTTCCGGCTGCCTGCAGTCCTCACTCTAGCAAACGTTCGAATAAATAGAGTTTTTCGTGGGTAATATCCAGTGAGAATTCTCGTACGGTTAGCGCTCTCACTCTTGCCTGTGTTGAAAGTATCAACAGCGCGAGAAACACGGAGAAACGAGGAAAGACACACACAGCGCTGGTATTCAACTTGCGCTGTGTTTGAGTTTACCTAGAACCAAGGTCTCTCTTACTTTTCCCTCGAAGCAGTGGCCTCCGCTATAGGGCTCACAACTTTGAACCTTTCGGTTCGGCGAACGAAACATACCGCGCAACGCGCATTTGCAAGCGGCAAATGCCTTTGCCGTTGTCGGAACAATTTTCTCACTCCTTGAACCTGACAGACTGCTTTACCAGTAATGATTTTCTGAAGAATAAAACATCGCAGTTTTGGCAGCAAAGCGGAGCATTGAAATACTAGCAAGGGATTTGACAACTACTTGAAGTAAGGCTCGTAGTTTTATCTGCTCTATAAATTGCAATAAACATTCGCTTACTAATTAAGGAGTGCGGTGTCACGTGTGCACAGCAAACCTCACTTTATGGCGGCGGACACTCGATGCCACAACGCTGGTGTGATGCAGGGCGGCAGCAGCGGTGAGTGAACGCTTCGTGCTGCCTGTCGCTTCAACGCGCTCTTGAAACTTGGCGCGCGAGAACACAGCACACACGAAGCTACAAGCCATACCGGTTCACCTTAGCCTTGCAGCCGCCGCAAATTGCCTTCAAGATAGGGTGCGCCGAGCCACGCCATGCTCAGCAACGGCTCGGCTAGAAGAGGAGAGGCGCGCTCACCTCTCCTACCCCCTTCTTTGCGCCTACAACACCCGACGAGCAGGAAGATGTCGCGCATCAAGTCAGCATCGTTCTCGGCTGACCATCACATGCTTCGCATCTCCTCGCACCTTTTCGTCGCATCTTATAGCACTTCAACTTTGTAAGGAACCTCACGCTGACGACGACGGCGGAAATTCGCTCAGAGCTTCTCCATAATTGCTATCGCGATACACGTGTTTATTTTTTTTTTTTGTAGCAGCTTGCCCTTCCATCCATCACTGCGGCAGAAAAAAACAACAACAAGCGAATTCGCCTGCTGTCTGGTATCGCCTGGTCTGTGTACATTGTATAGTCTGCTAAACAGACGATTCAAGGGTAGTTAAAGGAATTAATTCATGTCGACTTCTAGTCGAATCCGCTGATTTCGATGTAGTGGTCGTGATTTCTGCACGGATCGATCTCGGCGTAATGATCTGCGCTTGATCTGCCATTGAAACACGCGGTCCCTGCTCCCGATGTGCCATTGGAATAGACATGTTCATAAAAGAGAAGAAAATTTTGCTCTGAAACCTCCACTGCACTTCAGCATTATTGAGAGCTCGCTTGAGAGCAGCACAATACCACTGCGCGAACGCTCCGTGACGTGGCTTTGTTCATATTTCGCGGGCTTTCTTTGTAACCCAGAAAAAAGGACATGAGACCTATCGTAAAGGAAACAACTCGATCGGTGGTTTCTGAAGGTGCTCTACAAGTCTGCTGATCATACTTGGGGTCCTAAACCAATAATTAAAGAAGTTGCGTAAATAAACTTCATTAATTAGTGAGTTATGAACAAAACAAAAAATTGTCTCAGTTACTATGGACTATTGCGAATAGTAAGTGTTCGGTTCAATTCACTTCCGACGCGCCTTTCATTTTTAAATTCTTGGCTGAAGTTATGTGGGACACCCTGTATAAGTTGGCCTGCATAGACGTCATAACATGTCATGCCTATCCTTCTTGTCGTCATGCCACGGATATCATGATTAAATCCAGTTAATGGTGATTTAATTAAAGAAGCGAGTATTACGGCTTCACTACCGGGTAAGAGGACAGACAGACAGACAGACAGACAGACAGACAGACAGGCAGACAGACTCAACGTGCTTAAAGTCGGCAAAAAATGGTTCGAATTAATATATTACGGCGGCAGAAGCGGACAGATATTGTTCCAAGTTCGCCTCCGGCGCGCAATAAATGACTTTACCGCATGGCTTTGGAACAAAATGGCGGAAGTATGCGCAACTCTGTTTCGTTTGGGATCATACAGAGGGACACTACGGTGAAAGGGCTTGTCGCGGCACCCCGTGGCGGCTGCGGTAGACTACGCTACGCAGCAGGCAGCTGTCATATCAGAGTCAACGCACAGAAGACGCAGCTAAGCACAAATGCCGTGTCTAGGCCGGCAGTGTAAAGTTGAAACGATTTTTGTCTTTTTGAGATCGCGGATATACATATGTTTCATTTATTCAACTCAAAATTAGCAAACATGTATTATCGAGAATGTTCTCGCAATTACGAAATCAGCCAATAGCTGTTGGTCGATCCAGCTGCTTGGGATGACGCTGCATGACGACACTGCGGAAGCGACAGCCAGCGATTTTTCGCTGTTTTCGATGCGAGATTATAAATTCCCTGCCGCATGTAGTGCAATTATATTTTGCTCAAATGTTCACAAGAGCCTCTCGTACAGATCGGCAACGTTTACTTACTATGTTCAAAAAATGTTTTAGGATCGCGTTAAGGTAATGTAGGCATTTTGCCGTGAATCACGGCTGGATTCATCCGAAATCTGAGCGAGGTAGCCGATGAAGAAAATGCAGCCGTCTGCTACTATGGTTTCCCTATATATATATTTTTTCAGCTAATGCTGTGCTACTATATCAAAACAGACAGCCCGTGGATGGTGACACGTCTATTGTAAATTTGCCTTGCTGTTCTTTCAAGTGGTCGGACATTTATGTATGCGGCTAATGTCTACCTTGAAGCGAAGTGACCAACACTGGCACGCATGTAGTACGAACGAGTCAAATTAAGCGCACATGTTTAGCTAGAATCCGGCTGCACTTGGGGTTCTCAATTAAAATTTTCTGGAACCCCCACTAATCTTACTGGCGTGATCGGTAGAATCGGCGGAGCAACTGCTAAAGCTCGCGTGAACTGGGCGCACTCACGGATGGCCTTGTTGAGGTCGTTGCCACAGTGGCGTTGCGTCTTGTCCACCTCGAGGTAGTCCTTCATGCAGCCCGGCGAGCTCTCGACGTCGAAGTGGTGAAAGTACATCTCCACGTGGCAGTGGCCCGGCACGGGCTCCAGCCGGTACGTGCAGCGCGCGTTGGGCCCGTATGGCTGCGGGTAGTTTGGACTGGACAGCTGGCCACGGGGCTCTCGCTGGCAGTAGTCGCACAGAGGGTTTGGCGGCACAGGAGGCACTGCTGAAACGACGCATGCCCACCGTATGAGCGTTTATATTTCTCCCGCCTCCTTTTAAAAAAAATTAATGTATTTACATAAGGAGATGTTGGTGCCTCTCAGTGACACCGACTACTCAGCTGCTCCGACATGTGAGGAAAAGGAACATTCAGCGAAGGATGTAATACATAGCGAAATACAAAAAGCAATTGGGGCAAAGTTACTGCCAGTATTCCATAAACTCTCACAATCACACAACGAGTCTCGAGACAGCTGTCGCAGCAGAGCACACGCGTTACTATGAGAGAAAAATAAGAAGAAACAACAATGTAGAAACACTTGGGTTGGCAAGGAGGAGCGCCCGCACTTAAAGCAACCCATAAAACACAGTATGGGCATCGAACTTGCACGAACACAACTGAGAGATCAGTGGACCCCGGATAGCCAATGCAATCAACGACCAATAGATGCACGTGCTTGAATAGGTCTTGAATAGAAAGAGATGCAAAGATCAACATAATCCGAGTAATTTATAAATACCTAATAATTTTTCGAGATTCCAATTTCTTCAAGAAATGCTACGAGTACATACACTGCTTGTACTTGTAATGTTCCTACTGAACATCCGCTGTAAGCTTGTTAGGAATACATATAATGTATCCCTTAAGAGGAAGCTTTAGCTCGGGCCCAACTCCGAAGCGGCCTATTTAAATACGTGCAAAATGCCGAAACGCTTTTTTGAAACAAGACCTTAACCGATTATAATGAAATTTGTTGCACTTGAGAGAGAAAGATAAATTCTAGGGACTGTTGAAAGCGGAATTTCGATTCCGGGCCTGCATTCAGTCCAAAAAATCCTCAAAAATTCGAAAGTTCGAAAAAGATAGAAGCACGAAATTTACATATTAATAGCTCTGCATGAAAAACAGATATCGCGGTTCTGTAAGCGGCATCCACTAGATGATTCAAAGCGGACGAATTCGATAAGTCAATTTATATCTTATGTGAGAGAGAGAGAGAGCAAATGATAAATGAAAGGTAGGGAGGTTAACCAGGACTGAGCCCGGTTGGCTACCCTTCACTGGGGAAATGGAAAGGGGGACGGAAAGATTAAAAGAAGAGAAAGTCCACTGGGGATATCATTCGGTCACTCAGTCCAGATCACAGAGGCTGACTCAATTCGGTAGCTTTAAAATATCGCAGCAGCGCTTTTGTGGCCTTTTGTAGTTGCGATATGCGAGGCCATGGTCCCAAGATCTTGTTCAAGGTGAACAGCTTTGCATCTAGCTGATTGAGAGCTGTGCAGAGGTCTTACCTTTCATTTTCAAAAGATAGGCAGTAGCCCAGTAGATGTTCTATGGTTTCCTCGACACCGCAGGCATTGCACTCGGCGCTGTCAGCCATTCCAATCAAAAATGTATATGCATTGGTGAATGCGACGCCCAAACGTAAGCGGCACAGCACTGTTTCCTCATTACGCGGAAGACCTGGTAACAGCCGCAGTTGCATAGATGGATCGAGGGAATGCAATCGATGTTGAATTAATTAAGGTGTGTGCCACTTCTCCAATGTCAAAGAGTGCGCTAGCTTGCCTAAATGTTGGGCTGCGTCAGTCCGCGATAACGGTATAGAAAGAAGGGCTGCTCCTTCGTGCGCTTTCCCAGCAGCTTCGTCAGCGAGGTCGTTGCCGGAGATACCGCAATGACCAGGCAGCCACTGAAACACGACGTCGTGTCCTTTCGCGATCATGTGGTGGTGCATTTCTCGTATCTCCGACACGTGTTGTTCACATGACCCGCGACGAAGAGATGACAGAAGACATTGTAAGGCCACCTTCAAATCGCAGAATATTGCCCACCGATTAGCCGGTTGGTTATTAATATAATCAACGGCACCTCGGAGGGCAACAAACTCCGAACCGGTCGATGTTGCCAAGTGAGAAATCTTGTATTGGATGCCTAATGATCGTGATGGTATAATGCGCTGGTGGAGCTGGTCTGAGTGGAAGAGCCGTCCCTATATATGCGGACTCGATCAAAGTAGAAAGCGTGCAAACAATCCAGAGCTGCTTGCTTCAAGGCCAAGGTAGGCAGATCGATCTTCTTGCTTATTCCTGGAACCGTAAGACGCACTTGAGGTTGTTTTAAACACCACAAAGCTGAGGTTGAACGTGCTGAGAGTGTGAAGCCCGATGGTAAGGAGGCACAATGGATGCTGACCTTATGGAGAAGGACGCCTGTGGTCGTCGTTCTGGCAGGCACGCAAGAGAGCTTGACTGCATCCGTGAAACATGACGAACATGGGCTCTAAGCGTTTCGGTGCTAATGTAAGTCGTGATTGGATGGTCTTGAGCCATTATAATGGTTCCTGCTGTTGAGGCGCTCCGCGGAAGGCCTAGGCAAACACGTAGTGCCTGCGCCTGCACGCTATGAAGTTCTCGAAGATTTGACTTGCATGTTTTACAAGCACGGGAGAGCTATAGCGTAGGAATCCGATGAAAAGTGCTCGATATAACTGTAGCATGGAGCCCACTGACGATCCCCATGTTTTGCCGGCGATGAACTTGAATACGTGAACAATAGATGTGAGCTCCTTCTTTCAGTGGGCAACCTGAGGGCTCCAAGCGAGGTCCCGGTCTACAATGACGCCCAAAAACCGATGATTTCTCTTGTAGGAGATAGGTTGACTATTGATGCATATTGGATAACGAGTCATCGATTTTCGCGTAAAAGCGACTAACGCACATTTTTCTGTTGAGATGGTAAGGCCTTGTGTGTGAAGGTAGTCAGATGTCTGTGTTGCTGCGTTCTGTAGCCGTGGGCGAACCTGCAGGCGAGCGGCCGCTGATGTCCAGATGGAGATGTCGTCGGCGTAGATTGAGACACTCACTGTTTCTGGTAGGGATTCGGCCAGCCCAAGAAGCGCGAGGTTGAAAAGAATAGGGCTCAGAACACCGCCTTGGGGGACGCCTCGGCATATGTAGTGGTCGGTAGTCGGACCATCTTCCGTACTTATGAACAAGGACCTTTGTGTCAAGTAGATTCTTTTCCATTGATATACTCGCCCTCCTAGTTCAATTGTCAAAAGTGCATCAAGAATGGTTTGATGGGAAACGTTGTCGTAAGCGCCTTTCACGTCAAGAAAGAGTGCTACTGATAATCGCTTCCGAGATTTTTGTTGTCCTACAGATGATACTAGATCGCGATCACATTGTCAACCGACGAACGACCGCGTCGAAATCCCGTCATAGAGTCAGGGTAAATTTTGTGGTGTTCAAGGTACAATTAGAGATGCATGAGGATCATACGTGTTCCATGAGCTTCCCGATGCAGCTGGCAAGAGCTATAGGCCGATACGATGCCAGTTCGAGCGGTGACTTTCCTGCATTTAGAAGCGGTACCAGGCGGCTGCGTTTCCATTCCTGTGGGACGACACGATCTTGCCATGAACTATTAAAAAGGCTGAGGAGTTCTCTTAGTGCTTCTCGACCTAGGTGGCGCAAAGCAGTATATGTTATGCCATCGGGCCCTGGTGAACACGAACACCCGCACAGCGCCATAGCAGGTTCTAACTCTTCCATAGGGAATAGAGCGTCCATACTTGCATCTCGTGGGCCGGGGATGTTGCCTAAACCATGTCAGGGACTAAAAGTGTGCCGCCGGCGACTTTTGCACAAAATTCCTCTGCAACGTCTATCTCACGGCAGTTTTGATAGAGAGCAAGCGCGTTAAAAAGGTGTCGTTGCTGGGGACTTGAGCAAACACCCCGTAGGGTACGCCACACACGGGACACTGGCTTGCGGGGGTCCAGTGAGTCGCAAAGCATTTCCATCTTTGATGCGCTAGCTTATCCATTCGGCGTTTGATCTTTTGCATGCGCCGAGCTTCACCGAGGTCAAGAATTGACTTTGTGCGCCTGTACCTCCTTTCAGCTCGGCGACGTAGTGCACGAAGCCTTCCCAATTCAATGTCATTCTCTGTACGCTTTGATGAATGTGTGAAGCAGCGTGTACAATCTTGCATAGCGTTTGCGATTATTTATTCTAATCTGCGTAAGATATGTGTCTTGCATGTGTCTTCAACACGATCTTGAAAGACTGACCAGTCGATTTGGCGAGAGACAACCGGTAATGCGACGTCTAGTCCGTCGATTCTCACATAGGTCGGAATATGATCACTTCCATGGGTTTCAATATCAGTGAACCACTGCACGCTCACAATCAGGCAACGTGACACCAAAGTCAAGTCAAGGCAGCTGCTGTACGTTGTTCCTCGTAGAAATGTCGGGCTTCCGTCATTTAGAAGACACAGGTTGTGGTCTGATGCAAAGGATATTAGTGACCTGCCCCTCGAATTTATCCTGGAGCTTCCCCATATATGGTGTTGAGCGTTGAAGTCCCCTGTTATTATCCAAGGACCGGGAGTAGCAGCCATAATATCTTCCAGTCTTTTGCTATCAAACTGACTTGTTGGGGAAAGGTAGACGCCAATAATAGTAAAAGACAGCTTCTTCTTTTTCACAGTAACACAGACGTACTGGTTACCGTCGTGTGGCGCTGCGTGTTGGCAAAAATACGTAAGGTCCTTGCGAATGTAAACCAGAACCTTACTGCTACGGACACACGTGGTTGAAACAAAAGATTCATATCCTGATAGTCTTATGGAGGCCGATACGTTCGGTTCACAGATGACCAGTATAGGAAAGTGGGTTTCAAACACGAGCTGTCGAAAATCCGAAATACGTGACCTTAGGCCTCTCGCATTCCATTGGAATATGGAGGCACTTCTGACATCATCCCGGAACGATCGCTGTTGTCGATGAGCCATGGTTCTGCTATAGAAGTTCTCAAGCACTGGACTCTGAAGGCTCGCCAGAACCGAACTGATGGCATCCAGCATTTGCAATGCACTTCGAGCTGTTGGTGTCTGTAGCTTCTCCAGAAGAACACGAATAGCACTCACCATACAGCTGATCATAACAACAATTTGGTGATCTTGGTCCGCCAATTTATCAGGAACAGACGAACTGTCCCCTGCTGTAGAAGTATGATTTCGCTCAGTAGGTGCATGTAGCCTCGGGAGTGTAGGCCATGCGTCAGCAGCCGTGCTGTTCGATGCACCTTTGTTTTTTGAGCTGACTGCGTTTGACCTGGGCGGAAGAGTGGGTGATAATGTACGTGGGTGGCGTTCTGCAGAGGCTTTGGAAGCTCTTGATCGACGTCGGCGACGTGATCGTCGTCGCTTAATAGGTGTTGCTGCTTCTCAGTGAGACGAGTGGTCTCTAACCATTTTTTTCAATATTTGCATTTCCTTTCAAATCAAAGGGCATTCCTTCGAGGATGCATCGTGAGGGCCGCTGCAGTGTGTGCACTTCAGCACATTGGCCTCACACGTGTTAGTGGTGTGGGGCCCAGTGCAGCGAGAACAGACGGTAGTGTTATTGCACACACTACTCACATGGCCAAGCTTCATGCACTTCCAGCACTGAAGCGGTTTTGGTATAAAGGGGCGGACTGCGCGTCGGAAGTGGCCCACTTTTACATGCGATGGGAGGGATTCGCTCTTAAATATATTGACACATCGTGACGTGCCGAGACGAAACGCGTTTGTGATGATGGTGTTTTCTGTAGCTGGCTTGATTAAGATTGACAGATCGGAGTCGACAATGGTCTCGTCAACATCGTAAATTACGCTAGTACGGACTTGTTTGCCCAGCGGAATAAGGGCGGACTTTCATTCCGTCAAGTTCCGTGATTTTGCGCAAAGAATCCAACGCAGCCGCGTGTTCTACGTAAATCGCTAGGACGTTCTTACGGGTGTTCACTCGGATGTCTTTGATTTCATTCGGAACCAGCGCCTCTAGAAGTGAAAACACGGCTTGCCTGTTGAGGCGCCTCAGGTTATCAGTGGCGAGAACTGGTGTGAACAGGATGGTGAGCTCCTCGGTATCCCGCGAAGATCTCACGGTGGACTTACTCGAATTCGATGGTGCGCTGAGAAATCTTCGCTTTGCTTTACGACTCCGCACCAGCTCGAAGGTGTCGTCACAAGAATCTTCACTGCTGACATAGTACTGCAGGGGTCGTCGCTGTCAGTGTCGCTCTCGGTGCCGTTGCGCTTCCTGGAGGCAGCCGCCGCGGGCACTGCCGAGTCCGGCGGACACGCGTGAGACTCCATCTCCATCGCAGTTAAGGAGCAGACAGCAGTTCACTGGCAAAGTCTAAGAAATTCACAAAATGAGTAGAGCTGGAAGACTCGGCGTTCTGCCTGAAAGGCACTTCGTCTTCTTCGATATATTATGTGAATTCGTTACGTTGTGTACAAGGTTCTGGAAAAGCTGTATTTCCATATTACTAAATTTTTTTAGATTCATGTGTAGCATATCAATTTTGCCCACTTTAAATGTGCTATGATATGTAATTCACATAGTTGTGATATCATTTTGCATGGCTGAGTTACAAAGTTGCAGACTTGATAGTTTCGTTTTCTGAAAATTTGCAATTTTTCCAAACATTAAATTAAAAATTGACGCCATAAATAAAACGTTCGAAAGCACCAGTCATTGTATTTTAAGTTTTTCTTTTAAATGCAACAGACCTCGTCGAATTAGGTGCAGTGGTTGCGGAGAAAAGCGAATTCTCCTTCTACACGTATGGACGTCAGACTTTTGAGCTTTGCAAGATGCGTAGCGCTGCCTGCCGGTACGAAGAGGCAGTAATTGAGCAGTGGGAAGCCCGACTCCCTTTCTAAGTTGCCTATGCATCTAGCGACTGCGAAACAACGATTTAACTAGATTTTGGTCCATATTGCGAGTGTTTTGCGCATTTAAAACCCAGACAGAGAGCTATGAATTTCTACGCAAGTCGGACGCGCCGCCGAACTGCCATAAAGCGCTTGCTGGCTCACTCGTCAGACTGATTGTAGAAGCGACGCCAACTGCGATAGCTCCGCGCGCTACTGTTGTGTTGTAAATTGCCATGAACGTGAAGGACGGAATAACAACGTTCAGTTTTGCCGATTTCCATCACGATCGTATGAAGGGGAAAGGCGAGAGCGCTGGATACGGGCCGTCCAACCTGTTGGGTAATCGGATTACTTGCATTCCCCAGAATACAGCGGCTCGCATGAGAAAGTGCGACAATTTAGTTCTTCTGTAATTGTGTTGCGTAGCCCTGATGGAGGACCGTGGTCACCAAGCGAAAACTCAAGAATCTGCAGCCGTCACTTCGTTGGTAACAAAAAAACAACGTTGCGAACCATCCTGCTTATGTGCCATTGATATCTCCACCTTTTAACAGATGTCCGTTTGACTCAATAAGTGGAACGGAGAGATTTGGCAGGTCAGCTTAACCAAACATTTTGTTTTGTTTATGAATTCAAAATCCTGTTCTAGAGCATCGTTGCATCGCAAGCTCATTTCTACTTTCGGTATTTTGTATGTCCTGCGCCGATACAACAAGCACGCTTCGCAATGTGCTGATCCTGCTCGACTGCGTTTTTCAAATGTGAGCAATAATGTTGCTGTAGGAGCACTGGATGAGTAATTGCGAAGTAACGCAAGTGTGTAAAGAAAAAATGTCGCGTTTATTTACATTTCTTTGTGCGCGCTTGTTGCTCGAAGCGTCTGCGAATTCAAATTAAAATACTGAGCGACGCTGTAGCTCCTGCGAGATAGAAAGATGCAGCACGTAGGCACTGTAGGAAGCTTACTTTCGTTATGATCGCACGCTGTCTGCTGCCTTGAAAATGTTTTCTGCTTGCTGCCCTGGAAAAGGCTATGAAAGGATTTACTCTCGGTAAATAATTGCGAGACAAAACATTACGATAATATACATAAAATATAGGAGATAGTTAAGTCTTGTGTTCAGGACATATTCAATATGAACCAATTTGAAATGCTTAGATTTTTATGGTGATATGCCTATAGACAAACCTGATGCTCTCTGTACTTGCGAGTTGCAGCACGCCCAAATAACACTTGAGACTTTATTTTATATTGTACACGTACTTCGCCTGCTGAGCTTCCTTTCCGAAGCGTGGATGGGCGGAAGAAGCTTTCCAGGTACTTGATTTTCAGGAAACCGTGCCTCAACACAAATGAAAGTCCACTGTCGCCTATGCACCTTCGCTTACGGACAGCTCTCCTTGCACTACTCAGTTCGCGCCATGACTCCGATGGGGGCGCTGGTGACGGGTTTTTCCGCAGCGCCGCCTGGGCAGAGTCTGAGGTCTATTTAGATAGGAGCACCCGAGTTAAAGGGAAGCTGAAAGCTTTTCCAGAAAAAATTAGTGAAGACCAGTACGTCGTGGTTTTCAACCTTCTGAATTCGAATATCACATTGAAATTGAGCGAAAGAAAGCGCAAACATATTTTATTTCGACGAAAAGTGCAACAGCCGACACGCCTACATCGCGCGCCTCGTTTCCGCCTGTGATTGGTCGGGCGCCTCGTGACGTCAACAATGGTGTTCGTCCGTACCGACTGCTGCCGCTATACACGAAGCACGGTGCAAGGTAGTTTGGTGCTGTTTTGCTGGGACGGTCATGGAAAATTTCGAGAACTTGCGTTTCTCTGAGGAGTTCGGCGTTAAGTCCAAACTCCACGAGAGCGATCTTGCGCGCGACGGTGACGGGCGACAGCTTCAAGCGACAAAACGGGCCGTCGCTTGAACAGATCGCTCGGTGTTGTCGCTCGATCGCTCGTTTCTAGAAATCTAGAACCCGTCGCTCGCCGTCCGGAAGTACTATGAGCGACCTGCCAATAGTGCGAAGCCGGAACTGGATGTACATAACTCAAATACTACTGTTTGTCGCACGGAACGAGCGAACTATTGAATTTTACACGTGCAAGAATAAGAACCTAGTGCAAGACCTTCAGAAATATTTTATGCTCCTTTTTCAATAAAATACATCAACTTAAATTGATAAAGCATGCGACACGCTAGTTTTGGCGCGTATATTGCTGCCCTCATACCGGAAAGTCGTCGCTCAAAGCCGTCGCTTGCAGACGGCTTGCAGACGACGAGTGAACGCGACAGCCATCGCCTCGCTTGTCGCGCTGCCGCTGTCGTGTGCAAGATCACTTGTTAGGGGTTTAATTTACTTTACTCCCTACATGTACGAGCCGATTACGAAGAGCCGGCCTCTCCAAGAAGCAAAAAATGCTGGTGCAAGCACTGCTTTGCACGCGAACGAAGGCGAAGTGTTAGCATCTCCTTGTGTTGGAAATGTTCTTTGGCGAGCATGTTTTTTGCTAAGCTGCATTCAGCGTTCCAGTGAGTACGTTTCCGGGCAAACAACTATAGTGTTATGTTCCTGCATGCCTCCTCGTAGAACGTAAGCGGTGATGCGATCTTCGGCATTTGTGCGCTGCCCCCAAGCTGTCGGTAATCTACACGGACGGTTTAAACGCGGGGAAAGTTTACCGGCTGTTGTAGCACGTGTAGTACAGAACCTTCATCAGCGCGCCATCCGCACTCTACTCGTAACCGGCGAATTCCGTCGGCTACGTGAGATGGTCGGTTTCTCTATGTGTGCGAGAGAAGGGGGAGCGCAGCGTCCTAGCGTGAGCAGGCTTTCCAATACATGCAAACTTTACTCTTGCACTGCGTTATGGTAGCTGCATGCAGGCTGTTTCACAACACAAGTGCGAATAGAAAATTCGCGGCGCTTGGCGATGAAACCTGCGTCAAGGGTGGGAGATAAACATGCACCTTCCGTTCAGCGTGCTAACACGAAGGAGAACCCAAAGCACGCATTATTGATAAACTCCGGTAGTAATCGTCACGGAAGTGGTTAGAGCACAACACTGTTGTTCTTGAGCGCTTGAAGTTGTTTCGCTTCACAGCAGCCTCCCACTTAGCTGAAAGCTTCTTGTCTTGCAGGAACTAATGGAACATGGGAACATCGTCGCGGCCGCTGGTGTTCGTGCAAGCGTAGGCTGCACAGAACGCCGGCATGATCGGCCTACAAGTTCAATTCGTGCTGCGCACGTCAACTACCACTCCTATATACACACAAACAAAGGAATGTAGGGTCGAGCGAAGCAGATTAGGACGGCACGCACGCAGAAATAAGCCCGGTAAGGCACGGTCGCGGAGACTGCGAAGGAACGGAACACCAGTGCTGACGTCACTACGCCGCGGTTTACGGTCTCCGCTCGCATCGTCAGCGTCAGCAGCAGCGCGCGGCGCTCGACGGGGGGCGGAGCTACAGCGCAATTTTAACCGACGATTGCGTCGCTCCTAAGTAAAAAATCCCCCCAAAATTTTACCTGCATGGTTTATAAGGTTCCCGCATCCGTATATGAGCGTCTTATTGAATTTGACAGAGTGTTCAGCTTCCCTTTAAAGCTTCCTCTTAAGAGGAAGCTTTAGCCCGGGTGCTCCTATCTAAATACAAATTCGTTTTTCTCGGCAACCACTGCACCAAATTTGACGAGGTTTGTTGCATTTAAAAGAAAAACTTAAAATCTAGTGAATGTTGGTTTCGAATTTTCGAGTTAGGTCGTCAATATTTTATTAAAAATTGGCTAAAATTGAAAATTTTCAAAAGAACGAAACTATCAAGTTTAGAACTTTGTAGCTCAATAACCAAATATGATAATACAATTCTGTGAACTGCATCTAATAGCACATCTAATGCGGACGAAATTGATATGTTACACATGAATATCAAGAAATTTAGTAATATGGAAATACAGCTTTTGCAGAACCCTTGTAACAAACGCAACAAATTCAGGTAAGATGTCAACTGACATATCGAATTTGTCCGCTTTGAATAATCTAATGTATGCTGTTTACAGAACCGCAATATCTGTCCTTGATGCAGAGCAATGAATTTGTAAACTTCGCGTTTGTATATTTTTCAGATGGTCGAATATTTGAAAATCGTTTTAACGAAATTCAAGCCCTAAATAGAAATTCCGCTTCCAAGATTCACTAGAATTTAACGTTCTCTCTCAAATGCAACAAATTTCATTAAATCGGTCCAGGGGTTATCTCAGTAAAATGTTTTTGCGTTTTACATGCATTTGAATAGGCCACGTCGGAATTGGGCTCGAGCTGAAGCTTCCTCTTAAAGGGAGACTAAAGTGAAAAATGATTTCTTCTGCATCAGTAAATTACCGTTCTACAGCACCAAAAACACCACTCTTACAACGATAAGACGTTTGGTAAGCCAGAAAAAGCGCAAGAACGAAATACGGGTGGTGACGCCTACTTAAGTTCCCGCACCTGGGGGCTGTGACGTCTTGGATATTGATGGCATCTACTAGGGCCTACTAATTATATGTAGCGGTACAGATATACTACATTGTGTTCCAAAGGAACCAAATATTAAACATGGCAAGTTTCGAGAACCTTTATCCAGCCAACGCGGCCCAAATACGAAAACATACTTTGGAATCCCTGACGTCCCGCTGACGTACCGGCGCTGGGGTTTCGGCGCGAAATTCAAATACTGATACTTGGACCTGCATTTGCTCATCTAATAATCAAATAATTTTTTTAAATGACTGCCTGCAGGGTTCTCAAACAATGCTTCATTAGTCTAAACTGATTTATTGTTTCGCTTTAGTGTCCCTTTAAATGCATGTCAGAGCCACATTAGCCGCCCGGACTTGATATAGAATACTTTTCCGGGTCTTAGGAAGCCCAGTACACGTATAGCAGCGGCCGGGCAAGACAATATGTACCGACAAGCCTTTACAAAAAAAATATCGTGCTCTCGAAATTTCTTGGTCATGGTGGACATTGCACACTCTATTGGTGCACACATTGCAGGTAAGTAGGCGTGAGACGGAGTAAAAAAAAGAATGTAAAAATGCATGAAAACGTTTTATTTTATTATTTTTGGCGCTGCGTTATTGCTACACGAAAGTTGCGCAATATAATCTCTGGAAGGTACGAGTGGTTGGTGAAACACTTCGTCGATTAGCCCTAGCCGGTCTGCGACCTCTCCATCTTTAGCGATTGTAGATCTACAGCATGACGTAGCAAAACAGAAGGAAGAGCTAATAAAGGGAGTTCACGTGCGCCCGAGAGAGCAATCGCGTCTTTTGGAAGCTAGTGTGAAGCAATGTAATAAGTGTTGACAGATATTTGCTTTCAGTGCTGAAGCTTGTGAGAAATCATGATTGGTGGCAAAAGACCAGGTTCATGGCATCCTGGCTTCAAGACTAGAGAAACAGCATTGTGGAAGCGTCATATCACCGTAGCAGAACCCATCGAGCCTACGAATAAATTTGTCGATCCCTTTGCCTAAACTGATACTGTAGTAGTGTAACGAACATACCTTTCGATAGTGTAACGAATAGACCTTTATACCACTCGTTGGCTTCCGAAAGCAAAAGTCAGTGAACATTGACTGTAAGGGAGTAAACGTGCTGTTGACACGAATGTGCAACGTACTCACACGGTGCTCGTATTCATCTGTGCATTATATGCCATAATTTAAAGAGCTTGTAGGTAGCAGGTATCATTTGCCGGAGAACGAACGGCCGAGCCGATGTAGCTTACAGCCCGTTCCTTTTGAATGCTGGCCGCCAGTGACCGCTCGTCATGACTTTGTCGCCTACATCAAATCCGCCGCGCCGAATGACAATAACAGGGGTCGAGATAGGCAAGCTTGCTCGGAACCAGCGCCTCCCATGCAGCAGGCCTGTGCACTCTATTTTAAGACGTCATGCTACTCGGGCCGAATTTTCCATTGCGAAGCCCGGCGTCGCGAAATAGATGACGTCAAAATCACCACGGCTTACTCGGGAGCGTCCTCATTAGATTCTGTGGCAGTCGGGCAAGATCGAATGACACCGCGGCGCGAAGTTCTCCGGCGTTGCGCTGTCTAGGAGGAGTTCTCTAAACGCGGCTAAAAGGCTAAAAAAATCGCTGTGTAATTATGGCATTTTCGGATTGTCACTGTGGTCATCCGAATCCGTGCGGACCGATTCTAGAGCCACTCTGGATCCAAGTGAGATATCTTGCGCCGACAGCTTTTCCGAGCAGGGCGAGGGAAGGAAGCGAGAGTTGAACACTTCCGGTAACAGGGCCAGCGCTGACGCCGCCACCGCTGCTTGCATTTGAACATGAAAGATGGTGGCGATGGCGGCGCACATACAAACCGAGAGCACCTTGAGGGAAGGCCCCTCTTCACCAAAGCAACCAGAGAAAGGAATGGGACCACGTGACTGGACACTTACTAGATTTCTAGGTTGCCTCCAATGGCGACACTGTGAGCATTTTTCGGCCTATGAACTGAAGCGCGGCTTGTGGTAACGACCATCCAAATGAAGCCGGAGCACCCCTTTCAATCAGCCGAACAACTTCGGCCATTTGAAATTGCTTTAGAGCGCTTAAAAACGACCCCCTGAAGACGCCATTAGTCACGTCTGAACGGTAAGACAATCGAACCATTTAACAATTAAGACTAACCTGTTTGGTCTATTGTGGTCGCCAGAATTTCTAACCAGTTGTTGCAGAAAGTCTTCCAAGATCAGTTGACAAAGTTTCGGGCCTTATTTCCACAGACTGTCTACGTACAATCTGTAGGCTTCATCATATTAAAGTGGAAAGTCGGGCGAGTTGGTATACATTCATAATGGGATAGCGCGAACAAGACTACGACGGAGTCCTTTCACTCCGTCCTCGTCTTGTTCGCGCTGTTCCCATTATGACTGTAGGCTTCACTGGAAAGCGTCCCTAGACATTCTGTAGTACGACCAAAGAAATATTTGCGAAGGACTCCCTGTTTGCATACCTTTGTCCTGTCCGGGCATCCAAGACGAGGCGCCGGCGCAGTCAGTGACCTGGCGGATGCGGATGGAGAAGCCCTGGCGAGGGCTGCCCTGGTCAGAGCGGAACACGAGCACTTTCTCCGTTTCGGGTTGGTAGAAGGAAAACTTCTCTGCAAGGCGCACAAAAAGAAAACAATGTCGCTGGCTTTCCCGCAATCGAGAGTAGATGTAAGCATGAAATGGCAACCGGCAAAGCAGATTGGTTGGCGATGGTACTAGGCACAATCTTAAAATGGGTGTAGTGCACGTTCGCAACGGGACACGCCACCACACCACACCGCACCACATCATGCTGTGTACTGGTCCATATGGACGCTGTCGAGCTAGAAGAAAACCGGCTCAACGCGGCACGACAAGCAGCAAAAGACGCCAGGGTTACAGAGCGCACTGCCCAGCTAGAAGAAAATCGCTTGGCGTAGCGCCATCTCTCGAGGCGACGCAAAACTCGTGGACCGCTGGCGTTCGAAAGAGCACAGGCAGCCATGTCTCAGCACCCAAAAAAATGACAATGAAATGTACGTTGCCCTTCAGATGCCTTTGAACGTGGTTATTGGAAATGACAAATAAAACTTCAGCGTAATAGAAGTTACTGCTTAAGTGATATTGTGAACAAACGTTAGGAAGAACTGGGAAGGCGATGTTATTTAAAACTTGTTTGGGCCGTAACTACCGTATGTAATGCGGTCCTGGGGCCGAATCTTATAACGGTCCGGAAGGAGAACCGTTTACTTGGACTCACCTGATTGGTCAAAATTTTGCTTGCGTCAGAGGCTGTCAGAGACAGCGGGGTGGCACCGCAAATTACGATCACGCCACGCATCTGTCAATCATTTTCAAAACGAACCCGTCGTTGTCCAAGAACGGACCAGGCGAAGGGGTAGTCCGCTTTGGGTTCCGTTGATGCTGCTTGGCTGTTGGCTTACGGCCCTGGCCGCGCGCGCCGGTCGGGCGACACCGGAGACACGCGGGGGTCGCGCGCGCGTGTGTTGGCTGCTTCGGAGGCTATCAGTTGCTCTTGTCGTCTGCTTGGCGTTGCTCTTTTGCTGTCTACCACGGCTGGAAGGGCGATAGGCGTTAGAAGAGATGACGGATTAATAAAGGGAAAATGAAACATTCACCTAAACGTTTGGAGCGATGTCTCATTTTCCCTTTATTAATTTCTTCTCTCCACCTTGCGGGCTTCCGCAGAATTGCGTCAAGATGACGGATAACTATTTGCACTGCCTCTGCCGGCTTTCTAAATAGACCTTTTGCGGGCTACGTTACGAACTGGATGAGACTCGGGTACAAGGGTACCAGTGGTAATTACGCTCAGAGGAAGGTATTGCGCGCTGCGGTTCATCGCTACCGACCTGCAGCTCCCGGAGGTGGGTCGGAAGCGAAGCATTCATCGGAATGGCCTATCGATCTCCGCTGCCGACACTCTCCAAGAAGTTGCTCTCGCAATTACTGTGCTGGCCGGTAGAAGGCGTGGGTCGGTTTTCCCGTGACCTCCGCTTCAAAGCCAATGCCAAGGAGATATTTACATGGTGAGATCGAATTCCCAGTGCTATCGCCAGTGTGAATAGCTCGCAGATTGCCGTTCAGCAATCAGAAGGGTTCAACCTAGGCTGATCCAGCGCTTCCTTCGTTAGGATGTTCCCGTCCTGACTATCCTTCCCGTCCTGTCTATACAGTCAGGACGGGAAGATATTGTGGAGATCTCTTATTTGGCTGCCCTTTTTTCTCTAGTTCTGGAGTTCCACATATTCATCCTCAATTTCACGGCACAGCGCGCACCGTCAGCACCACGCTCTTCGATTTTACTTCGCGCAGGCAATGCAGGGCCCGCATATCCCAATTTTCGATTTCAAGTTCCATAGCTTTTATCACGCGATGCGCCGTGAGGCCGATCGCAGCGATGGCACGTCATAGCGGCAGCGCGGTGGCAGGCGAGTAATGTCCGAGCGGATGACGAAGGGCGATAAAAGGTGGAAAACTGATATAGCCCGCTAGTAAAGGCGGCCCTAAGAACCAGTTCAAGGTTTTGTTGCGCTCGCTACTTAGGAAGTGCTGGCAGTGCGTTCCTGTTGTGTGCACCGTGCAAGCTCCTGGTAACAGACGACATAGCACTGCGCTCTGCCAACTCATTTACGCTTGCGATACCGTCTGTCGGCTGAGAATGAAAAAGAATGACATTAATAAATTACTCAAGAACTGCGTAAAGGCCCGGCACCGTACGTTTATACTTTAGAACTTGCCGTATAATATTTATTTATATTTTATATTTAATTAGCAAGCAGAAACATTCTGCAGTTCCTTGATTAGCTTGTCATATGATGATCTACACTTCACAGGCGGCACCCTCTCGTCTCAAAACGGCAAGTTGGGCCAGTTGGTTGGGATTCATAGTAAGGTTCGTTACAGCGCAATACAAGACAAATACACAAGAAGGTATAAAAGGACGACACGGCGCCGTGTCGTCCTTTTATACCTTCTTGTGTATTTGTCTTGTATTGCGCTGTAACGAACCTTAATATGAACCCTCTCATCTATTCGTCGCATCCTCCCCTTTTTTCACCTGCGGCTTGGGAGTGGCCCATTTAGTGACGTAACCAGCAAAGTGAACGGTTCGTTTTCCGAACCGCTATAAGATTCGCCCCTGTAGAAAGGGCTGGGAACGAGAGACCGCACTTTCTTACGTTTGGCTGGTTGCCCGGATGATCTCGTTTTGTTCTGGCAACATGCCTGGATAACGGCTTGGTGGAATTGTGCCGTGATGGACTCAGTGTTCGTATCGTCTCTTGCTGAAATAAACTTTTTTTCTAAACACGGATAACGGCTCTGGCTTTTGGGCCAAGGTCACTTGAAGGTCGCCGACGACGGGAGCCAAAAGCATTTCATGCTTACAATGATAAGAACTTGACAGCTCCCCGTATGTATTATTTTGATCGCACATATCAGTGCGACAGTTAAATGGCGTACTTAAAAAAGAACCCAATTCTTTCGGGGCACTGTTAATATCTCAATATGATGAATATCTCGCGATAGCGTAAGCAAAACCAACCGGCTTAAGTGTCAACACGTCGTTTTAAAGCTACAATTTGGCTTCATGGTGGCAACGAGGATTTCATTCTGCCAGCCTATACGTTAATTCAGAGACAATTTGCAGGTGCAGCGGACTGTTATGAAAACTTTGTTTGAAGCCATTCTATTTTTTAAAGCTGAGCGACCTTGAAAGTCTCTTCCTGAAATTGAACATTTTTGGCCATGTATTAATTTTTTTTGTGTGTGTGGTGTACAGACCTCCAGGCTTGGCCCCTGATTATTTGTGAAAGGAAAGTAAGCATATTGACCTGTTTCATCAAAATAAGGTCATACCGATTGGCGATTCCAACCTACTTTGCTATGGACTGCGATCGTATTGAACCAGGTACCGACTTTGTTCTTGATGCAGATGCCCTTTTTAATCCGCGCCTCACCACAGCCTTGTACAAGTTTTTCGTGAACTGACCAGATAAGGAAACGGCTTTGGCTCGCTCCCTGGCCGCGTTTTCTCGAGGATTCTTTTTCGATTATATTGTAATTGTCGAATGTAACCTACCCTACCATAACTTATAACTTGTTTTCCACTCACTGAACATTAAACATTCTTAATAGCGTGCTTGCACTTAAATTTGTAAAACAGTTTGCGTATGCGAATGATATTCGCATATTAGAATATTTTGGTTCTCCCTTTTGTTGAATCCTGTCACAGCAGCCTTCTGCATCTTTAAGAGAAGGTTCCAAGGATGTGCCCCTTCTCCCTCGATCATTTTAGCTGCGCAGAAAATTTTAAAACAAGCGCACTATTCAATAAAAACGAAAATGCAAACGTTTAGGAAAGACAGGCTCCACGTGTTTCAGTCTCATCAAAGTTCGTGCCGCTCGTTTAGACTTCATTGAACATACAAAGAAATGTTATTTTAGTAACGCCAACTTACCTTCGTTAAGGAAAATTCCAAGAAGTATTCGAACTTCATCAAAGAACGAAAGATACCGGCAATAAACATTCCGCATGAAAGCTCGAAATAACGAATCCAAGGGTATGGCCCCACTTCCACAGCTTCTCTCTACCCACTGGTCGCTCATTCCAAGCGTCTCTGTCATGAACCCGTCACGTTGACATATCTAGTCAAGGTGTAGTCTCATTAGGCTAAAAGTAAAATCGTCAAGTGGTCTCTTGCCATCCCGAATGAATTCCTTCGGCACCACGCGAAACCTTTTGGCAAATCCCTTGCGCTAATTTACTGGGCTTCGCCTCTAACCTAACGCTTTCGCAAGATTGGAAAGTGGCACACGTTCCGCGCCAACATTAAAAAACCGTTACGCGTATTCAGTATTGAACTACCGTGCGATTTCCATGTTATACTGAGCACAGATGCACTGAGCACATCGTGGCAAATTATGTTACTGGTTACTTGGGCGAGCGCAACATTTTACAACGATTCCAACACGGATTCAAGGTGGTTTCTGAACAGTACCACAATTGCGCACAGTTGTTCATTCTTTTCCTTCCGTCGTTGACAGCGCTGACCTGATAGACGTGACATATTTTTTATTCTCCCAAGGCTTTCGACGTTGTTTCTCACAACAAATTATTTTCAAATAGAAATTCGCATATTTAACGGTTTCCCCGTGTTTACCAAGTCGTTACCAGTACGAAGTCACTGATGGGCCGTGGTCTGATCTTTCGGTCACGTCTGGCGTCCCCTAAAGCAGCGTGCTTGGCCCGTTGTTTTTTTTTTCTCCTATTTTTGCAACGACAAAGAACATATAATAAACGCCTTTATTAAAATTTGCTAGTTCACCGACAAGTTCAGTGTAATTCTAGCGACATCAACTCAGTTAATAATCAGCTAGCGCTAAATTCAGCTCTGAACATTATTAACACGTTGAGTAAGAAATGGGGGATGAAACTCGTTTCCAATAACTCAGCGCTCCGACGTATTACTAAGAAAAAAAGCCTTCTCAAGTTTTTTTTTTTTTACCCATTGCAGAACACCTCTTCACTGAAGTCAACCAATGCACGCATCTCAGAATCCGAATTAGTAACAACATAAATTAGAAATGCCATAGCAGTGACACCCTCGTCTGTTTCGAAGCCTCTTTTGTTTTTAGAAACTATGTATACTGCGCCATAAGCAAAAACAAAAAGTAAAATAATGCATTCGCTCAGGCAAAAGAAAAATGGAAAGAAAGCTTACGTTACCTTTATTAGACCAAACCTAAAATATGTTTGAATAACTGGGGTCCCTAAAAGTAACATAAAGTCCTTCAGAGAACTCAAAGATGACTCATTCGTTCTGTTTTCTCGAAATATGGCCCTGTGGAATCAGCAGCCAAATAAGTGCTTGCTAATGGTCTTAGCACCCTGCGAGCCAGGCGACATATACTTTAACTGAAACGTATTGATATATTGTTGAACCGTAAGCTTTCTCTAGATCCGAGCCCATATCTCACTGTATCAGGATTCCTACAAGCAAGAGATTTTCACTATCTGAACTCCATGAAACAAATCAAGCTAGCGTTTACAATGTTTGACTTAAGCCAGAATTTTGTTTTCTGATATTTATTGTTCCAGTATCCTTTAATGCTATCTTACCCTCCGTGGTGGTTTAGCGGCTATTGCGTTACGCTGCTAAGCACGAGGTGGCGGGATCAAATCCTGGCCGCATTTCCATGGGCGGGAAGTGCAAAAACACCCGTATCCCGTGTATTGGGGGTACGTTAAAGATCCCATGGTGGTCAAAATTAAACCTGAGTCCCCCACTACAACTTGCCTCATAATCAAATCGTGATATCGGCTCGTAAGTCCCCATAATTCAATTATACATTGACGCTCTAGCATTGATTGTTGTGTTTTTATATCTGTACCTTGCCCCTCCTGATCTCACAAGGCTAGCAGTAAGTTCGAATAAATAAATGAATAAATAAATAAATAAATAAATAAATAAATAAATAAATAAATAAATAAATAAATAAATAAATATGTCTACCGTATATTGAAGCAGCGAACTTCCACCTGACACGTACACGCACACGTAGAAAGGACATACACAGGCGCTGTGTATGTGTGCGTGTACGTGCCAGATGTAAGTGCACAGCTTCAGTATCATGGCTCACCAACTAGCCCACCAGTATCTTTTAAGCAAATGTCTACCTGGTACCACATGGTTGTTTATTTACGCGCTTGTCCCGGTTAATTTATCCCTCTTTAATATTATTGCGATGCTTTGTGAAAACTGTATATACCTTCTGGGCAGCTATAACACCATGCACGATGATGCGTAAGGTTTGCCTATAAACCTCTTGCTGCTGAAGTTTACCGCTGCAGGTCGAGAGGCAGCAGTGTGTGGTAATTCAACTTTTCTTTTTTACTCTGTTGGAAACTTACCATAGTGGCATAATCTTTTTGTACGTAATCATATCTACCCAAGCAAAGGCTGTTGTTGCTGCTGTTTCGCTGAGTGAAGAACGAAAAAAAAACTGGAGTGCCACCCAAACGAAATCTATAAGAGCTGCCCAAAACTGCCATAGCTGGCCCAACGACGTACGACAGCCAATCATTACGTAACGATGAAGACAATAGCACAATGACAGCACGGTGACGACTATGACAAAGACAATGACAACGGCAACAATGACGGCGATAGCGCTGAACGGAGGGCAATGACAGCAGCTACACGATCAGGATGAGCTCCATAGCAAAATGACTCCAACGATGATGGGATGACAGCTCACATGTCACGGACGTTAGATCCAATCATGCGCGGAGAAGAAATCGAATCTTGTATTCTAGAGACTTCTAGAATAAAGAAAACATAACGATGACGATGACGGACATCATTGTGTTATACACGATAGACGCCACTAAACTTGAGGTGCGGTTAGTAGTAGTTGCTGTCAAAGGAAACCTACGCCTTATACACTCGGGGTGTAGTTTCCATTGCGGGCGAAAGCTGTAGCACGAAACGGCGAAGTTCTCGAGTCTAAAAACACTTATAAACCACGTTTCTTGTTGTTCTCTCTCATCATGTGGCTCTCCTTACTGTAAGAGTGATTACGCGAGGAAGAACGTGACAATGATGTTTCTGCATATTAGGTTCTGTGGGCAATCAAAAGAAGTGCTACGCGTAAACACAGGGAACCAATAATATTACCGCACGTGTAAAATGAATTTAAAATTAATGTATTTAAGAAGGGCGAATGAACTGATAGAATTACGAAGAAACGAATGCCGCGTGGTTGCCTGGCGCCAAAGTTGGTATACAATTGCACAAGTGTCGTCGTTGTGTAAGCACGAACGTTTTTGGATCCAGGAGGCCACGATCACTTGATCCAAATGTTTGTGCCACTACGCATATTCAGACAACAAATTCGTTCAATCCCTCGATCTTAAAAAAATGAAGAAATGAAACTGACATGTACTGCAAAGCACCAATTCCTCTCAGTGACTGAATTCTGACTGCAGCACGAAGGGCAGCACATAAAGAGTAGCAGCGCACCTGCGCAGTTGAGCTGAGTAGCGGGTATACGTTTTCAGTACTACTCGGACGTGCGCTTTGAGCGTCACGCCGCCGAGACTGTTTTGCGCAGAACCCGCACGCTATTTGGTATCTTTGATTGATTTGACAGATTGATTTGATCCACAGCACGAGCTACGCAGGCAGCAGCGGGGTCGTGTGCCTTCGCTATGCGTCGCCCATGCGTGTCGCTTGCGCAGCAGCGCGTCCGAGGAACGCGGCATGCACACTCACGGACGCTGTTCTCGGGCAGCGTGCCGCACAGCTTGCGGCCGTCCACTTCGAGGTGCTCGTACTGGCAGTCCGGGTTGTGCTCCATGTCGAAGCGGGTGAAGAGCACCTCGAGGGCGCACGTGGCGCTGTCGTAGCGGCGCACCACGTAGCGGCAGATGGTGCGCGCCGGGTAAGGACCCGGGAAGTTTGGGCTCTGCACCGTCATCTCGAGCGCCGTGAACGTCTGGTCGCAGTCGCCGGCCGGCCGCGCGGGACCCTGGCCTGGGCCCGGTCTAGGGTACGGCGCTGCCCCTCCCGTCCCAGGAGGTGCGCCGTGCGGTGGCGCCGGAGGGTAGCCCGCTGGCCGAGAACCGGGTCCGGCGTCTCGCGGGCTCCATTCGGCTGTGCACGAAGTTCACGCGGGAGAAATACGTTGTCTGTCTTTCTTTTTGGGGCGCCAATCAATGTGCGCTCGAACACGTATTACTACTTTCGCTGTAGAAAGGGGGTTAACCGAGGGGCCCGATTTCTTTTTAATCATATCATGAGAAGCTAACAAAGAAAACACAGGGGCAATTACTTGTACTAGCTTACTAATTAAATTAAAGGAATGATGAATTATTGGCAATGAAAGTGAATGAAAAAACAACTTGTCGAAGGTGGGGAACGACCCCATGTCTTTCGCATTATGCATCGCACGTGTAATGCGATAACGTGGAATCGTAAAGACCCATATGTTTTCCTTGGTGCCTTTCTTTGTTGGCTTCTCACGATATAGTTTCGCTGTGAGCAGTTCAGTCTTAATGCAGCACGACAACATTTTGTTAAAGACACCAAGCCACCACATACCCTAGTGTTTTGCTGTAAAGTAGCACCCTCATGTCTTTGTTACAAGCCCGCTGGGGCAAAGAAAGCTTCCACAGTACGGCCGCAAATGCGACGAAGAAATACGGAGGTTCGTTACCGCGTTCTTTAGAATGCCCAGCACGTTTATCACCTTCGAGCTTTAAGGACAAATTTTGACTTTGACGAATGGCGACGTGGTAATCACTTGCAGGAGGTCTGATAGTTCGTCAGCAGCCTTACAACTCATTCTGCGTGAGGAAAAGACAGGCATAGTGAAAACCACAAAAGGCCAACTGTAAGGTATCTTTTCGACCGCGTAAAATGCCTAGTTTAGGATACTGAAATTATAGAGGAAACTCCGCGCGAAATTTGACCTTCGAAATGCGAGCGGAAGCGTCACAAATGCTCGCAAATATAGGCGTTTTGATGCTGCATCTTTAAAGAAAAACGCCGCCATTACCGCTCGCCGGAAGTGACGCATGAACTAGAGCAGGCAGCTCATCAGCATGACCTGAGATAAGGCGGTGCCCGTGAGCAAAGTGTTTCGTACTAAAATTGCTCAAGGGAACGCAGAACCTGCGATCGTTCAGCCAGCACAATACTGATGGTTAGTGCATGGATTTGTGTGATATTATTGCTTGTGGTCTTAAACATGTTTGTGACTCTGGCTAATGCGCTTTATCTGCCATTATTAGCGCAAATATTGAGGCAACCCTATTTTCATAATCACAGAAAGTAATAAGGCACTACGTAAATGCATAAACACTGCGAAATGAGCTATTTATAATGCAATATTGTTGTTGAAAATTATCAGTTTCCAATGTCACAAAGCCATTTGAAGCCACAAAGACGACGTTTAGGTAAATCAATTTAGTAATCATAGTTCCCGTGCTGGTTAAACCGTAATGCTTGCAGCTCCCGTAGGCACTATAGCTCCAAAGTTCCCTGTAGTAATTTTCTAGAAAACTCTATGCCTGCCGTGGTGCCGAAAAATCTCGCAGGCGGCGTGCAGTGACTTATAGCGACAACCACCAGGTGCACGCGTCGTCTGGTTGGGTGCTGTGTAAAGGCGACAAAAACGGAAACTGCTATTACCAACCCTGCGGATTTGCTAAGCTTGCTTTAGTGGTATATACTACTCATTTATAGCAAATTTGGCCAAAGTGAAGTTTCTTCGCAGTTTGCCTTTAATTGCTAAGGGAGGTTCGGAATTACTTTGCTGAACTTAACTAGGCTGTGAAGTAGAAAGCAGGGGTGCTATAACGTAAAACTATTCCAAACTTTTCTATTCCAATTATGCAATCAGGCCTCCACAATTGGTCAAAAATATTTTTGGACCACCCCCACTTCACCTGTCTGTCACGCGACGCCACGAAACCCGCGATAGCTCCCCATCTGATATGACGTGTACACAGTGATTATACATGGTTTGACCGAACAAAAGTAAAATAGTTATTTCTGATTCGACGCCTTTTCGCCATTAGCCCTCGGCTATTGGTCAAAAGTTTTGGGGCTGCACCCACTTCACCTGCCCCTTCCACGGCGTCACAAAACCGCAAGAACTCACCACGTCAAAGTGACGTGTACACGTTAAAGATGCATTAATTTGCCGAACAAAACTAAATTTTCTTCTGAATAACCACAGGCTGCTCCATTCCTAAAGGAATAAAAGATGGCTGCCGCCGCTCGCTCAGGCACTGGCTACTCGCACCTGGCGGAGAGCATGGGTTTATTTGCGTGTAAGAAAACTTTTTGCGTGGCCGTGTAATGTTTTCCAGCACTTTCGACACGTTTACGACCTCGTTCTGCCAACTCTTCTTCGCTGAGGATACGTTTTATCGTCATTCTTAAGCTTCCGTTGCACACCGCCGCAATTTTCGACCAGCCATCACAAGCTAAGTAAGGCAAAGCGGACCATCGCGGACGCTGGCACTACCCTCTTCATCCTGTTCTCGATTTTCAGTGCAGGGGCTCGGCCCCATCGAATCTCGCTAAACTTGAGCGTGCTCCTCGCTTCTTGTGAGCCAATTAGATAAGACAAGCCGCTCAGTGTAGGCAATGCTATTCGTTTTTCAAGAAAACGAAAGTGACTGCCTATGAACGAGGAGAGCGTTTGATCGGCCTGTTCTGACAACCCTGCGGGTCACCTCCCGATGCTTGCGTCGGTGGTTACGCAAATTTGACGTCAGGAGATTGGAATAAAAAGACATTGGAATAGTTTTACTTTATAGAGCCCCAGAGGGAACAACGAAAATAAAGTGCCGGATGAGACAACGCAGTAGACTAGGACACGTGGGTACTGATCGCATAAGTCTGTTATAAAGATGACTTCCAACACACGCATATGTCATTGACCAAACCCTATATTCCCGACTGGCAGGAACTTCCTGGATTGCTAATTTTCCTTGAGGTTCAGTATAAGATGTTTCACGGCCAAGCACGACTTTCTGACGCCAAGGGACTCAGACGCCTTAGCCGCCTTGATCTCAATGAATTCACTCTCTTCTTTGCGCTTTCCGTAGATTTTCGACTCTGTCATGTGATGGGTAGTAGCGTGCTTTCAAATTTTAGTTGTTCGTCTGCGCACTTTTTCATTTTTATTCTGCCATATCACCAACATGTAACCCCTTCTGAGATCTGAAAGTCCCAGTGTTGGATCTACTATACTTACTTTTAAGGCGCCAAAAAACCACAAACGGCACATAGCACCTCAAAAATAGGTGTAATGAATCAATACCAACTTGCCCAGAAAGAAGTTCTCGTATGTCGGATCTACGAAACACAACTCGTTTCAGGCACAAATTCGTGAACAGGACTAGTTTCATTATGCCTCGCACACTCACGTCTCCCAGACGACGGTGGAGACCACGGCGTACCAGACGGCGGAGGCCCTTGTGGCGGACGGTCGACCGTGGGCCCGTGGTGCGCCGGGGGGTGTCCATAATGGCCCCCGCCACTGTGGTGGTCGGGCCGGTATCCACCGCGCGGCTCGTGAAGCCCACCAGGCGGTGGCTGCTGCGGAGGGTAATACGGTGCGGGTGCCTGCTGCGGCGGCGCGTAATGCGACGGTGGCGCTGGCGCCGGGTAGTGCGATGGTGGCCCGTAGGGTGCACCGGGAGGGTGCCCACCCACGCCCGAGGTGTGCGAAGAGGGTGGCGGATAGTGTGCCGACGGTGGGTAGCCGCCCGTGCCCCCGACTGCATGGGAGGGCGGCTGGGGGTGGTAACGGGGCGGCAGGGCATGCGGGTCTCGACCCGAGCCACCAGAGGGAGGAGGGCCAGGCACAGACGGTGGCGGCGGGTAACCTACGGGTGGCGAAGGCGGTGGATAAGACGGCGGTCCCTGGTGACGAGGGTGACTGATGTCGCGCCCAGGCACAGGTGGACCAAGCGGTCCACCGGGAAGAGAAGCAGGCGGTGCTCCGCTTCTGGCTTCGGCGCATCCCTTCTGCCGTCCCTTGATGAGGAAGTCGGAGGCACGGCCGCCCGATCGGGTGTGGTAGTACAGGTACAATTCGGGTCCTTCGAAGTCGTAGGTGCCTGTGTGAGCGAACGGAACAATCTTTCTTTCGCAGAGCACGGAAAGAAACAAGCAAAAAGTGAACTGTAGAAAATAATAGTAGAAAACAAGGCGCTAATATTCGTCGATACGTGGTGCATAGTTTTTTTTTTTATTTTAAAGCCACATTTTCTTTATATTTCTGCTACAGTCAGCACTGCATGACAAATTGTAAGCTCGCCCTTTATGAAATATATAAGACATGCGTAGACTAAGTCTGTTGATGCTCTATGCTCACCTTTACTCACTTGACCCCAAAAGTAACATGCCTCTAGAACAAAGTACGTGGCGCAGGAAGTTCTATAGCCCCTGGCAGCCAGCTTTTATTGCGTTCGAGGGATCCGCCATTCGAGGAAGAAGTACCGGTTTCAGTTCCCACTTTCTAAGTTGGTTACCGTAGCCAGTGTTACTAACATCAGGAAATTGTTGTAGGGGTGGCCTTAAGAAACATACTAGTCCAAAACGCGACAGCCAATGCCCTCGCGTACGCTACTCAGAGATATATGCACCATATGCTCGAACCTAATCAAGGAGTCAGCTGGCACGAATGAAGTCGAACGCTCGCACTCCTCGATCGTTTTACCGCTCCCTTGCTCAACCGAAAGCCCCCTTCCGAAACTTCTAGCCAGCACTCACGTGTGGAGTAGTGATCCAGTCTGCCGCATATCTGGACGTCTTGCACGCGGAACTGGTCCTGGTTGCAGTCCACATCGAAGCGCACGAACAGCAACTCCAGATGGCACTGGTCGGCGCCCCGTCGACGCACTATGAACCTGGAGGCGTGCAGTTAAGCGCTGTAGTATGACGTACCAGCACGCTGAACATCTTGAGTCGCATTCGGCACAAGTTTCAGGTAATTCTGAGACAACGGTTCAGCCGAACTACAGATATGATTTATCTCGCGCAGATTATTAACGACTGGGAACATCAGAAGCCGCGCGATAATGACTGATTTGCTCATAAATCAAATATAATTAACTAAACAACTATTGTACTGACTACGGACATATCTTGCAAATTCACTACTGAACCCATTCATCGCTCAATGCACGTAAACTTATTTTCTCATTTTCCTGGCATTCGCGTCCAACCCCCTTTGATGTCTTACATGACAAAGATTATCGAACCTCAGTGGATGCCGTGGGCAAACAAAAAAAAAGTAAGAAAGAAAGAAATAAAGAAAGAAAAGACATCTGCTTCTGCAGTGCCGTTTCGATGAAGTCACGTGGGTGGGGATCCTACTTTTCACAAACATGGCTGTTTCCATGTTTGAATATACATATATGCCGTAATGTAAATAATTAACAATCTCATTAGTGGATTTTGTGTAATCAAGCTGTTGATGTCTAATTACCTCGCAGTAACAGTCGTTCGCCGATGCGAAGAACGTATAGATATTTTCCACCATGCTCTCGGGGTCACGGCCATGTTTGATATCACGTGATGACGCGTCCATTGCTTGCCTCAGCCGGCCTTCGCCGCCTCTGTTTACGACAGCGCAGGACGTCGGTGCGCCGAATAGCAAGCCACTTTTTCGGCGTTTGTCGCCGTCAATGACTTCGTGAACGGCACGAAACTTTCGTCAAAGCTTCAGAAAACATGTAAATGTGGCATATACAGGGTGTCCCAACTATCATGCAGCAAGATTTAAAACTATGCAAATGCGCGTAGCTGGGCAGCACCAAGGTAATGTTATTTGCCGTCGCTCGGAGATATTATAAGATTATTTTTTTGCATTCTGCCTAATTAGATAATTAGCTTTAATTAATTATCTTCGAGGTACTATAATTGGATGGAAAGCGCCAATGAAAAACTTGTAGAGCAACATGAAAAACAACCCGATACAGCTTTCTGTCGCTCAACACGTGCTGCATAAAGGTGTTTTTCTGTGCGTGAAAGAAGCCTGCGAATACACGCAATCTGCCTCGAGCGGCTGGTCGCGCGTCAATTTTGAGTGCATTCGCGGGTTTCTTTCACGCTCGGAAAAACACTTTTATGTAGCACGTATTGAGTGACAGAAAGCTGTAGCGGTAGTTTTTCATGTTTCACGCTTCACGTCCATGTGTTGAAGTTTTCTACGCAATAACTTACAGCTAGAAAGCACGTAATACCGTTCAGCACTCGTTTATGTTGTTCCTCATGACGAAACGCTCAGCTTCCAACATTCCTCCGTAACATATGCAGACGGCCTATTTGTCGGCATATTCTCTAACGGAGCGTACTCGAATATGCATGACTGACTCTCAGTGAGTTTCACTAAGTGGGGCTGGACGTTAATGGAGACCCAGAGAAAAATTATCAACCAAGAAAAACCTGTGTTGGTGTTGGATGACGGTTCGACATTTTATTCGGGGGTTGTGGTGCAAGAAAAAAAAAAGTACGGAGGAAACCTGGCAGGGGAGTAACTATATAGTAAGGCAAAGTTAAAGGAGTGCCACTAACGAGCCGTACATCTTTCTTTCGATAATGTTCCATTGTGAACACAAAACACTGCGAGCGCATCAACGTTCAGTTCAAAGATTCACTGATAATGCCAGAGCTGTCAATACACTGACTAACAAGCAGCCTTACTGAAGTGTGTAAGCTTACGGCATAATTAGCAGACTTCAAAGAAAAATGGAGGTTTAGCGTAACTGCGCATTGGATTATAATAGACGCGGTAGTGCTGCGGCTACGGATTCACTTCGACCATCTGGAGTTCTCTAACGTGCCCCTACATCTAAGTGCGTGAATGTTCATGCATTCAACCCTTACAAAAATTACTTTAGACTGTCTATAGAAAGTCTATAGACTTTTTACAGGCGACCTTGCCTTTCTATAGATTTGGACTTTTGTTGATACAAAGTCTATAGACTCTATAGACGAAATTCGATAAAGTTTGTATTTATTTTTGTCTATTCGCAGTCTATAGATGGTCTATAGAATGAAGACGATATGGTGCTCGTTTCTTTTTTGTCTACTTCCCCTCTGTAGACTACCTATAGACAAAAGTCGATACAGCCTCTATTTTTTTCTGTTATTTGTCTATAAACTTCCTATAGACGAAAGTCGATAAGATTTCTATTTCTTTTTGTCTATTCGCAGTCTATTGACGGTCTATAGAAAAAAGTCGATAAAGTTTTTGCTTCTTTTTTGCCTACTTCCCCACATCAGACACCTATAGACGAAAGTCGATAAAGCCTCTATTTATTTTTCTCTGTTATTTGGCTATAGACTTTCTATAGACGAAAGTCGATAAGATTTCTGTTTCTTTTGTCCATTCGCAGTGTATAGGCGGTCCATAGAAAAAAGTCGATACAGTCTATTCATTGTTGTTCATTCCTCGTCTTTAGACTGTCTATAGACGAGCGTCGATAAGATTGTATATTTCTTGTCTATTCCCACTCTACCTAGTTCTTCACAAACACGCACCTGCACACATTCACATACACCGCACCCCGCATATATATATATATATATATATATATATATATATATATATATATATATATATATATATATATATATTGCTGCGCGAACGGCGGCTCGAGTCACATTGCGTGTAATCGCGGGCTTCTTCACGCTCAGACAAACACTTCTATGGAGCTCGTATTGAGCAACAGAAAGCTTTATCGGGAGTTTCTAATGTTGCTCTACAATTTTATCATTGAGAATATTAATCTAATTAGCATAATCCAGAAATTAAATAACACTAATTATCTAATCAGGGGAATGCAAAAAATAATCTGAGTATCTCCAAGCGATGGCAAACAACATTACCTTGGTTCTCTCCAGCTACGTAGCATTTGCATATGTTAAAGTCTGGCTCAAATTAAGTGAAACATCCTGTATACTTCTTTGCAATTCGAATTATTTTTCCACGGTTTCCTATATCATCGTCGATGAAGGCCATAGGGTGGGACGTCACCAAAGGTCATGTTAACTTGTGCGAATTAACAGCCTGTATACCGATTGTGGTAAGGCGTGAGATGAAGTAGCAAACAGCCGATACTGTAAAATTCTTATTGCTTCAGGTTTACATGCCGTCTATAGATTGACAATAGACAAAAATCGTTAATCTGGGCCCAACCCGTCTACGCTGTAACCAAGCGCAAGTACCGGTGGATAATACGGAGCTGCGTTTAATATATGCCACTGAAGTGGTATACTGCCGAGATTGCTGCAGAGCCTATTTGTAGACTTTAGTATACACATAGTGTATACCTCCGCATTTGTTGACCCCATGATATGACCTACGTAGTCGCTCTCGGCAATCCCAAGACAGTCTTCACAGTTGTCATAGTATGACTTTTGCGGCAGTAGAATAAAGAAAGCAAAACGCCGATCCAATTGTGATAATAGATGGTATGAACGCCAACTTTAGCTACAAGCGGATTCCAAACAGGCATCAAGCAAACAGCACAGAGACTCGTAATGTTTGTAGCTGACAACGCGGACTTTGTGAGTGTGCGATGAACCGATGTCGCGCATGTGGTTTGCGCGTTGTGTGTCGTCCGATTCTCAGATACTTTTCACATTGTCTTCATATCTCGGCTGCATCACTAACATCGCGCGGTTTTTCGTTGACTGATATCCTGCACTATAAACTCATCAAAGTTTCTCATTCACCTAAAATATGTGCGAAATTCTCTGAGCCCACCCAGTATTTCGCAGGCGGTATGCCTGCGCGGCCACGCATATAAGTACCTTATTGCCGTACTGATTGCTTTGACCTATCATCGGAGTGGAAAATTAGCACTAACGTACGTGCAGGCATCACATTTGGCGGTACGCTGGAAGATATGCTACAAATGCGCTGTATTACTTATCGTCGCTGGCGATAATGCAAGCGCCTGAAGGGCCCTGTAACGGCTTTTACAAACAGCGCATTCATCCATGTGGGCGTTCCAGTCTCATACGATAGCCCACAGCGTTTGTAATGCAACCTCCAGCGCATTTCCTTCGTTCATGAAAAAAGGATGAAAAATTTAAAAGAAAAGCAACCCGTTTCGGCGCGCATGGGGCGCAGAGAGAGAGAGAGAAAGCAAAAAAGAAAAAAGAAAGAAAAAAGGCGCACAGACTTCTCGGAGCACGCGCGCCCTGGCCACGTGGCCCTGGCTCGCGGTGCTCCTGCGACCTGCGCAACCTGCTCTAAAGCCCCTTGGGATTTTAACCTGCTCAATAACGTAGCGCCATCTGTCCGCGTCAATTTGAATTCTCAACGAGTGCGCCAGGCACGTAAACATAGGTGTTCTGTGACGTAAACGCTTGTAGCGGTGTGCCGTGTCTGCCTGAACGTTGGTGTCTGTGTATGTGTGTCTTCTTTGTGGCATCACACGTCAACTAGACTGAAAGGTAAGCTTTAGCAAAGATGTTTTCCGTCAATAGCGCATGCTTAGGTGAGCGCATTTCGTAGCGCGAACCGGCTGCATGTAGCGCAGGCGACTCGGGCGTAGTATCGGTTTATCGTTTTCATTATTTTTACAACGCGCTCTTGTCGCTTCTACTATACGGAATGTTTTACGGCGAGCGATCGTTCACGCTTGTTGATTTTAGCTTCATAGTTGATGTGCGTAAAAAAGAAAGTACACCATGTTTTAACTTGATACTGAGCTGTCACTAAGCGGATTGTGTGTGTTGAGCAGCCAGTGTGGTAGATCTCATTTCGTGGCGCACCATCTGGCCGCGATGAATGCTGAGCCGCATGTGTAGTGAAATTCTCGTGACACGCTTTACGTATATATCTCGAAATTCAGCTAGCATGCATTTTCAAACCGAGACGTATAGTTGAATAACTGCTAGCGTACTGGGATGAAAGTCCGTGTTTGCGGGGCATGCATCACCAGTGTGTGCGCTGCCGTTTTCGTATAGTTTAAAAGTAGCAGTATCTTTAAGCTTCCTGGCAACTTATCTAAATAATTTTGGTTAGTTACCGCAAGCAAAACACGAGACTTGAATAAATATCTAGCAGAATTATCTAGATTCACCCTATCTAAATATATGCAACCACAAACGCTTTTGGAGCATGAAACCTGCGATAAGCTCAGTCTCTCGCAGCTTCGCAACTTCGCCAAAAAAAATTAGAGAACACTAAATTAGTCGCTCTGGGAAGCACCTTTACACGTTTCAAACTGAAGGCGTTGCGTTTGACGGTAGTTAGAAGGTTTCTTTTTTTTGTCTCTTTTGTAAACAGTTTAGCAGCAGAAGTTATCTTTCGGGCTATATGAAAAGCGTTAAACGCCTTTCGATGCTTCGGCGTTATGCAGTTTACGTGCTGTTAATCATTAGTCAGCTGCTGGCGCAGATTCGCATTGTGCCAATCGTGCATGGTATGAAGCCCCTGTCGTGCGTAATAAGCGTTCCGGTTTTCATTACTGTTGCATGCAGTGCCGTCGTCCTGGACAGACTGTGTACTGTATGCGCTGTACAAAAGAAAAAAAGAGCCAGATTATCCATTTCGTGCTCTTTTCTTAGTAGATGACGCACAGATTATTCAAATAATTTAGTGGACATTGCATTTTTTCTACCCTTATCAACACACCTAAGAGATCGCAACATGTTTTAGTCGATAAGTAACCTTATCAATACGCCCCCATGCATGTGCATTCTACTGAAAGTGTGGCAAATGTATTCATCTCGAAGTATGAGAAAAGAGACATTGCAGACTGTGCTAAGCGGAAATAAACTGCAATTCTTAACGTTATTGTTCATAACTGCAGTCACTATGCTGAGCTATGCTATGCTATGCTATGCTGAGTCACTATATTCGGCTCGGGCATATTGCATTAACACCTGAAAAATGTGCGCAGTCCAGCCGGGTATCTTTGTTTCAACAATTATTATTATAGGAATCGTCTGGGATTCTCGCATTTCTTTTATTTTTATAAGTACACTGTGTGTCACATGAACCTGTCTTGTTTAAAGAAACGTACCGTTACTGGCACCGGCGACCATTACGGTTGTCTAACTGCTTATCATACTGTAATAAAACGAAACGTCATAATGGTACTGATTCATATTGCCATGTAGTCTTTAGTCAGAGGTCAACAAAGTTAACTAGAGGCAAAAGTGATAAGAGCAAATTATATACAAAACTACACTGAACCGTAAAAATAACTCATTGAATAGTTTTCCCTCACCTTGTTGCATTTGCTTTACGTGTGTGTCTCTGTGTCCTTGTCTTCCGTGCTGTACTCGTGTGACCATCAATTACGAACTTGCCCAAGCCCTTGTCAGCTTTATTAAACAAGGGATTCATGTCAGTTGGATCTAATACTGCGTGTCAAGTGACTGACGTGTTATTCGTTTTATCTAAATATTATGGACTGGCAGTACTTGACAAGCATTAAACCACAATATCTTTTTATTGCACTTACGCTGGGGGCGTAATAGATTGCCAGAAAATTTTCATGAAAACAGCCAGGCAAGGCTTGGAAAAAGATCGGGAAATATTAAAATGACCACATAGGTATGCTGTCTTGTTATATGTCGTACAAAGTTTGCAGAGAATCTATCTGGTAAATATATTTTTGAAACGTTTCACCTCATAAAAAGTTCAGGGAAATTTGCTCATTTATTGAAAAAAAATGAAAGTCAACCATACTGACATGGCATTTCTTACTGAATTTATCTTTTTTTTTGCGTTAACTGAAAGTCCTGAACCTCGAAACCCTAGAAAAAATTTTCATCTTTGAAAGCACCTTAAATAATTTACTGTGACAGAATTCATTCGAGCTATAGTATCAGTTCTGTTTCCTAGGAAGTGCATGTCTGTCTTGCCATGACACAAAGTGCTCGCGTGGTATTTCGGGCGCTCATGTTGTACACCTAACTTGGAAACCTGTTAGCATGCCCAAGAGGCCTCATTACCTGTAAGAAACTAAGTGACCATATCAATACAGTCAATCCATCTGCCTTCAGTTGAAGTTATAGCCAATAACCCATTCATTTAAGAGTAGGAGAAAGACCAATGGGTATTAAGGAAAATAATTTACAATCATTGGCATGATACTGTGAATACTCCAGTCACGTCTTGTGAGCATATCCCTCTGCACGGGCATACTTAACTACCAGCCCAGAAAATGTACAGACAGTCCAACTGGGTAATGTTTAAGCAATAAATATAGAGATCATTTGGATAAGTACATTAATGCATCATATATGAACTTGTCATAACAGGAAACATACTGTTGCTGTTACGAGCAGCAGTTGTGACTGTTTAATTGTTCACCATACCATAAAATAAAGCATTGTATAATGGTACTGATTTGTATTGACAAGCAGCAATTAGTCATAGTTAAACCGCATGAAGTATTGACTTATATGGTTTGAGCAAATATATTAAGCTGCTTAATGAACATACAAATAATACACACTTGTTATTTTTGTCTCATATTGCTGCATCTACTTATTTGCAGCATACACCTCCATCACCTTTGGGTCTAATGACACAAAGGTCAAGGCCAGCCTGGCGACCATGATTGCCAAGGGGAAGTAGTGTAAATGTTTAGTCTCTCTCCATAATAGCTTAAGACGTGTATTTCAAGAAATTGATCTATTATATCGTGCAATAAAAACAGCTAATTCATTGCCGGTGCATTTGTTTTCTTTTTTCCACTGCATGATTCAGCACCTCAGTTCTCTCTGTTTAAGCAACATATATGAAAGCACAGCTGGTTCATGAGCATTATTAATCTACTAACATTAATGCATAAGTGCAGATGAAAAGCAACAGGTGCACATACATAAATACATTCAAAATTTTTTGCTACATGTAAACAAAAATGTAAGCTAACTTGTAGATAGATAGTTGTGGACTTATTGCCTTATACACTCTTTGTATACTTGTCTATAAAATGTCTGTGTCGATAGACTGCCTGTAGATTAATGAAAATTCATGTTTGTTGATAATTGTCTCCAGAATGTCATAGAAAAAAGTGTATAGGATCATAAAGTTCTGTTTTTGTAGACTGCAGTCTATAGAATGTCTTTAGACTATCTATAGACATTTGTCTTAGGCATTACATAGACTTCAGTCTGCAAAAGTAGAACTGTATATATAGTTCTACTTTTGTAGACTGAAGTGTTTAAAATGTCTATAGACAAATGTCTATAGATAGTCTATAGACATTTGTCTATAGACATTCTATAGACCTCAGTCTACAAAAATAGAACTGTATAACCCTATACACTTTTGTCTATAAACATTCTGCGGGCATTTGTCTACAAACGTGAATTTCCATTGATCTATAGACAGTCTATAGACTCAGACTTTTATAGACTAGTCCATAAAAAGTGTATGGCCATACGACAGTCTATAGACTGGTCTATAGGACTAGTCTATAGATAGTCTATAGACATTTGTCTATAGACATTCTATAGACTTTAGTCTACAAAAGTAGAACTGTAAGCCTATACACTTGTCTATAGACATGCTGCAGACAATTGTCTACAAACATGAATTTTCATTAATCTATAGACAGTCTATAGAAAGTCTATAGACTCAGGCTTTTTATAGACAAGTCTATAAAACGTGTATGGCCATAAGTCTATAGACTGTCTACAGACTAGTCTAAAGAAATGTATATAGACTTTCTATAAAAATTTTTGTCAGGGAACTCCCATCAGAATGCGCGCGCGGCGACGGGGAATCGAACCACAGCGGAGGCGACGCGTCCGGCCTTGAGGCAACAACTATAGGCGCGACGCAAGCGCCATCTGCTGATAGTGACCGCACTATCGGGTAAATATCGCCTACAGTTGAAAACGAACTTTTGTAACGGCTTCGTTGGACATGCCTGGTATATTTCGGCTCATCGGTTGGAAGTGACATCGCGCTAACACCTCTCCGCTTCTCAACTGTCTAAGGAGCAGGTCGTAGTGTTATAGTAGCACGGTGATCACACACATCCAGGCTGTAAGATGCGCAACCGAAAGCTCGGCCAGTCGGGATCGGTGTACAGCCGACAATGGTAAGCTCCGTCGTACTGTCGCGCAAATCGAGGAAATGACAACCAATATACCAGATACCAAATAACCAAATGCATAGGGTGAATCCAGATAAGGTCAGTGCGAGGGCGGCCCCGACTAGTTGTTTTTATTTGTACGAAATTTTTTATAACGTATCGAAATTCCTCCACACATTGCAAAGAAATTTATGCTTTAAGCGCACACCTTTGCTTCAGCACGAAAAAGCCTTGACCGAGAACAGGTGGAAAATACACCTGACGCTTTGCATGATGTTCCGACTTCGAGAAAGTCTAACATAATAAATAAAAATGTCCATGCCTTCATAGTTGTTATTCCTACTTTACACAACTTTGTTAATGAAAATAAAGTGCGAACAATTGTTTGGGTAAACTAACAGAAACAAAAAATGGTAAACTTGACTTTTGAGCAAGATGCTAAAATATCGACATTTTTGGGGCAATTTTTAACGTGCCTTGTTACGGCAAGTTCTTTTCGAGGTTTTTCCTGCGCGTACATTGCTACATGTATCTGCAGCAAAGTGCATTTAGTCTCTCTTACGTACCAGTATGTTTAATTCTGGCTCAATATTTGAAAACTTGCATAACGTCCAAATTTATGACAATTTTCTCGCTCGAATAGAAAAAAGAACGTTGACGTCCGATTAAGTAAAGCAATGAATAGTGATGTGTTAGGCCGAGGTGCTCGGCACTTCACAGCCAGTCTTTCAATATACTGCGCCGTGTCAACGTAAAGTTCAACTATGGCTTACGTTTGTACCACGAATCAATAAGGAACTTCAAGTGCACAGCTACTTTTTAGAGTAGGTACAAAAAGTACAGAACGATATATATTTTTGTTTATTGTTTTGTACTCTCTCAAAGCTGGAACAACATGTGAGTGCGTAAACTGCATGTTCCGCCTTACATCAGTCGAGATTTTTCCATGCTGAAACAAAAGCGCGCGCTGAAAAGTTGCTGGCTCTTCCGTAAAATGGTGAACGGCAAAGCGGATCGGCTGGAGATTATACTAGCCACAATCTTAAAATGGGCCTAGTGGATGTTCGCAACAGCACCCCCCCCCACACACACACACCACACCGCACCACGACGTGCTGTGCATTGGTCCATGTGGACGTTGCCCAGCTAGAAGAAGAAAACCGGCTGAAGGCGGCACGACAGGCAGCGAAAGACGCCAGAGAAACAGAGCGCACTGCACGGCTAGAAGAAGAAAAGCACCTGAAGGAGGCGCCACGCAGCGTGGCACCATCTCTCGAGGCGACGCGAAACCCGCGCCACGGAACTCACGGACCGCTGGCGTTCCAAAGAGCATAGGCAGGTATGCCCTGTCACAGCGCCAAAAGATAACAATGAAGTATATGGTGCCTTGTATCTGCCTTTGGGACGCCGCTATTGGAAATGACAAATACAACTTCGGCGTACCAGAAGTTACAGCTTGAGTGGTATCGTGAACAAACATTAGGAAGAACTCGGAAGCAATAGTTTTTGCAACTTTTTGGTGCAGTAACTAGGATATGCAATGATGCCCTGTACAAAGGGTTGGGGTCCAGGAACCGCATTTTGTTAAACTTTGACTGGTCGCCCGGATGATCTCGTTTTGTTCTCGCAAGTTGGCCGGGTGTTCTCGTTTGAGTGCCCGAATAACGGCTGTGGCTTTTGGCTCAAGGTCACTCGAAGGTTGCCGACAACGGGAGTTAAAAGCATTTGATTCTTTAAAAAATAAGCTAGATTGCGATGTGTAGAGAGATACTGCTGTGCTAATATAAATATTTCGTTGAAATAACAGAAAATAGTCGCGACCCCTCTCTGATTGTCTTTGCCTAAACATACCCTGATTTAGCACACGCGCACAAAGTGCTTTATGGTGTTAAATTTCCGAATGTAGGCTCAGCTACAAACAGTGAAACTCGTGTGCTCGATATATGTGAACGACACAATAAGAAAAGACGAGAGCATGAGAAAAAAATTGGAGGACGCTTAAGCTTCGCCTTCAAGAGTGGAACGCGACAGCGTTGCCGTCGACCCGCCAAGGGGTGTAAGACAATGCGCTCAGACAGTGATCACTTACGAGGCGCCCCGCATCGGACTCTGCGCCCACCTATCACGCGGTGAGCGTCGAGCAACGCAGCGTTCGGCGCGGCAACGAAACGCGCGCCTGAACAAACGGAACGAAACAAAGAACTCGGTGTCTCGGAGGGGGAAACGATCTACGCCAGCCAAACGTCGTGATCGGCACGGGCAGAGAGATAGATAGATAGTAATCTAAAGAAAGGAACGGCGCTTGATTCTGCAACCCGTGTGGGAGCACGGCGAAGCGTCGTCAGGGGAGAGGGAGTCGGGGACGCGAGGCGCCTGGCACCGGTCCGCGCACAGCCCCAATGCGCGCGCGGCGCGCCACCTGTCGGGGCAGCGCCGTACATTGAGAGGAGGGGGTCTATTGTTTGCCGCAAGATGGCTCTGCGTGTGTGGTAAGCGCAGAAGAAATGTAGCGGAAACGTACTTCGCTATTCGTGTAAATGCGACTTCTGTAAGTTACATGCTCATAATTACCGATATACACCGCAGTATAACTTTCTACGGCTCGTTTCTAAGGCAACACCGCATTCACTAGACGCGCTTTTGTACCGCTTTCAAGCATCGAACTCGTGGCTGAGTGGTGGCGTCTCCGTCTCACACTCCGGAGACCCTGGTTCGATTCCCACCCAGCCCATCTTGGAAGTTGCTTTTTATTTATGAAGTGCCTGCCATGATTTATCGCTCACGGCCAACGCCGCGGACGCCGACGCCGACACCCGACACCGACGCCGACGACACCGGCTTTTCTGCGACACGAGCTCCTTAACGCTATCGCGTTAAAAAGGGGAATTTCACACCGACGCGTTGTTACCATAGCCGTTTGCTCCTTAGTGACCCGATGGCTGAAGGAGCCGCAGCTCCGGCATAGAACTGGCTGAAACATGTTCACATTTTTCATTCACTTTCTACGACATGGATGCATTTTCTATGAATAATCAGTGCATACTGATAGAAATCGTAAATTGCACTTTGGCAGTATCTGCTGACCACACAAGCCTTCCTACCTTCTCCAAACTTGATACTAGTCAAATTTAGTTGTGAAGCAGCGAGAACAAAAAAAAATGGGGGGGGGCCGCTAGGTTGCTCAAAGGAAACATATTCCTAAGCACTGGGGATGTATTGGAGCATGTGCTTTGTCCGTCGCACCTGCAGTCAAGGTCGCCCATCCCCAGGTCTGCACTGCGAAGCTCGAAGTAAGGCTCGTTCAGGGCTCGGTCGCACTGGCCTCGGCCGGGTCCGCCGCCGTGTGGTGAAGGCGGAGAAGGCAGCGGGTATGACGGGGGGGCCAGTGGAGCGCCGCCTAACGCGGGCGGTCCCAGAGCCGGCGGAGGCGCACCTCCTGGGCGTGCAGAACAGGGCATGTGGAAAGTCATGTCGCTGTCCTCAGAAGGGCGTAAGTTACAAAGCATCTTAATGCGGCTCTGTATGTACTACCTGGCCGTTGCAGTCGCCGGCCTGGTCGCTAAACCATCATCGAGATTCCAGGTTACTGTACGCGACGCGGCAGATCTGTGCAGTGGTCATCGGTCAATGACCTTCGGATGATCGTAGACTGACAAACTTTCAAAGCGTCGAGACGCGGGATCGATTCATTCAAAATTGGAACTTACTCATCAGATCGCGTATTCTAGCTGAAGAATGCGGTTACATCGTATTGCATCAGAGATCATCACAGGTTGTGCCACACACATTCAGTCGCAGATCTGCAAGAAAATGAATGAGTCTACTCGCTTGCTACTTCTACTACGCAGCGACAAAGCATTCCGTCCATACATTTACGGCGCTACACGGTAGCCACGCGTATACGGAAAACGGTTACAGAGTTCTCCCCCATCCCGATGGGCCGCAGAACTGCCGCATCCCTCGTATGATCTACAAAAAGTGCTCCGCACCTTTGCTTCACCATCTATCCTTCGATTGCAAACCGTTTTAACAAATGAGCGGAATTCACCGCGCCTCCACGTGCTTGGCTGCAAATGATGTCTAGCCGAGTAAGCGTGGTTGTGCTATCTTGATGCGCGGCATAGACGTCAGTGTCGGCCTCATAGCAATGACGATTTCTAGCTAAGCAGTGCTTACAGCTCGCTCCGCCATTTTCCCACGAGCGCAGACACTACAAAGAGCTGCGTTAACGTTCCATTTTACGAGAGGCCATTACGAGAGGCGAGCAGGAGCGATGCACCTACAACTTAGCTGCGAAACGACGATGAAGCATGCAGGCGCACTCGCTCAATCGACTCGGTAGCGGAGCGAGGGCGGCGTTCAACGTTCTTATGCTGGTGACATAAGCTGATCTGCACGCGCGCAGTGACGTTCCTGTTCAGCGGCTCTCTGCACTTTATTAGGGTACATTGTGCGAGCTGAGCAGAGCGGATCATCAAATGGTTGGCTAAGTCTATTTATTACAATAGTAGAGTGGCTTTGGTTGGCTATACCACACACAACTGAAATTCGCATGCGCAGCGTGACAAGTTTACAGTGCTAAACGCGTCACTGTTGTATGAATACAAGACATTCGGGTGTACCTGGAAGTCCTCTAGAGGGCGGGTAGAATGTTGGGTCCCCGGACGGCGCGAACATGGCAGGTCCCAGGGGGTGTCCGCCGGCCGGCGGCGGGGCCCCAGCTCCGAGTGCTGGGTGGTGCGGGTATTGGGGCGGGAACGAGCCCCGGTCGAACAGCGAGCCACCGTCTTCACCGCAGGCCACCTGGCGCACGCGAAGCATGAATCCTCGGTTCTCGATCGCCTCGTTCGAGTGGAACCGGAACGCGGTCTGGAAGTCTCGCAGTGGCAATTGCTCTGCGGAGAAACAAGCAGACTAATGATGAACGAGGACGTATAGGTACCCGAGTTTGCCAATTCGCATACGCTGACAGCCCAATGTTACGTTACGGGTGGCTTTTGTGCACCGGGGCATCTACAGAGCGGATGGTGTGCTTCCGCTACAGACGCAAGAGCGGAACACCTCGGATATGCACACGGTGCTCGGAACGTGGACCCCAGGTCAAAATGATGGCGCTCATTGGCCCCGAGATGGAATGAAGTCACCGCCTGGCGTACACTGGCTGAACCATGATAGTGTATGGATGGTGCGTCGTGTCGTCTGCTAGCTGCTACTTGTTTACGTGTGCGCGTACGGCGCACATATCCTTTAAAGGATGTTCCGTGTTTGTAGCACACTCGTAAATGGTGGTATGCATGTTTTTTTTTCTTGGCGATGTAGATACTCATTTGACTTTGCGCTGCTGTCTGGGCTGCATGTGTTAGTCGTGGTGTTGTGAGCTTGACAGAAGGTAGCAGCCATTATTTTCAGAAATATAGAAAACGCAATAATTTTGGCTCTTAAATAACCTAAAATTATGCGCACCATCCTCATACACGTATATAATCATGCAAAAGACCCTTGTACTAAAATGCTACGTTTTCACTTTTTCTGTGTAAGTAAGCTAAAGAACACGTTTGAAACCACGTGGCGATACTGCCACTGCGCTGTCACTCATGGTGCCTTGTCGTAGCTAAAATAATTAACTATCTTGTATTTGACAGGGAATCGAAACGAAGTAAAAGGTAGTTATATGTGCGTACAAGCGGTGCAGTAGAGCCGCGATAACCAGCTGCCTTAACTTCACTGTACATGAATATGGGCATTTTATAACCAGTGCAAGAACAGAAGAAAGTTGAGTTCCACAACTGCAGGGACATCAGAATAGGCTGAACGCAAGCCGAACACCGACAAAAAGCACCATGCATGTGCATGAAAAGAAACTGCGTTCTGCGCTCTTTTCACGTATACTATGAATGTTGCGTGTGTTTTCGTGCCGAATTGCATTGGCACGAAATTGCATTGGAGGGCAATATACTATCAGTTCACAGCAGTCAGTCATGTCGGTTCTTCAAGAATGCAGACGATAGGAACGAGAAAGAGACGGACTCAAAGTTAGGTCTGCGCACTGACAATGATATGACTGTGGATTGCCGATGTAATTCGTTGTCTACTGGAATAATTTTATTATTTACGGCATGAATACAAGATTCCCTGTAATATAAGAAAGACTGTGTTTGGTCCAACATTATAGCTGAAACTTATCTGCGCGGAACCTCAGTGCAGCCATACACAGTAACGCGGCGACGCTGCTGCCACCTAGAGCCCAATTTCGCGGTCAATATTTATAGGCATAACAAATGAATGAATGAATGAATGAATGGACTGACGGACGGACGGATGGATGGATGCTATTAGCGTCCCTTTTGAAACGAGCGGTGGGTTGCGCCCCCCAAGCAATTGTTCTTATTTTGCCTAATGTCGTACCTACCTTTAAAAAAATGACACACACACACAAATAATTCCCAACTTCAAACTTTCTTAATAACCATTGGGAACTTTGTTTTTGCACGCCTTTGTTTATGGTCTTCCTACTCATCCGCCACTAAACCTCCAATCGCCTTTTACTACTCTCTACTGCGGACAAGATTATATCCCCCTGCTGTATAGCTGAAACCAAGGGCCTCAAGGAGGCCAGCTCCAGCCCAAACTGACATCTGGGTAAATATCTTCCCGTTCTAATAAAACATGTTCCATCGGTTATATAGCTTTACCGAAGTAAGCACAAGCTTCTTCCTTGGTGTACCTCGTTTTATAGCTACGCGTTCTATAAGGCATCCTGATCTCACTTCGAAATGTAGTTTCCCTTTGAATTATCATAAATTGTTTCCTTCCCGATTTTGTATTTTACCTCTTAGTTAGTTACTCATAGCAGGTTACTTTTCAGTTGCCCCCACCCAGGAAATGGTCTCACCATCTCTGACTTTGCGTTTCGCGTTCTTTGTTAATTGCCATGTTGCTTACTAACCGGTCCCATACTTGCAGGTAAGCTTCCTAGTTCTTTTCCTCCACTGTCACTCAGTATTATTTCTACACAAATACTTGATCACTCTGGCAACCGATTTACCTTTTTTTTTCATATTCCTCAGTCTTTCCTTTTTTCTTCGAAATCAATTTTACTCTGAGCTTTCCTAACTTCAAAACTTGTCCAGCCCATATCACCCTGTACAGCTTCTATTGTAGTCTTCCCGTCAGCGCCCAGTGCGAGGCGTCCCACTGACCTTTCGTTGCCATCGAGTCCTGATTGTACAACTGATTTCGAGCAGACAACCGCATTTCCGAATGTAAGCCCTGGAACCACTGCACCTTTCCAGATACCCTGGAGCACCTCGTTCCTATTGCATCACCATATCACTCTGTGTTTCGTTATGGCCGCATTTCTCTTCTCCTCTGCTAATATTTTTTTCCTGCGTTTCTGTATATCTATTGCCTTCGTTTATTCATATACCAAGGTATTTGTATTCTTTTACCGGATGTATTTCCTGGTCCTGTATTGACACTTTCTGTTAACTGTTTTCATTGAATACCCTGAAACCTGATATCGTTTAACACTAAATTTAAATCCTAAATTCTCACCTTGCTGTCCACAGACATTAGCCAGACGTTGCAAATCATTTTCCTTGATAGCTAGCAACACAATGTTGTCTGCATAAAATAAACCTGAAAGCTGCTGCTGTACCACTGTACCCGCCTGCTTGTTTAAGACATTAAGCCCGATATTACTTCCGTCTAGCGCCCTCTCCATCCTCACCATGTACATCACAAACAGCAGTGGGGATAAAGGGCACCCATGCCTCAGTTCCTTGTTGATATCGACTTTCTCCTCACCCCTTTCCATTAAACGCAACCTCTATCTTCCAGTTGAATATCCCTCAAAAGCGGTGCACAGTCGTTGCCTAAGCCTTTCCCTTCCAGAATATTCCACAAAATGTTGCGGTCTACGAAGTCATACGCTCAGGTCATGTCTACATGTAACAATCTCCTTTCTTGTCACTCGCCGTGGTTGCTCAGTGGCTATGGTGTTGGGCTGCTGAGCACGGAGGTCGCGGGATCGAATCCCGGCCACGGCGGCCGCATTTCGATGGAGGCGAAATGCGAAAACACCCGTGTACCTAGATTTAGGTGCATGCTAAAGAACCCCAGGTGGTCAAAATTTCCGGAGTCCTCCACTACAGCGTGCCTCATAATCAGAAAGTGGTTTTGGCAGGTAAAACCACATAATCTATCTTTCTTGTCTGGATATTTCAATACACTGAATAAGAACAAAAAGTTCTCCCAATATGCCATTATGTTCTGCCCATACTTGGCATTTAATAGCATGCATTGCTAACATGTATGTTACAGATGTAATGGTCAATGGTGTATATGAGTGAACGTTATTTTTGTGCCCCTTACCTTTATAAATTAAATTTATCCTACCTTGTCGCCAACTGTCTGGTATTCGCCTATCTTGTAAGCTTCCTTCTACTGCTTTCAACAGAGCTTCCTTACTTTTTGATCCTAGTTCATTAATCAGTCTAACCTTGTCTAACGTTGTGGCTGTGCGGTTACAAATATTCTCTTCCGCATTCTTCCAGTTGAAATTTCTCTGAACCAGCTCCTTTTTTCACCTTTTTCCTGTTCATATTCTCTTTCTTCAAAATTCATCTCGTAATTGCTTTTAAATGACTGGGCTGTTCTTTTAATGCCATGTCCCTTTCCAGTTTCTTCCCATCATCATGTAGGATACTGTAACGTGGTAGTGACATTGAAGAAGGCAGAAAAACTGTTATTGGCGAAACTAGCGTATTATTGGGCGAACCTGTGGGCCCTGAAATGCAGGCTACACTCAAAGAACAACGATAGCGGCGAACACAATCGGCGATCGACGAAAATCTGATCAACAGGTCAAGCGCGTCGGCCTTCCTACACATCAGTCATCGAAGGTTCCAGAGTAATCGCTGGTCGCGTGCCTAGCGTGTCTTCCAGAAACTTCTGCACCATTCGCATCTTGCATACATGTAATCAGATTACACAAGGTTCGGCGACAACACACAGCGGATAAAATCATCCATAACATTCCAGAAACTTCCGATACATGCAGGCGCGTCCTGCAGGCGCTGAGCGATAACACTTGTTAGACGATGAAGCGCGGTGACTTGATAAACAAGTACACGTGTCAATATGTGGCTGTACTGTTCCAGACTTCCTGCCTATTAAGCTAATGTAGTTCCGAAAATACTCCAGACGCGGCCTTCTTTTTCTCACGTATTTCTGAGAACCGACATTCACTTTCACCTTTAATCTTTGCTTGAACCAGTATTTCAAGCGCATTTTTTCTCCCCGTATATATCCGATTTTCTGTCTACTTCATCCTGCGGCAACTGTTTTTTTTTTACCTGCCTATGCTCTCGTAATGCTTTCTGCTGTCCATCGATCGCTTCGCGTATCTCCCTAGTCCACCACCTTTTCGGTTTCCCTTTTCCTTTTCAACAAACGTGTTGCTTCTCTTTCCTTATTTCTCTAGTTACTACACTTAGAATCTCACTATATGTTTCCATTCTTTGCTTGACCATTCGCTAAGTTCTTTCTAGCCTCTTGTGGGTATATTTCTTATTGGTTCAGCGCTCAAATTAGGACTGGCCATTCTTCGCGACACCGACGAGAGTGCCGGCACCTTCTTCTTGCCACGCGCAAGCATGATTGGCTCCGACACTACGTCCTCCCGCACGGACGCGACCGCCTCACCCGAGGCGAGCCCTATCCACCCGGAGAGCCCTTTGCTTTCGTCGCCGGAAGCCTGCTCGTCGCCTCCGCTCAACACCGCCGCGGAGTCCACCGCACCAGACGAGGGTCCGTGCGCGACGGCGGTGGTTCCTCCCGGCGATCACGAGGATCCCGCCGACGGCCCCTCTTCCAACCACAGCCGGTCGAGAACGCCTACCCCAGTTGCTGAGGGAACAGGGCAGCACTTCCTCAGGAACTCTCCGCTGCCGCCCGCGGCCGCTGAGGACTCCCAAGCCTGCCAGCCCGCAGCGGAAAAGCCGAAAAACGCCGCAAGAAGGCGACGCCGATTCCGACGGTTCGTCGACATTGAGCCGCATTCCCCACCCGTTGACGGTGGTGTCGCTCACGATACCGCCGTCACGACCATCTACCGGCCCATCGAGCGCAGAGCCACGTTCCTGGCTCTCTCGCGGGACAGTGTCGCCGCTCAGCTATCCGCCGTGCCGGGCGTGAGGCGCGTTCGTGTCAACTTCGGTCGCAACGTGGTGGCTGTGGACGTGACACGCGGTGCCGACTCGGCGCCCCTTCTCGAGGTGTGCGTCATTGGTGACGTGGCGGTGCGCTCGAAAGCACTGCACAGCAACTCCTGTGTGAGTGTCATTTATGGGGTCGACCCTTCTTTCGACGCCCGCACAGTGAGAGAAAACCTGGAGGCACCCGTCGCGGTGCTGTCATGCTCGCGGAGTGGCGCAAGCGTCATCATCACTTTCGTCGGGAGCGTCGTGCCTCCAAACATGCGACTTTTCAAACAGCTGCGCGCCGTTCGTGCCCGTCTGCCCCGACCACTTCAGTGCGCGACCGCTGCGGCGTTTTCGGCCACGCCGGCGCCACCTGTTTCCGCGACGCCCGCTTCCTCCGCTTCGGTGAGTCGCATCCTACAGGAGACTGCCCCGCGGAGAAGCCACGCTGCGTCAATTGCGGTGGCCGACACCCTTCGACAGATCCGAGCTGTCCCGAGTGGGAGCGCGAGAGGAAGGCGGCCGTGTTGTTGTCTTCGTCTGAGCGGCCCCTTTCGAGAAAAAAAGCGCTTGAGCTGGCCGGCGCCACATCGTACGAGCCGCATACAGCCGCTCCGTCGACGTCTGCTCGCACCCCGCAGGGCCGATCTTACAGTGACGCCCTGCGTGGCCGCAACACCCAGACGGCCGCTCCTGAGCCGTTACGCGGCCCACAAACCGCTCCGAGCAGCGACCCCAGGGACGCGCTCATAGCCGCACTCGCGGCTGCACTCCGTGCCCTGCTGGTCCAGTGCCCAGCTATCGACGGCAACGTGCGACAGATGTGCGACGCGGCTCTCGCCGCGCAGGAAGCTCTGCTTCACCACGACTAGGCGCGTCACCGCGCCACATAAGCGAAGGCCACCAACTTGCCCACGCGCGCTGTTCGGGCCGCCGCCGCCGCATCTCTTTCACCCCTCTTTCAATTCCCTCTCCCACTTGTGCAGCGCGGTTGAGGTGTCCTCAACTGAGAGACAGTTACTGCGCTGCACTTAACCCCACTTTTTTCCTTCCGCAAACAAGAATCTCTCTCTCTCTTCCTCTCTTTCCCAACTACATACCCCATATTCAAAATGATGCGTTTATGGTAACTCCGTATGCTGCTATAAACTTGCTCGTCAATGAACATTTCTCTCAACTTATCATAAATTCCTTCTGTCATCAGAAAGTAATCAATGGTCGACTGCCTATTTCTGACTTCACGTGTTGTTACCATCACATTTAGGCGCCGTATTCGATATAACGAGGTTACGTTGCTCACAGAGATCTAGTATTAACACGCATTGTTTTCGGTATAACCGTCTAAATTCTGTATGTGGGCATTGATGTCACCTACAGGATAATTTCGGAATTATTCCCGAATCCCTTAATATCAGCACTTAGGCAGTTCACTAACTTTTGCCACCAACTCTTAAATCTTCTCTTTGCGCTTTTTTCCCGTCCGAAAATACGTTACACCCAGGCAAGTTTTCTTTCCACTCAGTGTGCCTGATAACCAAAGGTGCTGTTTACACTTTAAATTTACTTTTTCTCATTGGGTCCCTGATGTAAGAGCCATTCCGACTCCCCCTCCCTCTCTTCCCAATTTAGTGCTGTTGCACCCTTCCCAAACATAATTTTCAATCACTGGTGGCTCTTCTAAGTCTCTAAGGTGTATTTCTGTAACCGCATGCACACCTGTTTGTTCTCTATGTAACTGTTCCTCAATCTCTAACCACTTTAACTTTTTTTCTGGCGCCCTGCATGTTTATGCAGTCTATTGCACGGCGAGCTCTCTTCTTTCTTGTTTTCCTACTTTTTTTTGTTATTGATGGCAGTGCTAGTCTGCGGTTCCCCTAGAGCACCGTTTTCTTCATTACTACTTATCCTGCCCTCTTGAGCGCCCGTGGGCCACCCAAAAAAGCACGTGTGCGACCAGCCAGTCGCTAACCCACATCTCACTTAAGCCTCTGGTTAAAGTGAATTCCGTCTCGTTGAAAACCACCATACCTTATCTCTTCCCTGTTTACTTTCACAACCTGGAAAGCGCTTACTCTCCCTCACTCTCCATATAGCCTCATTAGCGACCCCAACCGCTGTCTCTACGCTGTGGCCCAAGCTCACTCGATCCGCCCTCCGTTCCGCACTCCGCCTATCTCATTGGCTGGCCCGAGGGGGACGCCGTGTGACGTCGTCACGGCAAATATGGCGCTTGCTCGAAGCGAAGTGGGAACGCAAGGCCCTTAAGTTGCAGCCGCGTCCGAAACAGTTTAGTAAAGATCACAATAACAAGAAAAATCGAGTTATGCAGCACCCGTGGAGATAGCCATCGAAGAAAGGAAGCCGGTGTGCCCTTCCAGACCTCATCAGTGCGTGCGATCGCCGACAGAAATAGACAGAGAGCAGGAAGTGTGGTATGTTTATGTGAACGTAGGAAGAAATATTTGAGGCAGATGAGGCCTTGCTATGTAATCGAGGCCTCGCTATGTAATGAACGAGAAGAAAGGAAACCAAGGGCACGCTTTTTATTAGTCATATCATAAGCCAACAAATCGTAAGAGCATCGCGCGCGTAATTCGAAGACGTGGGTTCGTGCCCCACCTGCAGCCAGATGTTTTTTCATCCACTTTCATTTCCACTAATTATCATTCCTTTATTTCACCTAATACGTACGTGTAGTTTTGCCTATGCTGTCCTTGGTGTCTTTGTTTGTTGGATTCTTATGATATGACTAATAAACATCCAGCCCTCGGTTTCTTTCCATCTCGCTCATTACACAGCGAGGCCTCGAATCCGGTAGCATTGATGCCTTCAGATAGCATGCGCGGGTTTATTAAGCAGTTGCCTTCACCCAAAAATATCCCGTACACATGACGCCTACGACAAAAAAGGATATTCCACATCTGCCCTCAAGTATGTGAGGTGTGGCGCTGGCTAATACTCCCACTTTTAGTTCTTGTAGATAAACATAAATACCCCAGACAGTGGATGGGAAAACGGCGCCACAGTAGCTCGAATGGTGAGAGCATCGCACGTGTAATGCGAAGACATGGGTTCGTGCCCCACCTGCGGCCAGTTGTTTTTTCATCCACTTTCATTTACATTAATTTATCATTTCTTTATTTGAATAACTAAGTACATGTTGTTGGTTTCGAATGATAAGACTGTGTGTATGTATGTATGTATGTATATATATATATATAGCGGGTCTTTCCATATATCATATAGTGTTATCGGACAGGGATGGGAGTTGTGGGGCAAATGACGCTTTTTTGATAAGACAGGCAGCGCAAGAGACACCTTCGCTGAGGTATACTTTCACGGCAGGCCAGCCAAAGCGTGGACGCACTCAATACTTCATATAAGTGAACCGGTGAGCTATCGTTGACGCGAGAGCTCATGGGAGTAAGCAAGCAAATGGACTCACTGGTCTTTCCGGCGGGCACCTGTCCGCATATCTTGTGGCCGGCCAGCTCCAGGTAATCGTGGTGGCAGCCGGCGCTGTACTCCAGGTCGAAGGCGTCGAATGTGACCAGCAGCGCGCACACGGCGTCGCTGTGTCGCCGGATGAAGTATCGGCAGTCGAGTCCCGGCCGGTAAGGGCCCGGGTAGCCGGGGCTCTCCAGCTCGAACTCCTCCAGCGCGTACAGCCGGTCGCAGCTGGGTGGCTGGTGCTGATGCTGCTGGCGCTTGGTGGCGACGTCCAAAGAATCCGACGGATGCGGATACGGCTTCGGATGGTACAGCTCGGGTGGTCCTCCACCCAGGGACGCCGGGGGTCGGCCTGCGGAGGCATGCTGGGCTGCCATCGCGTTGCTATGGCAAGCATCGCTTGTCCGGCGTTGGGTAGCCGTGTAATCCAGTCAGGGGGGCGCATAACTAGTTTGGCAAGGGCGAATCAAGCTGCCCAAGCCCTGCTTTTATTCCCTGCCCATTCAATTGGTCAGATGTGTACGTCATCACAGCATCGGGAGATTACATGGCAAGCGGAAACTTTCCATGACCCTCTTAAACATACATGGAATCGGTGAGCATGGACCCTGCATGAGCTGACACACACATATTTAAAGGGGGAAAGTTAGGAGGGACGTCGCTGCTTTGCCCCATTTCATTTTCATACCAACTTTGAAGTGACACCGAAGACCACCTTATACTTCGTTGTTTTGCTTCTCAAAATGTGAGTTCATATTCAATACACCACGTCTGAGTGATTGTACGATTGCTTAACGTTTTTCTTGAAAAACCCGGCTTACAAATAAGCCTGCTTGTACTTCCCTCGCTCCCCATCACCTATAAGGATATCATCCAGTCGCGAGCGAGCTGTTGGTGTTACTACAGTAAGTGCTACCAGATCCGTGAGGATGCGTCCTGCTTGGCTTGACTGTATTGCACCGGCTATCTAGCAGCGTCGCTGGGAAATGGATGTGGACGAGGTGGAGCTGGCCCATTAAGTCAATACATAACTCTTTCTTTGAGTGAACCCTCTCGTTAACGCAAATAGCAGGCCCGTGTCAGAGACGGAATGCTGTTTTTGAGTGCCAGGAAAAGCACCTGCCACCAAACCTGTTTTTTTTTTCATTCAAATGAAAATTTGTTCGAATAGTTGGCACGCGTAGCAGTGCAGGCCCCCAAGCGCATCCATCCATTTGTGGTCTGTACGTTAGCCCTGTCTTCTGTCACTTCAAATCGCGCTGTCCTTGTTCGCGATGTTCAGTCAGTGCCATCGAGCCCGATTTCCTGCTCTGCTCATCGTCCATGCACACTGTCACATGTTGAATGATTCCGGATAACACCGTGCTAGTGCCACGATTTCTAGAACACACTCTTGATTAAAAATCGGAGATGCAAATATGACTTCAGAATGGTTTCTATGAGAATAGCATGACACTTTTTTTATGAATGTCTGTACAGTTAACAGAAAACCACCTCCCAAGCACTCCGTACAGATGGTTAATCAGCGGAGCTGAAACGTGCGGCCCCGGTGTTTATCATTAGGTTAATCCCGACGGTTCATTAAACGACGGCTTGGTAAGCTGCCGGATCCTCGGTACGTAGTTGCTGCTTGCGCTCGGCTGTATGAACCTGTTCTTGTGCATGGAATTCCACATCGGCACGGCGTAGACGAGCTCTTGCGTACTCCTACGGAGCTGCCTGCTCCTCAGGGGTACATATGACGCGTGGCCGGATCCGAAGAAAAACTGCTGCGTGCGCGCTCGCCTGCGACGTAGAGCAACGACGTCACTACTGGCGCAGCCAATCGCGCGCCTCTTTCTCTCTTTTTTTTCGCACATGCGCATGGGATTGCGCTGGAGGAGTTTTCGGCGTACAGGCGACAGACGGATGGACGGATCGGCTAGCCATATACAGATTCGCTGTAAAAGAAGTTGACAGTCAGTCACTTTAGCATGCGCTAAACATAGGAAAGAATGGTAGGTTCGACCATGAATGGTGGCACCATTAATTTGGGTGCCTTCGAATTTTGGACACACCAAAGATCATGGGTTCCACTCCCACCAATGGTCGTTGGTCCGAGTGCAATAATTAACTTTACCTGAATTAACGTCGAAGGTCGTGAGTTCGACTCCCGCCAATGGTCGTGGGTGGCACCATCACTTTTGGTGCGACTGAATTTCGTGCCATAAAACCAGACTGTCAATTTTTCGATAACGCCGGACAACGGATTTTTCTTCCCGTGAGGGACTAGTGATCTATGCGAGTTAGTCCACGCACTTAGCATGTAAAATTAAAATTCCCTTTAGTGTTCCTTTAAAGGGGTACCGACAGAAGAAAGTTAGAGTCTGGCTTGTTCGCGTAAAACAAACGAGCGTCGTGTAAAATTGTTGCGATCTTCTTGACGAGGATATATCTTACGAGAAAAGTCCTCACCGCACAGCGATCACGTGTAGCGTGCGCGACTTACCGTCGCCTCCTTCTCCTGTGGGACAGCCGAGTTGTTTGTAGAAGCCGAGGAATCCTTTCCCGGCGTCGTGGTCATTGGATATGAAATGCATTGTCACGCTACGGCGGGGACCCTTGAAGTCCAAGATGCCTGGAGTTGACAAACGAAACAGGTCATTAACGTGAAGCCACGAGCGAGTATAGACATTTTAAGACACCGCAAACACGCGTTCTTTGCACCCAAGGTTTGCCAAGGCATATTAATTCAGCGCAGCCATATCCAAGTGCAGGATGAAGGCGTAGGAATTGTGCATGCATACCTGCTTCACCTACATCGCATTGAGCGTTAGTATAACGTGCATTTTCCTCCTGCACGACATGCTGCTTGTGTATAGAATTCTGTCATATACTCGCAGTCTTCGGAACCCGCTTTACGAAACTCCCGTGATGCACCCCCACTTTATACAGCTGTCACCCTGACTGCCTCACTTCATTTCGTGCAGTTTGCTTCCCGACTGTTATACAATTAACCTGCCCTGATGCAGTGTCATCGTTGCTCAAGCAGTGACACAATGTACGGTTTCTGTGTTTTGGCAGCAGCAGATCAGTTGATGGTTTGCATTATCATCTGGTCCTTTGCAACGCTGAGTGGTCAAGTAGTGGGCAACTCGGCCGTTGCCGTGCTCATATGCTTTTGCCTTGCCTCCGGGGTGTCGTCTCCACTGTACAAAAAACGCAGTATGCCACGGCGCGAGGCAATGCCAAGACCGACGCACGTTTTTCGTGGCTCTTGCGCTTCTTCTCAAGAAAGATGAAAGGAACATTAACGGAGAACATTAAGCCGAATTATATCGGTAGAAGTAGAATTATATCGGAATCCTTGTTTTCTGTGTCCCAGTATTTCTTGCGCAAGAAAAATGTGTCTGAATGTCCCATTGCTGCTTCTCTATTTGAATCGGCCACGCCAAAGCGGGTGAGTTGCGATAATCTTCACCTGACGTCCCTCGCTGGTGTTCTTGGTAAATTAGCCACTGCTGACGTCACATGAGAGGTACCGAGGAGAAAGGGGATTAACCGAGGGGCCCGATTTTTATTAGTCATATCATAAGAAGCCAACAAACATTGACACCAAGGACAACATAGGGGAAATTACTTGTGCTTAATAAATGAAATGAAGAAATGATAAATTAATGGAAATTAAAGTGGATGAAAAAGTACCGAGCACAGTTCATGATATAGGTGGCACCACTCCAGTATTTAGAGCACAGCTCTTAGGCGCCCATTCTTGCGGCGAGCGTTGGCGTCCTACATCGTAACCGAGCGAACGAGCACTGCGAAGGATGAGAGCGAGAGCGGAGCGGGGATGAAAAAAGCGGCGCGAGCGAAAAGAGCGCGAAGAGGAAAACGGAGGAGGAGGGTATGGCGGAAGCGTGAGAAAAGCGTAGTGACGCTCACGAGGGTCTTTGCGGCGACGATCGCTACGAGATGGCGCCAGAGTAACGGGCGTGGTCTGTGTGGAAACAAAGCTCTGTATGAGCGGACGTTGTCTGCTGCGGCTGGTGTGAATCGTGCCTACGCGTCACTCACGTGCTTCCTCTCACGATTTCTCGATTAGCGAGGCAGTCGCGCCACGCTTCACTCCGTTTGCAATGTGCTGCACGAGGCAGGTTGTCCGCGCCAGCCGTTGTATCACGAAATGCAAACACGTATATATCTGCGCTCAAATTTCGCATTAGGGAGCATCGTAGTCGTCGGGTAATCTTTTTTTTATTTCCGTAATACTGTCGCCTACAAAAGCTCTGTGCTCGCTACGAATGACGAATTCGTTATTACAGAATTCTGATCACCGAATCTAGCTCGACCTAATGTTTCCCTTTCTGTCCTTTTAAGATGGAGCTTGCGAGAAGGAGCTGCTATTAAAGTACTGATGCCTACTATACGTAATGTCCTCACAATACGCAGTCTACATGAATACTAGCAGCGACAACGTCGGAGTTTGGAATATTATGCGTCTTCCGTGAGTGCCCCACACCAAAGACAGTGTGCATGACACCCGGGCCAATGACTCGGAGTCATTCCGCATGCCAGGCGCGGTCGTTCCAAAGTAGTCCGCGCGTAAACACACTGGGGCTAAATTTTTGCGTAGTTCCACACCAGGATCGGATAATGTGTTTCCTTTTTTTATACCTATCCATTAAAACTAGGGCTCAATTTGTCAACAAAGATAGCGCGATGCAATTTTCCTTTAGCCGTCAACCCTGAGGTCCTTTAAGTATATTTCCCGTGTGCAAATGCTGCCTATATTGACAGCGTCGTCGCTAAAAATGGCGCGACGTACACAACTCTATATGACCAGCCCGAAGAATTCGACAAGGCGCCATTCGCAGAATAATACGACCACTCACGTATCTGTCCCTCCAACTGGCGGTTGCAGTAGCGGACTCCGTTGATCTCCATGAAGTCTGCGCCACACTGGCCGTCCGGGCGGTTGTTTGAGTGCAGGTTGAACTGGATGAACGACAGCTCCACCCTGCGCACGCAACAGCGGAGAGCGCAGCAACAAGACGTGTATCGAAATTTTCAATTTTAATATTATTCTTTGCTATAATTTTCATACTTGCCTACCTGAGAACATTGAACATTCGTAAAAAAATCCAGCAGACATGAGAGGGGGAGGGGGTGGAGGAGGCGGTAATAGTATCAATTTTATCGAAGTTTGCGCTAAACACACACAATTTGTGGGGTACATATGCGCATTGTATTAACGATGATTTGTGAAAGAAAGAAAACGACGAACAATAATAGAAGCTGAAACCTACAGTTTTTTTAGATTACAGTGACCTTTTCAGCGACTTGGCTGTTGCCAGTTTCGGCTGCTTTATTTATGGGGTTTTACGTGATGTAGCCACTATATAATTATGAGGCACGTAGTAGTGGCGGACTCCGGAATAAGTTTGACCACCAGGGGCTCTTTAATGTGTACCCAATGCACGGTACACGCACGTTTTTTTTTTTTTTTTGCATTTCGCCCTCATCTAAATCCGATCGCCGTGGCCGGGATTTCAACCCGCGCCATCGGGCTTAGCAGCGAAACACCAAAGGCACTACGTCACCACACTGGGTATTTTGCCTGCTTCAGGAGCTTGTCTCAATAAACTTGCTGTAATCAAGCACTCCTCTAATATGTGGTGTTTCGTGCTGCCATAAAAGGAGAGCACATGTGCAAAGGTACCATCAAATTTTCGTTATTCTACGCATTTTTTTCAACGCATTTAAATCTTTTTCGCAGAGAGAATCTATTTTCCGCTAAACATGACGCAACATTCGTGGAGTCGTAGAACGAGGAAAAACTCGTAAATTTTACGAAAAATACGGGAGGGTTGGCAGGAAGGCCTTTCGTGCTGACCTAGGAAAATTATTCAATTCAGTCAGGATTTTATTATCGTTGTTCCAGCTTCCAGTGCACATTACTTGCGCATGTGCGGTCATCTGCTAGCCTCCCAGCGTGGAAAACAGTAGGCCAGAAACGAGGCCTTCTGGCAGCCTTCTTCCTCCTCTTTACCATTAACATGGTACATTGACAGCTCCGGTGAGGCGCTGATCAGTTGTCTATATTTCCGAACAATACGTGTTTTTAGGGTTGAAACAATGGTGCATCTCCTGTCAAGGTCACCGCAAAATGACAGCAATCAGCAGCCGGTTATCTCTGGTTCTTTTCCACAAAGGGGCTGACCAAGCACAATGCGGTTTAGCTGCTCTGGTCTGACGAGAATCTGCGTATTTAGTTACGACATAGTCAACAGCCACGATATGCACGTCACGACGAGTTTCTTTAAGAAGTCCAATTTAATTTCATTGCACATCTTTGAGCTCTCTGTGTGAACAAGCTGCAGTGGCGTCTGTAGTAACTTGGCCTTTCATGAATCTACTTCAACCTCGCGGATTTTTTCAGAATTTAGGTTCACCGCTGGGCTAATGGATTACGCTGGCTTTCTTCACAGCTTACCGATCGCTTTTATTCTTTGACATAGGTTCAGAGCATTTTTTACGCTCCATTTTCTTTCAGACAGGAAACTGTTGATGGAAAACCGACCGTTAAACCTCCAAGACATCGCATCAAGAAGTGCCGATTCTTCAGTCAATGTCGGCAACCAAACACTCTGCTGACACTTGTCAGAAAACATGGTCTTACCTGCATCTGTCGGGAGCCGCGGCGATGACGCGATAAGTGCAAGACATCTGGTTAGGGTAAGGACCCGGAAATCCCTGGCTGTAGAATACGCCACTCTGGTCACAGAACTCGTACATGCACGGTACTCCCAGGGCCGGAGCTTTCTCTGCACCGAGATAATGGCGATTTAAAATGTACGAAAGCTTATATTGTCGAGGGTTCGACGGAATACGGTCTGATCAGGTAAAATCATTAGCAAAGAAGTACGTCACTGGCCACAGTGAATACAAAATCACGCTGCAGGATCCGTACGGATTCCTTGTTGCCAATGTGTACAAGGGTCCTGTACGCATCCCAGAACGTCATTTTGTTTTGGCTGTGGCCAGTGACCTGCTTATTTTCAAATGGACTGAGTTTAGCGTTATCCAAATGGTGCACGTTGATTCGTATCGGCTTAAGCATGTACCTACAAGTGAGCGTTCCACATTCCCAAGTTGCAATGTGATGCTAGCCCGCTGCGGTACCCCACAGTTCAGCAGCGTCATACATGATAGACAAACTCACCGCTTATCACGCCTCCTCAAATATAGGAAGCATAGTATAAACAAGCAATATGAATAAAGAGGCAGAGAGAAACAAGGAAACGCAGGGAGGTTAAACAGAAGGACGTCCGGTTAGCTACTCTACACAGAAGAGAGGCGATAAGGGAGTGAAAGGAGAAGCCAGAAGGAGAGAGATAGTTCACTCGCACAGTAGTAGACGTAAGGCGTCTCTGTAGTATACTGTGTGGCACTGCGTAGTATTGTGAAGATGGTAAATGTATAGGAAAAAAATTACGCGAAATGACAAGCACTGATATAGAAGAAAATGTATAGTACTTACCGAAACGTCGTTTTTTACACTTTCATATCCGCCTACTTTCCTACGCTAGAGTAATGCCGCTTTTTTCTGCGCTAATGTCTTTTCCTTCTGTCCTTGCTTCCTAAATAAAACTATATATATATATATATATAATATGGTAACATCAATGCTTACCGAGTCCCGTAACCGGTGGCAGTCGCGAGCCACACTCAACCTGGCGAGCCTTGATGTGAAAGCCAGGCCGGCTTCCGCCCTGGTCGGACCGGAAGCGGAACACCATCTGCGAGCTGCTGAAATGCACCAACCCTGGGCAGCGAAAAAGCGGCACAGAGCAATTTCATTCAATATGAAACTCTTAATTGGCGTAACAGGCAAGACTCACTCTTGGAGCCTGGAGGCAGGACACCGCACACGCGCTCCCCGTCGATCTCGAGGAAGTCCGAGAAACACTCGTTGTCCTTGTCTACGTCGAAGTCGATGAAGGTGAACTCTACGCTGCAGATGTCGCGCGAAGCCTGTGAGCACAGAAAGACAGACCCGCCAGCCTTTACAGAAACAAAGGAGTCCGGCAAGCGGGCGTATGGCGCGGCCGTAATATCTATCTACAGCGAAGTACCATCTCCCTCAGCTAAGTATCAGCGAAATATCAACCCCTATCCACAGCTAGGGTGAACACGCCAGCGAATTGCATGCACGCTCAGGGATGCGCCCGCTGTGGGCGTAGCAAGGCAGAGTACCTATGCAATATGCAGACGAGCAAAGAGGAACGTTTATTGTAAAGCCAGCAAACTTAGCACGCACGAAGAGTCACACATGTCACGCATTTGTGTCTTTGTTTTAATGCGGCACATCACAGTATGTAAACATTCCTCTAGTATGCACGCTTGGTCCATTCATACTTTCTGTGAGGTTGCTATGGTTAGTCAGTCGACGGTGTGTTTAGACGTGGGAGGACTAGAGGCGAGTAGAGATTAAAAAGGTCGTCGTTGTCACTGGAGTACTGAAAAGTTCTGCAAGCGAGGCCTCAACTGAGAGCTTCGACGTACTGGCCAATTTTCCTGCCAAATAAAATTTTAAAGCGGAGCTTTCTTTGCCTCTTTCTTCGACTTTTCCGCTGCTACTTCTGCTGCCATTGTCTCGCGTGCCGCGTTGGGGGTGGTTCAGAGCTTGCATATGCACCACAGGAGCGTGACAGAGAGGAAAGGCGACACGAGAAACTTCATTGGACCTTTCCACCACGTCGCATGTGCAGAATGGCCTCTGGAGGTACCTGGGCGTCGCTACAATACCATCCCTACGGTTGTAATGGCAGAGAGGATGGCAGAATGGCAGAGAGGATGGAGGGAGAGGACGCCGAGAATGAGTAGAACTGATGCAGTCACGAAACGGCAAATAACAGCCTTGTCACTCTTCGCTCGCAGCTCGCATACATGGGCGTAGGGTGTGAAAGGGACGTAGGACGCAATAAAGCAAGAAAACGCTAATACTACAGAAATGACAGCGGCTGCGAACAAACTGGATAAATTTAAGTTCAAGGTGCCGTACGGAGTCTGGTTCGGGAACTATGTTCGTCGGGGTAGATGCCACAGAACGCGAGAGGAGAAACGCATTGCAGATTTCCAGAATTTCCTCGATGTATGCGGTCGTCGTGCCCTTGTGCCCTTGTTGACGTGCTTGAACTCCTGGCTGAAGCTGGTCAGCATCACTTTCGCTTTTCCTCCATGCAGTCGAGCGATCCCTCTTGCGACGCAAATTTCACGATCGAGCAGTAGACGTTGATCACCCTCAACACGCCTTCTACGTCTGGGTATGTTTCGGTGCCGACGAAAATAACAATCCTGGAGCGAGGTGGGATGCTCACTTGATCTAGCACACTTAATGCGCGATGACTACGAGAACTCTCCGGCGGTATCACTTGATCTTCTGACAGCGTTATCGACTTCGACTTCAGGTCGATGATTGCTCCGTCTTGGTTCAGGAAGTCCATGCTGAAAATGACTTCTCGTGAACACTGTTCCAGGATAACGAAGGTGGCAGGGTAAGTTCGGTCATGAACGCTAATTCTTGCAGTGCAGATTCTAGTCGGCGTTATGAGGTGTACTCCAACTGTCCGGATTTGAGGGTCTTCCCATGTAGTCTTGCTTCAATTGGGCGGTAAGGGGTCCCTTCATCACGGAGTAGTCGGCTCCTGTGTCCACTAAAGCGGTGACTGCGTGGCCATCTAGATACACGCCGAGGTCGGGAGTTCTTTGTCTTGTCTTACAGTTAGGTCTCGGCGACGGATCACGGCTGCGTCGTGTTGACGTGTGGCTGGAACGTCGCGTCGTCAGGTCTTCTTTTGTCGGCGTATTCCTTGCTTCTAGGCTTCGTCGGGATGGCGCCGTCTTGTTGGTATATCGTCGAGATAGTTTTTGCGGCGTCCTTGTCGGCGGCGGAGGATCTTCGTCAGTTCGATGAAAAGTAACCGCACCTCCATCGGTTACTGCTTTTACTTTTCCGGATATGGGCTCGCAGACCGGCCCCGGGCTGGGCCAGTGTATGGTCGGCATTGTGGCGACAGGTAGCAGCCTAGTGACGGCGAACGGGACGGGACGGTCGTCGAGAACTGCACTGAGTGGCGGCGAGGTAGTCGGCGATGTCACGAGGGCGCTCCCCAAGCTGTGGACGCGGCGCGTTGACGGCGAACCCTCGCAGTCCCAAGTCGAAGTATGGACATTGGCGGCATATATGGCCAGCTTCCCCGCAATGGTATAAGAGGGGGCGGTGGTCGGGGGCGTGCAAAATGCGTTTCGCTGGCCGACAGGTGCGCGAGGAGGCGGCAGTGGTGGCGGCGGCGTCATGAAGCCCTGGCGCGGATGCGGAGAGGGAATCTGGCGGCGGCCGGCGGCGGCGTATGTCACCGCTTCTGGTCATGGGGCTATGGCGATGGCGACAATTTGCCGACCTCTTCTTTGAAGATGTCGACAATTTAGGCCACCTGAGGCTTCTGCAGTTCCTCGCGAACGACCGCTCTGATGGTCTCTCGCATGTCTTCACTGCCGAGTGGTTGAACATCGGTGTAGTTTCGGCGGTTATATTGCCTTGTCCGCATATAAAGCGTCTTCTCAATGGTTGTGGCTTCGCAAACGAATTCAGCAATAGTCTGGGCGGGTTGTGTATCAATCCGGCGAAGAGCTCTTGCTTGAGACCCCTCATCAAGAGGCGAACTTTTTCTCTCCTGGCATATCGGGGTCGGCGTGTCTAAACAAGCGAGTCATCTCAACCGTAAAAAAATTACAACCATTCCACTATGTGAAGATTGAATGGCAGCGAAAGCTGACGACAGTAAAAGCTCTCAAACGAAAAGCAAAATGCTTTCGCTGCCATTTCATCTTCACAGATTGGAATGGTTGTCATTTTCTGCGTTGCGAATCTGGCTTCGTTGCTCGTTCGTATATGCCCGGGCTCCCGATTGTCGTTTTCGTTCAGCATCGCGGGAGTGTTCTTCATCGGTGGTGGTTTCCCGCTGGCGCAGTTTACATTCTCATTGCTGTTCCCTCCGGCGCTCCTCGTACGCATGTTGTTCTTCGGGTTTACGAGCTATACGTGTCCACCCCATCGATAACGCAGCTGTTTTTAGCCCAGATACCTCTCCTGCTTATATACTGCGATAACCTTGACGTCGCGATATTGTTTACGGTGAGCGTTTCCGCACTTTGACATTTGCACCGCGGCACTGCACCCGTATGGGTTTGTTAGAAGTCGCTAAGTCTGTTTTTATTGCCGGACGCCGGAAAAACTACAGAAGGTTAGTCATATACAGCTTTCGCAGTAAAATCGTGATGTTCTCATTGGCTATAGCTGCACTCGGGCTTCTAGCCTAGTTTCAGCCCTTTCCTTGCGCACGACGCTCTTAAAAAGTCTGCAGGCAGCCGCTACGGAACAGGTCCCTTGTTGTCATGGTTGACTACCGGTTCTCAAACCACGTTCTGGCAGCGTCTTCTAAGGCGAAATATACATGCCGCACCTTGTCGTCGGAGTCCCAGTTGTTGAAAGTAGCGATTCGTTCATAGGTCTCCAGCAAGGTTTCTGGGTCTTTAGATGATGATCCATAGAAGGTTGGTGGGTCCCGAAGCTGTTGCAGTAGAATGGGGGTCGCTGGGGCAGCCATTGGGGTTGCTGACTTAGGTTTGATCCCTCTGGTCTTCTCGGGAAGAGGTCCGTATTCCGGTAGCAGTTCTTGCTGCCTACGGCTAGCTCACTGGTCCTTGGCGACGTTGGTGTTGTCCTCGGATTTCGGACTTAGATCGCGGCTTTGCGGGGCGTTGGGTACATGAACGGACTATAGCACCTCCGCCTGATGTCACACAGTAGTTACGGTGAAGAAAGCAGCAAAACTGGGAATGACGAAACTAGCATTTTATTGGGCGAACCTGTGCCCTCAAAAACAGGCTACACTCAAATAACGGTGATAGCGGCGAACACAATCGGCGATCGTCGAAAATCTGCTCTGCCGGTCAAGCGCGTCAGCTTTTATACACCAGTCATCGAAGATTCCAGAGTAATCGGTGGTGCCCGTGTGTCTTCCAGAAAGTTCTACGCAATTCGCATCGTATAAGCAATCATATTACACACGCTTCGATGACAACAGAACCATCGATAACATTCGGGAAAGTTCCGAAACATGTGGGCATGTCCCGCGCTGAGCGATAACATTTGTTAGACGGTGAAAAGCGCTCACCCGAAAAAAGATAAACAAGCACATGTGTCAATATTGAAACAAGGAAACGAGTCTCCACAGAAGAGATATTCAAGAGATGAAATATGTGCCAGCAAAGCGATTGTTAGAGTGCCGTAACAGGCATAGTAAGATACATGCCCCATCTTTCCGGGTATGTGCAACAAGGATTATTCTAATGAAAGTAGCGGGAAAAACGTATTGCCTAACTTGGGCTAACTTTCTACAGAGAAACTACAATGGTCATATTCGTGTTTCTCAGCTGCTCGGCATGAATTCCGTGCCCGACATGAACCGGCGGACGACATATAGGACGACATATAGTATGTCTATGACGTCACAGGTGTAGCGGAAGAGCATCGGCACCCGCACACTCCAATTCTCCAGCGGTGTTCCGAATCTCGGAAGCTGCACACAAAGCCAGGCAAGCTGATTCGCCTATGCGCAGCGCTTGTCGAGCCGCAAAGGAGCCAACTCTGCGACCTTCATAAGCAAGAACTAGAGGAGCCAGGCAATACTTCATCTAATGTTCGCTACAGCTCTTACAGCATCGAATGCCCTAGTTTACCGCCATTGTCGAAACTTCGAAGGCAGCATTTAATTCGAGGCAGTGCCTTCTGCCGCACTGATGGCCTCGAGAGAGCTGAACAGTGAAAGCAGCTTCACTTCTTCAACGTATATTTTCAGTCTGTCCAAAATGCTACACGTGAGCGTCTTAACAGTCGTGAAGCAACAGCGGCGGAGCGCCAAGCGGCCGCTTAATTTTTGGCGCACTTACATGCGCGAGTTTTAAGTCACTCTTTATTGGGCCACTGACCTGAAAGACGATGTACTTGCAGTCCAGATTGGGCGGGTATCCTCCCGGGTAGTTTGGGCTGCGCACGTCGAACAGCCGGTTGGTCAGAATCTTGTCGCACTTGTGGTGCTCCCGGTGTTGGCCATCACCTCCGACGCCCAGGGTCGAGGTAGTGAAGCCCCCCTGCAGGGGCCTGAAGGGCGGCGGCCGTGGCGACTGTGCCTCGTCTTCGTCCACGCACTCGACCTGGCGCAGCCGAATGCGGAAACCTGGTCGAGAGTTGGCCGCATCCGAGTGGAAGTGCAGCTGCTTCTCGTTCTCCTCGAAGTCGTACATGCCTGTGAACCGTGGAGCGTGCGATGCTGTCACTCACGCGCACGTGTACTAGACTTTCGCCACGTCTATATTACAGAGAAGACCTATCGCGGACACGACAGGGCGAACGAAACGAGCATCTATACCACATGGGTTAGCAGGTTTTAACGTTCCATATATAGGGTGTCCTAGCTAACTTTAGCCGCGCTCTTCGTGGAAAATAGGAGATCGAAAATACACGGTGCAAGAGACGATTTTAGGACATACTCTATTCGGTCATCAGAGGTCTGGCAACCGAACACCGTAGGTCCGATAATTGTATCTTGCGCCGTGTGTTTGAACCTTTCCTTTTCGTTGAGTAGCTTGGCTAAAGTTAGCTAGGACGCCCTGTATCGACCTTGCAACGTAGTTGAAGGCTGCGGATTAATTTTTCCCACGGCACCGAAGCTGCAGTAAACAGTCTTTGTTTTTATTGCGATAGCAACTATAGCGACACTTCTGGCGAATTTACGCAGTCGTCATCGCCGTGATGTTCCGTATAAAGTCCTAGTGCTATAAGGCCCTATTGCTCACTGCGGCGCAGGATGCTGTGGGTGTGTGAGATGGTGAGCTGAGAAGTATGGTTGATGCGCGCCGTCTTCCCGCTCGCCCAATGTAGCACGTGAACGCCGGAGGGCTGAGCGTGGTAGCGCGCTCGTTATGTCGGAGGTAATGTGTGGTGGCTATAAAAGCTAGGCAAGCCGAGATGGCTTGTGGCTTCGTATATGCGCTGTGTTTTCGCGCTCCTAGTGTTGGATGTGCCGTAATCTCAAAGTTCGGAGACGTGTTGAAGATAGAGGCAACACGAGGCGCTCGCTCGCCGCTGCTGCCCCTCTTCATCAGGCCAGCGCAGCGGGCGTCTGTAGTGATCGAGCGAGAAGTGTTCACGTTTGCCTGTGCGCGCGTGACACCATGCTTGTTAACTTAGTAAGCGAAAGTTTACTACAGGTTATACTGCCGATGATACTAGCAATCTTACTTCGTATAGCTGTCTAATAATTTGTTATCGCAATTAATGCTACGCCTTTTCGGCGAAACTGCCATTTTTTCGTTTTATTTTCAACATTACTGAAGTTTGGCTGCCGTGGACGTATTGCTACATAAAGCTGAGCAACTGAGCGCCACAGCCGCTTATGAATCTGTCCTTGGCTATCGCTGGCGTTATCTAAAGGACATATTTGCCACTGTAGGCACAAATACCGAGCAACAAACGTAACCAACCATGGCGCAGCCCTTGTCCTCGTTTACGTTTCTTGCTGTTTATTCGTCTCTATATAGCGGTAAACGTGCCCTTTAGCAGTTCCTAAGCAACCACGGCATGTAGACATCATCTACAGAAGAAAACAAACTACTAGACACGCCGCGTACCGTGCAGGTTTCTGCAATGGTTAATTACTTTGGAACAGGGATAGGCAAATGCCAAATAATGTGAGAAAAGCATTGAGGTCGCTCAGAACACCAGTACCCCTGACCTGCTACTATGCGCTGACTGTGGAAGGGGAACGGAGTGATAAATGGAAGGTGTGGTGATAAAAAAAGTCCCAGTTTTGCCAGAAAGGCCAAGCACCCATTGCGATAGCGAATTAGTGTATAGCTCTATGAAGTAATGATAGTAGTTTCCACGGTCGTATGGGTGGTCTTTCCACTCTGAGTTCCACTGGGCTGCATGGCAAAAGTGCCAGAAAGAGCTCCCATCCAAAACAGGCAGTGGCTATTGGGAAGGCCACTGTGGCATGTGATTGCATCATAACGCAGGCAGTTAGCATTCCCATTGGGTTGATGGAAATATGATCGTGGACCTTCCCTTTATGCTCGCGCTAAGAAACTATATTTGATATTGTGTTTAACTCACTCTATCAAAAAGACCAGGATTAAGCGAACGAACAACCAAAAAAGGAAAAAAAGTAGAAAAGCAAAATCTCGGCCAACGATCGATGCTTTCACGAGCGCACGTGACGTACGAGAGGCGCGCTGTGATCGCGCGAATCGGGAGATGCTAAAAAGCACCGTCGTTCGCGGGGCAGTTGGTTCGTGGCCTAACCCCCCCCCCCCCCAAAGATTTGTGCCATTAAATGAAGTATCATCGTCAGCAGCAGCGGCATTTCGTATTCTACGACAGCACCACTAGTGGACCGATCCACGCATGTCTAAATTGGCCAGGCGTCAACTTGAAGCGTTTTGTAGCTTGTAAAATCCGAACACATGAGGTTCTTCCCCTTTTGATCGGGACCTCTTGAATGCAGCCGAGTACAATTTCGCTTTGCTGGTTGCCGCCAACAACGGCTCATAGTGAGTGCAACGATGCGTTTAGGGCAGCTTAGCGTCAACGTTGCGTGTGTTCAATAATGCGTCTTTGAGGCTAGGAGGTCGTCAGCTAGATTATCAAGGAAAACTTAAAATCAAATAACGACGACGGAAAAGGAAGCCTCTATGTTCCCAAACTCAGCCGATCACCGGGAAAATCCTCGGACGAGTGCCAGTATGAAACGCCTTTCCTTTCGAAGAATGGATCATTGCACCAGTGATCCCAGGACTTTCCGTCATGCTTTGACGGTTATATTACAGTACTCAACTGGGATATTGAGGCAATCGCGAGGTGCTACTTAGTGCTCGCACAGTGAGCCAGATCGAATAGTGCAGATGCCAAAACATACAGGGACGATGGGCACAGCATATCCCTATCTCCGTTCAGCGTGGACTCCGTGGCACGGCTTTGCGGGCGGATGGAAGCAGCCGCACGCGATTGCTTACAACTCCGCTCTTACAAGGTTCCGTAAAAAAACTGTGTTGAAAAGTATTAGGGAGGGCACGCCCTGTAATGCAAGAAATGTACCGTAACTGTTGTAGAAGGTGTGGCCTGGCACGTAAAGTTTGACCTGAACCCATATGCGTTTGAAAAAAAAATAACTGCTGAATAAAACTAAAGACTCGGATGTATTTTGATAAACACAGAATAAAAATATTTAATTTAATTTTAGTAGCCAATCATCTTTTTTTTATTGATATGTAACTGTATGATAGATTGGCGTCTTTTATGGCTCCGACGACTCCTCCTCGCAGGGCAAGGAAAACTAAACGCAAGAACAATTTAGGCAGCCATATAGCATAGACATTTGCGAAGCTCCATGCATGAGTAAATAAAGGCACAGAAGAAACTGAAAGGACGCTAAGAGATACACACATAGGTCCGTAAAAAACAAAAGAGTCCGAAAACACGCATATAAGTTGAGAGTGTTGCAGAGTAGTCGTCTGATTAATCTACACATATCTACATAAAAACCGCAAACAATACATAATAAAAATAAGTCACGCTTTTTCAATAGCAATAAAGGTACTGTAAAACGCATCTCACGTTGATCGTCGACGGTAATGCGATTACCATTCGAGCAATGCAGACACACACTTTTGCTGAAGTGACGTTAATTTAAAATCTGAGACTTCCGTTGCTTCGGCTACATCTGACATCCACTGTTCCCGGTATGGGCCTACTTTGCTGTAGCAGTCACATGTCAAGATTATCTACTAGTATGGCGGCATGACGAAGAATGTCCGACGACGCAGTGAAGATGATGAGATGATGCAGAAAGGTATGGCATCGATGAAACCACAAAAGCGGTACAACGACAGCCTAACTATAATGGGATGATAAATGGGATGATGATTCTGAAATTATGACAATGGTATAACGATGACGCCTTCACGACGACGGTATGAGGACAATGAGATGGCGACAAGTCTATGAGAACAATGGAAGATAAGTGCATGACGAGAACCAGATGACGAAGGTGGACTGACGACGATGGCACGACCCTGACGGCATGGATACAGCGGTGTTAGAACAGATGCATGACAGCGACTGTTTGACGACGACACAGTGACGACGATTGCATGACAATGTTTACATAATCAAGATTGAATGGCGGTAGCATGATTACAATAGAATGACAAAAAGAAATGACGTTGATAGAACGACGAAGCCGCTGTGACGACAATGGAATGACGTTTCTGAAGTGATTACTTTGATAAAACGACAGCGTGATGACGACAGCATAACAATAATAGCATCATGACGACTGTGGGGTGCTGATGGCGTGATGACGACGGTGTGGAGAGACTTCGATGAGGAAGTTAGAATGACGACGATAGAACAGCCATAACGCATAACGACGACGGTATGTCAATGAATGCATAGCGACGAGGCAGTGAATACGATGGCATGACAACTTCCAGAGGATGACGACGACTGTGTCACGAAGACTGTGTGACAACGATAGCGTGATGACGACAGCATGAGAAAGTCAAACGGCGAAATTGGATTCCTCACAATGAAACGATGAAGACGGTTGCCTCACAATGACGGTATGACAACTAATACATCACGACAGTGTGACAACACTGGCGTTACGAAGACGGTATGACGATAGCCATATGACGGAGACCAGGAGCACATAACATAGTGTTTCAATATCTTACGCAAATGGGGCCAGGGAGTCAGTATAGAAAGCGTCATGACAAGGGCATGACAAGAGTGAGATGACGAAGCTGGAAAGACGAAGCTGAAATAAGCACGATGGCATCACGACCACGAGCCCATACGTAGTGGCCCAAGCTGATAGACAACTTGGGTTACTGAATTGGCATAGAAGGCGTGATGACGACGGCATGACGAGAGTCTGATGACGAAGGTTGAATGGCGGCGACAGCACGACCACAACGACACAACGATGACGGTATGACAACGCATGCATGACAGTGACTGTTGACGACGACACAGTGACGACGATAGCTTAACAACAGCGATTGCATGACGAGAGCATAATTATGACAGCATGACAAAGAAGTAATAACGTCCATGGAACGACCAAGGCAATATGACAATGGCAACATGATCACGAAAAGATGACGTTTCTGAAGGGATGACGATGGGAAAACGATAGCGTGACGATGACGGCGTGACGACGTACGCGGAAAGAACCAGCGACAATCGCTTGCTTCATAACCATGCGCAGTTACCGTTATAGCATAGGACAGATGAGGCAATGCAAGAGGTCGTAGCTGTTTGTCGATTGTCTGCGCCATATCTTCTTGCGTACTTGTCGGCCACATTCACCGCGATGAATTGTGGGTGAGGTTAGAAAAAACAAGAGCGACTTATCTAAACCATACATATGGAAGATCGGCACTGGTTAGATTGGGATAAAAAAAGTCACAGTTTAGCACGAAAGGCGAAGCACCCATTGCGATAGCAAATTAGTAGATAGGTATACGAAGTAAAGATAGTAGCTTTATCGGCCGTGTAAACTTGTAAACACTCGCTTACTAACTAAATTAACAATGATATAATGTGTAGGCGAGACTGAACGAGGACGTAGAAAGAAAAAGAGACACAGAAACAGCGCTGTCTCTATGTGTCTGTTTCTCTCTACGTCCTCGTTCAGTCACGCTTACCTACACATTCTATCAATGTTTCAAACCAAGCAGCCGGCCAACGTGCTTTAACTAAATTAACAAGCACGGTGTCACCCGCGCACAAATCATGAACACATCTGGCTCGGTGAGCGCGGAAACTCGGCTGTCAAAATGCTGGAGTGAGGAATCGCGGCAGCAGCGAGCGATTGACCTTGCGCCATCTTTGGCTTCAACGCGTCGAAAGCACAGCGCATACGACGCTACCGACACTACGCGCACTCTGCAAACATCGCAGTTGAGGACCGCACGGGCGTGCACTTTGGCCACGTCGCAGATCGCAACGCGCCCCTACAGCGTCCACCATTCACGTGCCCAATGCCGTAGTAAACGCCACGGTTGTCTTCATTCTGTACGGAGCGGCGGACGAGGAGAGCATGGAGGCACCTAGCAGCCGCTGGAGAAGAACGCCCCTCCTCCCTCCGCCGGACTCCCCTGCCTCGTCCGCGACAGGAGAGGGTACGCTTCTGGCCCGCGTTCCTATCTCGCGCACGCGATATTAACGCGATAGCGTTAACGGCTCCATGTTGCAGAAAACTGGACGTCGGCGTCCAGCGTCAAACGCCCATTCGGCAAAAAGATTTTCCAACCACCCATACCCAGGCCCTCTATGTGGCGCAAGGAAGTTACTGAAATAATTGAATTTCTCAAGCTAAAATGCGTAGAACATTGTAAAGTACGACTTATACGCAATCTATGGACATGGTAGCGTCCACTTGTAATTTCGATAAACAAGAGAATATAATTATGTTACGCGAAAACTCAAAGAAGCCCTTTTTCGAGCTTTTCTACCATACATAGCCCGGCCACGGCGGCTGCCATTCGCGCGCGCCGGCGCGCGACTATCTTGGAGGCCACAGAGCAGCGTGCCCGCTTTCTTGCAACACCCCCATACGGCGCTCGCCTCAGCCGCATCGTGGCGGAGGCGAGCGCCATCTCTTATTTTTTTTTCCTTTTTTAACCTAGGTAGGACATTAGGCAGTATAATAGCAAGAGCTTCGTGGCGCAACCCACCACCCCGTTCCAAAGGGGACGCTCATAACATCCATCCATCCATCGCGGCCCAAGCAAAGGCCGCGTTTCTACCAGAAAGCCCGCCTTCGTGCATAGGGTTCGCTGCCCAGCGTTTCCCGGTAAGCATTACGGTTACATATGCTCCAGTTGCCGGGAAGCGTGAGAAGCATCAGGCATCTTTGAATGCTATCACGTTCCACGCTTAAGCGTCCTTCAAATTTTTTAACCGCGTTCGCCGGCTCACTGTCGCACCCTTTCACTCGTACATACAGCATACGGGTGCGCGGCGACGGTTTTATCGCCCTTGGACTGTGCTAATTAAGCTGGATCCACACGACGGGCCGGACCGCGCTCCAGTCCGCAAGAAAATGTGACGTACATAAGCTGCACTCCCCGCGGTAGCCTAGAAAGGTTATGGCGTTGCGTTGCCGAGCTCCAGGTCGCGGTTTCGATCCCGGCCGTGGCGGCCGCATTCCTATGGGGGTAGAATGCAAGAACGCTTGTGTACCGTGCTTTGAGTGCGCGTTAAGTAGCCCTATGTTGTCAAAATTTACCCGGAATCCCCCACTACGGCATGCCGCATAATCAAATCTTGGTTTCCGTACGTAAAACCTCAGACTTTAATTTAAAGTTTAGTTTGCGTGCGGCATCGTTTTGTGCGGCGCGATTCGGGGTCCAGTCATGCTTCTCCGCGGAGTTCTGTCAGTTGTGTGAATTTATAGCTTGAGGAGAACAAGGGGAAAGGCGAGGAAGGAAGGGGACGAGATAGATAGATAGATAGATAGATAGATAGATAGATAGATAGATAGATAGATAGATAGATAGATAGATAGATAGATAGATAGATAGATAGATAGATAGATAGATAGATAGATAGATAGATAGTGAAATTTTTCTCGAGGAACTTACCCGATGTGTTGCGAGAGAAGATCCCGCATAGACGCTGTCCGTCAACGTCCAGGTAGTCGTACTCGCAGTCGGTGCTGGACTCCACGTCAAAGCGCTCGAAGTTCATCTCAAGGCGGCACACTGAGGAGCTCATCTTGCGCACCGTGTACCTGCGTGGGGTGAACGAGGCCGTGCCACGACCAGGGTCATCAATTGGCTAACATGAAATGCCCAGCGTAGCGGAAGCTCTACACGAGACGCTCGGCACGCATTTGCTTTTGTCGCCGTCATAGTAAAGTGCTTCCCAATGACGTTTCTTCAGCAGAACAGAAGGCTGAGCGAACGCCGTAACTTGTGGAATGCAAAAAAAATTTATTGATGCGAAAGCATCAAATGGTCCATTGAGCGAGAAAGCTGGCGTCTACCTGTCTTCTGTGCAAGCGAAAAACGACCTAAATTCTAATTGGCTGAGATGCCACGTCACGAGCGTGCCTCGACGGGAAAAATGGAATACCTACTGATGTGTCCTAGCACGCCAGGTGTTGCGTGAGGGGAGAGGGCACCGCCGTGACGCCAAGTTAGCTTCGCTCTCACTCTTGGAAGCCTGAGTTAACCGCGCGTTCTTGCCGGGCAAGCTCTCGCCTGCGTTCTAACTGCGCCTCGGTAAGGCCAAATCAAAACGTGTGACGCCAACGCCTTCAAGACAGATATATATATATATATATATATATATATATATATATATATATATATATATATATATATATATATATAGAGAGAGAGAGAGAGAGAGAGAGAGAGAGAGAGATTTTATGGCAGTCGGGCAAAGTAGCATGACGTCATGGATCGAAGAGCAGCGGCCTTGTGCTATCTAGGAGGCGTTGGCCAAGCGTCTCAACTCGCTCGGTTGCTCGTGAGGAGTTCATATCTCGAAGGACCACTCAGCGGCGTTCAATTGGCCATTAATGCTTTCGCATTCACGACGCATAAGAAGTGCTGAAGTGTCCTCGGATTTTGTAAGCGAAAAATGGACTGGAAGATCGGACACGGAAAAGCCGACTACACCACTGCATCTGTAATAGCCTTATACGCCTGAACAATTTCCCGTCAGTGACTGCGTTTGGCGTCAGAGCACTGATAAAAACGCATATTTTTTTTTTCTCAAAACATCGTTTTTCACAGTCACATCAGTCATGGAATCGTTGCTTGGGAAAACATGTACGAACTTCACGTTTTACCGATACGGCACATTTAGAATCAAGACATCCGCATGATCACTATAGAACATCTAACTATACTTCTATGGACGCTTCCGCATACACAGCAATAAAGAAACAAAGGAAAATATACCCAGCTCAGTGATATCATCATTCGTACCTTGTAAATAAACACCTACACATATTTTTACAATAAATTCTGCCATAGTTATATTTGTATTATTGAAATTATAGCGTGCATTATGTGCACTAAATGTACAGTTATCGGCGAGCTTTATATTCTGTTAGCGTTCTTAGCCTACATTAGCCATTCTGTCTAGCCTCTTTGCGCCTACTCATTGAGAATAGAAAAATGGTTCACATTTCGCCGGCGCTTGGCGGAATCGAACTCGCGTCTAGCGGATTCCTCAAGCGCAGCATTCCGATGCATTGGCGCTGCGCATGAACGCCCGCAGGCAGCGAGGAATTAAATCTCAGAGTTTGCACGCACCGGCAATCTCTAAGGCGGTGCACAAACAGGGAGACTTTGTATACGCAGTGCCAGATGGCGCAGCGTATCCAGAGAGAAGCGCGAGAGAGAAGCTCGGCTACTGCACACGGCTCATAGATGACGCGTTTCGGAGGTTGTAATACGGTGTCTTGCTATGTAAGGTGCATGCTAATCGCATTAACGATCGACGATCATAGTGAGATGGGTTCTGCCGGGATTTATTTTTTTCAGTTTTTTTTATGTATACACGATTATCACTTATGATTTGCAATACTTATTTCTTCTTGATTTATTTTGCTGTTTATTACCCACCATTCTGCTATTATAGTGGCTGTATTGTCAGTATTGTGTTCGGTTCTCTATTGCTGTGTGTGCCGACAGCACTAGTGTTCACCTGCATATAAACTAGGTACACTTTAGCATCCTCGATCGTGTTTCTTCCACGGCGCCAGCTCGCAATATCACAATATGTTATTGTTTAGGGTCCCAGTGCAACCTTTGATTTCTGGTTCCTCTCCCGCATATTTCATTACCTCCATTTCGTTAAAGAAAGAACAATTTTTTTTTATTAAATGTATTTGCATGACATGATAGGCAGAGACATGGAGCGCCATTTCCGGGCACTCGCTGGCGATGTTTCTATTTACCTGCAGTCGAGGTTGTTGCCGTAGTTTGCCGGGTAGTTGGCGCTGAGCAGCATGGCCTCGGGTTTGTGGATGGTCTCGTCGCACTCGCCCTCCTCGTCGCCCGGGGGAACTCCGCCTCCTCCGGGTGTCGAGGCCGGCTCGTCGCACTCGTTCTGCCGGACGGCGATGTGAAAGCCGCGGTCGCTCTGCGAGTCGTCCGTGTGGAAGCGCATAACCTTCTGCGGCTCCCGGAAGTCCATCAAGCCTGCGAGGTTTTACGTATGCTGGAGGGTGGCGGGTTGTTCCGTCTGTGGGCCCAGCGAATGAACGACTCACGTGCGCGACGCCCGCGGAATGTAAACATCGGAGTCTTTCTGCTGCCGCGTCGCGCGGAACTTTTCGTTCTAGGGCGAACGTGCCACGTTTTGCAAACATGTTTGCAAAAGGTGGCACGTCCCGAAAGCGTTATTTTCCGCGTTCTCCAGTTGCATCAACTTCGACGAGCTCGTCGATGCCTCCTTCCCTTAATTAAGTTTTCCGAGGCACTCGAGAAAAAACCCAGGACGGCAAACGCGAAGAATGCGCAGCTGTGCGTTTACATGTCATGATGGCATTACCCGATATGCGAGGGTTACGATACGGAGTAATCGAAGTGCATGTGGAGTGTCGGTATGTTGCATCGAAACGATTAAAATGCTTCGTCTGGTTTTGTTTTTGAGTTGCCTTTTCGCGTGTTACGACGCAGCGCGGCGATCTTTATTCCCGATGATACAAAGTATCTCAGCTAACGTGGGCAGAGAGTATTAAAAAGATGGTCGTTTTATGCGAACACATGCAAGTAGATGTTTTTCTCAGTTCAGTTGAGAAGCCGCCAGTAATTTTCCGCCATAGGTTTTTTTGTTGTTGATATTGTCTTCGTTATTTAGAAGCAATTATTTACATTGTAATTGCGGCTCTAATGTACGAACCATCAACAAAGAAGTTCTAGGCAGTTATAGGAAACATCGAAGAGTAATGTTTTGGGCAAGATACAATTGGTGTGTTTATTTTTGCCAACTGAAAAAGCCCGTGAAGCATGAAATACACCACGTATTACGCATCCTTCCGCACAACGGCACCCTCCATCAGGCTCACTGAGAAACCTTACGAAAAAATAGTTACGAATAAACAGTTTCCCTCGAAAGGCGAAGCTTTGATTGCGATAACAAGTCAATAGGCAGCTATACGAAGCAAAGTTAGCAGTTTTATCAACCGTACAAATTGCCGTAAACCTTCACTTGCTAACTAAATTAACTTTCATGTTGTCACGCACGCACAGGCAAACATGAACAGATCTCACTCGATGACAGCGGACACTCGCTGTCATGACGCTGGCGCGATGAAGAGCGGCAACGGCGGCGAGCGAACGCTGCGTGCGTCCTCTAGGCTTAACGCCTCCCCTAAACGTGAGATTACGAGACCATCCAACACTAGACGCGCAAGAAGACAGCGCACGTGAACTCAAAAGTAGAGCGAAATCTAGTAGACTCTAGTCAAAAGTCATCTCGGCTCGCATAGCTTTTGCACCCGCCGCCGGTTACCTCCAAGACAGAACGCGCACGGTCGCGCTCAGCCACGTCACACGCAGCAATGGCCCCGCGATGCTGCGTTCTCCCTCCCCCCACATCCGCCTTTCGCGCACAACATTGGGCGAGCGGGAAGATGCCGTGCATCAAGCCACCATCCTTCTCTACACACCCTCTAACACTTTTTCCTAGAGCATATATATATATATATATATATATATATATATATATATATATATATATATATATATATATATATATATATATATATATAGCATGCGGCATCGCGGAGCGCGCTAGAATCTTCTCGCGCACCATACGATCGCTAGGGAAGCGTTAGGATAGAAAAGCAAAGCATTCATGGTGTTATTCGCTGAAGAAACGGGTGTCTGTGTGCGCGCGCGCACGTGGGTGTCTTTGTGTGCATGTGTGTGTGAAGTGTGATTTTCGAGCTATAATTATTTGCATAAAAGAGCAGCATTTTATACGATGAAATTATCTTGTTGCAGAGAAATATAGATAAGCTGGATGTTACATAGACATATTTACATGCAGTACATCATATATATAATATTTGGTTACATTTTCAGTGGGAATACATAGCGTTATGTTAGACTCGGGGTGTTTCTGATGAGTTTGTTTGCTCTGGCGCAATTGCGGATATGAAACGCGCCCCGTGTCTCAATGCGCTGACCTGCGTCCGAGGAAGGGTGTTCTATGCCGCTTGTCAACGTATGCGTTTGTGGCATAATGGTTTCAATAACAGGCTTGTGTGCTAGAGGTTATGTGTTCCACCTCTGCTGTCGTCGGACAATTTCATTAGGAGAGAGGGAGAAAGAGAGATGAACAGGAAAGGCAGGGAGGTTAACCAGATATCATGTCTCAGGTTTGCTACCTTACGACAATTTCATTAATGTTTACTTAATTGTTTATGGCACCATACATTGCAGAAAACGATGACTTCGCAAAGTCACAATGCCGTTCGAAGCCAAAAGGACGAAGTTTAGAGCAAATCCACGGGCTGACCATCACTACCTTGTTGGCTGAATCGCCGTGCTTGCAGCTCCCGCAGACAGCAGAACCGCAGCAGAACTGATAGTTGGGCGAATTGGTACGAATTCATAGTGAAATATTTAGCGCGCACAATCGACAAGGACACAGTGAAGGGGGACAGTTGTGAGTAAGCGCTCGTCTGTCCCCTTCACTGTGTCCTTGTCGATTGTGCGCGCTAAATATTTCACTGTGAGTAGAACCGCAGTTCCCTCTAGTACTTATCGTACGAAACTTTATGCTTGAAAAACTATACTTGGCTCCAACCATTCCTAGATGGCGCTATCCCGTTAAACGCGTTCGGCGTTAGAGGCCCCGATACGTACGAAAAGGTGCCTGAAACTCGGAAGAAAGCTTCGATTTAAAACGAAAACAAAAGCACTCAGCATGTGATATATATCGTAGATATACCTCTCGCGGTAATAAAGCATTTGATTGCTATGCTCGCGGACAGCTTTCTGTGGCTATGAAGGGAAAGCTACGGGGCAAAGCACGTACGAGTGAGAGCGTTTCTGAAGAAAGTCCTGCATTTTCGTCCGCGTTAGTTTAAACTGGGGAAGAGAAAACATGAACACCTTATTAGCCACAGTTAAATAAGAAAAAACGCACCGTTGAATGTAAAAGCTTACTTATTTTGCGGCTTTTCCCTTCCGCGTCTGCGCAAACGCGAAACCGTCTCACGTGGAAGCTGCGTCGATTCAGCGTCTGTTCCGAGCAACCAAAAAGCACTGTCAGACGCTGCCGGACTACCTGGCGTGGTAACACATGCGCAGAAGCTCCGCTCCCGTAGTTTTCCCTTCACAGCCACGGAAAATTGTCCGCGAGTATAGTCGGCGCTGTGTTTCTTTTGCTCTGTTCTATGGAGCGCCATTTAAATCTGTTGACAAGCTGTGCCAACCAGCCCAAATTGAACGCGCCGTTAGCGCCCGTTGAATTGTTTCAACACGTTGTCATCGTCCGGCGCCTGCACTTACGGACGGTCCCGGGCACGACGGTTCCGCACACACGGGTGCCGTCGATGGCCAAGTAGTCACCCTGGCAAGAGTCCGACGGCTGCAGCTGGAAGTCCAGGAAGGTGATCTCCATCTGGCATATGTTGCCGTGAGCGCGCCGAACCGTGTACACGCAATCCGTGCCGTCCTCGTAGTCGCCGGGGTAGTTGGCACTCTCCAGCTCGAACTCCATCTGCGGCACCGTGCATGAGAGCGGGCGTCGGTGGGGCGGCCCAGCCAAACGTCACCGCTAACGACAGTGGCCGAGCATTTTAGCATAGCGCTAACGTTCCACAGTTACTGCATCGATGCCGCCTGCCGCACACGCGCTGATGGTAGATGTGTCGGTAAAGCTATAGGACGGTAACGCCATGCTTAACAGCGTCTTTTTCGTGTTGTCCGAATTACCCGTGCTGCTGGGGTAAATTGATCAATTAATTACACAATTAATTCACCGACTCTAACGCAAGTGCTCTTGCGTTGGCCGAACAGCAGAGGAATACCTTCTCTGGTCGCTGTCGTGATATCGTTCGTGGTGGGAGACTGATTGCTAGAACTGGCACACCTGCTGCGACATGTAAGCATGCTTCTGCGCATTTCTCTACTCGTAGAGTCAGAAATTCTGGACACGAGCAGCAACGATGCGCCTCTAGCACGACAGAGGCTCTAAAAATGCCGTCTTTCGCTAAAAACTGACCGCATTGTCAACAAAACTTAAACGAGTAAACAATTCGCCCAGCCACACGTCAAACATGGAGTATTGCGTGCAAGTTTGTGCGGCCGCATTTTTTTTTTTTTTTTGCGAACACTCCCAAAATTCTGGACAATGGGGCCTTGATGAAATGTTAAATATTACGTAGATAGTGCGGCGTAAAATACAGAAGAGGCTACGCATACTATTTCCAAGCCGCCTTTCAATTCCTTGAAAGTGCGCGTCTCAACAGTGCGCAGAAAAGTTTGAAAGTGTAGCGTGAATGCATAAATGTAGAATCTGCCCAATTAAGTCACGGACTCCACGCCAACGTGGTGGCTGAACAGTATTCGATCGGCTCCAGATCCAGACCCTTCCGATAAGGTCGTAACGGGAGTTCACTGGTTAAGTTGCGAAAGCACTGCGATTTTTTGTCACGAAACTGATTTCATTCACCGATGAGTCAAATATTGCGATGTACGTTGCGTCTCCAAAATAATTTGAAATTCGAGATCAATTTTTTCTTTAATTTTTCGGAAATTCTAGTTCCCGTATTTGCACTTACAGCGTTGGTTTTGGCGTTAGAATAGGACGCTGCAGGCAGTTGACTGCAGCGCATGCTGCAATATGCTTTGTTTTCTCTCTTTCACGTTACCAACAACTGAGTGTAACTGGCAGAAAAGACAGTGCGCCACCGGTAGGAACCAAGCTTTGGTAACACTTTCTGTACACGATACCGAATCAGCGTCTCCGATTTGCAATGGAAACGACATTTCATTTCACGAGCTCAGATGTCCACGGTTTCATTCTACATACGCCGAAATTTCTAAATATGCGTGCAGTAGTGTTTTCCAGCTGACCCTGACCTGTGAAGCATTTGCAGGGATTTTTCGCAGCGTCTGCAGCGAAAATTGCGAATATTGGGCACTCACAAAAATTAATTGCGCACATTCTCTATACCTCCTAATTTCGTGAGCATTTGGTCTTAAGACTGGCCTGAAAAGCACTTTTCAGCGTGTCTTCTTACAATGGAGTGGCACTTTCAATGAAAGCGCAAACGCCAAATAAATTAAGGTCAAAAGTTAGAAGGCGTAAACTGGCTGGCATGCTCCGCAATACCATGCTGCCTCTGTTTCTGTAAAAATTCCGTAATGAGTTGCATAAGCTATTACGCATAGTGGAGTTAGGTTTGTTGATGCAGGCGGGTGGATAAAATTTGTTGAGGCAGCTTAAAAACAAGAATGGCAGACACATACCACGCACAGAGCACACCACAACATGCAAAATCGAAATGTCTCGTTGACACCACGCAGTGTCTGCCTATAAGTATAGTCGTAGGGTGAAACGCACAGGCGACGCTAGTCCATGGCTCAAGCACGTGTCGTTGCTCAAGGCGCGTGAACAATGAAATATATCCAGCGCGGACATTTTGACTGTAAAAAGGGTCCAAAAGCAAAGTGGGCTATGTCCTGTGATACAGTGCACGCAGAGAACAGTGGCGTAACTATCCACTTAATTTTAAATAAGTAGTATTTAGGTGTTAACAGCGTTCAAACGACTGCAATGCAGTAATGCACGATCACGTTTGTCAATGCCACACGGCATGGAGAAATCATACATTGGATCGTAAAAGGGAATAGGTATGCAATGTTGTTCCGGGTCGGTCGATATAGCATGCTGTGAGCGCAACGTAAAAGAATGCACAATAACTAAACCATCCCTACTAGATAAAGTTATTGGGATTTGTTGCGATGAATTGTTATTTGCTGAACCAGCAGTGTAGTAAGCGCGTCCATCGCCTTCTATGCCACTGTGATATGGTAGCTGCTGCATTGCAACACTGCACAGCATCCGGCAGGGCCCACGTAAGACTAAGCGTGTTGCCTGTTAGTATAACATGCGGTTGCCGAAGCTGCTACGCTGACAATCTCCTCAGCGACAACTGGATCATAACCTGCTGAAAGCAGCAACAGAAGGTACACGAGGAACGCCCATACCTTGTCCATGTAGACGTCGCACGAGCGACGCGTGATATACGGTTGCCCCGTTGTGCTGCTGACGGTACCGGGACGATACGGCGTCGTGATGCGCACAGGCGTCGTGGTGGTCACGATGACGCCCTGCGACTTGCCATCCTCAGCGCCATAGTCCGGGTGCGAGGACCCCGGCGGCCCCGGTAGCTGCGATGGAGGCGGGGGTGCCGGCGATGTGCCCAGCGCACACTTGATCTGGCGGGCACGCACTGAGAAACCTCGTCGCGTGGTGGCTACGTTCGAGTGGAAGTGCAGCACCATGTCACTCCCCAGGAACGGAATCACGTCTGCCGAGAGAGTCGTGAAAAATATGGCGTGCACTAAGCGTATATAATGGCGGTGGGACATAGAGACGAAAAAAAGTGGAAAGGCAGGGAGGCTAACCTGAACAGAAAATCTAGTTTGCTAACCTACACTGGAGAATGGGCGAGGTAAAGATATGAAAACAGAAGGAGAGATGGACAGCACATGCAGCATGGCATGCAGCGCAATGAGCACCAACTAATGCTAAAGCCGTTTGTGCAAGTTGGCTGTCCTAAAGAATTGTAGCAGGGCCATCGTTGGCCTTCTGCTGCGATGGCTTATGAGGTCAGCCTTACAAAATAGTTCGTTATGACAATGGTCTGTGATGAACGCGAGCTAGCGCAGTCGAACGATCGTCTCTGTGCACTGTGTCCAGGACAGTTACGCAGAACGCATTCAAGAGTTTCCTCGCGACCACAACCGCTCGCAGGTAGCGTTTTGGGCCGCTGCAGTGCCAAAGGCAGAAGACTTCATAAAGACCGCTCTTAGCCATAGCATACAAAGTAGGAAGCTTAGTGTTGGCAGAGTCAAGATAGGATATGAAGGCAGAGCGAATAATGCAGGTGATGGTCTGTTGTGTGGATAACTTAAGGAGTCACACGCCGAAGAAAATGATGTCTCGCGCAAGCAACGCGAAATTTTCTAGCGGCATTTCACCTAGACGACGGCATCAATTCCTGTGTCCTCTCTTTAATAGGAGAACGAGTAGGGTCATCATCGTACTCGTCACATATGATACTGCAGTGTCCTGGAAGACACTGAAATGTGCTGTGGTGTACCATGAGTACCCCCATCTGGTGCATCTTTCTGGTGGGCGACGAAGGGATTACAATTAAAGTCGTTTCCTTTATATTGCGTAGTTCTCTTGCGCGATGTTGCCCTTTGCTACAGCTGTTAGGTTTCTTGGACTCACGTCAAAGTCAAAGAAACTGCCGGCTATTCTGGCAAGGCGCGATCTGCAATCAAAAACGTGTAGCCTATAGTAATTTTTGCGTAATGATTGGTAGACGCTGCTGTTCTCTGGTGACGTCTTTTTAGATGGTACGAAGAAATGCTTCGGCTTAGCTACCAGTTTTTCGAGATAGCCTTTGTTTGCAGGGGCAGTCACAACAATACGCGATGCTCTGAAATCTGCACTTTGGGCCGATGAGTCAGGCAACGTATCTATTGCCATTCAGCAAGCCGATCTCGCACTCTAGACAGAGGTGATAAAGTTTAACTGAACTCGCAGTCCTTCCCAATATAGCGCCGGAATATGAACAAGAACAACGTCAGCCAGTATTTATTCAACCCGTAAGCGGATGAATATGAGGGTGGCAGCTCGGGATGAACTGTGACAGCGTTTGGCGAACATACAACATGAGCTACATGTCGTACCATCTCGCGTCGCCGTATTACTTCGAGCCGTTTACCTGTTACCAATATCATAAGATGGGTGTAGTACGTGTACAGCCTCGCGAAACCATCGAGTATATCGCAGCAACCACGTTCACTCCGACAGCCCGCACCGCCGTGTTATTGACGCGTTATAGGCCGGATCAGCAACATCATAGGTGCATGCTAGCGGACTCACAGGAATGGTCTGCTGGCAGCGAACCGCAGTGTCGTTGTCCGCCGAACTCTAGGTAGTCGTACTGACATCCCGGCGACGACTCGATGTCAAAGGAGGCGAACACGAGCTCCAGGTGGCACACGCCCTCTCCGGCCTTGGTGATCACGTACCGGCAGTCCTGGTTGTCCAGGTAGTGTGACGGGTAGTTGGGACTCTGCACGTAGAACTCACGCTGCCTGTCGAAGCGCTGGTCGCAGCGAAGCGCCTCCTTGGGGGGACCCGGCGGCAGGACTTCGTTGCCGGGGGGAAATGGAGGTGCATGGTGAGTTAGAGATTGGACGTACGCTGAGATGTGCGGTGAATATCTTATGGTCATGAATAGTGATTGACCAACAGATAATGCGGTTTTTCGATGCGTGCATCATAAAATGAGGAGCCGACATCACTAGGTGGATATTGTTGGCAAAAGGTCGTTCGTAGATGCGCGCCGAAAAAAGATGTGAGCGCGTGTGCCGTGCAGCATGTTCTACTAAACTGAAATCGTGTCAGCGACTTGGAGAAGCGCACAGATTTTTAAGCAGCAGTGATTATTAGTCTGAACGTGATCATACTAAATAATATTTGTCTCTGTTGTCCTAAAAACACAGTATACACATATACAGGGTGTCCCAGCTAACTTTAGCCAGAGCTTCAAAATATGCGAATACCACTTAGCTGGACAGGACCAAGGTAATCTTGTTTGCCGTTGCTTGAAGATACTCAAATTATTTTTTTCATTCCGCATAATTAGATAATTAGTTCTAATTAATTATTCAACTTCTCAAATATAGTAATTACATGACAAGTGTCAATAAGAAAATTGTAGACAGACACGAAAGACTCCCGATACGCTCCAGGTATTTTACGTGTATTTCCGGGCTTCTTCCACGCTCGCAAAAACCCTTTTATTTAGCACATATTGAGCAACAGAAATCTGTATCGGGAGTTTTTCATGCTGCGCTACAATTTTCTTATTGACACTTTTCATGTAATTAGAATATTTGAGATGCTGATTAATTAATTAGGACTACTTATGTAATTTGGTAGAATGAAAAAAAAAATAACTTGAGTACCTCCAAGTGACGGCGAACATTACCTTGGTTCTTCTGAGCTACGTGGCATTCGCATATTTTTTAAACTCTGGCTAAAGTTATCCGGGACACCCTGTATATATCTTACTGTTGCGATAACAGTTTTTTGTATCGTAAACTATTTGGTTAAAATCTATCAACCGCACAAATATAAGTTGGCTGGCTGTGCTTCACGGTGGGTTCTGCGAAACACACTACGAAATACGGGAACGAGCTACATCACGTCTTGTAGATACCGTGAAAGAGGGCGAGTTCCAACTTCGCAAAGAGCGCAAATGACAAGAGAAGAAATTCATATACGAACAGGTAAGATCTGCTCCCTCGTATTGTCTACGCTGTCAGCCATGTTGAAAGCAAACCATCAAGCCCAGCTTAGAACTATCCGGCTGAATTTGGTAAAGGAAAATGAAATGGGACAGTTCGCTTTCGTTATTTCTTCTTTTTTTTTTTGCTTCACTCGCTCGTTACTGGAGGAGCACGACATGTATTCGAAGAGGTGTGCTCAATACGAACTAAAGAGAACCTGCTAATTTTTCTTTTCAAGCAACGCGCTTCGTCACTGATAACTGATTAACCTTCTTTCTTTTCACTTTTGCCACGAAGTGTACCGTGTCGAAGATGTGCATGGCTAGAACGCGTATTGCCCAGTATATAATGCACTGTATATACACTCACTGCCGCTGGCCGCCGTCGTGGTCGTGGCTGCCGTGGCGACGGGGTCCCGGTGCGCCGCGCCGCAGGGCACCTGGTGGAAGCGCACGTGGAAGCCCTTGCCGGACACGGACTCGTCCGTCTTGAACACCATCACGGCGTTGCCCTCCGTGTCGTACACCATGCGCTCTGGAGGGGAACACGCGACGGACACGGCGTTCCGTAGCTGTACGACAGTGCTCGGTTGACGTTCTAAATACGTCCTGTCGATTTTCCATCGGCTTCAACCAGATTTCTTTGCAGGTGCTCGCGAATTTCACCCTGGACCTTTGCAATCGACGTCCGGGAAGTGAAAGGACGGGCTCGAAGGTGCTTACATATTACAGCTCTTTCGAAACACGATCGAACTAAACGGTAGCGAAAAAAAACACAGCCGCCTCAAAGCTTCGCGTTGAAGCAATGCGCACGTATACCCTGTAGGAACCGCTTCATTGCTGCGGATGATGGCTCGTCTGTGAAGCACAAAAAAAAAAACGGAGGCTATATAGAACGGATGACGATTTCCCACGCCATGACATCGATAGCTACGCGATGTCTCTTGGGCGCGCTATCGAATTATTTCCGGCGCCGTTCGTAAGGTTTATAGCACTGCAGCGGTTAAATTCAGTTTATACAGAACTGTCGAAATGTGGGGACAGTTCACCTCATGGTAGGTAAAAAAGGCATGGACGCCCAAATTCGGTGCGCGGCAAACAGGTTGAAAGGTACCATGAGAAAAAATCGTCTACCACCTGACTGGTAGTAATGCTACGGGACGACCTGCTCCGGTGACCTTGAAAATCAAACTTCGCAACTGCACGATTAAATTTCGCGCTAGTCCGGTGATTGAAATCGCGACCGTTGCCCTTCCTGGCCAGTCAGTCTGAACCGGCTGGTCTTGAACAGATAGCAGGCAGCTTTGCTGTTATCAGGGCGAGGTCGAATTAATCAACAACTGAAAGTCACTCGAGTAACTCCTAGAGCCATTTTCGGCGTGGTAACCCGTGGAGCACAATACGGACTCTAAATGGCAGCACGAATCCGAGAACCGGGTAGATAAGTTCCAGACAAGCCGCACCTTTGAGGGGCGTGTGCGCTGGCGCTAGTTCCAATTGATTGAAGAGACGTTTCCTTTTGCAAACCATGATTTTTTTTTTTGTAATAATAGAAAGGGCAAATGGAAGAAAGTGTCTCGGAAGAGCAAGGCGCACTGCAAGAAGCAAGGTCTACAACTGCTGGCCTGGATTCCCCGGTAAAGAAAGCACGGAGATGCACTATATATGGGGCCGCGCGACAATTTTCTGGGCTGCCCAGCGATTGAATCCACCCCTCGTAAACGGGGTAGTTCGTGTGCTTGCGCACACGGCCAGAATTCGGGGACAGGATTGGACAAGATGCCCGTGAGACGCTTGGCGCACTCTCTCTGGGTTGTCCGCTCGGCGCTGCGTTATTGTATGGGGATCGCAAACAGAAATATTGGCTCTCATGAAAATGTATCTATGAATTAGGATTTTATTCATATTAGAACGAGCCCTTTTTGGGAACAACTCAGGCAAAATTAAGTTATGTGGCAAGAAAATGCGATGCGTGGGCAGTTTCATTAGCTCAGTGGGCCAAACATTCAAACTAACGGGCTACCCACGGAACCTAGAGTTCTATTACCGCCTAGCTTAAATTTGCCGCAGATGTTTCAAAATCGTGTGTTCTTATATATCAATAAAATTTAGATTACTAAACATGTTTTCTGGAAAGATACTATTTGTTTTATTTAAGATCACTATTTAGCTACGTCGCGACGATCCAGCTTCCTCTGATAGAAGGCGCCAGGCATCGCACGAGTCACATGTCCCGCATGCACGAGGAAGTACAAATGCCAGCTCTGATTCATCACATAAATCGCTGAAAGAATAACCTTTCGAATCGCAGAGCATAGGGTACGAGTATAGGAAAACAGTTTTTTTTCCCTCGGAAAGTCTCTCTACTCACAGATTTCGTTTTCAAGAACCTGACGTCGTGTTTCTTAGTTTTCCTTCCGCTTTCCTTGCTTTTGTGCTTTCTCTTAAGTAACGAATTGGGGACTTGGGAATACGCGGCTCTAACGTAGCCTGCCTTTCCATGCTTCTACACCTAAAGGAAAAGAAGAGCCGGTGGGGGGGAGGCAATACCATCCCATCACGAGTTCACGTGCGCGCAAATGGTGACGGGTTTTAATGCTGCCAAGTGGGCGGCACTTGCTTGCGCGCTACTTACTGCGCTGTCCCTTGAGCATGGTGCCGCAGTAACGGTCCCGGTCAATCTGCAGGAAGTCCCTGTCGCAGCGCGACGACTTCTCGACGTCGAACTCGCGGAAGTGCATCTCGACCGCGCAGAAGGCGTCCGAGGGCCGGCTGATGGTCACGCGGCACAGCATGTTGCCTCGGTAGGCGGTCGGGAATCCGTAGCTCGTGATGTCATCGCTCAGCCGGTCCGTGCACATGTCGCACAGCGGTGGCGGTGGAAGCACTGCACGGAGACATGCATGGGCAGAGGGGGGGGGGGGGGGGGGGGACATGCGAGCTGAAGGAGAGCACACTGCGCCAGAGCCTTGCCTGCGCGTGCAATGTTGCAAATAAGGACGAGATATGAAAGGTCCACAGAAAAGCGACCCTATATAAGCATCCGTGGGCACAGCGTTGCGTTTAAAAAAAGCTGGCTCATTACAGAATGAAGACAGCAAACAGCAGAAATAAAAATAAAGCTCGTAGCAGAGAGGAAACTTCGCGTCCCGATGTTGCTCATGCATATCTCACCGATATTGACAACACGAACATTAAAGGGACCCGTAACGACCATGGGCACACTTTCGTGCGTTCCAGCAATTCGGAAAACCCGCAGCAGAAGCACCTATGTTTTTCTTGTGAAGCGTACTTTGTCAGTGGCTCAGTTCAGGGTAGAGCTGTGCACGGGCTCGGGCCGGCCCGAAAGCCCGGACCCGGCTCCGCCCGCGGGCCGGGCTCGGGCCATTCGGGGATTATCTTGCTCAGGCTTGGGCCGGGCCCGGGCCAGGCTTTCTATGTCTCGGACGGACCGGTCGGGCTCCCCGATCTCAACACGTCGCCTTATTGCAGGTTGGGCCGGACCCGGGCCGGGCCTGAACCCAGCCTAAGGCCGAGCCGGGCCGGGCCGGGCGAACTCAGGCTTCTTTAGCGTCGGGCCGGACCGGGCCGCCTGTGGTAGCTAGGGCCCGGGCCGGGCGCGGGCTCAGAATTGCGGCCCGTGCACAGCTCTAATTCATGGCCGCAGTGGCCAGTGGTACTTCGTAGCTTGAAGTATAGCGCGAAAAAGCTCGCAGGAAGTCAGGCGAAGAGTCATTCCTTGGTTAATGTTTGATATTTATTTTGTTTAGTGCAATACGAAGCAGTTCATTGAACTATTTGACTACTTATACGAAACACGAAACAATATTTGATTTTATTTATTCGTTTAGCAGATAAACTTCTGCAGCGTGTGCGGGCTTTATTGCACTTTAACGTTTATAACAGAATCTGGACTTCTTTTCTGAAAAATAGAACACTGAAAAACCGTTGATTTGTCAAGAAACTAAAAATTATTTTATTACTTAAGAACTATTTTCCTTTCAGCCAGCGCAAGAGTCCCGTTTACACTGTGCCCTTCCTTGCCATCTAATGTTGGCACTTTCTCTATGTACACGAGACAACAAAAAGTGCAGTCGATGTGCCACGATCGTGAAACGTATATGTGCACGAGAAATGTGAGCCCCGGCAGCTCACTAAAGGCATCTAGAGGCCTGCAGCACGATGTAATTAATTGCCCTCAGTGAATATGTAGCACGTGAGACACCGTGTTATTGTTTTATTATAGTTCTAATTAAAAGGTAAAAAAAGAAATAAAGCGCTTAACTGTATTTCCAAACCGACTTTTGCCTGGCAGTATGGTAAATATTAGGGCAAGATTATGCACACAGCGTAAAGTGCAGAAAAAAAAATTGATAGAAGCGTTTTGACTGCTTCCTTTTGTATCTGTACTTCGGTTGCGTTCTATTCCAGTCAAGTAATCAGCAGAAAGGGGCACTTTGAATATTGATGGAAAGAGAGTGAGTTAGTGTTTCTTTATTATTCAAGCCTGATCGGTTTTGGATGGAGCGATATTCTTTATGAATTGACTTAATCGCTAGGCCCTGAGGCTATGTGTAAATTTATTTTTTGTTGCTCATTTTTGTACATTTGTCTCTTGTTCCTTTAGCGCTAAAGTCTTTTGACCACTCACTCAAACAATGACCGCCTGTAATGCATTGCTCTGACTGTTACCCTCCGCTACAGGCGTATAGGCCAATGAACAGAGTAATAGGAATGCATTGGCAGTAGAGAGGGCTGTAGTATGCAGTGGCAGTAGGGGTATAGTATGCATGGCTGCTAAAGATGTGCTCTCTGTGCCGAAGAGATGCCCTTCATAAGATCCGGAGCTCTACGCTACCTAGTGTCTATATTTTTGGACGAGAAACTAATTCGCGCCAACAGTGAAGCAACGTCAGACATGCAAGACAAACCACGAGGCATTTACCGAGGTAATCACTGCGCAGCTCGCGATGTTTCGCCTGCTCCTAATTACGCAAAAAATGAAGGGCTCATTACGCGAATGAAGTGTAGAGAGAGCGAGAGAGAAACGGAAGGGGGGAAGGAAAGGCCGAACAAAGTTTAACACGACACGCAACGACAGGTGGCCGGACGCCAGGAGGACAAACCGGGACGAACTCGCTGGCTAGGTGTCGCGTATAATGTATTACGTGAAAGGAGGGCACAAAGGGTCGCTCTGCCGACGCCACTGCGCTCGCTTATCGCCATGGCTGACGGTTAGCGGCCGAGGAGACGTTTCTACACGCGAAGGCACTTTGTCCAGCCAGTATGTGGGCCGCATGTCGAAACACGTGCTCGCGGTCACTCGCAAACCACAGCTGGATGCCCCGAGTGGCCACACTGATTGTGGATGAGGGGGGAATGTTGATTGCTCACATAGCTTACAACTGAGCATGAGAAGACGCGGGTGGTGTGGGCGGCTATGGGTCGTCCTGAAGCCGAGCTCGAAGTCTTAATTTGCAGCCTGGGAAGCCGGAACGAATGGACTGGATTGCGAAAACGACAGTGGAATCCCGGTTCGGCTTCTTAATGAACACAGTGCTTGTGAAAATTCCGAGTGTCATGCAATGCACCCCGAATGCCCAATGTGTCTATAGTAATTTATCAGTAACAAAAACTCTCGCTTCTGTACAGACGCCGACGACAATAGGTACTTGAATGACGCAGGACAAACAGCACGCGCGAACATGACACATTTCAGCGCACTGCGGGCGGAAACGAAACTGGAGAGCTGATGTGGAAGCTGATATGAAATAAGATGTCGCATGATGAGTGTTCCGGTGTGTTTCTTAACTGAAAACAAAATGTGCCTTCTGGAGACACTTAAAACAAAGTAATGTATTGTCGTCGTGCACTCTGTGCTTGTTCCTTTGTTTCTTTGGTTTTTCACGCAGTGAGCCTGATCAGGGCAGAATAATTTTGTTCCAGTCAACACTGTGGTATCATGTTGCCTTCAGGTGGAAAGCGAAGACAGTGGCTGCGCGCGTGGCGCCCAGATTGCATAAATAACAAAACGCGAAGTACCCGCCGTGGTTACTCAGCGGCTATGCTGTTGGGCTGCTACGCACGAGGTTGCGGGATCGAATCCCGACTATTGGGGCCGCATTTCGATGGGAGCGAAATGCGAAAACACCCGTGTACTTAGATTTAGGTGCACGTTAAACAACCCCAGGTGGTTCAAGTTATTCTGGAGTCCCCAATTACGGCGTGCCTCATAATCAGATCGTGGTTTTGGCATGTAAAATCCATAATTTATTCCTTTTTTTTTAAGCGAGGAGTGGCTCCGTTTAGCATCTCCTTTCATGAGTAAGTATATACATTTTTGAGAGTAATGTATTTCGCTCAATATACTCCGGTACCACGTCAGTTTTGGAAGTAAAATACCATCACAGATCGAAAATTAAGCCTAATAAGTATTTGTTATGCGCATTCCAGGAGAGAGAAAAAGAAGAAAATAAAGACGGGACGCTGCAGGAACAAAGAAAGGGAGGTAGAGAGGTACGTAGGGTGGCAAGTGGGAACATTCGAGTCACGGTCGTTCGACCCGCATGATGAACGGTCATGTCACACAAGCGGAGCCGTGCCGGCAGAATGACAAGAGTGGGAAAGCGTCTCCCTGTCATCCCAATTCACTCGAAGCCCCACCAAGTAAGCCACGTGAAATTGCGCCGACCGCAGCGATATTTGTTCGGTTCCGAAGAAATTCGCCGCCGCTTGCTCCGCTTTTACCGCTGCAGATACGTCTGCTTCGTAGTGGGAGACACCATGGCCGATAAACCTTCTAGCAAGTCGGAAGCCTCTATTTACGTAGCGTGTCTTCTGTTATTTTCTTAGAAATCCTGCCATTAATTTTATGTACATCTGCCAAGCCTGGTCGAAATGCTATAGTCGCAAATGCAATAAATATGGGTTCTGTGCGTGTGTGTAATTGTCATTCATTGCTTACTCGACATAGAAACACATCATGGCTGCCAATCAGGCATAAGACAAACGTCAGTGTAGAAAGTTACGACAACCTTCGTAGAGTTGTCGGGTTCTCCCCTCCCCCCTTTTCTTCCCCCGTTTCCATCATTCAGTATACGACAGCGCCCAAGCAGCTGCCTGCGCGACGAGTGGCACTTAAGTTACCCTCCCCTTTAAAGCTTGGTTACACCATCGTTGAAGTCCAGCGGTTGTGTAAGTGTTTCAGTCGTCGGAGATGAGATGAAGGCTTTTGGCTTTTCAAGTTCGATGTTTTCGAGGTCCCGGCTGGGGGAGTCGAGATTATCCAATTCGGAGGTTAAAACTCCTTAAAATGATGTCACGAGCAAAAGGATGCAGCTCCACAACGACATCTCAGCGATTTGTTTTCTTCCGTGTACATTTTTAGAGCCGATACATCGGGCACATGGCGACTGTGAATCGAATGATCGAGTGCGTAAAAGAAATCGTCGCCTTGTCGTTGCCACGTCGTTCTTGGCAGTGGTGGTGTCCATTCTTTCGACGTTGTTTTCTGCCATCCTTCTAATCATTGGCACATCCTGCACTCTGCGTGTGTGCCATGCTCGAGGTTAATGATCACCGTCATTGCGCGTAGTTTGTGCCACCGACGCTGTTTTCACGACTGCGATGATGAAAAGTCGTTCACTCATTCAGAACTTATATGCCCCGCGCACATCATGCCGGAGCACTGTAGTATAGCTTGCTACCGAAATGTGTGCACAGCCGTGCCACGGCTCTCTGAGCCTGCGTGGAGTACAAGACCTCGCATAAACGTACCGAGCGCGATATCGCAGTGCTTCGAGCGTCCGGCTCCCCAGTGCACATTGTTGCAGTGACGCGGGCTCGAAACCCAGTGGTGTGGGTAGACAACACTTTTTTTTTAAGGGCAACAACTTAAGTGTTCCTGCTTTTGATGAAACCGTTCACTATCACGCCCCTTTGTACTACCAAGTCGGTACGATTGAGAGAGACCTACGAGGCGGCTATATATTATACAGGTCTTATTAATAAGGTGGTGATTTATTATTTGATTACTCAGTAGATACGCGTTCGCCGGTGCTACTGTGTGGGTCAGGGAGAGAGATAAAAGGGATGGGAAAGGCGGGGAGGTTAACCGGATGAAATTATGGTTTGCTACCCTGCACTGGGGGAAGAGTAAGCGGAAACGAAAGACGGAAAAAAAACAGCGGAGAGAAAAAGCAAACTAACGGGAAAAAAATGTAGGGAAGGTTGTGAACGTCCATAAGAATTAGTCGCTTCAAAAGGCCATTCGAACGTAAAAATTTCAAGAGTGCCTTTACTGCCTTGTGGTGTGACGACTGTATAGGTCGGCGTTCCAGGAATGTCTGCTCCGAAAACGGCCGGTACTCGAGACGCGCCAGCGCGGTCGCGAATGACTGCCTGTGTGCGCTGTATCGAGGACAATAACAAGGAACGTGTTCGATAGTTTCCCCGTCGCCGCAATGGTCACACGCAGCACTATCCTCCCATCCGATGCGGAGAGCAAACGATTTCTTAAATGCGACGCCAAGCCACAATCGGTAAAGTACCGTTGTCTCGGGTCGGGATGACCAAGTTGCAGACAGGGGTCCAGTCGATGCAGACGTGTGTGCTGGAAACTAGGTGCGTTCCACAACGATTGTAAGGCATCATATGCAAGCACTCGAAGTTGCGCTGCAGCATCTGTTCTTGACTGCGGGATTGGCTTCTGCATGCCGTCTTTATGAGCATATCGAGCAGCTTCATCGGCAGAATTCTGACCGTTGTATATATATAGGCCGATACGCTGGAACTTTTTTGGCAACGCCACCGTTGACCTTACGAACAGCTAGTTCTAGAAATGCGAGAGCTCCTTCACCGCCTCGCCGAGCAAGGAGACGACGTCATAGTTCAGTGGCTCCCTAGCCACTGTTGCGTAATAGGCAACGAACATGCCTATGAAGCTGCTCTATCTGCTCATGAAGACGGCGCGAAGGAACCCATCCCGCTGTCAAGAAAAGATGCAGCAGCGAGACTTCGAGTGCTTGCAAATGACGTCACACAATCGTTGTGGAACACACTTTGTTTCTAGCACACTCGTCTTCATCGACGGTACCCTTGTCTTCAACTTCGTCTTCCACCTGGACTCTCCCCGATCAGAGACAACGGTTCTTTGCCGACTGTGCTTGGTGTCGCTTTTCCAAAAGCATTTGCTTTCCGCATCAAAAGGGAAGATGATGCAGCATATGACCACAGTGGCAACGAGGAAACTATCGAACATGTTTTTTTGCCATTGTCCCCGATACAGCGCACATAGGCAGTCACTCGCGACCGCGCTGGCGCGTGTTGACGACCGGGCGCTTTGGGAGCAGACAGTCCTGGAACGCCCAACTATACAGTCGTCACACCACAAGGCAGACAAGGCACTCCTGAAATTTTTGCGTGGTCTATTAGAGAGACTCTAGTTGACAGGGATGTTCCCAACCCCCACTATTCATTTTTCTTGTCTTTGCTTTTCTCCGCTATTCTTTCCGTCTTCCATTTCCACTTACCCTTCCCTCAGTGCAGGGTAGCAAACCAGAACTTTCTCCGGTTAATCTCCCTACCTTTCCCACCCCGTTTCTCTCTCTATCTCTCTCTCTCTCTTTGCAACGCAAGCGTGCTGCGGTGGACGAAGTTCTTCTCGCTATGGGGAGGATCGTGAGCGACCAAGCCTGACGTCATAAAAACACCCATACGGCAACGATTGTCTTAGGGTAACCGAATGGACGGACAAGGCAAATTCAGTTTCTATCACCTAACTGCTGCTGCAGTAAAAATGTGTAATACAGTATGTCTGGTTGGAATTCACAGACAGAAGATTCGACCACGGCTCTGACTGTCGTTTCAGAGCGGTAACTGTTGTCAGCATTTAGTCTACTTCCGACATTACAATGATCTTACTCTTCTGGCATTTCAGCTCGATTCTCCAAGCGGCAGGCGGTACCCCGCTTGGTAGCGGCGTCGAGTTGTCGTACAACTAACGCGGTCGTGACAAAACATCGCCCAAGTCGTAACTTGAGCGAGAGCACTGCGGTTGCATAAAAAAAATAAAAGAAGAGACACCACGCAGAGATCGACGCTTAAAGAAGCAAGTATGAATATCCCAAATGTTCACTCTCTTTTTTTCGTTATTTTATCCTATATTTTCATAAAAGAGCGACTAACTGCTTTGCAAGTAACACCAAACAACCAGTTCCGTTTATTGCCGAGCTGTTGCAAACAATGGCTCACGGAGCTGTGAACGATCATTCAGTAGGGATACCTTTTGAAATTGGCTCCGCGTGGGAACATAATCAGAAATGTGAAACGCAAGATTGAAAGCCACCAGAACATGAATTAGTAGTATCTCTTCGTTTGGGTTTAATGTTTTTCAGTTAATCGTTTAAATAACTTTCGTTTGCCTGCTTGGACTACCACTGCGCCCTATTACATTAAATCTCTCTCGTGAAAAAAAGAATAATACACGTCTGACGAAACTGTTCGGTATCAAACTATCCCAGGAGGGAAAAAAAAATCTACCGAAGGCGCCGACAGCAGCCGATGTCCGCTAGTGTTTGTGGAACATCTTTGGGCGCGTGATGCAGTTCAAGAAGGGAATACCTACCGCTTCCCGGGTAGCATGCGGTAATCTGCCGGGCCTTGATGTGGAAGCCGCGTTTGTTGTTCTGGCTGTCGCTACTGAAGTGCATCAGGAGTTGGTCACGGTTGAACATGAACACGCCTGTAAGAGTAAGAACGCACGGTTGTTATACTCTACCAATGCGATATGCGGAACCGGCGTGTTCACAGTCGCTTAGCGTGTATCCTTTACGCTGCGTTTGCATCACTAACATAATCTCTTATTCGGCGTGGCCCTCTATTCGAAAGCTTCCAAATCATAATGGGAAGAGGTAAGGTCTTCTGCCACGCGCGTCAGCGTTCTGCCTTATCCTCGCCATTTGATGCTAATGGATCGTCGAGCTTAAGGAAATTGAGAGCTCGACGCTTGGGAAATGTGTTCACGCCATCTATTCAGTAAATCAAAAGCCAGACTAAGTAAAATTAAATTACACTCAGTCGACTTACTGGTCCACGGGCCAGTAAGTCGACCGAGTGTAAATTAATTTTACTTAGTCTGGTTGTTAATTTGGAAAAAGAGAAAAGAAACAAAGTACACTCGTTGAGAGTGCACGCAGCGTGTTACAGACAAGTTCCTAGTCAAAGCCGGACATACTTTGCCACGAATAACGGAAGTTCGAGAAGACCGAATCAAATAGTTTTGTGAATTAAATTTTGTTCTTACAACTTTGGGGGCAGTTGTGTATATAGCAAATGCGGAGGCAGTCATGTTTTATTACACCCGAGTTTCTTTCCTAACCTTGAAAATCGCACCAATACAATTTGCGATATTCATACACGAATTTCAGCGCTCACTACATGGCGACATAGTAAACCAAGCTCGCCGGGAGCCCACAAAAGGCTGCCCCGCTGTCAAATCCTGTGACAACACGCGCGACGAAGTTTGAAAATGAACGTTGCGGCAGATACTGACACTGCACGGTTTCTCTGACAATCGTCTGCTGCGGCGTGCCGTATCAGTTGGGGCGTGCGAATAGTAAGTTGAGAGATCGGAAACAAATATGAATCCAACAGTGCCAAAGGCGAATCGAATCAAGTATCGAATATTTTACTAGAGTTTTAGAATAATGCACAGCTTTTTTTCTCCACTAATATCAAACAATTTTGACATTGTAGGCAGTAGTATTACCTACATTATCAAGTGTCTTTGGATATAGTACCAATTGTGCAGCCCGCTTTATCAAAAGTTCGAATGCGGCATTGTAACTAAACAACCGAGAGTCTGCGGAACATGCGTGCTCGTGAATTAGCACAATGATTGTTGAAAAGGCCATCGTGTCAGCGCGTTAGCACCTGTGTATACCTTCGAGAATAAAACGGCAATGCGCGCTGACTGCATCGATAGCAGAGCGAAGAAAGCACTTTTTCTCTAGTTGCAATGATCGCTGCAAACGCTGCCACCATAACATCAAATGTCGCGATCAAGCATATTCAGAGTTCGTCTCGAGAGAACACACAGTAGCAGCATTGATAAAGTGTGCCACACGATATCCGCATGTCATGTTGCATTATTTCATTCACGTTATTTGCGGCACTGCCTCTCCGCCACTCCTTACAACGCCTCTGCAAAAAACGTCCCGTTCGCTACTCTCACAGCCGCTTGATAAGAAATATGTATTCAAATGGAGAAAAAGAAAGCCTGTATAGTCCTTATACAGCCAGATCATTCTATACCAGTACTAATGGAGCACACACCTCCGCCCGCGCCTCGAAATTCAAATGTTTCCAAGGAGATTGAGAGAGCGGTAACCGACGATGAGTCAATGGGATAGTGCAGGCGTATACCGTTCGTTCGTAGCACTACTGTATATTTTGATACTAACAAGTGGAAAAGTGTATTTAAAACTCTTTCCATGGCGTAAGTCACCAATACAATTTACATGCAGTTGTCCCTGATGAGCATAATATAAAGTGTACTTTATAAGCGGTGGTTTATAGCAAGCAGTGATTGCGCCCATGAACCTAGTTGCTATATATCTATATCTGCACATTCTCGGAAATTCGGAATTCTGAAGCTTACCTATCAGCTGGTAGTTAATCTTTTCCCGAACACGGAGTGGCTATTTCACAGCCGTGATATTTAAGAAATCCTGTCTTCTTACAGCGTCTCTTCCAACACCCATGATTCTCATGCATCTATAAATATGGGTAATGCCGCCGTGAGCAGCTTGGTGCCACCTACACACGTCCTGGAGAAACGTACCAATTACTCCGTTTTTCATTGCGCAGGTGGTAGTCGGCACACACGCTGTCGTGCCATCTGCGACCTCGCGGAGCAGGAGCGGCCAGCTTCTGGCCATTTCTAAAGAAAGCCCTGGAAAAGTACGGTCGCAGATATCGCGAAACTATAGTTCCGGGGGACAGCGGCGACTATAGTCGCCGCTGTCCCCCGATACACAGACGAGGCAGGCGAGCCATTTCCGTCGCTCTTTCGGTCAAGGCCGAGGTCACGGTCTATTCAGGAAGGAGCGAGAATTTTGTGCGCGCTTCTCCAGACGGGACAAAAAGCCTTGTCTTCTGGCAGTTATCGCTGTGCGCGCACCTTGGCCTCGGCTAGGAAGGTAGCAAACAAGCCGCCCGAGCCCACGTGAGCACATTAAGTGTGTATAGTTTCCAGAGGTGGCACCGCGCCACGGCGGCGCGATTTAGGTTTCATCGAGCACGTTTCGAAGAAGCTGTCAAATTTCACGTTCTTCCTGTGACACTTGGCTACTCACAGGTATGAGACCCGCGGCATAAGTAAGAGGATAATAAATATTAAACGCAAGCCACCCACACGCGCACGTGGTTAAGCAAGCGACGCTCTCCAGGTGGTCAAAATTACTACACAGCACGTCCACCGACAGCACGTCTGTCGTAGCGCCAGTGTTGATTTGGGACGCTGATCCCCATGAATTAATCAACACAAGCACACAGCTCCTTCGACATAATTGTTTCCTTTGCGTATTGAGCGACAGGACATTCTACACATGTTAAGGGCAACTTAGAAGCCCCGGCCGCTCTGAAACCATGTATATACATGTACAGTGTGAGGTTGCATTAAACCGACCTGTTATGTAGCAGCTCGTTGCAGGGCCCCTTAGAAGCCCACACAGGCCGCTCTGCAACCATGTCCATACAAGTACAGTGTGCGGTTACATTAAACCGACCCGCTATATAGTATAGCTACATGCAGTTTCCAGGCTGCCGAGCATGCCTTCTTCATTTGCAGCCTCTCACACTGCAGTAAAATGGCGCTCGCGTGATGCCGGCAGAAGAACGGGGCCCGACTCACGGACTGCGCCCGGCGTTATGGATCCGCACAGCTTCTGTCCGTCCACGTCGAGGTAGTCGTAGATGCAGCTGTCGCTCTGCTCCAGCTCGAAGTGCAGGAAGGTGAGCTCGAGGCCGCACACGGCGTCCGTGGCCCGGCGGATGTAGTACCAGCACTTCTGGTTGCTCGCGTACGACTCCGGGAAGCCCGGGCTCCACAGCTGAAACTCCTCCTGCGAGTGGCGCTCCTCGCATGGCCCCACTGCGCCGCGGGGGGCGGTTGGCACGCCGTTAATTAACAGGCACGCACACGACAACGGAAAGGGGGAAACTTAGTAGCAAATGAAAGGCCCCGATAGGCACTCCCAGGCCGAAAATACCTGCTAAAAAGTATTCGACCCAACTTCTTTTAAACTACAATTTTTCACCAAACAAGTGGTGCTCCTTTCCGTGCGAGTATACTGAATATCGTGCTGAGTGTTGATCAGATGATTTCAACAGTCGGAACGAATCACGTCAGGTTTTTTAGCATTTACCGGTCAATCCACGCGAGAAGCTGCAGCTTAAACGGCGATTGAGCTTTTTGAGTCTTTCATTTGGAAGCAGCTTAGCCTTGATTTATCGCTTTCCGAAAGGGGTGTAAATATACGGACGCGTTGCAGGTGCACTATAAAGGGCTGCAAGTTATTTGGGAGGGAGAGAGAGGGAGGCGGGAGGGGCTTAACGGCGTCTTTCTTGTTCGGAATGAACCGTCGCACTGATTCCATGCCTACCACTTTCTGTTGCAGAGAACGAGTTGCGGAGTTCGATTCCCGGACTCGACGACCGAGTTTGAATCGGATTAAATAAATAAATAAATAAATAAATAAATAAATAAATAAATAAATAAATACGCTCGTGCAGTTGAATTCAGGTGGACAATAGGGAACCTCTGGGGGGTGGGGGGGGCAAAATTAATGCCATGCTCTCCACGCGGTGTTTTTCGAAGTCCCAGTCTTGCTTTCGGATTGTAAACCGCGATATTCAAGCAAAACTTTTTCCGAATGGCCAAGTAGCGCTTGTGTTACGAAGTGCTACGGCGAGCAGGTTTAATTCTGAGAGTCAGAGACGCCTCCGAGGGCAGCAAGGGCGGAATGGCGACAATCACAGCACACACACATATATCCAAACATAAAAAGTGAAAATGCACGGACATAGGGAAGCGAGACCAGGCGTGCCTGCAAACCGCTCTGAGCGACTACCACAGCGCACTTACAGTTTGGCTGGTGTCCTACGAAACTTCACTAGCGGAGGCGGCAGGCGAGCTGACTCTGGTTCGTCGGCTGGTTGACGGGAGAGGAAGACATATCGTCAAGATGTACTCTCGTGCGTTGGCGCTCGACCGGGTTCCTCCGACAGCTGTTCACCTCCCGAACGTTGACGTCGAACCCAAGTCAACGCGTCTTCCTCGTTCCGCTTCTCAGCTCCCTGTCTCTTCTCCCTCTGTAGGCTGCTGGAGCCACGCGTCATTTGCCGTTTCGCTGCGTACTCGTCTATGACGTGCCGCGATTCGCGGCTTTCTTCTTGATTTATTATTTTGTTACGCCACGAGCGCGCATGCAGTGAAGCGTCGTCCTGCAGTGAATGGTGCACGTGCCCCGGTGAACGCGCTTGCATACTTTTAACGTGCTTCGTCGTCGTTTTCTGTATATACGTCGCCGCAAGGCACTTCAGCACGTAACAAACTTCCCAGAGCGAGCGCAAGGGTGACGTGGCGTCACAACCATGCCCTCTCCCCTCACGCAACACCTGGTGCGTTATAGCGGCAGCAGGCGTTCCCCTTCTCCCGCTCTGCTCCGTCGAGGCGCGCTCTTGACGTGGCATTGGAGCCATGAAACGTAGGTGCGGTTTTTCGCTTGTCCAGACGACAGACGCCGTCTTTTTCGCTCAATGGCCATTTGACGCTTTCGCATCAAAAATGCGAAACCATCGAAGGCTTATGAGGTACTCGCTTATTCGAAATAAAATTGTACCTGTCCGTAGCGTATAATCTTCGCCATTCCGCATGACGCAACAATGCATTTTCGATTTTTTGCCATTGATTCGTGGCCGCTTGCATGCGCGTCTAGCTTTGCTTAGGTTCGCGGTGGACTTGGAAGTGATTTAGCGATGTCTTTCTTCGTTTTCTTTTTCTTTATTTTTCATTTACAGCGAAGCTGTTTACCTGACGGACCTGTTTGATTGAGCCGTATGTGTGGTCTCGTATGCGGTATCTGGGCTGGCTAACGTCCATGAAGTGAACAAAAAAGATGGCGGCGCTGCGTGGTCTCGTAGAGGGGAAGCGGTATCTGGGCTGTCCGTAAAGTGAACACGTCCGTAAAGTGAACAAAATGGTTGTGGCGCGAGCGCCGCATAGAGGAGAACGAACGATAGTACAGCGGAGAAGAAAGAAAGGACACTTGATTTCACCGCGCGCCGCACCTGCGGAATGGGGGAGTGCACTCGCGCTGGCCGCCGTTGCAGCCGGCTGCGTCTGCTGTCGTCTGCGCTCGATACAACGGCGCGGCAGTTGTGGCGTGAAAACACGGCGATGTGCGCCGCGGTGTGTAAGTACCGGATTGTGCATTGTATAGGTAGACCATTGCAACAGTTGCAACTCCAACAAAAATGGGGAAAATGAGAAGACCACGCATTGTGCGCACGGCCCAAGAACAAGCCGAGTACGAGGAGAGGCGTCGACTGCGGAGACGCGACTATGAACAGCGACAACGTGCACGTGTGAAAGGGGAGAATGCGGCCGGTGACTTTGCCTCCAAAGAACGTCAGTGAGAGCAGATGCGAGAGTCTAATTGCCGGCGTCGAGCGCAAGCTGCCGATGAAGATCGCGCACTGGAAGCGGCTCGTAAGCGTCCAGCTACGTCGTTCCAGTCGGCGTCCAAGCGGCAAAAGCTTGAGTTGCCACCTCCTTCTAGTTCAGGAGAACGTTTCTGGACGCGGAGTTTCACCATAATTGCTTGGAAGAGCTTCGCTCGCTAATCCGCCACCATATGAATGGTTCGGCCAGAATTTTTTTTTATTGTCACGCACTTACCCACATTCTTGCGTGTGTCACAGAAACCGGGCCGCCGGGTGACCTCGATCCAGAAACCCTTGCCCGAGACGAGCGGATTGGTGTGCAGGTAAAACGTCACCTCGTCTCTGTCCTTAGGGAAGTCCACAATTTCTAGGAGATAAAAGTGTATAGAAAAAGAAAAGTACAGTGGCAGAATGGCAACACGGTTTCCAGGGAAACTGTTAAGATGACTGTTCGTACAGAAAGGCTGTTCGTGCATAGATTTCTTGGTACAAAGTTTTACAGGAACACACCGAGTAGCTCTCGCTCACGGCGCTTCTTTTGAAAGATCGAACTGGATTGGGCGAAATATTAACAGAAAACTGATAATTACCGACATCGTTCCTAATTAAGCCTTATACGTTTTTACCTTTGCCCACATATTGCCTCCATAATTTCACGCATCCCATTCAATTTAGGCTTCGATTACAACTTTTTGTATTGTCGCGATGCAGAACAGAACATACAGACAAGAGACGATGACGAAGTGCTGTTGTTGCGGGGGCGCTTCCGCAAGGTGTTTTTCCGAGCATGAAAGAGGCCCGCGAATGCACGCAAATTTGCCGCGTGACTGGCCGCTCGAGGCATTTTGCATGTATTCGCGGGCTTCTTTCACGCTAGTAAAAACACTTTGACGTAGCAAGGACCCTGAGACTCCTAACGCATTAAAAGAAGGGGTTACAGCAACGACATCTATGCGACAAAAAAAAAATCATTCGTCTCCCTTACCAATATGGCAGCAAAGGGGAATGTGTCAGAAATTGTTGCAAAGTCTTCTGCAGCGGCATCTAATTGGGATGTGTTGTAAGCGTAGTTCGTGCCGATGGCAGCAATGTGTTCTCGCGTTTAATGCAGGGTTTGCGGAGGTTTTCGCTTGCACGCATGTGTCATGCACTTAGCACATTAAGTTGGCCTAATTACGCAAAGACCAACAAAGTAGACTTATTAAATCCGACCCGGCATGTGAGAGTCGTTCCGAAACATCGCGTTCACTTGAATGAACCTAGTTCGTTGGTTTTGGTAAAGTTAGCCTAAATTTGAGTGTCCGAACACCGTAGCTGAAGAAGCTAGGTTATAGTACTTTATAATTACCAGGCAACTGCGATAGAGAGATACAAAAAAAAGGGACGCTAAAAATAATGAAAAACGACCATCATGACACGGCTTCGTCCGTGTCTCTTTTGTAGCCGCCGTCTTCATTCGCACCTGTCAACAGACGAGTTGTCAGAGAACTCAAGTCATCCCTAACCAGACTGATTTCAAGCGATTGTCAACCTTCGAGACTTAACACAAGAATTACAACACTAAATAGGAATGTTGAGTTAAGCTTCTTCAGTTAGACTGGCGGATTATCAAAAATATCACTCTACGTGTGCGGACGCTTGGTCAGCCAGAAAGCACACATAATCAAACGATAGGTGGCGAGGCAACCTTGAAATTTTCGCACTAGCTCTTCGTGACGTCATGGGTTGGACAGCGTCTGCTCTCGATCATTCTATAGCTTAAACATGAACAAGATTTACACTGCGTTGCATAGGTTTAAAAGCATTTCTCTCTACAGATTGAAAATTTGAAATCTTTGTCGTCACAAAGACGTATGGCGCTGCCGTGAAGGCCCGCAATTCAGGACCGATGGCATTGCCTTTCCATTTCTGCGCTGGAAATCAACGTCCTTCAGCCGAAGAAAGTAAAGTTTTGAAATAATATTTTGTTGGCATAAGCTTATTTAGTGTTGCTATTTAGGGTGCGATCTTGTACGCGTTCCAAAATAGAACGAAATAGAACGTTCCACAGATCCCCACACGATTGGTCAGTTTGAACTGTGACGAACGGCATGACGTCAACTGTGACGTGATATCTGCTGTCAATCATTCCGTGTCGTCTGCTATCGGACGAACGCAACGGAACGGGCCGCCTATTTCACAACGTAAACAACGGACCGCCTCCGTTCGATTTTGGAACGCGTACAAGATCGCACCCTTAGTGTCCCTTTAGAGCACATCATGCTCTAAATTAAGCGGTGGAGAACGATTTCTTTCTTTCTTTCCTTTTTTCACGTCAAAGCATGTCACGGCGAATCTCATGCTGATCATACTGGCGGCGTATGGTCGCGTACCTGTGTGGCCACGGTAGCGCCGCCGTCCGCAGAACCTCTTGTCTGCGACGGCCAGGTAGTCGTTGCGACACCCGGGCGACTCTTCCAGGTCGAAGTCGTGGAAGTGAACCTGCAGCGAACAGGCCCCGCCCACCCGCTTGACGCGGTAAGTGCACTCAAGCAGCGGAGGGTAGTCAAGCGGGTAGCCGTAGCTGGTGAAGTTGCCCTCTCCGTCGAACAAGCAGTAGTCGCACACGCCCTGGTGCACAAGCCGGCTGTCTGCTGCGAAGGAAGAGCGAGGACGAGAGAAAGATTAAATCGTCGGTGGCACCGAGAACGCTCGTGCGATGCCGGGGAGCGTTGTAAACGCGAATGAATGTATAGATGCTTGGCAGACGTTTTTCAGAGGCGTCCGAAGATACTATACTGGTCGACGTTTGTTGTTCTCGTCGCAATCACCAAGTGAGGCATCGCTGTCCGCGTTGAAACTAGAATGCCTAGCGCGTTCGCTGACGCTGCGATTGCAACAGCGTCACATGCTAATGCCGAGCCCCTGGTTAGCTCGTATAATATATGCGCTACAACAGGTCTCATTTTATCATTTGCCTTGACGACGTGTAGATATGCAAACATGAGAAAGGAAAAGAAGCGAAGGAGCAGGCTGGCAACTGCTACCGATAAAGGCCCAACGCTGACTACTGTTCAAGAACGAGGGGATAGAAACGTAGAAATGGAAGATAGGAAGAATAAGAAGGAAAGAGAAGAGATGATAGGTAAGAGTGACTGAAGTAAAACGAGACAAAATAGAGCAGCGCGCTATAAAAAAAAAGGGGGGGGGGAAGGACATTGCAGGGTGCTCTAATAGAACAGCGAAAAAATATAGGATTTAAAAAAGCACACCGCGAGGTCTCGCTAATCAGGTCATAGTTAAGCCACTTAAAATGAGAGGTAGATGGCAGGTGACGACGCTGTGTTACCGTGAACCATATATATATATATATATATATATATATATATATATATATATATATATATATATATATATATATATATATATATATATATATATATATATATATATATATATATATATATATATAGAGAGAGAGAGAGAGAGAGAGAGAGAGAGAGAGCGTCTATCACGTGGTACCTGTAGTGCAATGTACGCGCGCTACACACAGACGCCATAGGCCCACATAGAACGTTCTAGCTCCAACACACACATTTTGCACATTCGAATTCAGGCCTCACATGCTCCAAAGACATGCGTTTAAGCAGTTCTGGATGACTGCCCAACACGCGAAGATGAAAGGATTGCCCTTGGGACAGTTTTAGGGCACTCAAAGATTCACAGCAGAGGAGATCTTGGAACCGTGGCCTCGTGCGTCTGTGATGTGCAAAGCCCACATAAGCACTGCTCTGATTTTTAACATGAGCCAACCTATACGACCGCTTGTTATGAGCTGAACGATGAACGTTACATTGCGTGTGTACCAATTCCAATTGCAAACTTCTCTGCTGCTTCTCATCTTGCTTTTTTTTTCCTTTTCCTAGAGCATGGTGGCCAGCCGGGCTCAGCCTGGTCAACCTCCCTGCCTTTCCCTTAGCTCTCTCTCTCTCACACACACAGTGGTTTTATGACGCCTTAGGCAAAGTCAAGCACGCCAGCCTTTCTGCCCTGCATGGTCTTTGGCGATGCTTTTGCAGGTTTCAATTTTTTACATTAGCAGCGGTCGTCAGATTATTTTCTACTTTCATGCCAAGGATCTTCTAATTTTCTTACAGGGAACATTGAAACAACACTGTATCGTCTTGGTTTTGATTTCTGCTTTGTTTCGGTGACTCGATTCTTGGCCACAGTGACGGGAGTGTTCCTCATTTCATGGCTTTCTATAGGTTCAATGGCGTTTCTAATAAATATAAAAAAACATCTTTGTTTCTTTTTCTTCTACTTCTATATATTCTTTATTACAGTCTACATTCGTTTTTTTACGCTCACCTGTCATTTTAAGGTACTGTTTAATTTGTTTTCGTTTTGACAAGCTTGTGCTCTAATTTGCCATATTTTGCTGCACGATCCTTGGCGAATCCTTTTGAGTTGGTGTGTGCCACCTTCATGAAAGGGTCCACGCTAACTCTGTTCTAAGAAACAGAAATGTATTGTATCCCAAGGATTGTTTCTTCTTTCTTTTTTTTCAGAACAGCAACGGAAATGACGCCTCAAGAAAAAGCAAGTACAAATTCCAAGTGATGGGAACTTGGCGCTTAAATGAAAAACACGACCGTAGCTGGGCGACAAAATAACCGCAGCATATAATGCGTTGTGATGGGTCTGGTCTCGTTGAAAACTGTCAAAACGCATCCTCGAGGGACAGTCGTTATAGCGCTACGCGTCACGTGTCGCTGTAGACTTTTTCGTAGAAAGGTGCTAGGAATAATGTATTTAACTTTTTTTTAGCAGTAAGCACCTGATTTTTCTTTTCTGCAATTTAGAGAATACTAGCGGTAGCCAGTGACGAGCCTCGGTATATCCTGGTTGAATTCTATTGTTCTCGCCGTCTTCAGATTAAAACAGCAATGGAGCACTGTACACGCTATCCACGATTCACGCCTGAGTCACAGCGAGTCGCGCATTCAAAAAGTGCTTCCTGTTGTAGTTATCGCTGTTTATTTTTGCTGTTGCCCCATACATAAACTTCTCCGCTCACTATTCGGTTTTGCTGAGCATTTTTTTTTCTGCTTTTCTCGGCCATACGGAGAAGCCGCACATGTATTTCTCTTCCTTTCGCAATCGGGTCTCCTTTATTTTCTCGTTTTCCTAGAAAATAAAGGCGTACAAAAAAGAATAAAAGACGCACTGAACATAGCTTTGTACGCGTATCTCTCAGGCGATGCCAAAAGCAGGACGCAGACCATATAACGAGGGCTACGTCGGTTAAGCACGAACTCCACTGCTTTTGTTGTGTATGCACTACCCGCGGTTAAAGTCCGCGAAGCTCGTGAATGTGCCAACTCAACTGGGACGTGTACGTGCGCTCTAGGCCTTGGTATGTTCGCTGCCTACACAACCATCGCCCAAGAAATAGCTCGCCGACATCATTTGGTGCCGAATTTCTCAGCTGCTTTAGTCATAATGTTTCGGTAAAGCACAGGGATTCGGAACACCAGGCAGCGGCGTTTTCAGTAAGCGCGGTCTGGACATGACCGTGGTTTACATTCAAATGAATATTCTGAGAGCCGACGAACTGGGTATTGATAGAGGAAGTAACCTGTAGATGTTGGTTCATTGATGAGGTCACTTAACGTACGAAAGTAACGCATAGGCCCAGAATCGTTATAGAGGGGGGGGGGGGGGAGAGAATCGGAGGGCTCCGGGTTAATTTTGACCACCTAAGGTTCTTCAACGTCCAACCCAAAGTGTGCTGCCCCAGCGTTGTCGCTCTCCGCTTTCATCTGAACGCCGTGACCAGAAATTGAGCCAGCGGCCATGTGATCGTAAGCACGGAGTGTTTTAACGGCTATAGCGTTTCTGTGGCTGTATAGCAGCAGTAGCCATGCAGCGACCCGGTGGTTTTCTAGACGCTGAGCCGCGCGTCATTCATGCAAAGGCGCTTTTTCTTTTGTTCAATGGGTGAATTGACCTTTGAAACTGTGTGCAAAGTTCAAACTACGCATATGTGCGTGTGGAAATTTCCAAAATTTCGAGTCAAAATTGCGCAAAGAAACAGGCTTTCCGCCAAGGCTCCCTCAAAAATTATTTGTCAATGACTGTACGCAGTTTAGGAAATCAAATTAAGCCTCCTTATAATGGCACGCGAATCCAATATAACCGAGGTAGCTGCAAGTCAAAGGGAGTCCATATGGAGAGTTTTGAAGCAGAGCGCCTCCGGTCACCCCGATTGACTTGTACAGAAAACATCAAAAAAAAAATTAACACAAACGGAACCTTTATCTCGCTCAAACACTAGCGCATACAAGCAAAAAATAAGTATGAACAACGAAGACGAGTCACCGCATAAAATTGTCCGTCATACTTTGAACACATGTCCATACTTATAGAAACGTCTTTCACTGCACTGAAAGCTGTTATTTCGCGGCCGGCTGCTAACTGGCGATGGTCCGACTATCGTCTCAAGTGACAATGGTTCACTGCCCAGAGACCAAAGTTTGTAGCGTAGCTGTTGCCATTGCGTGGCATCCGAGAACTGTGCGCCGAATCGCCCTTATAATAATAAAATAACGCAAGTGTGACTATATACCTTCAAACAGGAAACTAAGTTAGAAGGAATAAAGCCTCCCGTGCGAACCCAGCGGCTGTCAGGGGTCAAGTTCTTTTCGGTAAGCAGAACGGGAGTCTGCTGGTCTGACCCAAGTGCAGTGTGTGTCCCGTTTTCACAGGGTGCCTAAATATAGTACATCATTGTGTCGTTGCTGCTTTCGAGTTTTTACTTCGAGGTATGAAGGTTTCAGCGTGTCAGGTGGTGGCGGTTTTTGACCGGGCTAACTGAAACACATGTCCCAAACTTCTCGGTTTCTCGCGGAGAAACCACATGACAGTTCGACGTGCCCGACTGTCACCTGTGCTGCCGCAGAACGCAAATTTAGAGACCATTACGTCCGAATAAAAATATGGTAGAGATAGGTAGAGATAGGTGCCTTTAAGCCACCTCAGACACTGAAAGACCTCCGCAGCTTCCTGGAATTATGCTATACTTTCGACGGTTCGTGCCCAGATTCGCAGACATTGCTTGTCCATTGACAAGCCTCTTGCGAAAGGCAGTTCATGCATACGAGTGGGCACGTGACTGCGACGCGGCATTCTCCCTACTCAACTTTCTGCTGACATCAGAACCCATTCTTCGTCACGTCGGACCATCTGCTCCTACTGAAGTGCACAGTGACGCCAGCGGAATCGGCATCGGAGGAGTGATTGTGCAGCGCCGTAATAATGAAGAGTATGTGGTTGCCTATGCGAGCCGTTCCCTCAGCAAGGCCGAACGAAACTACACTGTGACAGAGGAAGAATGGGGCTTAGCTGCTGTATTTGCTGGTCAGAAATTTCGTTGCTACCATATACGGGCACCCATTCACCATTGCAACCGACCATCATTCCTTATGTTGGCTTGTTACCCTCCGTGACCCCTCCGGTCGTCTAGCACGCTGGGCTTTACGGCTCCAAGAATTTGACTTCATTGCTTCGTACAAAAGTGGGAGACGTCATGCTGACGCTGATTGCCTTTCTCGCCTTCTTCTGCCCACAACGGAGGATAACGCGGACAATCTCGACACTTGCTTGGTTGCTGTTTCTCACACGTTTCCTGGCGCCACTATTTTCCAGCGGGAACAGCGCAATGACTTTAGCTTGGACCCCCTGTTCGCCGACGTCTGCAGTCCCAAGGCCAATGGTCGCTTTTGTTTTCGCGAAGGACTTTTATACAAGACAAATGACTCAGCAAGTGGCGCGTGGTATTTACTGGTTGTTCCCGAAAGCCTGCAATGTGATGTTCTCCGTGTCATACATGATGATCCGACGTCAGGCCATCTTGGATTCATTCGCACCTTACATCGAACACAGGCGCATTTTTACTGGCGTAAGATGCGACATTCTATTAAACAATACGTGTCGATCGACGACAAATGCCAGCGTCACAAACGACCTACAAGCGCTCCGCAAGGCCTTCTTCATTCTGTAGCGCCGCCTACTACACCTTTCGAGCAAGTCGGTATCGACCTGCTAGGACTATTTCCACGATCTTCGAACAATAATTGCTCGGTCATCGCATGTGTCGATCACCTTACTAGATACGCGGAAACCGCTGCGATATCTTCCTCCACAGCCGGTTGCGTCGCTGCCTCCCTGTTACGCTACGTAATTCTTCGCCAAGGTCCGCCTCGCGTAATCATCAGGGACCGTGGTCGCCAATTCGTCGCCGACGCCGTGGAAGAATTGCTTAGACTCTGCACTTCGCAGTTCCGCCGCTCAACACCATATATCATCCCCAGACGAATGGCCTTGTCAGACGTACCAACCGCACCCTGACCAACATGCGGGCTATGTATGTACCATCCAATCACAAGAAGTGGGATGACATCTTACCGTTTGTCACCTACGGCTATAGCAATATAGCGAAGCACGAAACCGCGGACTTCACATCTTTCTTTCTACCTGCTCTACGCTCGGGCACCGCGCAGCAGTCTCGCTACCATTTTTCCGTTTACTCTCCATACAGAGGACTCAGTTGCTGAAACTTTGTGGCGTGCCGAAGAAGCCCGACAAATTGCTCGTCTGCGTACATTGGCATCACTAGATCGCTCCAAGGAGCTGTATGAACTCCGCCAAGACTCGGTTACATTCGGAAAAGGTGATTTGGTGAGGCTGTGGACCCCTCAGCGCAGACGCGAGTTATGGCAAAAGTTCTTGGCTCAGTATACCAGTCCCTTCACAGTCATTGACCGCAGTAGTGATTTAACGTACGTTAAATCAAGACGCCGCTCTAGCGCTACTCAACTTGCGCACGGTACGCGCCTCAAGCGATACCACATCCCTAACTCCCATGGTGGACTTCGTCTGCAAAACGGGGAATGTAACGCCTTGGTTGCGGCGAAAGGAAGAGGACGACGAATAGTTTTGCTGCGGAGCGCAGAACGAAGCCAGTGCTTGTCAGTTTCTTTCCTGACTCATCCATCTCCCCATCCATCATCTGTAAATAAACACGCCTCGTCCGTAACAATATGTACAAAAAGGTTGGAAGTGCAGCCACAGTTTGCTCGCGTGCCGTTTCTTCATCGTCTTCACTAAGGCCGAGTGAGAGTTTTATAATGATGTGATGACTCTGCCGCTTTGTCGGTACCTTGCCTTCGACGCCATAAAAAGGGCGCTGTGCGCAGTCAATGTCAATTTCGCGTCACATATAACCAAATATATTCGGTTTCCGCGACAGGGCCCTGCAATTCTCTGCGAAGTTGCACGCTGCGTGCAACATAAATATACGCGACGCCCGCACAGCTGACGCATCCATCGAACTGCACAAACGGTTTCGGGTGCCCTGTACGCTGTATTCGCTGGTCCGTTGTGTGAACCCGATGATGCAGCGTATTGTAAATACACAGCGGGTGGCTGCAATTGTCATTTGGACCCAGTTGTATTGCTATCTAAACTCAGAAGCTCATTGCCGATGCAAGGTGCTTTCTCGTGCGTATGCATCTCCAGCTCCGCATACCAGCATGTATCTCTCTCTCTCTCTCTCTCTCTCTCTCTCTCTCTCTCTCTCTCTCTCTCCCTATATATATATATATATATATATATATATATTGAACAGCGCGCAAGAAGAACCAACCGGACGCGGAACAGACCTCGTTTAACCAGCGGCGATCGACGACCGCACAAATTTGTCATCGGAACAATGCCTTGGCGACCTATATGGAACACGGTCATAGTCGCGCAGCAGTACTGTTTATTCGAGAGACTGCGCGAGCGGGTCGCCAAAAAAAAAATGAAAGAAAGAAAAAAAAGGAAAGAAAAGGAGGGCGCGGGTTCCGCGAGCATATGCGCCAGGCATGCTCGTCTCTGGGGGCAAGAGTCGCGTGTCCGCGCAGTCATGGCGGAAGTAAGGAGCCGCGTCTCCAGCGGCGTCCTCAGCGACTGGCTCGCGCTGCGAGGCGACCTCAAAGAAGGCTGGGCCCAGCTCGGCTCATTCGGGGGGGGCGCCCTTTGTTTTACTTTCTTTGGCAGGCAGCGCGCCGGAAGTCCTTTTTGATGCAACCATCGGCCGCGGATTCACGGGCACAAAAGGCGGGACGATTCGCCCCGCGGCGCGGATTGCCGGAAGCGTAGACAGCCCTCGCCCGGAAGTCCTCCTCACCCCCGCGTCGGGCGCGGAAAAGGAGGAGGCCGCAATTAGACGGGCACCCCCGACAATGAGCGGGTCAGCTCCTCGGGATGCGCCGCGCCTGCTTAATTCAGCCCGAAAGTTGCGGACCGTTTGTTTCGGCGATGGACAGCAGCCAGATTCGAAAGTTCTTTTTTTTTTTCTCTCTTATATTGCTCTTTCGTCTTTCCTTTTTGCTCTGTAGGACGAAGAGCGCGCAGCTAGCGGTCGCTAAAGCACTGGCGGGCAGGCACGGTCGCGAAAGTGCGTCACTTCAAGTCTCAGCTGCCGGACACATAGTAAGGGAGCTCGGGCGCCTCTTAAAGGTAGATACTCGGTGTGTCTGCGGCAAGGACTCTGCGAGCGACGCATTCGTTTTCGTCGCGTCTCGCAGTTGCGACACGCGTGTGAGCGAGGCGGATGCATTTTTTTCTATAGCTACTTGTTGATACTTTCTCTTTGCGCAAGAACATAATCGCACGCTGCTTGAAACCCGTATGACTACAAATAAAAGCAGTATACAGACAAAGGGGGGAAAAAAACGAGAGACAAAGAACTTCATACGTGGCTCTTGTGCAAAGGTTCGACGCAGAACGCAAATTATAAGACAGTTCCGCCGTTAGAGCCCCTCGTATTATAGACGCCGCGGGATCTTAAAGGGACACTAAAGGGAAAAATGATTTCTTCTGCATCAGTAAATTACCGTTCTACAACACCAAAAACACCACTCTTACGACGATAAGATGTTTGCTAAGCCAGAAAAAGCGCAAGAACGAAATACGAATGGCGACGCCTATACTCAAGTTCTCGCACCTGGGGGCTGTGACGTCTTAGATTTTGACGACATCTTCTAGGGCCTACTAATTATATATAACGGTACAGATTGACTACATTGTGTTCTAATGGAACCAAATATTAAACATGACAAGTTTCGGGGACCATTATTCAGCCAACGCAGCCCAGATACGAAAACGTACTTTGGAATCCCTGACGTCACGCTCACGTACAGGCGCTGGGGTTTCGGCGCGAAATTCAAATACTGATACTTGGACCTTCATTTTCTCATCTAATAATCAAAATATTTTTTTGAAATGACCAACTGCAGGGTCCTCAAACAATGCTTCATTAGCCTAAACTGATTTATTGTTTCGCTTTAGTGTCCCGTCAACACGGATATTTCGACATTGGTTCCCGCTGAACGCGCAGTACTTTCTGCCGCATCGCGGAAGAATAATGGCTATTATAAGTAATTTTTTTTAAAATCGCACAGCGCGTAAATGTCATTTTCTTTTGTTTATTGCGATTTTGTTTCTTTTGACGCTCTTTTTCTGAGGGTCGGTTCTTCCCCTTTGCTCCTGCTATAGCAAGTACGCCATCGACAAATCAATCGAGTACTACGATCGCGTTTACTGAAAGCGCGATGACATTTTCTTTCCCCGATGTAGGGTCCGACGCCGACTCGCATATATATATATATATATATATATATATATATAGAACGAGTGCACACGCCAGGAGCGCGCCTTGTACAAATCACACTGTGACAATCGTGTCTGCTGCAAAAAATAATACACCAATGTCTGCGCAACGCAAACAGATGAGAATTCAAACGAACGCCCTCCTCATCCTACTCACTCTTCGGGCCAGAAGAAACGACGTCACACGCGTGCATCATACAATACGCAAGCAACCGGAAGCCGAGCCGCGAAGAACTCGGGGGTTTCCCGGAAGCGCACAAAACAGCATTCCGAAGACGCACCACGCAGCATTGCGATTCCGCGACTCCTGGGTCGCGAAAAAGGCCCGAAACCGACGCCGACACGCACACATATATACACTAGAACTCACAAAGCGCTACTTCCAACCGATGTTCTGTATGTATGTCTATGTATGTGTCGCAGTCACTTGCGCGCCTTTTTATACACGATGTAGAACCAATACGCCCAAGCTTCCGCCGTAATGTGGGTTTCGGGTCGGAGCACCTGGCGTGGATGCAAACTGCAGGAAATGTACGAACGAGGCCTTTATTCTTCGGTGTTGACTTACTTAGATATTAGGCTCTGGAGAGTATATTATCAAGACTGGCGCATTCTGTTCTTTTGCAAGGCCCATGTGTTCGCTTGATCCACAAGAGGTAGCTACGGGAAGCTGCAGGTCTGGCTCCAATTTTTTCTCTATTTCTCTCGTTGACAAAATGCGTCAGGTACATCGCCAGTGGGTCACGTCGCGGTTCTTCGCTCCTTTTTTTTCCTGCATTTGGGCGCTTCAAGGTGAATTCTGGCTGTTTTCTTCATTTCTTTTTACTATATTATACACTGCCCTGGCCTATAGCTTGCCCAGTGCTTGCTGCAGTCCGCTACTTCACATTGAGCCACTTCGGGAAATCGAATGCAGCAGCGCCATCTATCATTCACCTTTGACTATCATGCAGCTTAACAGGCTAACGATTGCAGATAAAATTGCTGCCTCTGTAATCGCCGTTCACGCAACATCTTCAGATTCAGAATTGTAGAGAACGAAGGCGCTATCGCGACACGTGTATGGGCCAGACAGACCTTCGTTCTTACCAGGCGTGCGTGCGATTTGGTAGCAACGGCGTCACAAAGCACGCAGCCTGATCGATAGCCAGGGTTAGGCGCTCTGGTGCACCAGGTCATAGACGCCGTTCGTTATACTTATTACTGTTGTTTTGTTAATGCTTTTTACCTCTCATATAAATAAACAGGTGACGCTGAAAGGCGTCCATACACGGAAGCATCTGGCTTCGTGGAAGCCTTATGGGGCAACTGGAACAGCCATACTGAGCTTGACTCATGTAGTTTAAGCTTTTAGATTTGGTACGCCCAACTGCGGATAAGCTTAAAGTACACATAGGGGTCTCGTCAATTTCGTTATTATTTTTATTATTATTATTATTGTTGTTGTTGTTGTTGTTGTTGTTGTTGTCGTTGTTGTTGTTGTTGTAAACCTATTAAACACTACGCATAAATGCCACTTCACGCAGCCCTATTTGTTTAATGCCATTCCTGGCCAAAGAGCAACGAGAGCATTACTGCATTGTCTGAAGCCGACAGGTCTCCACACCGTTCAGACTTGCTGCGCGTCTGCATGTGGGTGAGCAACTACTGCTATCCCTTTCCCTTTCTTTCTCTCTTTTCACCCTTTTATACCCTTTCGACGGTTCAATGTATCGCAACGCGGACGTACGTACAGTCGCGTTCATTATGAACTGCAACACGGTGCCCTTGGACAAAGGGGGCCAAGACTGCACGACGGCGTCGATATACAAGAAAATGGTTTAATAAATACCAGTGATTAGAACGGTGTTTATTTTTTCGTCTGTTGGCGCGATCGTGCTGTCTTCCCTTCGGTCACGGGCACCGTGTTGCAGCTCATATTAAGCGCGACTGTACGTCTGGTGACCCTCCCTGTGTTTCCTTGCTTCTCTCCCGTTCTGTCTAAGAAACAGCGCGATATCTTAAAGGGAATACACTCTGAATACGGAAGCCGTTTAAAAGGTTTAAAATAACACAACCGCTATTTTTTTTACTCTTTAACTCAAATGATGTTAACCGACACCTAACCGTGGACGTTTTGGTTTTCCACTTTGTCTAGAGGTAGTAGTTTCTGTTAGTAAAATTTACAGGGGCTAACATATATGTAAGGTGTCGCATTTAGGTGTCATGTTATACTACTGGTACCATAGTCACCTTTAGTACACACGCCGGAAAGCTTTACTTCGGCAGATGAAAAATTTAGGACTGACAAACAATATTCAAACTCGCGCACCTGTTACCATTAGGGTGCAGTATCTGCCGTTATTTTCATATGTGAATAAGCGCGCTTTTGTAGACGCTAGCGTGCTTATAGAATGTACGACGCAACCGGCTGCTAGCCGACCGCATTTGCTGGAAAAGAGGCACCAACGAAGATGCAAGGGTATGGGGGTAACGCGTGCATACTTCGAACTTCCGGTGACAATGTGAAGGAGAAATAAAGACAGATTGACTCACATTTATAACTGCAGCAACGTGGAACTACTATGCTATCACCGATCTGGGGCGAAGTAAGCGTTCTTTTAATGTCTCTGGTCAAAGTATGCACGTTTATTATTTGTTGTGTGGTTTCCTGGTGAAGGACTTCCTTTTCTATCTCTTTCTTTTCTTTTTTCTTTGAATAAAATCAGAGATCTTCGCCTTTTGTGCAACCCATGCAGTCCCGTTTTTCTGCCTGCCCGAAATTGCCACAAAAAAGTTCAAAGGCTTCCTGGAAACGGCGCAGCCAAGGTATACATCCTGGCGTGAAAGGGCAGGCATAGGTGCAGCCAATAAGAAAGTTTGCAAAGCCTTATTTGTGGGCTGCTACTATTTCTAAGCTCGAGAAAGGCAGCCCCAGAACGTTACCTCAAACGAGCGGCACGTTGTCCGTCATCCCTGTAGGATCGAAACTAAAATAATCTTATCTCTCATCACGGTCCTTGCGCAACTTATTTAGTGCTTTGGGCACTGCCCTTTCTATGCCGGTCAATTCAATGCCCGTTATCGTTCGAGTTTTCCACGACAGGACATACCCTTCCACGTATATGCATAACACGCATACGCATATCGTCAGTCGCGGAAAGGGACGAAATCGTTCGTGGAATCTGCCAGAAGAGCACGCACCAATTACCAGTAGTAATAATAATAATAATAAAAAGAAAGAACACTTTCAATATCGCTGCCTGTGCGCGGAGGCAGAAAGCAGGAGAGAAAAGAAGCGTGTTTCTGTATCAGGAGGCATACGCAAGACGAGGTCACGAGATACGCGGGTTTTTTTTTCTTTTTTTTTTTTACAAGGGACTCGGGGGCACAAAAGCGGCGCAAGGAGGCACAGCCGGGCCAGCGCCGCAAGGCCGCGCGTTGCGTGGGAGAGGCGGCCGTGCGGGAGACCGCGGCGCCCAGCGAGAGTGCGCGGCACGCAGGGCGACGAGGGTAGGCTGGCCACGGCGGAGCGGAAGGACGCGATGCGCGACGACGCAGTCACGGTACGGCGATTACTGCGGCATTGACTACTAGCCGGGCAACCCCGTGGCGCGTACGCCGCGTGTAGCCGGCTTCGGCCGCTTTCACTTGTCCACAGCCGGCCTGCCGCACACACGGCCGAAACCAGCGCCGGTTGTCCTCACCCGACGCGCTGCTTGCTGATGCCATTTTTTTTGTTCCCCTTCGTTATATCCGGACGGTCAGTGTGTGGGGGAGGACGCTGAGGAGAAGCCCCAGTAGGTTCGTGGCAGAATTTATGAGCACGGACAAGGAGCTGCATAGGTAACAAAGGGCCGAGCGCTTCGGGCGGGGAGAAGACGTTTCGATACGCGCGTCCTTGCCGTAATCACCGAGGCAGTGTGTGTGCACGAGGTTGCGCAGAGGTGGAAGCACCGCGAGGCGACGCGTTTGTCCGCTAACGAGTCGTCACAAGTGTCTTGGCGCAACTGCGGCCGGCTCCGCGTTCACCCATCGAGTGGTGCAGCCGATATGTGTACGGCGTGCACTTCTTTTCTCGCTTTGGTTCGCAATATCGCCGCTATACGACCGAAGGTTCGCCACTCGTAGTGTACGGATGTGGCTGAACATTCCGACTGACAGACGCGTGGTGAGAGCGCTGGATGAGCAATACGCGTTGTTCTTTGCCCGATTATGGATTTCGTAACGCCTTAGCTAGACGGATTGCATCTATCACCGGCTTAGACTCGGTAAACGAAGGATTCTTATAAGCTTCTCAGCGTCCCCCCCCCCTTACGTATTGCCAAAAGAACTCTGAGGAAGAGAAAAAAAAAAAGCTGAAAGGAAAAAAAAAATCAAGATGCGAAGCAAGCTTTACTGCACATGATGTTTGACAGCGCGAACTTGGACAAAGTACGGCAAACTGCAAAGGACTCTCAAACATCGTGGATCAACACCAACTAGCCTGGTCCCGTACCTTACTTCACTGCACAGCTTTATTCCACGGAAAATGTGTTTGAGGGGAATATTTTTCCCACGTCGGGTTCACCGCAGGGAATTCAGTGCTCCCAAATACAACATTACAAACTAAGATTGCGAGCTTTAAAACTATATATATTGTATAGAAACCATCGAAGATGATTTTCGATCTAAGTGAATCGCCCGAACGAACGAACCAGAGAAAAAGGGCGCGAATGAAGGAACGGTTTCCTTGCAGAGTACCGCCATTGGCCAACCACGACAATGGACAAAAGAGCCAAAGAAACCTATCCATTTTAATATTTTGGTGGGATTTGGATGTGGCTACATGGTTCCGAGAATTCTATTCCATCTAATTGAAAGTGCTTCTTGGAGCTAGCCTGGGATGGCTGTATGGCACGCAGACCGAACGCCTTGTCCTCTTCGTTTGTTAGGAGTACAGGCGGAGGAAAACTGAATTGATGTGTCCATATTTTGTAACGCCACTGTGCTTTTCCACGTGATGACTGAACAGCGTGAAAGATGCGAAAACTGAACAGGACGAGCGCTGCTCTTCTCCACTGTTTTCTCCGCTGCCCTTCTCCGCTGTTCTCCGCGCGATCGCCAGGAAATCTGCCGGTTTCCCGCAGCCCGAGAATCAGCAAGGAAAAAGCGATTAAAAATCATTAATCGCGAAAGTAATTCTTAAACCGCCTGGCTCATCAAGATTGCGTCACCATATATATAATAACGCGATAATCACTCATTGTCTCTGTCAGAACGGTTTCCATTCGTGCATGGCGCATAGCGCAAACACAGCTAATGAACGCAGAAAAGTAGGAGACAGCACAGACGCGCCCCTGCTATCCCCATTTTCGGTCGACTGTTCCGTTTGCGCTATCCGCCGTGAATGCCACCAACTGGCCCGTTGTTTACAGCTTGCCGCTTTCTTTATCCGCCGCTTTAGACATGCCCGGCTGGTTCAATTGCTATGGCGGTGTACTGTTGAGGTCGACGGTTCGACTCCCGGCGGCGCCGGTCGGCTTGTGACGAAACCAGAGTGGAAAAAAAAAAAAGAACTAACGCCCGTGTACTGCTCGGGTCAACGTCAATGAACTACAGGTGGTCAGACTTAATCCGTAAGCCGTCCTCTGCGGTTTCCCTCATAACCCACTGTAAAGTTGTAAATATATATATATTTTTTACCACGCCGCTTTCAGCATGCATCGATGCCAACATCATCCGACTCACACTTAAACTTCATTCATTTAACTTGTCATCTGAAGGAGTGTCCTGGATGTATGGCCAGGCAGACATTTCTAGTGTCTGCTGAAGAATGCCTCTCTCTCTCTTTCTCTCTGATAGACTCTGATGTTTCCGGTGTATGATCAGTGTCTCAAGCTACGCTTGCCAGAAATTATGCTCGTAATATAGTTGGAGTCGTCCAGCAGCACGTGTCCGTTTCTCGGCTACCATCACCTGCGCGAAGACAGCCGTACGGCTGGCTAGGTGAATTGTCACGAAAGCCTTCCCAACGGTATCGAAGTGACTGCTGTCGAACGCCGCCAATTCGCCCGCCACCGCCGCCGACATTGAGCCTAGATCGTCGAATGTAGCCGCACGTATAAGCGACATCGTCGAACGGCACGCCAGACTGCCGAGTTTGATTTTCGGCGACTGTCATGCCATGTCACTCTCATGGTGTCCGGCGCATGCGCACGAGTTATGTAGGGAGAGCATTGCCAATTCCGGTCTTAGCGAGGGCACCCTCGCTATTGAAATTGCACCCGAAAAACCACGCCACATTCTAATTTCAGCACCACTGAAGCATGACTGATTTTTTTTCTTCGTTGTTTCGGAGGGGGGGGGGGGTGCTTAGTCTCAAATAAAACGTAAACTGATAGTCTCCGTCTCGAACATACTTTTATTTCGGGCATAAATATTATGAAAGAAATTGCCGCGAGGATAAAAACTAATAACTGCTTTGCCAATTTTACAACTCCTTAAAATTGTAATAGAAGAAATACCAAAATTATCTAAACTACATATGTCTGAGTGTTTGAAGCGGACGAAATTAATTACGTTAATCTGGTGTATAACAACAATTAGCGAATAAGACCAGGGGCCGAATTCACGAAGCTTTAAGATCGTGAGTGCTTTTTTGCCATTGGTGGGCGGCCTTCTGTAATCCAGCATCAAGATTGGCTGCTATTTTCCCTTACGAACAATTTTAGGGTAATAGATTTTTGTGAATACGGGCCCAGATTCTTTTGTTGAACTTGTCTGGACAAAACGACGATTTGACATGAATTGTTGACGGATACACTAGAGATTAGATCTCTTAAAGACGCATTTTACAATATTGCAATCTTTCAGTTTCGGCCGCAGTGTTGTAAAATTGGTGCGTCAAGGTTTTTTTTTAGATTATTAACTTCGAAGTATTTTTAAGTATTTATAGAGGATAATAAAAAGAAAAAACTGCTCCTGTCAGTCGATAGAGCTTAACGTTGTGTGAAATTAACAAATTGCATTCAAATGTAGGTTGAGTGGTTGCCTAAAAAGACTATTTCAGCTTTTCAGACACCCTTTAAGAAAGAATTCGTCACTGGCCCGAAGTTGCGTCTTAACATAACATTTTATCCCTCTTTACTGCATGTATACATTAAGAATGTGAGCGAAGAACCATACGCAGTCGACAAAGCTCGTTAAAATTAATACTCAAACCACACATTTTCGTGAAACGTGGAAGAAATATTTCAAAGCAAAGCGACAATGTTTACTTGCGCAACTAACCTAGTTTACTATAATGTTTTGCACGTTGCGAAGGCCCACTTTCTCTTCTCAATCAAGCATGGGGAATAGTAAACTTTCCCGGCTACCGTAACAAACTAATGAGATCTTCTAGTTGTCTTCTCAGAGTCTAGGCAGAAACCAAAACTAACTAATAGCAACCGACGTTTCCTACCACCCAAGCATATACGAGCTTCAATGGCAACAATGAAGCTTGATTATTCTTTAACGTTAGATTTGCATGCTCTCAAACGAAATCTTGAAAGCAGCCTTAAACTACATTTGCTGCACTACCGGAAAACTAAGACAAGACCAGTTGAAGATGGCCACGACCAAGGTAACGGACGCGGTGCATGCTTTTAACCGCAGATGTCCCCCAGTACGCGAGGTTAAACCTTCGTAGGCTGCCTTATGGCACCAAGGCAAGGAAATTCGAGGCCCCTGCTATGCAACGAGGCATAGGTATTAAGGGATCAGAAGGGTTCCATTTTTACCAAGTGACAACCATACGAAAAACCATTCTTCGTACGGAGTCACGAACGGGTGTTTCAGCTCGCACTAAGCGCCTGAATGCGCCGTGTTCGAAATGTTATGTATGCTGGTACGGCTCGGCAACTTGCCAAACACGTGCGGCTAAACGGCCCTCGTTATGCATTCCCTCGTGCGTGCAGACAGACACGAAGAGCTCGACAGAGAAGCATTTGCGGCCCGCGTATATATGTTAGTGCGCGCACGATATATGTGAGGCAGAATTCGCTAAACTATAAAGATCACCGACGGACCAGCTGCGCAATCACAACGTGTAAGGTTGACCGTTTCCGTCGAGGGAGTCAATGGCTAACACGTGGTGCCTCTACTATACTGCATGACAAAGAGTCGCGAATATCTGTAGCCGTGAAAGCGCGCCACCGACAGCAAAGGGTATGCCCACAAACTGGCAAGCGCATGCATGCGTCTTGGTGGGCCCATTTTCCTGATTTCTTTATAAACGGTAGCCCCCTTATTATGTGTCATACAGCGCGTAATCAAGCGGCTGTGGCTCTCGAGTCACAGCGCCGAGATTAAAGCATTAAGCTTTTAGCTGCCACAGCGCACGACGGTGTTTGAAGAGCTGCACAAGTTGCACAAGCTGCGCAAGTGGTAGGCGCGAAGGAAACGGCTCGATGAGCAGCCGTCAGGTGCTTTGAAAAGACGTTGCACGCCGCTTGTCAAGACGTGCCCGAATTGATTGGCAATACATTCTGGTTGAGAGGCTTACGGCCGCTCGGCCGCTCACTCGTGTAATTCATCAAGTACGTATGCTACGTGGCGTGAGCGAGGCACGAACACTGCATGGTGTTCGCAACCGGTGGATGACACATGCCGCACACTATGCGGAAGCAGCGCATTCAGCTGTCAAATACATGGTCAGGTCAGTTTGAGCGACGAAATGTACGGCGACGTAGCCTACAAAACACTGTGCCCCGATCGCTCTCACGTATACTATAGCGTCAAAACTGAAAACTTTACAAGATGACTGAGAGAGATGGAACTTGACATGGGCGTGAATGATGCCATTACTTGACGCTTCCAAGCATAATTGCAATATTAGAAGAGATATCAGGACTGTCTTGGAGAAGAAGTAGGATTAATAGGAGAGCGAAAGACAGAGAGGTTAGCAGCGACTATATACCTGATCCCCGGTGAAAGGGGTATAGGAAATGAAAAAAAAATTGAAAGACAGAGAGACGAGGCAACATATTTATGTGTAAATGGAGAGAAAAAAGCACTTAAGCAAATGAAGCTGAAAAAAAAAACTCAAAATGCCGTTTCTAAATGGAGTCGCCGTTCATGCAGGCTGAGCCTAAAACCATGAACCAGACCGAGAAGGAAAATTCGTCTCGCAATCTAACCGGGATCGTCGAGCTGCGTGTTATTATAGGTAGTTAAAACGAATCTGTGTCTGCCGTCTCTCTGAACAGGGCCCCGTAATTTCACTTAGAAAGGTCCGTCCAACAATTAATCAGTATAGTTGCAATAGTTGGGCCTTTCTATTCGTGTCTGACCAGACCACTTTTTCTCTAATGCTTGACCACGGAGCCCACAAGTGCAGTGCGCAGTGCTCCAGTACGCACCGCAGCCAAGCACTGCGCAATACTTTACTGAACCAGCTACCTGCTATCACCGGTAAGAACGCGTATACAGGAGAGCGACCTGGGTAGTCCGCATAGTAAAAGCTGCTCATCGCCCGGCAAGGAATACACTGCAAACTCGGGGCTGAAATCACAAAACTCGTCGCATGTTCCAGCGACCCACACTTCCCTGCGAAGCTGCGCTGTCAGACTGTGAAGCCCAGCGCCGGGTTGTCCGGCTGCGGGCGCAAGGCGTACTGCGGTTACCAGGGGTCCTGGACTAAGGACGCCTCTTACTGGGGGTTCAGCCTGACCTCACTTCAATGAAAGCTTTTTTTTTTGTTCTCTCTCTCCTGTTCACATTTGCTGTCCAGCATCAGAAGAATGCAGTTAGCAACGTACTTTATCGCGTGTTTTCTCCGCGAGTTCGCGCGAATACTTACCTTGGTTCTTGAACCACGGTTCTGTTCGATTAGGTGGCGGCAGCGGGAACGGAAGCAGCAGTCCCGGTGGGTCCGTGTCTCCGAGGCTCACCTCTAGGGTGGCCCTCCGCGTCGACATGGGTGTTGTCGTTTGGGACGACCCGTCGTCCGACAGCGTCGACAGTGCCGTCGTTGCGGCGGAAGAGCTGCTGACCGTCTCTGCGTCTCCGCTCCCTTCGGTCACCTGAAATTTAGGAGACCGAAGGTGCTATAGAGGAAGCTTTCAATTAGGCCCACGTCCGAGTTGGACCGAGGTCGCGTGCGCAAATGTAGTTTGCGAAGCAAGGTGTTCGGAGCACAAGAAACTATAGCCGGTCTTAAAATGACCGGAACAGCTTGAAACCACGGTGCACGCTACACTGTGTAGGATGCGCTGCGGGCAGCAATAACTAAATATTTTGGAAGATTTATGAGCTGCTATTGTAGTACGCTAATCATTGTCGCGATTTTGCTACAATTTCCCGAATGCGAGTCGAATACGAATAGTAAGTATCGAATATAGCGAAACGCATGCCGGCGCATATACATATTTACAGGAGTAATATTTATTTCTCTGTAAATAAGTCTGCGCCTGCACTGACTAATCAGAGAAAGACAGTGGACTGTCAGGGATAATCAGTTTTAAACGCAAGATCACTAATTCGCACAAAAAACTGCACGAATACCCTCTCAAGATCTCTAGAGCCTGGTTGAAAGCAAGCTTTCCCAAAATTAACGGCTGCTGTAAGGAATGGACCTGTACAAAAACGCAAAATAAATGGATGCCGAAAAACGATCAGAAGTTCTGAAAAAAAAATAAGCTACTCAAGGTTTCGTGTGCCGTAAACACATTTAAGATGGCCCGTTTCAAAAAACGCTGCATGACTAGACTGTTAAAAACACAAATGACAGACTACAAGCAAAACTCGCAGTTTTTCATGTATAGGCAACCACAGCGAGACCGAAAAAAAATTGCCTTATCCGTTTTGCTTTTGCATTCCTTCAAAAACTTTTGCCGTTATTTCATTTCTGATATGAGATATTGTGTTTAGCGGACAGAGAATAGCAACAAGACCTTAAGGGTCGGTTCTTGCAAAATAGTGGGTTAGTTTCGAATATTTGAGGAATACGGAATCGTTCCTTCTTGAATGCGAATACAAATAGTTAATAGACTCTCCGTCGGAGACTTAGCGGCTATGGCATTGCGCTAATAAGCACGATGTCGCGGGGTCGTATCCCTGCCGCGGCTGCGGCATTTCGATGCGGGCGAGATGCAAAATAGCCCGCCTGTGTACCGTACATTGGGTGCACGTTAAATAAACCGAGGTGGTCAGAAATTAATCTGGAGAGAGAGAGAGAGAGAGAGAGAGAGAGAGAGAGAGGAAAGGCAGGGAGGTTAACCGCAGAGGCGAGTTCCCCACTACGGCGTGCCTCTTAATCAAATCGTGGTTTTGGCACGTAAAGCGCCAGAATTTAATTTAAATAAATGGATGATCGTAGAGTTTGATTAGTGCTCAAAACTTTGAATATTAGAACACCCCCCCCAAAAAGAAAACTTAAAAAAACATGGGTTTCTGGCTTCATCGGAGCGACGTTAATGCGACAACATTAAACAACTCTATCATTTGCTGATTATCTGTCGCCATCAGCACGGTTTCTCATGCGTCACGGCGACCTGCTACTTTCTACCTGCCGCTGTCTTCGCCACCAACGTCTGCAACGTCACGCATGGTCAACCGAAACACCTAAGTAATTAACTAATTAACGAGTGCTTTGAGCTAGTTGCTCTTAAACACAGTACGTATGCAAACACCTGATATCGCTACAGAACGCCGCATACATTGACCATATCTATCGCTTCATAACTACGCACACATTACGTGTACGTGCACGAACCAGCGCAATCTCTTTTTAGCGCAGCCTATTCGACACAGCGTTGCGTGGAGGTGTGCATTGCGCCTACCAGTGTACAACGCCGCCCACGCGCACAGGCGCCGCCGCTTCTATTCCTGTCACGTGCTCGTCTATGCGCCACACCTCCTTCGCTTGCAACCCTAACTTCGCTGGCCCTCCCTCCCTGCTATGTTGGTGTCAACCCACCAGTTGCTTCCCGGCGAAAACATACCTCCCTACATCGCTAAACGTCCCCTAGGGCTTCGGTACGTCTGCGGCTGCGTATCCAAGCAGAAAGGCAATAGAGAGTTTTAGGTTAGGGGACGCAAGCGGCTTGCGTACGCAAGAACTAGGGGCCACGGTACTGTGCATGCGCAGACCCCTGCGTCTGGGCGTGCGCATGCGTAGTACCGTGGTCCCTCGTTCTTGCGTACGCCAGCCGCTTGCGTCTCCTAACCTAAAGCTCACTAATATAGGTCTGCGTTCCCAAAGGCAAGTCGCGCTGATTTCTTTTGTTTCGTTTCGTTTTATTCGGACGAATTTACCTCAATTCTTAAATAACAAAAAACAAAGTTAAATAAAACCTTCTAAAGCCGCACTCGCTCGCAGCGCCGTCTACATGTACTCACGTGTGACATTTGTATTTTGCTAATATATAAAGCTAACCAAAAACGTACAAATAAAGGCACTTTTTAATAAAATATAGTGATTTAAAGACCAAAGGTTGCGATGAAAGCAGAGTCGAAGCAATCTCTGTGGCTAGAAATTTTGTCATCTGGTACGGCACGCTCTCCGCGGAAGCGCATCGCGACCGGATTCAGCGTGACCGGCGGTTAATTCGTCGCCGTCACCTTCCGTAGGGCGAATGCTGCCGCGAGATTGAAGAAAGGGATCGCGCAGGCGTGTTCGGCACATGTTGTCGTTTTCTGAAAGCACGTCTTGGATACGCTCGCCTCAGCTCGCTTCCCGAAAATTATTGCTCATGGCGGGACCCCTTTTTGAGGCAGCGTTTCTCTCTTCTTCTTTTTTTTCGAGCCGACCGCCGTAACGGCCCGAGTAACGTTGGATTTGGCGCGTGCGCAGTGCCGCGGCCATTATTTCATGGGTACGCAAGCCGCTTGCGTTGCAAAGCTCCCTGTTGACAGAATCGGCCCCTTCACGCTACTCAGTACGCTGCCTCCCAAGCTCACCCCCGTGGTACAATCGCGGTTACAACTCACGCTGCCCAGTTTTTGTCTGTAGAAAAGGAGACGCTACACACGGGAAAAAAAGGTACTTGAACAGACACACACACGCATAAATATATGTATCAGAAGCCAACAAACACTGACACCAAGCACAACATAGGGGAAATTACTTGCACTTGCTAATTGGATTAAAGAAATGATAAATGAATGGAATTGAAAGTGGACAGAAAAACAACTTGCCGCAGGTGCGGAATGATCCCACGTCCTCGCATAACGCGTGCGATGCTCTACCAATTCAGCTACTCCGGCGCCGTTTTGCCATCCACTTTTTTGGATATTTATGTTTTTCTACTAGAACGAACCCTGGGAGCGTTAGCCAGCGCCGCTACTCACAAACCTTGGCAGCGGGGGGAGGAGGAAAGAGAAAAGAAGAAGGCAGGGAGGTTAACCAGAATAACGTCCGGTTGGCTACCCTACACCGGGGGAATGGGAAAGGGGAAAGCAAAGATCACAGGGAGAGAGAGGAGGGAAGGAAAGAATCAAATTGTGGCAAGTTCGCTGACGCGTGCGGTTTTACAGAAATTGCCTTAATAGTCACAGGTGGTCGCACAAACCCGTCGTCCTTAAGAAACACAAAAGTGCCTTCACCGCTTTATGGGCCGATGGGCGATGGGGGCGGTGTTCCAGCAGCACCTGCACAGAAAGTGGCCGATTGTCCAGTTTTTGGAAAGCTTTGGCAAGTTCTTGTCGCTCTAGAGCATATCTTGGACAGTGGCACAGCAGGTGGTCGATGTTTTCTTCGGTGCCACAGACCTCGCATGCTGCACTGTCAGTCACCCCAAGTAATGTAGAGTATGCCTTGGCAGCGGATGCCAAGGTACTCATGCTCTCTGCCGCAGGCGTCATGAGCATGCGATATTTTTCGATGAAGGCAAATGGTCAGTAAACCCACTCATGCTACCTGAAGGCACCAATGTTGCCGGATTCGAGAGCCTCGTTATATGGATGGGAAAGCGGCGCTGCGGTAGCTCAGTTGGTTACAGCATAGCACGCATAATGCGAATACGTATCGTTCCCCACCTCCGGCAGGTCGTTTTTCCATCCACTTTCATTTCCATTAATTTATAATTACTTTAATTGAATTAGCAAGTGTAATTAATTTTTGGTGTCATTGTTTGTTGGCTTCTTATGATATGATGAATAAAAATCTGGCCACTATACACACACACACACACACACACACACACACACACACACACACACACACACACACACATATATATATATATATATATATATATATATATATATATATATATATATATATATATATATATGTGTGTGTGTGTGTGTGTGTGTGTGTGTGTGTGTGTGTGTGTGTGTGTGTGTGTGTGTGTGTGTGTGTGTGTGTGTGTGCGCGCGCACTCACACAAACGACGGAGCAGCGCGTCTGAACGTTTCCCGACTCGCATCACAAGTGGTGCCCGGATTTAAAGAGCCCCTGAAACGGTTCAGACAAATTTTGTAGACGAGTAGGGTACTGCTAAAGTTAATCATTCGCACCACAATTTATGTGAAGCGTCTCATATTATAAGAGAGCTGCGGACGATTACAAGTTACCCTAATCCATAGTCATGCATTTTTCCTCAACTCGTTCGCCGAGTGATCGGGGCTAAGCTGCGCCTTCACTTGCTCTGCGTCATGACGGCACGTCGTGTCGTCGACTTCCGCTACTCCGGGAGCGAGCGCGCGAAACCTCTCCAAACTCTCCGCCAGCTGCTTGCCATTCGAGTCCAAGCGAGAGCTATCGAAGCAGCGTGCGTTGCGAGCATTCTGTCGCAGCGCCGAACGTGTCTGGTATTCCGGTAAACACAGGCGAGGTGGGCGTTTCGACGGAACAGTGGTAGCATAAACTCAAGCTGATGAAGGAAATTTACGTAGACGTACATGAGCTGCCTGGTCGGTCTCCACGGTTCAGCCCGTGCATTGGCGCAGAGCTTAAACAGCCAAACAAAGAGCTAATGTTGCTCTAACCAAGTGTAAAACATTTTAAACATTTACAAAAACAACGTGTTAACGATTACACTCCTGCGAAAAACTTATGCCAGCAGCAAACAAGAATACATTTGGTTACTGCTACTGTGTGTGGTTGAGCTCTGTGCCACCAGGTGGCTGCACCGCGCAGACCATTCACATTTGCGCTTCTGCTCATTCCGTGAAACGAACGGTCAAACGGCCTAAAGCCCCTCCATACACGCGCCACCGCCGGGGCGTCGATGGAGGGCTCGCGAAAAAACCAAAGTGCTCGCGAAAAGACTGAGACCGACTCTGACCGCGGAGCTCTAGTCAATATGGAGCACATCGTAACACAAGCAGACGACGCTAGCTGTGTGCCGGAAGTGCGTAAGTGTAGTGAGAAATTGTTCTTGTGCATTCTGTTTCTGTTACTTTATATAGAAACAAATTAACTAACATTCCAACTATCACGAACATCATTGGTTCACCATAAAGGTGGAAAAATTATCGATGACGCGCCCTGGGCAGCCAGTCGGATCGCTCGCCCTACTGACGTCAATTGTGTGATTTACGTCATATGAGTAGGGGCGGCCGAAAATTCCGCCGAGCCGTGTGCGGCGATCGGCAGCGACGTACATTTTTAAAACCTTATAATAAATTGCGCGCTTTATGCGGATCACTTAGACGCGTCACTTAATGAAGGACCTACTCTAACGACTCAATGCGTTTGTACAAGATCGAAAAAATCGTTTCAGTGTCCTCTTAATGGAGACGGACCGCGATGCGACGTCTTTCACGTGCATCACGTCAGCGAAGGTGGGCTCTGAGGCGCTTGTAAGAACTATGTGGCCGTCATGCCTCTCTACCTAAACCACGAACCGGGGATGACGTTGGTTGACCCTTCTCCTCGTTGTCGGAAGCCACCTGAACGTCCGGTTACAGAACTGCCGCGCAGTATGCGGCGGCGCCAAGCCGAGCAATTGGAACGGGCGCGTGGCTCCCCTCGTGGCGCTACTACGCGGATATCGGCGAGCGATGGCCTGATCGAAGCGTGTGGCCTCGCCCAACCGCCCGTGACAAGGCGTCGTCGGCGCGAGAGGCGTGAGAAAGCCAAGGTCCCCGACGCCGCTTCGGAGTCGTCGTCCATTTAGGGTCGCTTCCCTTCCGCGGTCCGTTGAACTTGGCCCGGCCGTTGTTTGCGCGGTGCGTCTCCTACTCGTCCCCCTTGAACGGTGCCGCTGTCGCGTCTCGTTATGGTGAAGGCCAAGAAGAAAAAAAAAATACTTCCGCCATAGCAGACCAGTCGTCAAGTCTGTGCATTAGTTAGACGGCAGCGTGAAAAAGGCGTGTTTACGTAGGCGGGCGTGGGTAAGACTTGTCTTTCCGAGCCGCGCTGCGCGCTCCGTACCGCCACCTGTAGCGCTTAGACGTTTAATATAACGCACCTTGCCTCTTACCACAACCTGGCTTTGCTCTCGGTACGCTGCCGTTGGCATCGCTGCAACGGCACGGACGACGTGCGCGGCGGGGTGTCGGCGTTTGCGCGTGCATTTGCGTCCATGGCGCGCAAATTTTGATTGGAACCTTGTAGTGCCACAAAACAAAGCACTTGTGAATGCAGGCGCGGATTTCGCCGTTTGGTAGTACAAGAGCGCAGACGTTTAGGCACGTCGCCGTTGTCGTAACTCCTCCGTACAGTGACCATTCAGTCAAGCTGCGGCTCCATACCCAGCAACACAGCATACGAGACGCGGAGCAGTTGCGATGGGCAACACAAAGCAAAGTGAAAGGACGACCCATCCTGCTGCCGATGATGGAACTGGTGGCTTGCGATTTTTGCTTGGCATTTTCATTAGTGCTAACAAAGAAATGTTGCACGATCGCACGAAGCTAACAGACGATCACGAAACAACACAGAATGTGGGAGTATCGTTTCCGCTCAACAGGTATCAGTTCACCCTATATTGACGAGAATCGTCGTTTTTTTTTTTCGCAGTGTCGCATGCGAAATGGGATGTCGCGCATCTCCAGCTTCGCTACATAAGCATCTCCTTCTTGTGAGCCGGCGCCATTTCTAGGTCACTGCCAGCTTCCGCACGTTTTTTAATGGGCCCACATTTCTCTTGAATGAACGAATTCGACATAAGCTTCGCATAACGTTCGATCCACGCGCAAAAGTTGGTCAAGGCAGTCTATCGGTGCTGTTGCGGCTTTAGGACATCGTAGGAAATCCGCAGAACCAGAAATATACGACTTACGGCTACAGCCAGTTTACGCTGACTGAGAACGTGTAGTACACCCCGTGATAGCACTACCGTGTACTGTCCGCTGAACCTCCCTGGTCCGCGCTTCTATTTAGAGCACTGAAGCTTACGACTGCATCGCACGGAAGTCAATATGTGTGCGTTGCTAGCTGGTTTTAGAGACAATGTTTGTCAACTGCGGAAACCACAAGTACACGCGGACCAGAGATTTTTAGGCCATGTGTGCCTTGAACCTTGCGGCTGCTGCATTATGCGCTTTTTTTTTCTTTTCTTCCTTTTTTTTCTTTTTCTCTGCAGCGGAGCGTTTCAGACGGAAGTGATGGCCACAACCATCGCTACTGCCTACTCGCAATGCATTACGACTGTACAATGCCGAGGTGATTGAGCGTGTCGCGATGCGAGGTTTTCCGTGCCAAAGAAAGAGAGAAAAGTACGGCACACGCAAAGAACGCTGAATACGGCACGCATTGGTTTGGCGCGGGTTGTCTTAGATGATATAGTAACCGACATACGATAGAGCTGTATATTTCTTTCCTTGTCCACTTCAGCGCGTTTCCACTTCGGCGGCTTTGCGAATGTGGCGTTCTGATGCTGCAGCACGAGGAGGCACGTGCGATTTCCGGCCCCATTTCGATGGCAGCAGTATGTAAAAAAAAAAAAAAAAAAAAAAAAAAAAAAAAAGGCTCGCGCACCTACATTAAGGTGCACATTAAATCACACACTGTCAACTGAAATTTTTGGAGACAAACTTCCATCCTTATGGTGTCAATACATTTTCCTCTGTTTTACTTAACTTCATGTAATGCAAGAATTTAAGATTTTCCTTTATTTTTTACCATGTGATATTAACCGAGCGAAAAGCAGTTGCCGTTGTCAGCATACGGCCGAAGACTGCTGTCTTTATTTTCATCTCACTATAATTTAAAAAAAAGTCCACAGGAGGTCGAAATAGATACAAAGCCCCCCCCCCCCCCCCACACACACACAATGGTGTCTGTCATAGCCCACGGGACGTTAAATGTCCCATAATTTACTTGGACAACTTTTAGCGCTGCAGGGAGGCCGCATTTTATTTCGCCCACATTTGACACAGACACCATTCGAGACATCGGTCCTATTGCCGTTGACTGCGATTCGGTTGACTTTGTGTTGGATGCACACGCTTCCGTTGTCTATCGCGCGAGGTCGGATCACAGCTTTCCGTATCATTTGTCCTAGACGACAGCCGCAGGAACTTCGGCACTATGATTCGTACTACACCCCTGTGTCTGCCAATTTTGTGCACGCCCAGAAATAATAACTTGACCATGGTCTGCGAATTCCGGTGACCTTCTAGCCTTGCGCTCGCGTGTGCAACTTGAAGGGGGCTTCGCAAGGCCGGAAAGTGAAAAAAAAATTTATGCGTCAGCAGTGTCATGCACGAGAACACAGGAAAATGGAGAAGGAAAGGTGTAATAAAAACGGACAGTACCAACAACAACAACAACAACAGCAAAAATTGCAGAGCAAGCCGCATTTGCAGCGGACCATGCAAGCCTACAGCAACGATATAAGCTTGCCTGAAAGCCAGTGAAATTTAGGATATACTAGTTTACCAACGTGAAGGGATATTTGGCCTTCACGAAAGTTTCATATATACTCTGCCTCGTACATTAGACCGTCAACCGTAGTCATCATGTTTGGTTCATTGTTATGGTGGCAATAATGAACGTATTGCTCAGATGCGATTTACTTTCCTCCCGATGACAGGTTCCCGTTCATAAAGAATTTTCTGATGTTTTTTTTTAGCAGAACAATGTTCTCGTGGTAACAACACGTGCTGCCGGCAAATGTAAACGCTGACTCGTTTTAAACCACTGGTGTCACGGCTTCGCACACATCCATCGCTTTATCCATAAAGCTCGAAAGAGCAAGACGGCACACGCCGAAGCACTTCTTGCATTTTTCTTTCTTTTTTGTTACTTAATTTCTTGTTCGACATAAAACGTATGCATACGCAAACTTCCTTGTAGTTTTATTTGCGAGTTATAGGGCCGTATAACGTAAAACTATTCCAATAAGTTTTTATTCCAATCTCCTGACGTCAAATTTGCGTAACCCCCGACGCAAGCATCGGGCGGTCACCCGCAGGGTTGTCTGAACAAACCGATCAAATGCTCCCCTCGTTCATAGGAGGTCAATTTTGTTTGCTTGAAAACGAATAACATTGCCTGCACTGAGCGGCTTGTCTTATCTAATTGACTCACAAAACGCGAGGAGAATGCTCCAGTGGAGAGGGATTTGATGGGGCCGAGCCACTGCACGGAATATCGATATCCGGACGAAGAGGGTGGTGCCGGCGTCTGCGATTGGTCCGCTTTCTCTTACTTAGCTTGCGGTGGCTCGTCGACAATCGCGGCGGCATGCAACAGAAGCTTACGAATGACGCTAAAACGGATATTCAGCAAAAAAGAGTTGGCAGAACGACGTCGTAAACGTGCCCAAAGTTCTCGAAAACGTTACACGGCCACGTAATAAGTTTTATTACACGCGAATAAACCGATGCTCTCCGGCAGGTGCGAATAGCCAGTGCCCAAGGATCGGCGGCAGGCATCTTTTATTCCTTTCGGAACGGGGCAGCCTGCGGCTATTCAGAAGAAAATTTAGTTTTGTTCGGCATATTAATGCATCTTTAACGCATACGCGTCACTTTGACGCGGTAAGTTCTTACGGTTTTGGGACGTCGCGTGAGAGGCTGGTGAAGTGGGTGCAGCCCTAAAGCTTCTGACCAATAGCCGAGGGCTAATGGCGAAAAGGCGTCGAATCATAAATAACTATTTTACTTTTGTTCGGTCAAACCATGGGCGCTATAACGTAAGACTATTCCAAACTTTTCTATTCCAATTCTGCTATCAGCCCTCCACGATTGGTCAAAAACTTTTTTCGACCACGCCCACTTCACCTGTCTGTTACGCGACGTCACGAAAACCGCGACACCTGCCCATCTGATATGATGTGTGCGCACTGATTATGCATGATTTGACAGAAAAAATAAAAACAGTTATTTCTGATTCGACCCCTTTTCGCCATTAGCCCTCGGCTATTGGTAAAAAGTTTTCGGGCTGCAACCACTTCACCTGCCTGTCACGCGACGTCACAAAACCGCACAAACTCTGCGTCAAAGTGACGTGTACGCGATAAAGAGGCATTAATATGCCGAACAAAACTGAATTTCCTTCGGAATATCAGCAGGCTGCCCCGTTCCGAAAGGAATAAAAGATGGCTGCCGCCGATCGCTGAGACACTGGCTACTCGCACCTGCCGGAGAGCATGGGTGTATTTGCGTATAATAAAACTTCTTGCGTGGCCGTGTAACGTTTTCGAGTCCTTTCGGCCCGTTTACCACCTCATTCTGCCAACTCTTCTTCGCTGAGGGTCAGTTTTAGCGTCATTCTTAAGCATCCGTTGCATGCCGCCGTGATTTTAGACCAACCACCACAAGCTAAGTAAAGGAAAGCCGACCAATCGCACACGCTGGCACCACCCTCTTCATCCGGTTATCGATTTTCAGTGCACTGGCTCTGACCCTGTGAATCCCTCTCCACTTGAGCGTTCTCCTCGCCTCTTGTGAGCCAATTAGATACGACAAGCCGCTCAGTTTAGGCAACGTTATTCGTTTTTCAAGCAAACAAAAGTGACCTCCTATGAGCGAGGAGAGCGTTTGATTGGTCTGTTCAGACAACCCTGCGGGTGACCACCCGGAGCTTGCGTCGGTGGTTACGCAAATTTGACGTCAGGAGATTGGAATAGAAACATATTGGAATAGTTTTACGTTATAGGGCCCCATGTATAATCACTGTGTACACGTCATAGCTGATGGGGAGCTATCGCGGTTTTCGTGGCGTCGCGTGGCAGACAGGTGAACTTGGGGTGGTCCAAAAAAGTTTTTGGCCAATCGCGGTGCGCTGATTGCAGAATTGGAATAGAAAAGTTTGGAATAGTTTTACGTTATAGCACCCATAGATTATTTTTCAGTAATGTTATGGTCACCACGAGCCCAATACAAGGCATCAAAACTTATTCTGACCGTGGTTATAAAACGCGAACCTCACTTTGTAGAAGCAGCGGTAATAAACGCCACGCAATCGATTGCTTCGTCTGATCTCGCAGTCAAATGTTACCCCAGTACTCCAAGAGAAACCGTACTACACAGGGCCTGCACTCATAAAAACGCCTTACGCTCGACTTATTCGCGAAGGAAAATTCTAGCCAATCCCCAGACTGTACATATGATTAGCGAAGGCGGGCGGCCAATGACAAAGAGCACTTAAGAGAGAATGGCTTTGTCAATCCGGCCCCAGTTTCCGGCAGCGACGAACTGAGCACGCGTGCGCTTAGCTGTTTAGACCCATCGAAGCTTGGCCGCCCCAGCCTATGTAGGTAACCGCCATCACCACTGATTCACCGCGCGGGGTAACGTGGTGGAAGCAATGCAAAAAAAAAAATAAATAAATAAATATGGGAGCCGCACGGCGCTTACCTCTTCAGTTGACGCCTCCGTAACCTCGGCCGTGGTGGAGCTCGCCCTCTCCGTCGTAGTCATCGCCGTCGTTGTGACGTCGCTCGCCGTGCTCCCGGTCGGCACTTCCTCCACCGTCATCTCGGTGATCTCGAACGTCGTCGAGCCGAGCAGCATGGTGGTGGTCTCGGGCAGCATGGGCGCGGTCGTCCCACCGGACTCGTCGTCCGGCGCGCACACGCACAGTTGAACGAAGACAAACACAAGTAACGGCAACGTCCTTTTGTGACCACTGAGAGCCGCCATTTTGGGTCCAGCTGAAGGCGACGCGAAATGTTGCAGAAGAAGGCAGTCGGAAGCAACTGACGCCGCACGAAGGGGCAACTCCACGCTACCTGCGACTGGTCGCGCTATGGAAGCCCCTCACGAGTGTTCTCACACGGCCAAAAGTGCGGTGCACGTTCACTCTGATGCGATCGGCTCCATCATGGGTGGCTCTTCGAACCCCGGAAGGGCTGCCGTCGCGGGCCGTGTTTTGCCCAGATCTGAAAAAAATAATAGGCGCGCCGTTGTTCCAGTCGTCAGTGACTACCCACACCCTTTTTAGAGGTGGTATACCGAGACGTATATTTGAAGTTGTGGAAACTCTACCACGCACTTCTCGAACGTCAAAAGATGTCACTCAGCTGGTATGAAGGTTGATAAGCGTAACATATTGTAATTTTATGCTAAAATTGGTCCCAATATGACGTCCCACAATTATCATGACGTCTTGAGAGAGTAAATTTTTGGCATGCCATGTAGCGATACCGCTAGGTTTGTGATGACGTTGCTTATAAATGTATGAACAAGATGCTCCGTGCGTTTCTTCTTGTTGCACTCTCGCATGGCAGCCTCAACGACCGCAAGAACAGCGCGAGTCAGTCTGTCATGACGTCATGACGCGACACCTCCTGGGTGCAGAAAGCGGAACTGGGCCCATATTCACAAGAATCTCTTACTCCAAAATCGCTTGTAGGAGAACATTTCAGCCAATCCTCACGCTGTACACATTATTAACGAAGGCGGCCGACCAACGGAAAAGAGCACTTACTAATCTAAAGCTTCGGGAATTAAGCCCTGGTTCGTAGATACACGTATTGTAGTAAGTTATTCAGGGCAGTCTTATGCTTTTAAGCACTTTTCAAATATTTAGCGAACTTGCACTTTAGCTTAACTAAAAAATAATGACAACTTAGGAATGTAATGTTTCTTCATGGAGCGTCAATTATCTTGCACCGCACCAGCAAATTCACTGATGCTAGAAGTACTACCGTCATGGTTTGCTGTGCAGCTGTGCTCTCGAGTTGGGCCCATTGTATATGATTTGCTGTTCTTGCTCAGTACTGATCTATCACTGAATTAGCCATTGTCAGCAGACACCACAGTCACTATACCATATTTAGATCAGCAGCCTCTTTTCATCCCGTGTTCCATCAATTGTAACTGGCGTTTTCATCAACCACCTCACACAGCTCTCTGACTTCCTTTTCAGCTTCAGTCAGGCTCTGTTCTGCAACAGTGCTCGTAGCAGAATGCATTGCAACAATATAAGCATAAAAAGAGGGCTCGCGAGAGGGTCGTCAGGTTTCACCTGATGGTCCCCGAGTGGGCCTAGCCAGGTGACGTGGAGTTCGCTTACGTCTATACTGGACCAAATAAAGTTGTTTCACTCACTGACTCACTCACACCTTGGAACTTTAGATCCGGAACAGTTGTGATCAACTCACCACTATCACGTCGCTTTCCAATTGCATTTGCACTCCGTGCAAATGCAAATTGTACATTGATATTCTAAATGTTCAAGTGGTTTCTTGCAGAGTTGCTGCTTCACATATCATCTTCACATATCTTCACATATCAGTTTCGACAATGCAAGCCCATGCACTTTATAAAGAAAGCGAAAACCCAGACCAATCCGTGTGTCAAACACTGCGCTTGTTCCACGCCTGTCACAATGCGCACAAAAAAAAGTTCTGTAAGAGAATCAAACAGTATCTTAACATCGACCACCTGGCACCCAAGCACACTTGTATTCGCAGAATTTTCCTTGAATGAAGCATTCAGGTCCATTTTAGACTTGGAAGCACGTGGTTCTTGGCACGCCTTTTTCGAAGGCGTTTGTGAATGTTCCAGATGCTTTGAGGTGTTAGGGTTTAGAAATCGGGCATAACCACGAAGGGGGTGGGAGGGAGGGAGGGAGGGGCTGTATATATATATTTTAAAGATAAAGTTGTGCACTATCAACAAAACGCCAAATGAAAGCGTAATATTTTGGACGAAACAAAGTCTCGCCAGACTTTAAGATGGCGTGCTCTAAACCAGCCAACTTGGGCTTCGGGAACGAAACATAATGACCGTTTAGGTGAATTTTATATGCGTCGCGCCGCTCTGGGTTTTATTAGCCCGAGGGTGTCTTGCATACAACAATGGCCGGATTTCTGCGGAACTCGGCAAAGTGGCGAAAGATTCAGAAGTGGTATAAACTTCCATCAACTTGATTGTAGCTTCTAATTCCATTTCGTTTCCCATTCTCTTTGGCATTCTCAAACTAACGCTTTCACGTTTCTTTGTTGCACCAAGAGAGAGAAAGAGATAGAGAGAGATGAAGGGTAAAGGCAGGGTTGTTGTAACAAAGTCTCGCTGCGGTTGTAGCGAGTGGCACTGCTCGCACGATGACAATATATGACGGTGACTCGTGACATCCAGCTGCCGAACTTCGTTCAGTATTTATATGGTACAACCGGTTCCCAACAAACAGTTGTTCTCAACCTAGACAAATCGCACCGGGGCGCCCTATTGCACCGTTTTATCCAATGATGGTCACCCCAGGAAGCCCTGGTGAGCATCGGTGCGATTTGTCGAGCATGCCATCACATTTGCCTTATTCGACGAATGCGTGCCCCCTCCTGCATATATACTGCTTTCTAGCGGCAAACGATTTGTTTTACGAAGCGCGAGTGAACAACGTCAAATAAAAACAGTCAGTGTGGACGCGGTCGCGTGCTTTCTTTTAGGCACCGAAGACTTATGAGAATACTTTTCCCAGGATGTGTGCGCAAATGTGCCGTGTTTTTTTTTCTCCTAAGAGAGGAGCAGGAGAAAATAAATAGAGAAGACAGGGATGTTAACCTGAAATGCGTCTGCTTGGCTACCCTATAGGGTAGCCAACTCTGTTTCCCGTCCCTCAGTATACTCTGGGGGACGGGAAAGAGGGAATAGAAGAGAGAGGAGCCATCGAAGCAAGAAGCAGTTGTTGTCCGCGTCTTGCTTTGATACTTTAAGAGAGGCGGAACCGAAGATTTTCAAGCACATGAGCATACCGTATCATTTACAAAATTGAAATGCAGAAAAATGACGCAGGCAAGAGCTAGAGGCACGATTCCTACAGTTGACATTTTTCAAGCCAGAAAACGCATTACGTTAGTGAGGCAACACATTTCAGGCGTCGACTGAGCGCTGGCAATTGTTGTTCATTCTTCTTTCGCATACGGTCCCTAAGCAAGCTTGTTCAAGCGTGATTATAAACCCCTGGGCCAGTATTTATCATCATCATAATTATCAGCCTGGTTAAGCCCACTGCAGGGCAAAGGCCTCTCCCATACTTCTCCAACTACCCCGGTCATGTACAAATTGTGGCCATGTCGTCCCTGCAAACTTCTCAATCTCATCCGCCCACCTAACTTTCTGCTGCCCCCTGCTGCGCTTCCCTTCCCTTGGAATCCAGTCCGTAACCCTTAATGACCATCGGTTACCTTCCCTCCTCATTACATGCCCTGCCCATGCCCCCATTTCTTTATCTTGATTACAACTAAGATATCATTAACTCGCGTTTGTTCCCTCACCAAATCTGCTCTTTTCTTATCCCTTAACGTTACACCCATCATTCTTCTTTCCACAGCTCGTTGCGCCGTCCTCAATTTAAGTAGAACCAGCCAGTATTCACAGAACTTTATTACGCTGAAACTGAGAATTTTTTTTACAAGACTCCGCCGTCTCAAGTTTCCTTCTACAAATACCTTTAGGCATCCTCATTACCGAGAACCTTTCATAGCAAGTACACATACACCATGTCATCAATAGCGCAAATCGATCACTTGGCTACTTAAGGCGGAATTCCTCGTTTGCCCTTAGCAGTTTAAAACTCCTGCTTTATAAAACATAAGCGCGTCGTAAATTGGAATATGCATCTGCTATTTGGGATCCTCATTTTAATTCCCTCTTCCTTTCAATCGGGAGCAACCCAAAATCGCTCTGTATGCTTTATGCTGTCAAACTATTCACGAACAGCTAGTGTTACCCTAATGAAATAATTTCTTAGTTTGCTTGGCCTGTCAGTTCACCGTAAAATTTCCTGTCACTGTCTTTTCTATATAACTTATCATTTTAACCTTGTCCTACGGGACTCATTTGTTTTACAACTGGTATATATTTCCCTACGTAACGACCACATTTACAAAGTCAGTGTACCTCCCTGCCACAACAATGTCTACTTTAACTCATTTGTTCCCGCCACAAGCTCCGATTGGAACCACATTTCCGCTACCATTGTTTCAGTTTCAGATACAAATGCCTTTCAAACTGCCATCACGGGAATCATTGCATAAATATATTATCCTGTTCTATTTGCTTTCTGTTTTACCCCCTCCTCTCTGTAATGTCTCGAATTTGAGAGTGAATAAATAAGTACATAAATAAATAAACAAGGAAATTTCAGCCAATCGCGATGCTGGACATGCCCTTAATAAAGGCAGCTAGCCAATGGCAAAGACCACTTACGAATGAAGAACTTTGTGAATTCGGCCCCTGAAGCTGAATTCCGACTGCATTCGGTTCGTAAGCACTGTCTGCCAATGGCCAGCCGCCGTTGTATCGATCATCGTGACTGCTTGATATCTGCTCTTGAGAAGTGTTCTAGCGTAAGACATTTGTGTGAACACGGTGCCGGACCCGCCATGGTTGCTTAGTGGCCTTGGTTTTGGGCTGCTGAGCACGAAATCGCGGGATCGAATCCCGGCCACGGTGGCTGCATTTCGATGGGGGTGAAGTGCGAAAGCACCCGTGCACTTATATTTGGGTGCACGTTACAAAACCCCAGGTGGTCCAAATTTCCGGATTCCCCCACTACGGCGAGCCTCATAATCAGATCGTGGTTTTGTCACGTTGAACGACGTAGTTTAATTTTTTGAATGCAGTCCCGGGCTCCAACATAGTCCTTCAAAGCGTCCAAGAGCTCTTTTAGTTTTCGCGTTGAGTTAATGCGAACAAGAATGGAACGACAAGGCCGCGTCCGCAGGTTGGGTTTTAGAGGCGGCTGCATATAAAGACGCCACGTTCATTTCCTCAAGCTGGTGCGCCTCTAAGCGTACATTTTTCCAGAGTCCAATTTTTTGAGTGCGTACTAACAACGTCCTGAGGAATCAAAAATATACCGGCGAAAAGGCTTCGTCAGTGGGATATTCAAATGAATACCTAATTTCAATGCACTCCATGCGCGCACGAGCAGTCGATCTACTTCGGTTATCTTATTCAGTACGGTACTCATGGATATCGGCACCTGGATCTTCTTCGACCTCTCAATTTCCTCGCGAGCAAATTATGCTTTCCGACACGTTCAAATTAGAACCCAAAGCTCATCGCGCCTATAGCCAGTGACGGCTTTCCCCGCTGGCTTCGATGTATGTCGGTGATTGTATTCACATTGCAATCCAAGGATTTAGCGCAAACATATACAAATAGGGCAGTGTCGTAGGCAATATAAATTGTTATACCAAGCTATGTGAAAGGAAAGAAAAATAATAATCTTTGTCCGCATTCACAAAAAAAGTCCTTCGTTAGAATCGTTTGAGCGAGTGCCAGTCGATTTAACGCTGGACCTATTCTTAGCAAAGGCGCGGCTGGCAAAGCTTTTTGAATTCGGCCCCTGATGATGTGCTTGCGTCGCACCTAGCATATCCCTCGTGCACATGCAAGGTATCGGCTAGATGCGCACAGAGTGAAGCTAACGGATGGCGCGAGGGGCGTCCGCTACACGCATTCAGCACATCTCAGGAGTTTTTATTGCGTCGAATTGATTGTTTTGAAGTGAACTTGATGAGTAGCCGACCCAGACGCTTTTCTGGTTAACATATCTACCTCCTCTCTTTCATTTAACCCATCTCTTTTGAAATGAATGCCCGGTACATAAAGTGGATATCGTTTCGGTCAAAGGGATGTCATTTTCACAATCTATTGCGAGTATAGAGATCCAATTGCTGCTGTTCTGGCCCCAATTAATTCAGTATTAAGACATTTGTTGTCTCTTTCGGATTGTTGAAAGCATAAAGTAGCATACCAGATTAGGAATTTGAAGTTTTCAGGGAATTTCACTGCGATAACAATCACGACTTCAAGGCTTAGCTCTGGAAAAATATGATTCAGGTAGGTAAACACAGTCGACTAATTCACGCGCATGCAGCGTACTTGGCAAACGCCCAAACACTCGATAAATTTGCCTGATGGAAATTGTTACGGTCAAGAAGAACAAGTTAAGATGACCACTGCACTCAGTGAACTTGTACTGGCGCTACGAACAAACAGCCAGATGTCCCACACGTTTGCTACAGTTTTATTCGAGCATATTTTGCGCGAAATAAGAAGTTTTCCCGCACGGCTTAAACCAGAGATGTCTTGAGATAGTCAGATCATTCTAAAGGTATCGTTTTGTTTGTTAGTAATTCTGAATTTGTGGCATTGTGTTGTGTACATTGCCCGCGCAACACTTCAAGGAAATCATCCTATTCACTGTAAGAAACACCCACCGACGTGGTGGTCGCTGAGCGGTTTTCGCAATCGCAAGCGCAAGTTTAGACCTCAACAAAGCTGTCTTACTTTGTAAGAAGAAACTCAGAGATTAGTGGCACATGGTGATTTGCAAAACTGTCTGTGCTATCGGGGGCAGATTTTCGGATTAAAGAGTGTTAGCTTTGTTGCGTTGAATCGTTGTGTGGTGAGCGCTTGGTGAGCGTTGAAACTGAAGGAAATGCGCCGATATTCTTCGTAAACATCTTTCTTCGGTAAGCAGCGTTCCTTTCAGTGGTTTCGAGCTAACAGCGGCGCGAAATCTGAAATATGCGCGGATATCCTTCGAGCAATGACAGAACTTGCACCTACCTCAGACATAAAAGCTGATCCGGACGCTAAACGCCGTTTGTTTGATGCCTATGCAGTCGAATACGGTTAGTGGCGATCGGGCTCACCCACTAAATATGGTTCGATATATTAGGTCATTCGATATATCCAAACTTCCCTATAGTGAATTTAAACTAATTTAATGATGCCATCGTTATATACGGGCTTCTCGCCTTCTATAAAAGGAGCAGGGAAGAAAGCTATTTATTGGAAACAATACTACGCTGATTAGGCATTAGTATTTTTACCTTTGCTTTGAACTCTATCAGAGTGTCACTAAGGATGCCCTTCTCGATGCCCGGGATTATATGGTCCCCTTGCAGTCAAGTTCCCATCAATATTGGCACAGTACCGGCGCAGCACATCTACCGCTCGAAAAGAAAGAAAGCACGAAAAAATAACAACAACGAAAATAATTTCACTGAACGTTGCGTCCACGGCATGCAAGTAGTTTTATGGCTGAAATAAAACTGACTACATCATAACGGCGTAGTCGTTATGACGTATAGTCAGCTTAGAGGTGTATCAGTCAGGAAGTTTCGTGTCTTTGATGGTTCGCTTTATCCTCGTTTGTTACATTCGGGTTCGACTGTGTAGTGTATAACATCAGCGACACCCAGAGCAGAGACAGGAATAGCCCAAGGGAAAGAGCATCCTCTAATCAAAGCGGGAGCCTGTCTAGCTCGTCCTTGCAGATTTCAGCTTGAACTGGCTGAGTCCCAAAAATAACTTGTTCACGCGATTTGTGCGCGACACCCTAATTGTGCATGAGAACTGCCAACTCACCCCGTATGTGCAAAGTGTCACATCCTTATAGGTTGACCCGGTAATGTCGAGCTGGAAAAAAAGGAAGCAGAAAGGAAATGCGGATGGCGACGGCGCTTCAAGGCGAATAGATTTTGGTGTCGTAGATTTTGGCAACATCTTTTAAGAACATGGGGCCGAATTCAGAAAGATTTTCGTTCGTAAGTTTTGTTTGTCATTGGCTGATCGTCTTCGCTAATAATATGTCCCACGTCACTATTGCGTGACACGAACGCTTTTAGCGTAAGGACATTTTTGTGAATACGGGGCGTGCTTATCGTTCTATGAGTATAAAAGATAGCGACTGCGTCACGTTTGCAAGCAAACGTTCAACTTTTGCGGTCATTTCTTTCACCAAAGAGACCAAAGCACCAGGAAATGTAGTGAAATCGACGACTTCGCAGTCGCACTATCTTCCACAATTTTTGCGAGAAATTTAATAGGACAGTCTTCATTCGCTGTCTATTTGTCGTGATCATGCGGCCGATGAAATGTGGTGGCATGGCTGTGTAGCTCAGAACGGAAGGCCGCTCACTTGTGGGCTGCCCAATATATATCATTCACAAAACAAGTAATACATGCATAAAGACCCCTTTCTTTCTTTCTTTTTTGCAATATATAAGGCGAGCACGCATTCTCTGTTGGTCCTCTCTCGCCGCCGTTCATGCTCTGAGCACTGAAAGTGCGAGCGTAACAACTCTTTAAATAGCACATGCCATCATTGTTGGTAAATCCGCAAGGTGATGCTGGTTTATAATTAGTCAATCACTGAGAACTAGCATCATAAATCAGTAAATGAGTCATATACTGCGTTCGGCAAAACAGCTATTAGTGTTCAGTATTCATATTGATTCTTTTTTTTTTGTTTGTTTTACATACTCCGTCCCAGAAGTGCGCTTTGTCTTCCTAGAAATAGGTGTAACGAAGCGAAAGGTTTGCCTCTATTAAAGCTTGAGCTGGACCCGTTTTATGTAACGATTTTTTTTTTCATTTTCTATTTTTCTTGTCCTCACTCGCTCGCACGAAGTCGATCCCCGCAATCGCCGAGCTTGGCCACTCGGCGGGACGGATGATCAGAAAATGATAGAATAGGGCGAACACATAATGCTTACTACTCTTAACGGAAGCATGCAGTGGCCGTATTTCGCACTGTTACATTTCTTTTGTCACGAATTTCGCTCTTTGTCATTGGCTTCGAGACAGCGCACCAGCAATTATCACCGCGATCGACCAATCGGCGCGAAATGTGACTAGAAAATAAGAATGAAAAATACGGCACGTATTAATAAAAAAAGAAATTCTTAGGTTCTGAACCAATCTTAATGTTTGGCGTTGCACTGCTAAGCACGAAGTTGCGGGATCAACTCCTGGCCGCGGCGGCAGCATTTCGGTGGGGGTGAAATCCGAAAACGCCCGTGTAACGTGCAGTGGGTGCGCGTTAAAGAACCACAGTTGGTCAAAATTAATCCCGGGTGTCTCTCTACGGCCTGCCTCGTAATCAGATCTGGTTTTCGCACGCAGAATCCTATAATGTTTTTTTTTTGTTTTGTTTACTCGTGATGGTGAACATAATAACGAAGGCGACCAGCCAATGGCCAACGGCACTTACGAAAAAACTGTTTCTTTCTTTTTTTTAATTCAACGCCTGAATCATTACAAAGTACGGCTGCAAGGGCCGACTTTACAAAGGTGTCCTTTCGTGAGTGTGGTTTGTCTTTGGCTGGCAGCCTTACCTAATGATATGCCCAGTATCACGACTGGTAGGCATTCACTCTTACAATAAGTTCCAGCTTAACGAGTTTTTTATTGCGAACGCACAGGGGCAGAATTCCCAAGGCTGTTCGTCCGTAGGGGCTATTTGCCATTAGCTGGCCGGTTCCGCTATTTTGTCCAGCGGCAGGATTGGTTGGAATGCGTGCTCTCACAACCGATTCTCGCACGTGAACTGATGCCCGCCGATCGTGATACTGGGCATGTCATTAGCGAAGGCGGCAAGTCAGCGGCGAAGAGCGGCGTCGAACGAGAAGCTTTGCGAAGTCGATCGGCCCCCACATACTGTTGTTTTCTAAGGATTCTTCTCCCCCCGATTTGATTGATTTCTGATCCGCTCCGCTCAGTGGCTGATGCTCCGATAGTGGGGGTGCGGCTTCGTGCGAGCCAATGACCAGTGGCGCGACATGGAACAGGAAAAGAGTCGTCGCAAAGTACGGGTCCTGTTCGAATGTTTTGCGATTTAAGGCGGTTCGGGCGACTTGAACGCCTTCGAAAGCCGAGACTGGAGGGGCAACATTTGCGTGGTCGAGCGCGTACACCAACGTGGGACGTGTGTAGCGTGTCCGTCAGCCGATCGCGGCTGCATTATCTGAAATACGGTCCAGCAGTGACTAGTGGTTGTGGCTTGTTGAATCAGGCCAGATAGCGATGTCGCAGCCGGTATTCCCAAACGCTCAAGTACTCTTCTTGTGGCTCAACATTTCCCATGGTGCCCCTTCAACACTACTATTTATGCCACTTGCAAACACATAATATGTGCAGGGTGTCAGTCACGAGACATATTTATTTATTTTTATTTATTTCTCGTCACGACGAATCGCATTCTTTGGGTAGCTAACTAAATATATACTGTAACTGATAACCTTTTTTTAATTGTTCACTTTAATCAACATATGTGGCTATTGCGAAATTGTAGCCGATGAGTAGGGAATGAATTCCTCCTTAGCAGGAATCCTAAGACGCACCATTTAGCTACATCCATCGAGAAGATCTGCTAACTAATGCGTTGGCGTTTGAGTTAGGTTCTTTGCCAACTAGTAAAGTGACGCTAGCCAGAAACGCAACCGGAACTGCAATGCATTTCATAGGACATTGAAAGTACGAATATCTTGAACGTAGTGCTAGCATTGAGACTTCTACTATGCAGGCACGACTGACCTACGCGGCTCCCCTAAGGTTTACATTGCATGTTGAACTCTAAAATGAATAAAAAGAAAGTAATAAAGTGAGTCTTATTAATTCGCAATGTGAACACTTCGATTTTTCCTGCAGGTAATTTCCACCTATCCTCATCATCCACGTGATAAAATGGCAGACCAGCGTTATCCGTCACAGGCGTTATTTTAAAAAAAAAGGATCTATTCAAACTCGACAACAAAAAAAATTAAAATACGTGGTACGCCTTTTCACATGGGATATCTAGAGCGTGCCCGCTGAGCGAAATCAGAGAAGTCCGTTTTTAGGAGGTATACTTGGAACTCGGTGTATAGTCGCTCAGATTTGGTGCTTCGATCCCACTCGAATCGTTCGATGATAGATGTCCAGTTCAATGTACATTGCATTCGCCCATGTGACGAGGGTACAAGACGCACTGCCTCGGCGAGTCTGCATCAAGCTAGATCTATATGCCGCCTGTTGCGTCGGCCGACGTCTCTTTTGGTTTCCTTCTTCCCGAAATTTCGCGTTTGCAGGCACCGACGGCGTTTACGTGACACCAACTCGGCCATTCAGCGCCAGCACCGGTGCCACATCGTACATTCTGGACATTCGCTGGAGTGCCACGATGAACGCCCAGTTTCGCCTCGACAGCATGCAGCGAGTAATCGCTGAAAGATGGCCGGCCCCTACGTGACAACACCTGAACGTAAACGCTATTGCTAATTTATTATACGACATCCTTCATGCTGCACGTCCCTTACCCCCCCCCCCTTTTTTTTTTTCATAACCTCGCAAAAAACATTACAGAACGACAGTGTATAAGCTGCCCGAGAAATCTCTGCGGTTCGTTCATCTCTGTGCGCCACCTGCAAGGCAAAAGAAATGCCTCGTTTGGGTGCCTCTGTATTGCCAAAGAAGTTCCATGTCTCGATATAAAATATATATATATAGAAGCGGCGTTTAACCACGCTTTTCCTGGCGGCTTTTGGATTGGGCTGAGAAACTGTTAGTGAGTATTAGGAGTAGCTTTCTTTATTTTTGAGTGTCGTACGATGTACACAGATCGATATTAACCTGCCGCGCCTCTTTCTCGAGGATATAAGGCACCAAAGCAGTAACTAATAATATACGCTAAGATAATCTACTCTATAGAGTAATGGTATACCACTACTCTATAGAATATATTAGTAAGCGTGGTGCCTTTTATATCGTGCGCGAGACGCAGTGTTATAAGATCACCGTCGCATGTCCTATAGGACATGTCACGGTGAAAAAAAAAGAAAAAACGCGTCTTCGAACATCATGCGCCCCTTGTACCTAAGGTAACAGGATGTGGCACGTACAGACAGAGACGGCCATGTAGGCTCACAACGAGCGAATTTCATTAAATAGAAAAATGAAAGAGCTAAAGGTTTGCCCAAGTACGCAAATACGCACATCTTTAAGTACATTCCTCTTGCCTGAGTGTATATGCACAATAAAACCCTCGAAGTGTTTCAGGCGACTGCTCATTGCGTTCGAGGTGACTGCGTGCAGCAACAAAAGCGCTTGTGCCAGCGCCTCGTACGATAGCGCTCATCAGTGCATTGCCGCATAAGACACGCTCGGCGTCTCGCGAGAAAAACTGACGAAGGCCAGGATCCAAGGACTCGTAAGATTTCACGAAGGTTCGTAAGAAAGCAGTATAGCCATGTGGGCCGAACAGAGGAAAACCTCACTGTTGCCTGGCGCCAATTCAGCGCCAAAGACTTGCAGGTCATTTGACCTGCAGCACTCTGCTCTTGTTAGTCTGCGGGCAACGCCAATAAAGCCGTTCTCACATTTTGCGCGTGCGCAGTGCGAAAAAGCGAGACAATAGGGGCACTTGCCAAACGATCAGGGGCGGGATCCGCAAAGCAGTTGTGACGCTACAACTGTTTGTAAGAGCAGATGTTAACCAAGATCTTGACGCCGGACATACTGTTTGCGAAATTGACCGGCCAATTAAACACAGCACGCACGAACTGAGAGCTTTGTGAATTCGGCCCCTGGACTCGTATTCGCACAGTTTTCTGTTCGTAAGTCCTCTTTGCCATTGGCCTGTTGTTGCCTACGCTAACAATGGGTCCAACATAGCGAATCGGCTAACAGCTGCTCTTACGAATAATTAGGACGTAAGAGCTTCTTTTGTGAATACGGGCCCTGGGTCCGTACTCAGAAAAAGGTTCCTATGCTAAAACTGTCCATAAGAGCAGACGTGAGCCGTTCGCGATGTTATTATTAGGCACACTACACATCATTAAAGAAGGCAGCTGGCCGATGACGAACAGCAGTTACGAACGAAATGCTTTATGAATTCGGCCCATATGAGCTTGTGTTCTTGGGGTTCGTTAAAGTGCCGCTCTGCCCGTCAATTTAGATAGCGCTCTGAGCGCGCATTTATTGGCCAGTTTAGGTTTGTTGGTCCGAGATGACATGGGGGCATAATCAAATACGAGGAATTGGCCGTGAATCGGGCGATAGTCAGGGGGGGGGGAATTCTAAAGCAAATTTTAAGCAAAAGAGAAGATATTAAGGTGATAATAATTGTATACATTGATGGCTATCATGGCAAGGACTTCTCGATTCCGAAATTCACCTGTTTGGTCATCGTCTTCTTCCTCACATCCGATAAATTACGGTTGAATTGTGGCAACAAAGAGTGAGATAAAAAGGTGTAGCGAAAGGGCGATTTCACCAATGAAATCCAGGACTCTGGCAGCTGCCAGGTCACTGGCTGTGACCTTTACCCACATTACTAAATAGTCCTAGAGCCATTATTTAAATGCGTTATTGTATCTTAGTTGTTGCGAATTGAACTCCGTAAAGAAATCCAACTTTTAGCATAAAGTGCCAATAAAAACATATGTGTATGGCTCATCACTTTGACGTTGTTTCTTACCGTCAGCCCGCATAATAGAGTCAAGGAAGACAGACAATGAGCGAAAACATATTCAACGTGTTGGTAAAATTATTTGTGCTAATTCTCTGTCTTTGCACAAGCTTTGTACATTCATAAGCTTTACACAAAGAGAACATTGTTCTATTAGATACAATATATTCTGAGCAACGTTCAAAATGGCTCACTCGTTTCATGGCATTCAGGATTTTAGCACTGCACGGAACACCTAGTCTAAGTTGCAACGCGCATATTTCTTGCACTTTTCAAAAACGTCCGCAGTGGCAGATCCGCTTAGGCAAATGGAACTTTTCTTCGGGAAACGTTCCGCTTGCTTAGCGGGCACAAAACGGAACAGCATCTTAAGAGCACGGCGCACAGCAAGCGTAAAGAGAGGGCATAGAAAATTATTCGGCTGACAGTGCATACTCACACCTTGCAGGGTTCAAGGGGTCACGACGGCGTCCATCAACATCGCATCGCGTTTGCGCGCGTGCGCCAAGCACAGCGCATACCTTAGAACCGGCACGAATCGCGAGCTCGGTGGGCGCGCACCTGTTGCGAGAAGACAGCAGCTCGGCGGCACCAGCGACGAGGGGACTCGCTCTGGTCGAAGAAGGGCGGGGGCGCGACTCCAAGGTGTCCCGATGAGACGGCGCGGGGCGCGCGTGCGCCTATTAGGGCGAGGGCTCAGTCGCTCACCGGCGGAAGCTCCCCTTCGCTCCTCGGACAACGGGCGGACAGTCTTCTCCGCGAAGGACCTTCCGCAAAACGAAGGTGGTCGCTGGACGAAGGAAGGACGGCGACGTCGGGGGAGAGGGCGCTAAGGGTGGACGGAGGAGGGGTGGTTAGAACGCGCGCCAGGGAAAACAAAAGGCTCGGAAGGCCAATTGCCGTGGTTCACTTGGCGGGGGAAGTGACGTCCCCTCATGCGGAACCGGGCGAGTCGCGGCTTCTTCTCCCCAGCTGGCGGCGGGGGGAGGGGGGGGTTGGCAGCGCGGGCGACGCCACCCTTCCGCGCCGCCCGAGACGCTCACCGCCACCGGGGATGATGGCCCGGCCAGGAAGCCCGCTTCACGCACAATGGGCAGCGTCGCACGGGCGCGTCAAAGGCACAGTCACGACGTGGTCAGGATCCCGTCTCTCTCTCTCTCTGTGCTCCTTCTTATCGTGGAGGACCTGCTGCTGTTGCTAAATGTTGCATAAAAGGCTCCGCGTTTACGGGGCACATTGAGACCCGCTTATAAGCTAGAGGAAAAACATACCCATATTTTACAATGACCGCTTTACTACGCTGAAGAAGCTTGCATGTGACTCTCCATGTGATTCTCAAGATATTCAACAAAAAAAAAAAGAAAAAAAAACTGTTCTGTAGTGTTTTTTACCTGCGTGAGCGAGGATTTTCGGATAGCCAAACTTCACATACTGTCGCAGTAACAATAAATAAATAAGTAAAAATAATAACAATATAAAGAAAGAAACCGAACAAGCACAGATAGAAACAAACCATTTTAACGCCAGAGTTTCTAATTTTATTTGAAAATGTGAAATCTCCGCTTTCAGTTCTGCGGTGAACGTTACGGCGATGCCGACCACGGTCAGTGTAATTCTCTCCTGGTCAGGTAAACAGATGTCATGCCAACCTTCAGCTCTGTGCCCCATCTGAAAGGCGAAAGGAAGATTCACTGGTCATGTGAATTCGTCTGCTGAATCGACGGAAAGCACAGGGAAAAGGAATACGCAGGAGGCTTGCAAAAAAAAAAAATAGAAGAAAGATTCACAATAACCCATTTAAAAGATCCTGAAGCACAGCCACCTGATCAAGGCATACTCTGACCAACGTGACGTTTATCATTATTTCAAACAGCCACCTCAGATTCTGTATTATGCAATGATTTTACAAAAACAGACAAAAAGTCATAATGGGTCAAGGAAAGGGGGCAGTTAGCATAGGGAAACAGACGCCGACTTGAGAAGCCGACTATGTTTGTCTGGTCGGTCGCCTGGCGTACCACTTCATGTTCTGGGTTATAATTATGGCGCACACAGTGGTCACGCAAGCAGCACAGACGTTTTTGACCAATCGCGGAGGGCTGATAGCAGAATTGGAATAGCAAAGTTTGGAATAGTTTTACGTTATAGCGCCCTATGCCGCCGCGCGTCAGCCAAGCAGAAAACAGAATAAGGGCTCCTCCATTGCGCGTCTCTGATCCGCAAGATGCGAACTGGACGGAGCTTCGTGCAAGGATGAGCAGCTCACCATAGGAGAGCCTGCCTTCCTTCATTCCTTGGAACACGCAGCCGGCTCTCGCTAATGATTGGCTGACTCGAGTTCTAGATTTCGCTGCGCTGCGAGGAATGGGCGAGACGGAGTACATGGAGCGGTAGTCGGTTTGTGGCTATCGCGTGCGTCCTGAGGACTATTTGGTCACAGTGGCGCCAGTTTTATCACGAGTAATGCAGAGTCTTCTGAATGTAGCGGTGCCATTACCTAGGATAGTTCCTTTATTAAATTTGCAGCCGCAGGTCATTTTTATTGAAGGGGCGAAAGTTTGCATTTGTAGGTACCCGGCAAGCCAAAAATACATCGACGCAAGTTAGTCTCCGTGAATCTTCATGGCTGTAATAATGAAGCAAGCCGTGCTTTCATACAACCTGCTCCAGTGAAAGCCTTGCAATGAACGCCTATCCGAAATTCTTACTAGGCGTGACGCAAAGTCACAAATCGAGAGCGAAGCATGGTGTAATCGACTTGTTCCACCCTAGAACTTTATTAGAAAAGCGAATTGAATACTATAGGTGCACAAAAATTACTCGAAGGGGTGTAAGGCGAAAATTGTCATCACCCGGCTGTAACGAGAGGCTACAAAAAAAAAAAAAAAAAAAAGAAAGAAAGAAAGAAGAGCACCTTGCAGCAGTTCAAGAAATAAGCGCTCAAAATGTGCACCAAAATGTATTTCTATTCTATTTAATCACGTTTCGCCACTATAGAAAAACACAGTGCCCGGGAAATGTTAACTAAAACAGGAAAAACTTTACTACCATACTACTACTACTACAGCAGTGACTTGTTGAATACAACATATAGAATTAAGCAAATGAGTGGGTGAACTTGCGCACTGCTCGTCAGCGACCAAAGGCTCGTACGCAGACGAAAGCTGAAGCGCGATGAGAGCGTCATCCGACCGGCAGAAGCGCACTCGAGGCGTAACTGCATTTTGCAAGGGTTTTCTAATGATGCTTATTCGCAAATTTGTTAGCCCTGTCCGACGACGGTCTTCCCGGCACCTTCTATTAAAGACCGCGGCTTCTCGGCCGTGCCCTAGGGAACAAAGAAACTGCGGCTCTCGCAACGCTGCGCGAAGGTGTTTAAAAGCCGAGTCGGCCTCTGCAGCGCGGCTGCGCCGCGGACAAGGAAGCGGGCTGCGTCTTCGCGCTCCTTGACCGCCGGAAAGTGAAATAAGCTTTACCTGCAAAGTGTCCCAGTTTAATTGGCGAAGGTCGCCTGCTCCGGGTTGTCTAAGTAGATAGCTGCACTGCTATAGCGGCTGTAATTGGAGTCACCCGCAAGCATGAGTTTGAGTGTATAGTGCCGAGAATGAAGAGCGGTCAGCCGGACTTGCAAAATTCGCTTGCACTGCCTTCTGTCGAGTGATGCTGACGGATATGTCTGTGTGTCTGCCTGGTGCAAACAATTAAGTACACGCCCGAGTGTACACTTCACTACTATACACTATACAGTACTGCGCCCTTCCGCCTCATGCTCCTCCTAGTTCACTCGTACAAACTGTCTCGATATACTTGGCGTTTGTTCAACTAAGGATACTTTAAGCAACAGGAATCGTACGGCACAAAACGGACGCCAACAAAGAACATATACGGGAGCCAAGGTCTTATGTTTTCTTTGTTCACATTTTTCTTTTGCGCCGTTGAATTTGTGAAATTAGAGTAACGAACTGGGGCCCTATAACGTAAAACTATTCCAGTATGTTTTTATCCCAATTTCTTGACGTCAAATTTGAGTAACCGCTGACCCAAGCATCGGGTGGTCACCCGTATAGTGTTGTCTAAACAGACCAATCAAACGCTCTCCTCTTTCATAGAAGGTCACTTTTGTTTGCTTGAAAAACGAATAACGTTGCTTACACTGAGCGGCTTGTCTTGTTTAATTGCCTGACAAGAGGCGAGGAGCACGCTCAAGTGTTGAGGGATTCGATGGGGTCGAGCAACTGCATTGAATATCGATAACCGGATGAAGAGGGTGGTGCCGGCCTCTGCAATTGGTCCGCTTTCCTTTATTTAGCTGGCGGTGGCTGGTCGAAAACCGCGGCGGCATGCAACGGAAGCTTTAGAATGACACTAAAACGGATCCTCAGCAAAGAAGAGTTGGCAGAACGCGGTCGTAAACATTCCGAAAGTGCTCGAAAACGTTACACTGTGACGCAAAATGTTTTATTATACGCAAATAAACCCATGCTCTTGGACAGGTACGAGTAGCCAGTGCATCAGCGATCGGTAGCAGACATCTTTTATTCCTTTCGGAACGGGGCGGCCAGCGGTTATTCAGAAGAAAATTCAGTTTTGTTCGGCATATTAATGCATCTTTAACGCCTACATGCATGTCACTTTGACGAGGTGAGTTTTTGCAATTTTGTGACGTCTCGTGACAGGCAGGTGAAGTGGGTGCAGCGCGAAAACTTATGACCAATAGCCGAGGGCTAGTGACGAAAAGGCGTCGAATCAGAAATAACTATTTTTCTTTTGTTCGGTCAAATCATACATAATCAGTGTGTACACGTCATATCAGATGGGGAGCTGTCGCGGTTTTCGTGACGTCGCGTGACATACAGCTAAAGTTGGGGTGGCCCAACAAAGTTTTTGACCAATCGCGGAGAGCTGATTACAGAATTGGAATAGAAAAGTTTGGAATAGTTTTACGTTATAGCGCCCATGGTTCACACGAATACTGTGCTTCAGTGAAAGTTACCGCATACCTGAAGCACGCACCCCGATGGTAGATTTTGCAACGCCAAGAAGAACTTGTAGAAAGCGAATCTAAAAATTTCGCAGCACGTGCGCGAAAATTAAAAAAAAAGAACAACTCATGAGCCATTCCACTCTGTGAAGTTGAATAACCAGCGAAGCCGTTATATATATATATATATATATATATATATATATATATATATATATATATATATATATATATATATATATATATATATATATCAGCTGCATTAGGAGAGGGATGAGCCAATGGGTTTTTGCTCGCACGCGTGAGAATTTCGCGAAACCCTAGCCACAAACAGATTCGCTGTAAAAATAAAAAAATACTTGAGTTTTCAGACAAAGCACTGTAAGTAAATTCGCGTCCGTGCACAATAGAATGCATTTCGCAAACCATGTATTTGGGTGGAAATCGATTTAGGCGTTTGAAAGAAAAGAGAAAGCAGAGCTGTACGAGTTTGCACAATCGTTGACAGAAAGACAAGCCAAGCTGTTGTGCGATTCCCGCCAAAGAGGATCCTGCCACTGTTACCGTTCGAAACGATAAGGGTGTGCCTCGGAACAAGCACCGCAACTCTGCATGTGGATCGAAGGATCTTCGCGTGAATATACGCTTCTCCGGCTGGGTAGGGAAACCCGAGAAATTTCCCGTATTATCATAGAACTTCCTTTGGAATGGATTGACGCATAAAATACTTTTACTAAATTCCATCACACCCAGGCCCGGGCCTCCCAATCGCCGGATTCCAAATAAAGTTATGACATCACACAAAATTCCATCACAGCTTCTTCGACACATTGAGACATTTTCTAGGAGCATTTACAGAGATTGTCTGACACTGCAACTTCAATCCGGGCAACTAAAGCGTTGTTTAAGTTTATGCAGGACACCAAGCTAGACAAGCGGCTCTAGCAGGGGCACTTTCTAATATACATAAGCACTCACCACTTCTCTTATCATCATCATCATCCTTCCCAGTACTTTAACTCCGCTTCCCTCTTCCCCAGTGCAGAGTAGCAGACTAGAGTGCACTAGCTCAGGTCGACCTCTCTGTGTTTCGTGTCAATAAACTCTACCTTCTTCTAGAGTGCGTAACATATTCATAATAGCATGCAACCGTTTACGAGACAAAGCCAAAATTTACCGTTTGCTTGGGCTACTTTAAAGGCGCTGCGCCACTTGTCAGGTATAAATTTCTCATATAAACCGGGTGATATCTATAAAAAAAACTGATTTTTAAACAGTATTTCGACTGATGCAATCATGCTTTCTCCACTATTCAATCTTTCAGCACTGCGGACACTAGCTCGTCGAACAGCCGTCGCAGTGCGTTCATTAGGAACTAAAATTGCTTAATTAACTTTTTTATTTACTCATTTAAGCGCCAAAGTTGCAACGATAGTATTGGAGGAGGGCACCGCAGGAGACCAAAACAATTTGCGCGGATTTAAAAACGCCACCATTGTTGAGATATTGGACGAAAAAATATATATTCACCTTTTGTCGCTACGGTACCGAAGCTGTTGATGTTGAGACCTCTTCAGCGTGGCACATACCCACGAGGAAGAGTGGCCACACAAACGAGAAATTAGGTGAGTACCAACAAATAAAAGAAAATTTGAAATAACATGAAAATTAACTTATTTCATAAGAAAATCTAGCGAACATAGAAAAAATTGTAATTAAAAGAACGTGTGACGAAACCTAATCAGAAAGATGAAACCCCCAACAACTAACAGCGTAAGCGGCTCGATGCTTCTTTAAACTTATGGAAGGCACTGCAAGTTGACCCGTGGCGGCGGCAAGACTGAGAAAGCTGCAAATGATAATCAATTTCGAATAGTAATTTAGAACGCAAAATAGCAGAGAGGGAGCTCAGGGAAAACTTGGACAAGGAGGTGAAGTGCTGGCAAGAATGAAGGAAATGGCCAATGTTTTCGTCTTCATTTCAATAGAAGCAGAGTTTAGTAGTTGGGAGTCCAGACCGATAACGGCAGAAATCTTGAGGAGGGACTCCGCATCGGAAGCTAGTCAACTTCGCATTAACGTGAGGGGCAATGATCGGCGTTCCATGGGTAATGTCAATGCTGCAAGTCGACGATCGTTAGAAGCGTGAAAGATCTAGTACAATTAAACGGCAGTAAGCGTCTCAAACTGGCTTTCATGAGTAGTGAAAAGGAAGGCAGAACATGAAGGATAGGTCCTAGCAGGGATGAGGACGCCACAGAATCGGCACACTCAATCATGTAGATTTCTGCATGTCAAGGTACCCACACAAGGTGAACATGAGACATATGCTATTCGGTGTCAGCTTACAGAACAGGTGAAGCAAAGCAGAAAATTTAGGGGAAGATAAACTCGTACAAACTGAAAGGGAGTTGATCAGCGACAGTGATTGCGTTAACATGCGGCGGACTCAACTTTTTAAGGCCACGAAAATTACCAAGGATTCAGAATTTAGTTAATTCAGCCCAGTCCAGATGAGGAGAAAAAAATGATAAGTCTAGTTATTTCCCTTACATATGTCGCATATGTGGCAGTGGCACATTTGGCAGGACATTCATTAAGGAGATCTTGCAGATGGCCATTATATATACGCAACGAGAGTGGCTTGGCTTTCACGGTATAGATGCTGTCGAAAACGATGTCAACGTTTCGATAGATTGCAGTGATAGGAACTACATTTTGCATGTTCATTTGAAGGGAAGCTAACAGCGAGTGTACAAAAAGAAAAACCTGCGGTCACCCATATATCGGGCCGATGAACGTAGAAGAATGAACCCGGGTTAGAGATAAACACTGTTTGTGACCGAGATGATGTTGTGTCGTATAGCCTGCGGTAAGTCCGAACCTTAGGCAACTGAAATCTTGACCCCAGCAGGATAATTCTGCATGCCGAGTTGGTCACATAATGCGGAAGATTGAGGCACATGCGAGGTGCTTGCGCTTCGAAAATTAGCAAAGGCTGGAGTTTGTAAGCAGCACACCCTGAAAAAAGCGCGCATACAAACTCGAGCACAGGCCGAAAATAACATTCGTAAATCACCTATAGGGTATTTCTCATACCAAATTGCTTGTTCAATCCAATGCGCAGCAAACCCATGCTTCGACCTTTACGACTAATCTAGTCTATATGACCCCTCCCCCCCTCCCCCTTCGCCCTCCACCACCTCCCAATTGAAGGAATCGCCATAAATAATTCCTAAGTACTTCAATGACGCGCAACTCGACGAAGGGGCTCTTGGTGGAACATAAGGGTAATAGACTAGAGTGACAGATGGAAAACAAGAACACGTCTAAACTCAACCCAGGTTGAACATGAAGTTTGTAAATCATTAACGGCATTTCTTCGCAAACAAGGCACACGAAGAGCGCCCGACGAACTGGTCACGTGATGCTTCCCACATCGTTTGGTTTCTCCACTTCAACGCGTTGACCGCCTATGCCTCCTTTCATTTGATCTGGCGAAGATCATGTGTCTACGACCTTCACTGTCGCAACAATGGACGGCGTTTTTAAAGCGGCGTATTCTGTGGCCCTCTCCTTCAATACTACCATTGATGGCGTTAGAACCAGTAATTCAAAAGGTAATGAACCAATTTTGGTTAACTAGCGAACGGACCGCGACATCTACTAGAATATCTAGTGTCGACCGGCTTGAAACAACTAATAGCAACGAAAGCATCACGTCATCGGTTAAGCCCTTTCTAAAAAAAGAAAAGGTCTGTTTCTAATAAAATAGATCACACAGCGTATTATAGACCTAATTTACTGTAATTGCAATTTCCGGACTATTGTTCGCATATGGTATTACGTAGTCCGCAGTAGTCCATTAGTCGCGGGAACCTGTTAGATTCTGTACGCTGCAGGACGATCTCTTCTGCGCGCAGAACGACCCTCGCGTTTGCAGGAAGCGGTAAGCGCCATCCTTTCAGAGTGGACACGGACACCGTGGTTGTAGAAATTACACTGACTTCACTATCTTCGAGCATTCGTGGCGAAGCATGCGGCATTACTACGTCTACGAATTTCTAACGAAAGTACCCGTGTGCCGCGGAAATCAAATTTCTTTTGGTCCGCAGCGCGGGTTCTTTTCGTTTTTTTATTCTTTTTTTGCAGAAAAGACGCCGGAACGGCATCCAGTAAGATCGAGGGAGCTGCAGGAACTGTGCATGGAAACATGCATACAATCAGTCATCTGAGCGGTGACAACAAAAGCACGGTGCCGGCACGTCAGTGATTATGAAAATAATAATCTCGTACGGTCCGCGCACCTCTACATAGCCTGCACAGAGCGAAATTTTTGCTTTTAGGCATGTATATCGTCCATGGACTGCGTGCCGGAAAATACGGTAATTACTCATCGTTATGTCGTAAATATTGGCTATAAGCTCGAAAGACGTCGCCGACATCTCAGCGAGAGTACACATTCTTGAATGAATGTAAAGATGGTATATGAGTGAACTGAACCGCTTTGGCAATCGAGGCATTGAACCCGTTTACTAGCACGTATATTTTTTCTATCGCCCGAGCTGTCTAGTATGAACATCATGATTTCAGATGAGTTAAGGAGTGCAATAAATAAATGCCCAGACATGAAAAGTGTCAGAGGCGACTATAAAAAAAAAAAAACATGATTTACGCCCTCCTCCTGCATCTCCCGGCTCTTTTTGGATAAGCGGCTCTTTCAACAATGCACGCAAGGCATGCCCACCGAATCATCGGTGAACATGATGTTTGGGAGTCCGTGCGTGAAGATGGACGCACGAGATGTATGCACCATTACTGCCATCGTGCCTTCTCGATTGCAACCAGACAATGAGTCATCCTCCTTATGCCATCAAAGGCGAATTTGCTACTTCTGATAGTAGTAGCAGCTGGCGCAGGAAGTCGTTAACGCCACTGTCAGCACAGTGCAAAGTCTTTCGCAAAGGTCTATTAAAAGTGAGACGTACTCACTTGTCAGGGGTCTCACGGCCAAAGCATCACTAAGTCCGCTATACTATGCAAAAGGGGAACGAAAGGCATCTGCATAAATGAGTCGCGGATCCCTCTGACCATTTTTTTTTTCGCACTCTCATCAGTCCAATTTTTTCGCGTCACCTGTTTCTGCGTAATTACCGACTTCGAAAATTACCTAGTTCTTCCGATTGAGTCAATTATAAGCGCTAAAGCGCTTATCCATCCTCAACCCCCCCCCCCTCCCCCCGCAACTCAGTTTTCATTCAATAAATTTTTCTTTCAACTGAAACGCTCTGCTCTTCACCCACTCGCTTAGCCAACGGATCGAGAATGGGAACGCACATATATTTTTCTGGAGTTCTAAATTCGATTTCACGTATCCGCAAGCATCCTTTCAAGTACGCCCTTCTTTTCGGACTGTCGCACCTAAAGAGCGCAAGGGCTTCGAATAGAACTGCCAGCGACGATCCCAACAGCGCGGCAAAATCAAAGCGTATGCCGACTGTGGAATAGATGGGCTCAGCCAAGTGGGTATGCGCACTGACACCCGTCGTGTCGGGCCTGGCACCCCTCCCCGCTGTACTCCTGCATCCACGCGTGCCTGGCTCGCCCCGCGACCGATTTCACCCCTCCTGCCCCGTTGTGGGGCATCTGATAATAGTGAGCGCCGCAGTGGCTGCGCCTAGATGAAAACGAGCCCGCCCCTTTATCTGTCAAGATCCTAGCCGCTAGAGCGCGGCTGCCCTTTCGCGGAACGCTATGGTTCCCCGTTGAATGAACGAGTCGGAACACAGTGTGCAAAGCAAAGTTCTTCGATGCCGCCTTTCTGGACAAGGAGCGTCAGGAGCCCCGCGAAGGATTCCTTTTGTTGGGCAGCTAAGCGTAGAGGGGTGTGCAAAGAAAGGGAAAGAACAAAGAAAGGTTGTTGTGAGGCTTCCCGAAAGGTATTGCGTGCCTGGTAACGTCTTCTGTAGAGCATTTCCTGTTCTTGTTTTCTTTTGTTGTCGCAATTTCTGCGTTCGTTCAGAAGCTGATTGGCGAAAAAATGCGCATATCGAACACTTGTGCCCAAATTTCGGTTTAAACTGCGTACACAGTGTGAACCGATATTTGTGCACAAGTGTTCAGTGTGAACAGAAATTTGTGCACAAGTGTTCGATATGTGCAATTTTTCACACAACCGCACGCGTGCCGTGTGGTGCGGCTTGCGGTGACAGGCGGCTAGAGCGTAAACAGTTCCTTTTAGCCCAGTGAGGGCGAGAGAGAGGCACGTCTCGGCAATGCCCTCTCCCCTTATACAACACCTGGCGCGCAAGCGCTCCAGCAGCAGGACCGTTTAGCCTGCTCTGCTTCGTGGAGGGGCGCTCCTGACGTGGCATTGCAGCCAATGGCAATTTAGGTGCCGTTTTGTTGCTATAGATGATGGCTTTCTCGTTCAATTTTACTGATGCTTCCGCATCAGTAAAATCAACACGAACCAACAAAGTATGCCTTCGTCCGATCAGGTTCAATGTTGCCTACGGTAACTGCACCTTTCATGAAATTTAGCACTCATATTGGCCGATGTATATTTGTTGGCGTTAGAAGAAATAAGGAAGAGGATAGTTCTTCCAGACTCGTCGCAACTGGCTGTAACCTACATTTAAAAAAAAAGGAGAGAGAGGACGAAGAAGCAGGAACGAGGCCATTTTCTCATTCATGCCGGTGAGTTCCTCCTTCGCACATCACTTCAAATGCCGCGCTCTCTTGTGGCAATCAAAAGGGAAGGAACGTTTCTCCCTTGCGTGCGTATCTTGCGTCGCCGCCATCGGTGACCCGAACATCGGCTACAACAACTTCTTTTCGACGGAAAGTCATGCTAAGTAGCATAACCTGAGGTAGAAACCTTTCATGGCAAGCGACCACCAGTGTCAAAGCTCTAGCTCGAACGGGAGCTGCGATACGAGAATAGTTAAACTCAAAGCAGCGCCCGGATCCTGACGCACAGCGAGGCAAGCCCATACTCGGGCATCTCAGCCTAGACGCCGCAAATATCAGCCAGCCTTTCTTGTTTTGAAGCGTGAAATCGGGACGAGGAGAAGGTTAAGCTATATCAAATGTGTGCATTTGTGGCCGTTCTGAAGCGCCATCCTCGACGGCTTCGAAGCGAAAGCAAAATACATTTGCTCGCGGCGTCGGCATGTAGCTGGGCGGTGTGAGCGCACCACCGTCGCAAGCGACGCCGTCAAATCCACAGCTGGAACACAAACCCTGCCTCAGAGCAAGGAGGCGCTCGAGTGCACCATGCAACCAGGTGCACAGCTGTGTATCCAGCGTCACTTGCGTGCCGGTTCGTCTGTGTCTCCACCTGCCAACGGCAGCTTCTCCGTGATGCATCGTGTAACGCGCACGACACTACAGGGACAGGACGCACCGACTAACAATAGATGTATTTCTTAAAAGGCGGGGTACAAGCAAAATGTTTCCAGAAAATAAATTTGAGAAAAGCGTTTACAAATTGCTGACTTCCGCGTTGCAGTTTTGCACATACGGCTGTCGGCGTCTGTGAAGAAAAGGAGACACTCTCGAAGATAACACGTAGAAGAACAATTGAAACTACAAAGTACGAAAAGCCTAATGAAAAGTACAAGGGCACGGGGCAAACGGATATGCCGAGACGTGAACGGGAGACCAAGCTAATGGGACACACAAGGGTACGTCAGCGTTGTGCACTGTGTCGAGTGCCGGGATTCTAGAAAGCTGCAGGAAGCTGTCGAACTCGAACGTCGGGACGGAGCGGAACCACCCTCTGTCTAGCAGAAAGCACGGCTAGCACGGCTAGCACGGCGCAGACAAAGCTTAGCAGTAGAGGCGCTCAGACAAAGACGGCATACTCCAAACTCGGAGCTATCCTTCCCGGTCACTTGTCGCGACGGTTACGTTTCAGCCATGGTATTTACGCTATGGTTATAGTAGCTGTAGCCTAGTAGACTGTATACCCGCCGTGGTTGCTCAGTGGCTATGGTGTTGGGCTGCTGAGCACGAGGTCGCGGGATCGAATCCCGGCCACGGCGGCCGCATTTCGATGGGGGCGAAATGCGAAAACACCCGTGTGCTTAGATTTAGGTGCACGTTAAAGAACCCCAGGTGGTCAAAATTTCCGGAGTCCTCCACTACGGCGTGCCTCATAATCAGAAAGTGGTTTTGGCACGTAAAACCCCAAATATTATTATTATTAGTAGACTGTATCCCAACAATGTTCGTTACCAAGACTCTCCTGGAGATGGATATAACACAACAGACACCAGCAGTCAACCTTCTAATATCCTCAGTGGTGAGCGGGGCCAGTCACGCCAACCGCGGTAAGTAATGTTTGGTTCTCGTATGTACAGTAGTATCCTAACATCACGGCGAATAAGTTGTATCATAGCCTCTTTGGATGCCATGCTATTATTTACGTCCGCTCTCCTCCAATATCCTCACAAATCGCACGAAGCTGCTCAGCGAACGACGTCCTCGACGTAGCCGAATACTTTTAGTCAGTGGACAGCAAAGCAAAATGATTTCGAAGGCTTGCTCGAAAGCGGTGGCTTCAGCGTCCCGGTCAGATTCATCCCTACACTCTACGCCCGGCCTCAAGCCCGGCCTCCGGCAGCCGCCGGCACACCGCGCGCTGGCTCGCACGTACCCACTTTGCAGCGGCGTACGGACGCCCCGATTAGCAGATTGTTTGTCATTTCTGTATGAAATTAGGCGAGAAAACGTTGACGCGATCTCAACAGAATGCATTTTGTAAACGTCAGCGGCTCTTGAAGCGCCATCCGATACGGCTTCGAAGTGAAAGGCTTAGATTGCCGTCGCAACCGTGCTGATATTTGAAATTCTCTAGTCAAAAGCATTCATTATAGTGCGGTTTTATTTTAACAGGTCTGTGTGGATTTACCGTGCCTATCAGGTGACTATACCCTAAAAAGTATTCTGTCGAAAGTTGTTGCTGAATTACGTATAACAGAGAGTCACTCACTGGCACTACAATGCAGCTTGAAACATCATGGGTATACAAGGAGGCTCCAAGGAATAGAGGGGCTAGCTCCTCGAACCATGTTTGTGTATGTGGTGTGTGTCGGTGCACTGTTCTGCACAAAATACGTGCCATACTGCCCCTTGTTGCTCTGTTGTGCATAGTATGTCTGAAAATGCAGTGTGTTGCTCCGCCGCACGTGAACTTGCCGAACGGAAAATTGCGAAATAAAACGAAAGCTTTTTTTTTTTCCTTCAGGTTTTAGCGCCATCTATCGGGCCATGCCATAACTATAGGTTTTAGTAATTTGAAGCCTCGCCAGGTGGCGCTAAGCGGTTTAAGCAAAGGGGATGAGAAGCGAGGAGAAAGTTCATATCAACAAGGGACTGAGACAAGTATATGGATAAACGAGGGCAATAGATATATGGAAACACAGGAAAAAACAATAACAGTGAAGGGGAAGAGAAATGCAGCCGTAATGAAGCACAGAGCGCTATGGGGATACAAGAGGTATGAGGTCCTCCGAGGCATGTGGAAAGGTGTAATGGTTCCAGTACTTACTTTTGGAAATGCGGTTGTTTGCTTTAAATCAGGGGTACAATCAGGACTCGATGGGAACCAAGGGTCAGTGGGTCGCCTCGCATTGGGCGCTCACGGGAAGACGACAAATGAAGGTGTGCAGGGTGATATGGGCTGGACTAGTTTTGAAGTGAGGGAAACTCGCAGTAAAATTGAGTATGAAGAACGCCTGAGGAATATGAAAGAAAGTAAATGGGCTGAGAGAGTGTTCAGGTATCTGTACAGGAAAAACATTGATTCACAGTGGAGGAAAAGAACTAGGAAGCGTACGAACAAGTATGTGGCCTGTAGGGTGAGCAACACAGCAACAAAGAACATCAAGCGGAAAGTCAGAGAGGCTGAAATAATCTCGCGGCTGGCGGCAATGGAAAAGAAACCTTCCATGAGTAACTACTTAAGAGGAAAAAATGAAATCAGGAAAGAAACAATTTATGATAACGCAAAGGGAAGCTCATTACTTTTCGAAGGGAGATCAAGATGACTCGATAGAACACGCACCTATAAAGCGAGATATAGTAAGGAAGAAGCATGTGCACTTGCTAGAATAGCAGGTTGGGCTTGTTGGTTTTCCATCCTGGTGTAAACAGCGCAAAACGTAGACGGGACACGAGACGAGAAGACGAGACCACAAGTGCTGACTTTCAACAACGTTTATTTGAAACGGCTTTTTATACCATTGCCCACACGTGTTACAGACACGTGATTGCACATCATGTGAAACACGCAATTTTTTTTTTTTTGCACTCAAGTAAATAATTATACGTGCAAAAGCTCAAGTTCTTTTTTGTTAGTAGAAAGGAGGGCGTGCTCACGCATTGGTCACGAATATAATAATAATAATAATAATAATATTTGGGGTTTTACGCGCCAAAACCACTTTCTGATTATGAGGCACGCCGTAGTGGAGGACTCCGGAAATTTTGACCACCTGGGGTTCTTTAACGTGCACCTAAATCTAAGCACACGGGTGTTTTCGCATTTCGCCCCCATCGAAATGCGGCTGCCGTGGCTTGGTCACGAAGTCTGGCAATCTCGGCTGCCTGAATTATCTCCCGAACCAGCTGGTCATTGTGTTTTTTCAGCACTTCACAGCGTCTGTATTCTGCGGCACAAGCTTTAGAGGGCAATCCCTGACGTGGATACCTATAGATTCCTGTTCGCCTGCTCGGCGCTAAGTTTATGTTCCTGTAGTCTTTCGTTTTTGCATGTTTGCCCTATATACTTTTTTCCACATTTCAAAGGTATTGAATACACCGCGGCTTCTGTGCAGTCCACAAAACGGCTCTGGCGATTTATCGTGAACCCTTGCTGCTTTATCGGCTCTTCTGCATTGACGCGTTGGCAGAGGCTTTTCAGTTTTTCCTGGCGGTGAGATATCACCGCCAGGAAGAGATATATATCTCTTCCTGGCGGTGATATATATATCTGATATATATATATGGTTATATATATATATATATATATATATATATATATATATATATATATATATATATATATATGGTGAAAAGGGTGAGATATATATATATCTCACCCTTTTCAGGCGGTGAGATAAGTTGTGCACGATAGCAGGGCCACGATCCTTCGCTCTTCTTTCATTTTTGTCTTCTCGTCACCTTGCTCGCCATGGACACGCTCGAGTTTTAGGTTCTTGCTCATTTGTTCAGCAACAGGCACAAGAAGGTGCGACGGGTAACCAGCCCTAGTAATGCGGTCAACCTGTCGATGAAAACTTTGTTCCATCGCGTGGATGCACGATTTTTTAAGAGCATTTGCTAGACAAACGTTTGCAATGGCGCTCCACCAGTTTTGAATGCGCTGTCTGGAATGGCAGTGGCGCCTTGTTGCCTCTGGTCTCTGAGAGGGAGGAACCATTGCTCCCATGCATGAGGGAAGAAATTTGCTCCATTCAAAGACGAACACGGGGGTCATCGCCATTTCTCCCTTAATGGAGCAAGGGCCTCTCCTTTTTTTTCTTAGAGTGTATAACTAATGGCTGAATCCTGAACATAGTCCACCAGAGGGATGTGACAATTGGGTCAAAAGAAAGAAGAAAAAATAGTAGGAAGTAGCCAGAGAGGAGGAACAGCAAGACGCAAAAACAAAGACGGGATATTTAAACAATTTACAGTGTTTACGATATCTAGTCGCATATGCTTCAATTGTTTGGTAACCCTGTACTATATGCAGTATTAACAGCCTAAAGCGGATCAAGAAAGTGTTGGCAACCTTACATTCGGCAAAATTTCTACGCGTGACTCCTATGCCAACCACATTACACAGAATATACTTCCAGTACTCGAACTTCGCAGAAGCCAATTAAGGCTGGTCTTGTTTTCCGATCTTTTAGGTAGGAAACGTTGTTACCTTTTATGTTATATAGGTATAACACAAGTCGTCCCGGGGTAGAGTCATCACCACTACAAAAACGCCACAGCGCTAAAATTTTAGTTTCCTCGAATACATGCTTCTAGATATTTTTTACGGTGCACTGTTACAGAATGGAATTTAGAACTGCATATATATGACGTCGCTGAACAATATATGTTTTGGTGCCTTCTCGCCTTCAATTTGATCCTCACTTTTCGCCTTGAATTCACGTCCTGCCGTATGTACGTACTAAAAACAAATAAGTGATATCAGTTGACTTTTGTATGACTTAAAGTTTATCGATACCCTTTTTATTTTATACGTCTTGAGAAAACTAATTTGTCATGCACAAAATACCTTATTGCTTACGGTTGCATTCACAGGTCCAGCCTATGTAATGCGCGCGCATACATTTATGTATATGCATGTGCACAAATTGAAACGTGAACAGGAAAGAAGTTATCAGGATGCCCTTACGTGTAAGTACTTGGTGGTGCGTTGGGATTCTCCGTGGCTATTTGAAAGCAATAGGTCGATCAAGGGGTATACTTTTTAAGCGTATGCTGATAGTAAATATGCGTATACATACATACATACATACATACATACATACATACATACATACATACATACATACATACATACATACATACATACATACATACATACATACATACATACATACATACATACATACATACATACATACATACAATTTTCCATTATGTATGCGATCACCAGATAAAGTAAGAACGCAGCTATGCCTAGGGCACGTTTCTACGCATATTTGTGTCCTCGTGCCACATAAGCAACATAAAACTGGATGTTTGTTGCATTAAATAGCAACCTTTACGTGTAGGTGGCGAAATGACTGTGTTAAGGGCCCATATCTGCAGATGACAACAGTAGCCAGCTCTGGCTTCGTTCTAACCGTCTGCAATTCCTTTTGCACACTGGCTCCACAAAGCATTGAGACAATCGCCCTCCCGGAAACAAAGACGGCGGCACCAGAGGGCAGAAGGCGAGGCCCTGTCGCTCTGACATCTGCGGTGGCTCGCTCCCATTGCGCATCTTCAGCTGCAAGGTGGCCGTAGCGCTGTCATTGCGTCCGCTTTGCTTCCCTGAGCCGCTCGCGACGCAGGTTGCGTCAACGCCTCCTCGCGTGCGCAACGGCGCCGGCTCCCGTTTGTCACTCGCTCTGTCACACTGTAAGGAAGCTAAGCAGTCAAGGACGGTGGACGGTGCAGGGTGAACACGCGGGAAAACTATATCGCTTGGTGGGCGAGTCGCTTTTGTGGGAACAAACAGATTGCCGACTTGGCAGTTGAGGTGTCCGGACGCAACGGCGCCGTGACGGTAATAAGCCAACGCGGAGCCGCTAGGTTTTGATCAGCTTGAGCGAGCAAGTAACAATCCAGTCAGCGTGTTCGACCAGCCGCTATTCCAAGGTGCTGCTGCAATGCAAATTGCGGCATTTCTCTTTGCAGGCCTCGGAGGAAAGGTTCAAAGGTACAAACTAAATCCTGTATAGAAAAGAAGGGCTCTCAACATTGGCTCCAACTTGCCACTTGTAGAAATAAAAAAAAATGATAATCAATTACGCAGGCACAACGCGCAAGTTGGATTCAACGTTAAGTGAACCCTTTGGTAATCTTTTCAGTTAAATGCTACGCTAAGAGACACACGGTGTGCAATTGTCTTTTATTTCCAACTTATGTACTTGTTGCCACCTAACTTCTGCTTAAGTGAGAGCAAGAGTTGAAATGCATCATGGTATATATGAGGTAGAGGCAACGATGATTTGCAGGCTACTGCACGTGAAGTGTTGCGAGTGATAGAGGAAGAATCGCTAGCAGAGTTGCATGCACATTGAAGCATGAAACATAACGATGCATGTACAACGCTTCAACACCTCCGACGACAATCTTGCTTGAGAATACTTTCTTTCTGGACGCGCAGTGTCATCTAGTGGCATTGCCGCGATGTGCGCGCGTGGGGTAGGAGGAGCGTCGGACGGCTTAGATTTCTTTTTACTGCACTATCTTCGGGATCGGCCCACATCTTTAGACTGCCCTATCTTAGGGATCACTTCACAAAAAAGGCTAGAAACCCACATACCCGATGCAGAAAAGGGTGGGTGTTTCGCCAAGAAATTCATTGCTCCAATATGATTTTTACGGAAAAGGGCTTGTTCTTGATTTGCCAAGTCGAAGTATGCATCTGAAAGTGTAATGCATAAAAAAAAAAAACATGGTCATGACATGACATTTGAAGTCAGTATAGCCGATGACAAAAATTAAATCAGACATACAATGAAGAACAGGCGTTTGTGCCTCGAAGATAGCGAGTGATCCATTACAAGAAAAATCGACAGACCACTGACAAGAGCCTCAACTCAGAGGCATATACACAAAGGTGAATGCACTGCAGGCCGGACGGGCTTTCACTGATCATTTGCCATGGATATAGGCTGATCGACTCGTCCCAGAAAGCTGACTTCCCGTCGACGCTGCGGAAGGCGCTACACACATCACTCTATCGTTGCCGGGCTGCCTCTAAGACTCGCTATTCCTAGCCCCGGTGGCTCGTGCCATTACCAGCGCGCGTGGCTCCGTCAATGAACCCGGCCTTTTTGTATGGAAATGAGGAGACGCATCGCCCGCCTCTTCGTGAATGTGCCCTTCATTGGCGTTGCGCCACAGTGACAATACCCGGCGTTCAGCCGGAAGCGATGTCCGGGCTCTTACTATCTGCGGCCGCGGCTGGAACAGGCGAGCTGTTACAGGCGAGCTGTTAGAATAGCCGGCAGTCGGGTACTTCGCGTAGCAGCCTCTTTAATCAGGCACGGACAGTTGTCCTCGCGACAGATATGTCACGGTGGGAAGCGATTGCTCAATGCTCGTGTTAGATTAGCTAACCAGCGTAACATAACTGGGCTCCTTGGTGTAACACGTGCTGACGAGCCGCCCTCTGTCGCATAGGGGGGGGGGGGGGCTTCAGAGATGCACCACGTTCTCGTTAGCCTTAGTTATGCAATTGCAGCGTTTGCATGGAACTACAGCGTGCGCGGAAGGGACCAGTTACGATCCCTTGCTGCATGACCATGCGCAGTTACCGCTGCAGCATAGGACAGATGCGAAAGTGCAAGAGGTCATAAAGCTGTTTGCCACTGGTCTGCGTTGTAAACTTTCGCATATTTGTCACGCACATTCGCCGCGACAAATTGTGATAAATAATGATAAATATTATACTGAGAGTGAAGCAGTGGCCCACAACAGAACAAGTTCCACGAACGAGGTTTGTGGGGAACAATTCGCAAATGTATTGGTTTTATGCCTTCGTGAAATTTCTGGGATGGGGAGGTCGCCTTCGCTACTGTATTTGCTATGACAATTAATGGGCGTTTAAATTTACAAAGTGTTCTAGGCTGCGGACTATGTTGCGAGGACGTACGGGCCTATAATATATCCAGATCGGTCAAATAAACGGCCTAGTAAAGTTTGCTAAAGACCCACTTATAAGCTGCGTTACTAATCCTGCCAGTGGGCCCTTTCTTGCACTGACTTTGTCCGACGTTCATGTGCATTGACAATGCTATCTGAGACCATGCAAACCTTTGATGAACTTTTGCTCAAAGCTTTATAAAGGAAAAAAAAAACACTGAATAGTCTTGTCGTACCTAAAGCCCTCTGTCACTCGTTTCTACACAAGATGGTAAGACATAGGCTAAGCCAAAAATATCCAATGTAGTAGGGCAGGTTACACCCTAATCAGAAGCAAGCTTCGTTTTTTTGTTGCCGTCGACTGCGCGAACGCTTGAAAAGATATATCACATCGAGCACGTACAAGGTAAGAGAAAGCATGATTAGACTCGCAAGTATATCTTACATTAATTTAAAAAGTTTGCAGTCTATACGGAGTCACCGTTGTCTTTACTGCAGGCAACATGTTATAAAAGTTATGCGCGACAACGCAGTAAATAAAAGAACAGCCCAGCGGACAAATAGTTGGATTAGGTTATACATAAATCACAATAAGTATGCAGAATTCCGTGCCAGAGTAGGCTTTGATTTGCGGTCTAGGCGCTAGCCCCAAAGTTCCCTGGAGTAATTTTTGCGGGTAACGCCATGGAGTCAATAGCGCAAGGCAGCGTGCGCTGTCATCATCCACACACTCATAGGGAGCCGGGAGGCAAGGAAACATTTTAATTGTGTTTAAGAAAAGGCGCGAAACTCATGCAAAGTGCTGATGCTGCGGTGCAAAGTGCAGCATGACGGTGCTAGTAGCTCACACACGTGGTACAAGCAACCGAATTTGCTCATCTATTTTTGGAATTTGTCACGAGGGGTTTTTGTCCCGGCGAGAGTGCAATGCCGGGAAGACCCGCAGCGGAGGTGAAGTGGTGTTCTTCAAGCACTCCGCCGCACGTAAAGAAGTAGGGCCCTATAGTCACTCAGGTGAAAGAGGTGGTATTTCCACTCTGAGTGGCGCTGGGCCGCACGGCAAAGCAAGTGCCAGAAAGAGATCCCATCCAAAACAGCCGGTGGCTGGGGGGACGGTGATTCTGGCAGATCCCATCCAAAACAGCCAAAGGCTGTTCGGAAGGTCATTCTGGCATGGGGCTGCATGATAGCGAATACAGGTAGCATTCCCATTGGGTCGATGGAAATAGGATCGTGGACGTTCCCTTTATGCCAGCGCTCAGAGACAACATTTGATGGTGTCTCAACTCGCTCTATGAAAAAGACGAGGAGTAAGCGCGCACTCAACCAAAAAAAAAAAAAGAAGGAAAAGAACGAAAAGGAACACGCAGCCAACGATCGAATCTTTCGTGAGCGCACGCGCGGCGCATGCACGAAACACGCGTTGTGATCGCGCGAACCCCCAAGGTGGAAACAAGCACCTTCGTTCGCGGGGCAGTCGATTCATGGGCTCTCCGACACAATAGGTTTGTACCATTACATAAGACATCGTCATCACCAGCAGCAGAAGCAGCAGTTCGCATTCTACAAGAGCGCCGCTAAGGGACACAACCACACATGTCCATATCGGTTTGAGGTCAACTCGATGCGTTTTCCTTGCTGTTATAATCCAAACACATGAGGTTAATAATAATAATAATTATTGGGTTTTACGTGCCAAAACCACTGTCTGATTATGAGGCACGCCGTAGTGGGGGACTCCGGAAATTTCGACCACCTGGGGTTCTTTAACGTGCATCTAAATCTAAGTACACGGGTGTTTTCGCCCCCATCGAAATGCGGCCGCCGTGGCCGGGATTCGATACCGCGACCTCGTGCTCAGCAGCCTAACACCATAGCCACTGAGCAACCACGGCGGGTACACATGAGGTTAACTTACCCTTTTTAACGCGGTCTCTTTATGCAGTCAAGTAGAAATTCGTTTTTCTGGTTGCCGCCAACTGTTCTGAAACGGCTCCTAGTGAGTGCTATGATGCGTTTAGGGTAGCTTTAGCGTCAACGTTGCACGTGTTCAAGAATATTCGGCTGTGACGCTAGGAGATTGTCAGCGATATTATCAAGGAAAATTACAAATCAAATAATGATGATGAAAATGGCAGCCTCCATGTTCGCGAAAGCCGCCGATCACCTGCAAAATCCACGGATGGGTGCCGGTATATATGAAACAGCTTTCATTTCATTCATTCATTTATTGATACTGTGAATCCCATCAGGGATTGTAACAGGAAGGGCTGTATGTCATACATAGGAACATGGTATAAGGTGCTACTTACTAAATCTTATACAATAAAAAACTTGGGCATATAACAATTTGATTACGTGATTACACAAGAGAGTAAATAGAACGGAGAGGTTATGACAACGATAATTGCAGTTACAGAAACCAGTTACAGGGTCAGTATTGAGGTAATAACAGTCACGCAACAATCAAGGTTACAATAATGCGAACAAGAAAAGAAATGCATTGCATCATTGCCGTAATTATAGTCAAGCACAAACACCGTTAAAATAACAAGGCAACAAGTAACTACGTAAATAATGTGAAGAATTATTGCTGCAATGCGTATAGTTGATCCGCAATCAGGGTACCAAACGTATCTAAGTATGGGCTGTCAGTGATGCTTGTGTTAAGATTATTCCATAGGCGTGTCGCCCTTGGAAAAAATGAGTATTTGAAAATATCAGTGAGGAATGAAAATTCGCTTAATGTGTGTTTGTGTTTATGACGAGTTAATCTATTCGAGGACGTTGATATGTATTTCATAATAGGCAGTTTAAGTTGATTGTGTATTAATTGATACATGATTTTTAGTCGAGCAAGCTTGGCTCTGTTATGCATGGTTAGAAGTTCTCCCCGTTTCAGTAATGCTGTTGGTGAGTCTGTGATGGGGTGTTTATTACATATGTATCTCAGCGCTTTTCACTGTACGCCTTCAAGTTTTTTTAATCAGCTTGTTAGTAAACGGGAACCAAACGGTGTTGGCGTACTCTAGAACCGGTCTTATAAGTGTTTTATATGCGAGTAACTTTGTTTCAGATGGTGCTATTTTAAGGCGTCTGTTAATGAAGAATAGCTGTCTTCTTGCGGTTGATGTGATATTGTTAATGTGAGAATCCCACCTGAAGTCAGATGTTAGTGTCACACCAAGGTACTTATGCTCATGAACAGATGCAAGAGGAATGTTGTTAAGGGTGTACTGGAAGGCTGATGTATGTTTTTTTCTGGTTATAGATAATAGAACGGACTTTTTTAGATTGATATCCATCTGCCAGTCCTGGCGCCACTGGGAAACTGCTGTTATGGCGTTATTTAAAGTTCTATGGTCATCAAGGCAGTTAATTTCCTGGAAAAGGACGCAGTCATCTGCAAAAAGTTTGATATTCTGTGAAGCATATGCTGGTAAGTCATTAATAAAGATTAAGAATAATACTGGGGCGAAGACACTTCCTTGGTGTACTCCTGATGTAACGTTAGTTGTCGCGGACCTCTCGTTGTTAATTTCAACAAATTGTGTGCGATTACTAAGATAGTTTTTAATCCAATCAAGGATAGGGCCGCTTCCCAAAGTTAGTTCTAGTTTTGCAAGAAGTTTAGTGTGTGACACGGGGTCAAATGCCTTCGAAAAGTCTAAAAATATGAGGTCTATTTGTTTCTGGTTATCAATGCTCTTGGATATGTCATGTGTTAATTCAATTAATTGCGTTATAGTAGAAAGGCCCTTACGAAAGCAGTGCTGACAATGGGTGAGGATATCATTTATTTCTAGATAAGCATTTACGTGTTTTAAAATAATATGTTCTAATAACTTGAATACTGTACTGGTTAATGATATGGGTCTGTAGTTTGAAGGATCAGACTTATTTCCCGATTTGTGTATTGGTGTTATTTTGGCAGTTTTCCATTCTGTAGGAAGGGTGCAGGTGGATAATGATTTGTTAAAAAGGAGGATTAGGAATTTTGCCATCCACTCGGCATATCGATGAAGGAATATGTTAGGGACGTTATCTGGCCCTGGTCCTTTTTTTGTGTCTAGATTTAGTGAAATATTTAGTACTCCTGTTTCTGTTATAGTTACTGGTTCCATCTTCACACCAGTGCCGGAGGTTATTCCTGGTAGTTCTCCGTTATCAGATGTAAAAATAGAGCAGAAATAATTATTCAAAGAAGTCGCAGCGTTTTTGTCATCCGCAGGAGATGTCGTTCTTTCACCTCGTTTTTTAGGGTTTAAATAACGCCAGAATTTTTCGGGAGCATTCTTTATAAGGTTAGGAAGTGTGTTTGTAAAATAGTGTGATTTGGCCTTCTTAATTTTTGTTTTCGAATCGTCCACGGCGTAAGTTAATTGTTGAGCAGTTCGTTGTGAGGGATGGGATTTTTTGTTTCTTCTGATTCGGCGAACTTTCCTTTTTGCATGAATAACGGTCCGAGTTATCCAGAAGTTATGCTTGTGAGTTTTCTTAGTTTTCAAGGGGATGTAGTTACTGATGCAATATGACACAACGGACTTAAATTCGTGCCATAAAATTTCTATGTCTGTGTTTCCATCATTTGCGAGTTGATTGAATGACGATAGTTGAAATGACAGTGTATCAATGATGCTTGTATCATCAGCTCTGCTGTACTCTTTATACGTTTTTCTTGGTTGTGAAGAGGGTAGCGAAGCTTGATACGGCACCTCACACAATACTAGTTTGTGATCTGACAAGCCGGTTGAGACTTCCAATTTAGCGTTATGGTTGGGGAAATGATTGCTTAAAAATACTAGGTCTAAAATGTTAGAACTGGATCCTTGTACTCGCGTGGGTTCAGTTATTATCTGAGTTAGGTTAAAAGAGAGCATAATGTCGAAAAGAGTATCTGCGCAAGGTGAACGGTGATGCAGTGTGTGCCAGTTGATATCAGGGAGATTAAAGTCGCCTAGTAATATGAGCTTGGTCCCCTTCACATGCTGCTGCATATACACGTGCAATGATTGCAATACATTCAAATAAGTAGAAGGACTACGGTAAATGCATCCAACAATGAAGGTGGTATTGGCAAAGCAAAGTTTGCAAAATACAGCTTCAACCCCCTCAACGTCAGGTTTCTCTCGTGGTTTCCTCTCGAACTGTAGATGATTGCACCAGGGATTCGCGAGGCTTCCGTCAAGCTTGGACGGTTATGTTACATCACTCAACTGTGATTCTGAGCCAATCGTGAGGTGCGACTTAGTACTGGCGCAGTGAGCCAGATCGAAGTCTTTCCGACTAAAAAAAGTCGCAGTTTCAGCCGAAAGGCGACGCATTGATTGCGATATGAAATAAGTGGACAGCTATTCGAAGAATGGTATAGTTTTGTAGGCCGTACAGACTTGAAAACATTCGCTGACTAACTAAATTAACAAGCACGGAGTCGCGCGCGCACAGGTAAACATGGACACATCTAATTGGATGACCGCGCAAACTCGCTATCAAAACGTTGGAGCGAGGAAGCGAGGCAGCAGCACCAAGCAAATTGACGTTCGTGTTGCCTCTCGCTTCAACGCGAACTAAGCGTCGACGACACTGCGCATACGACGCTACCAGCACTCGGCGCTCTTCGTCCGCATCGCAGATCGCTTTCAATTAGATAAGGCGCCCGCTCATCAGCACCGTGCGCAGCTGCCGGCGGCATAGAATGCGCCCAAATCCCCTGCCCCCGGTGCCTCGCGCGCGACGGAAGACGGCGTGCTACCTCCCCGCTTTCCTCCCTTGCGGGCGTGAAATTGAGCCGCGATCGTTGGCTAACCCTCGGAAGCTTTCACTCGCACATTCAGCGTACGGCGCGCGGTGACGATCTTGTCGTGCTTGGGTTTTGTACGGGACATCACGGCCACGCTGACGGCAAAAAGTTCACGCGTTCGACGCTCTCATTAGGTTTCTGACCACCCCTCCCATACTTGTCCACTTTGATCCATCTGCACCGACCGAAGTGCACACTGAAGCAAGCGGCCACGGCATCGGCGCTGTTCTCGCCCAACAGAATAATGGTACCGAGTGCGTGATAGCTTACGCCAGCCACCTGCTGTCACCTCCTGTGAAAAATTACTCCACCACCGAGCGGGAGCGCTTGGCTTTAGTTTGTGCTGTCGCCAAGGTCGGCCACATGGGTACGGCCGCACGTTTTCAGTCGTTACACCGCACTGTGCTGGCTGGCACGCCCTCTGCTGACTGCCTACCCACCGGGACCACACTTGGCGACTTGGTCGCTGGGCTTTGCGGCTCCAGGAATTTTCATTTATTGTCAACTATAAGTCTGGACGTCTCCACAAGGACGCTGACTGCCTCTCTCGTCACCCCGCGCATCCTCTCGATCCTGTTGCGCATGATCCGGTGATCTGCGTGATAGCTTTGACCGACATGACCGACATGCGCGCTGAAGAACAACGCGACGCATCCTTACAGTCAACCTGGCAGCACCGACGACACGTGCTGCATGTTCGTGCTGCATGACAGCATCCTCTACCACCGCAATCTCAACCCTGACGGCCCTGAGTTGCTCCTTGTTCTTCCTCGTCCTATGCAATCCGTCGTTGTCGAACAACTTCACAATGCACCGACGACGGGACACCTTGGAGTTTTGCATATACATACGATCGCGTTCGACGCCGGTTCTTCTGGGCGGGTCTCTACCGCTCTCTGCGTTGTTATGTCGCAACTTGCGAATTGTATCAGCGCCGGAAGAAACCTCCCCTGCCACCTGTCGGACGACTCCATCCAAATTAAGTTTACTCTGAACCTTTCTTTCGCGTAGGCCTTGACCTGCTTGGACCTCTCCCGACGATGACTAGAGGGAATAAGGGGATCGCCGTCGCTACTGATTACGCGACACGCTATGCGATAACAAGGGCGTTGCCGGCTAGTTGCCCAAGTGACGTCACCGATTTTCTCCTTCACCACATCATTCTCCAGCACGGTGCACCTCGACAGTTACAGACCGCGGCCGCTCGTTCTTGTCTCGAGTTGTGGACGACCTCCTCCGCTCTTGTGCCACTGAGCACAGGTTGTCCACCGCCTACCACCGACAAACGAACGGTCTAGCGGAACGTCTCAACCGAACACTCACAGAGATGCTGTCGATGTACGTTTCCAACGATCACCACGACTGGGAACCCCACGCTGGCCTACGGGACATTCGCGTATAACTCGTCCCGACATGATACGGCAGGATATTCACCCTTTTATCTTTTGTCTGGTCGCGACCCCACAATGCCATTTCCCACCATCCTACCTTCTGTGCCACGCGTTGCCTCTGAGCACGCTCGTGAAGTCATCGATCGCGCTCACATGGCGCGTCAAGTAGCCCGATCTCATTTGTTAGTCTCGCAGTATATGCAAAAAGACCGTTACGACCGGTGCCATCACGATGTTCAGTTCGCTCCAGGTGCTTGGTAGCTCCTCACCATGTCGTCGGGTCGGCCTCTCCCAGAAGCTTCTCTGTCGCTACTCAGGGCTTTATGAAGTCCTACGTCAGACTAACGACGTCAATTACGAGATCGCGCCGCTACAGTTTAATCCACCCTCAAGTCCGCCGCCTATTGACATGGTGCACGTTTCGCGGCTGAAGCCACATTTCGTTCACAGTTATTCGCCTACCATGCGCCGAGACGGCGCTTCAGCACCAGGGTTCCTGTTACGGAAGGATAAAAGAAGAGAGAGGAAGAAGAACGTGAGACGCTGGCTGCTGCATGTTGTTGCTAGTCAGCCATCTTAACCCCATTGACTCAGCTTGTATATACATTGTAAATACAGTCTGTCTATACTTCGAACGTCGCCGTAACAGTATCATCGTATTTCTAATGTACGGGGGAGAGTCAAATGAAAGTGAGCCAACCCACCCCGCGTAATAATGGTTCGGTTCATTATATGCGAGGCATGAGCGTAGCACACAGGCATCTCTCATTTAGAAAAGTGACACGCAGGTGCGAGGATAAATGTTCTTTAATGCTCTCATACACTGGGTTGAACATGGTTGCGTGACGTAATGGACGCTCCAAAAGCTGAACAGCGTGGTGTCGTGAGGTTCGGCCAGCTGAAGATGTTTCCCAAAAAGAAATTAGTCGCCATATGGCTGCCGTGTACGTTGAACATTTCATTTCATTGGCCACTGTGAAGCGTTGGAGCAAGTGCTTGAGAGAAGAATCTGAAAGTTGCAAACACGATCCAAGACCGGGCTAAAGCCACCGTACAATCACCCCCAACGACATTGCAAAAATTGATAAGCTGATTAGACAAGAACGGAGGACAAGCATCGATGAACTGGTAGAGCGTGTGAACACCAGTCACGGTTCGGTTCACGCCTTAATTCATGAACATCTCGGTTATCAGCTCTGTGTGCGCAGTAGATGCCCAAGATATTCAACCACCGCCAGAAGACGGAGAAGTTCGGCGCTGCCTTGACTCATATGATCCGGTATCACAATGAGGGTGACGACTTCTTATCTGCAATTGTCACAGGGGACGAATCATGTTGTCGCTATTACGAGCCTGAAACAGGACGGCAAAGCTTACAGTGGAAATATTCGAATTCACCACCCCCAAAGAAAGCAAAGGCCGTCATTTACACCGGAAAGGTGTTGGGGACTTTTTTTTTCGATCGTCAGGGGCCATTACTGATCGAATTTGCTAAACCTGGTGATACTATCAATTGTTCCCAATATTGTGAAACGCTGGATCGGCTGCGTGTCGCAATGAAGAACAAACGACATGGAAAATTCAGGAATGGGGTCACCTTGCTCCACGACAGTGCCCGTCCCCACGTCGCTGGTGTGGCTAACATAAACTGGCAAAGTTCAAGAGCGGAGCGCTGCAACATCCGCCATACAGGCCAGATCTATCGCCTTGCGACTTCCACATTTTGGGGCAATTGAAAAAAGTTCAAGGGACCCATATTCGTGTCGGACGATGACATGAAGGAGTCAGTTACAGACTTTTTGAAGCAGGAACCCGAGGAGTTCTATGAGACCGGAATCACGCGACTCGTTATTCAGTGGGACAAATGTCTAAATGGCAATGGAGACTTTTAAATAAAGTACACCGTTTGTTATATACTCGCATTGGCTCACTTTCATTTTACTAGCCCTCGTATATTTTGCAGAACTCCAGCTTTTTATATGTGATCTCAGTTGCGACTATAATTTCGGTGCAATTACTAACAATACACGACCAGTGACGGCTCCTCCTGCGCAATACATTGGAACGAAGGACAGTGTCATTGGGATCTTTCTCTGGCTGTTGCATATGTACAAAAATAAGCAAGGTTCTTTAATTACAAAGTTTCATTAAAACATTTGTCCTCAACTTCTTCATTTGACGACCTTTACATTTTGCATATTCATTTATTTATTTATTTATTTAAAATACCTTACAGGCCCTATGGGGGCAATGTGTAAGGGGGGGGGGGGCGGTTACAATATCAAAGGCATAAAAAAAGAGTAAGGAGCCTTCTGAAGTGTGGTACAAAATGTACGTCCCAATGCAGGGCTCTTCAACATTACTAGAAAGAGCATAACATGAAAAAGGAAAAATTGAAGTAATAAAATGCCACAAAGGCACACTTCAAGGAAACAAACACGAGCAAAATTGACGTAAGGCACTAGTACTAGAAAGTACAATACAGGAAAAATGAACAGATCAAGGAATACAATGCTTCAAGGGATATTTCGGGTGAAAGACGCAAAAAAAAACACAATAATATGTACAGGGCATGCAAGTGAACACGTGCTGCAGCATAAAATACCAATTGATAAGAGCGAGAAAGCAATGCATCAATAAAAATAAAAACATCGCAAGAAGTTCGAAGCACTTTGCCACGTACAAGAAAGAAGATAAAGTGGTTTGTAAGTGCTATTATGAAAAATGCTCGTGTAGGAGATGACGAAATGTTTCTTGATATGACTCGGAAGCAATGTTATCAGGAAGATTGTTCCACCAGCGGCATGCACTGCTTTGCTGGTTTCGAACTGATATGGTTCTAAAGTTCGTGTGATATTTTCTTTACTCATTAGACAAAAAAAGATGGAAGCATTGATATCAGTTATTTCAGGCACAATTTTTTGGACATACGAGTATATTCTTGTATGAAAAAATACATATTTTACTTGTCTTGACAGTGCGTAGCGTTCGAAAGTTAGTTTTCCAGCATATTTGGCAATTGCAACGAAGTTATTATTCATGTATTTGATCCCTCGACAAATTCTTTAAGGAGGAGGCCGAGCTGCAACGTTTGGCTTGCCAAAACTACAATTTGAATATGAGGCACGTCGTAATGGAGGATTGCGGATTAATTTTGGCCGCCAGGGAACCTTTAACATACCCCCCAACGCACGGCGGGATAGGGGCGTCATTTTTTTTTTTTTGCATTTCGTTCCCATCGTAATGCGGCCGCCTCGGCCAGGATTTGATCACGCCACCTCGTACCTAGCCGCACAACACCATAGCCGCTAAACCACAGGGGCGGTTGAAAAGCTGCGTTCATACCTAGAAATAGGAGTTCGGTAGCATGTGTCAAGGACATGTGAAAAAAAAGTGTTTGCAGGGCGTCGTCATGTGCTGGTGCATGCGCTTGCTCAGAACCTTACGGGTATCTGTATATAATAGTCAGTGGGCAGTCCACCATCGTCCTGTGCACTTCTTGTCTCTGTGTATGCGTCTGTATGTTTGGCCGGTTTAATTCTTTGGTGGCCTTGTGCGGTGGCGGCGCCTCAAGTTCGGCTGAGCGTCAGTTTTCTTCGTTTACTAAGGGCCGGATTCTGAAACACTCCTTTCCTTACTAAGGGTGTCACACACGCTGTAAGGCGAGCTGCCGTCAATTGTAGAACGTACCTTACTAAGGGGCACTAAGTTATGGCGTCCTTGGTGCTTCCCCGCGCTTAGGGAGCCGGAATGCTACCTTCATGCTTCCTAACCGTGCTCCTCTAACTTAACACATGCTTTTCCACACGACTTTGTACGCGGTACGCTCGGCTAGAATAGGTGCCGAGCGCAGCCAAGGCCGCGGTAGCCAGCCGCCGTGTATTGACGTCCAGTTTGGTTCCGCGGATCGCGTTTTGTGCCATATCTTTTTACTTTGCTTTGTGAAAAGCGAACGGCGAGAATGACGGCCTTGCGATATTTATCTGAAAACGATAGCTTCGAAAGCTATGCACGGTTTCTTCGACGAGCAAATGAACTTCTTTACGGGACTGTGTACAAGCCTCCGCCTTCGACTCCAGCCCGGCGTCTGATTGACAGGCAGAATCCACTGGAATACTACGACGAAGTGGACTTTCTATCCCGATAACGTTTTTCCAAGCGAGCTGTTACAGCCATACTGGCAGAGCTGCTACTGCATTGTAACACTGACAACAGAGGAGAGCCGCTGCCTGCTCTCTTGAAGGTCCTCATCGCACTGCGTTTTTACGGAACGGGTGCCATGCAAACTGTTGCAGGCGACCTTGTGCGTGTATCCCAACCCTCTGTGTGCCGATGTGTTTGGGAGGTGACACAGCTGATATGCCTACGTCTGTATCCCAAGTCCGCTCGGCTGCCAAACGCCAGTGAAGGGAGTGTAGTCATGACCAGGTTCTATTCAATCGGAGGATTCGCTTGGGTTACTGGGTGCATCGATTGTACTCATATAGCCATTAAACGTCCCGGTGGAGACGATGCAGAAGTCTTCCGAAACAGCAAAAGGGTATTCTCGGCAAATACACACATACGAAACAAAACGCCCGCAAAAAAAAAAAAAAGAAAGCGACGCCTGACCAACCGAACTCAAATGCTGCCATAGTTGCTAGACTGAGTTTTCTTTCGTGCCATATGCATCATTTTTGAACTCTTTTTACGTCATTAACCAAAGAAATGGAATTTGTGCTCTGGTATAAGATAGAAGTGCAATTTTAACAGTCCCGGCACCTTCCCTTGGCAATTCATTACAACTATTTTGCATATTTTGTAAGTAATCTCGAAACCAGAAGCCTCTAACGTTACACTTCCTTTGGTGAGGCGCTCCTTCCGCAGGGAAGGCGAAAGGAAGCTTTTAGAATTCGCGGTGGCCTTCCGAGGTCGCGTAACGTTTAGGTAGCATGGAGGACTCCTTGCGGAAGGTAGGGAAACGGTCTAAGGTTAGGAGCATTTCAGAATCCGGCCCTAAAGCGTCAACTGCGTAGTACTAAAGCCCGTAAGCTGAGCCCAAATATTGCGTAGGGCTGACCGCTTGGGGACACAAGCAAACAAACAAATAAACAAGCAAACAAACAAACAAGAATTGGGTTTCAGCGGTTAACTGGTTTAACCCCCCAAACTGGCACTATGGGTTATGAAGCACGCCGAGTAGTGGGGAGGGGTGTCTGGATTAATTTTGGCCACCTAAGGTTGTTTAAAATGACAACAGCTTTTTTTGTCTTGTGCCTCCAATGCAATGCTGCCACTGTGGCTGGGACTGGAACCCGCAACCTGGTGCTCAGGAGCGCAGTTCGGCACCGCAGTGAATGCCAAGCCAAACATGCATGTGATGCTGAGCACGTGACGCGTGATCCGTAAAACCATAGTCGTAGCAAGCTAACGTGACATGCGAAGGCTCTAGAAACTAAGCCAACCGCTGGTTTAATGCAAAGGACTCCTTTCGCCCAATTATATTCCCTTCTTATCATATAGCGTTTACTGCCGGCTGATCCCGGTGGTAACGTGAACAGAGCACCGCTCGGACCACTGACCGTGCGCAGAAAAAAAAAAGCAAAGCATTGCAGTGGAATCCTTACATTATCCCAGCCCAATAGTCCGAGCGCCGCAACACATGATTAAACGGGAGGTGTAGTTCTTAATCACGGAACCATGCCGAAAGTTTAGTCATTTGCTCTACCTATATCGATAAAAGCGACCTGATCTACTGGCTGCATGAACTTACAGAAGTCCTTTGCGAAGGCTTCGACTTCGCTTCTGTTTCTCGTCGCGGTTCGGCGCAGAAGCGGCACTTAGTCAAAATGAAGAAGCAACGTGGTAATTGTAAGGGCGCATCTTCCCTTAATTCGATTAAACGAAACCGCCGTGCCCAATTGCCTCTACGATCGTAATCAATTACCGCGGATTCTGCACAAAAGCGTCGCGTGGTGTAGTCTGTAGTCTTTGCACTTCGGGCACTCGGAAAGCGCAACAAGCGAGAGCCGTCATGCGAGACGAGCATCGTCGTTATGTACACGAACGGCTCTAACAGCGTACGCGTCTCGCCATTTCTCCTGACGTTGGCTGCAATTAGTCCAAATGCGGGCCATTTTGATTTTGCCTGCCTCGCGGTCCCTCCCCGCATCGTTTACCTACTCTCGGCGCGGAGACCAAAAGTTGCTTGTTGTCTCCCTTTCTGAAATCGAGTTAGGCGAGTCTGCTTGGCGCTCTTATTCTGTGGTGCCGAGGACGAAAAAGAAAAAGCCTACACGTATTGCCTTGGAAGGTGGCCGTTTTCAGATCGGATTAAATCGTGTGCGGGGTCGCTCCCCTACGGGAGAAGCGTTGCCTGTGGGGAGGCAAAAAAAAGAAAAAGAAAACGGAGGACGAAGTTTCGCCTGGTCCCTGTTGGGTGTGGTATTGCTGTATAGCCAAATGCGGTCGTGATACGTGCGCTCGTAATGATGACCACAGCGAAGTCAAGCGTTGTGGCTAGCTAGATTGGCAGATTCCTGGTGATGGCCCCGTGAGTTGTGCATGTTGATTACTGCCACGAAGTGAGAGATTTATGGTCGTCTCGAATAAGAGCGCACAAAGCAATCCATAGGGGTAACCGTTTTATCAGTCACTTGCGCGTGAGATTGCTTTCTAGAATACGTCTGCTGAAGTATAACACTGTCCTGATAAGCAAACACACACACACACACACACACACACACACACACACACACACACACACACACACACACACACACACACACACACACACACACACACACACACACACACACACACACACACACACACACACACACACACACACACACACACACACACACACACACACACACACACACACATACACACACGCGCGCGCGCGCGCGCGCACACACACACACACAGTTCTCTAAAATGTACCACCATTATAGCTTCTCGTGTTCCACCTCCACAGGGGATAAAAAAAATTTAGGCAGTATTGCTGCCTCCTCACGTAAGTGACACATGAGCACGTGTTTTGGGGGCGTAACCGTCTGCAACAAATCCTGCGAAGTGCTCAGACAAATTCTCGTAAAATTCCCGCATATGCCAACAGGCGCAACGAAAAATCGGAAGACGCGAGTCTCCGCACTTTTGACGTGGTCTTCGCATTTTCGTTATCCACCCGTGGTGCAGTCTAAACGCACAAAAACAAGTGAGGTTGGTGATGGTTGTCAGTTTGTCTTCGTGCGCTCTCACAGTCACGCCTTCTATACGCACCTCTGGGTCTTCATTAATAAGCGTATTGGGCACTTATGGCTGCTATAAAGCACGCAGATTCGAGGTTGTCGAGAGTTTTCACCCAACATGACTTGAGAACGACGTAACATTTAGGTGCGCGGGGTAGATACTGCAGATGGTGGAGGGGACGGCGCACACGGGAAAAAAGGAACACAGCTTGTGGACTTACGCGGCGATGCTGCCAATCAATGCAGGCCATTTCAGTTAATGAAAGAATGTTTGCACTACGGCCACCTTTGCCAAATGTGGGATCGAAACAAAGGGAATGCATGTAGCTGGGCCCTCTACCTCTGGCTGCACCTGCTACAACTGGCACCACAGAGCAGATGATTGAAATAGGTACATGTCATGACACTTAACAATACTACACAGCAAACGATTGAATCACAACTGCTTCGCAAGTGAAAAACAACGTACCCTGACAGTGCAGCATCTGACGTGGCCAGAGTCCACGATAACTCCGATGCGGTAAGGAAGACAACCAAGCTGACGACAGGACGTACAAAGAAATGACTGACGACTGATATGAAATATAGCTGTTTTGCGTCTTAAAGTTCCACTGCTGATTTTGAGAGACGCTTTACTGGAGGACTACTAGTTATCCTTGAACGTCTGCAGTTAATTTAGGCGTTCCTGAGTGACCATGCGTTTTCGCATTTTACGCAGCATCGTAATGCGGACAGGATTTGATCCCCTCTGATTTCGAGAGTGCGCTGTAACCGTTCAGCCGCTACTGCCCGCGCAGGAGAGTGAATGTCGCAGTACTCCATACTACAAGATGTTCAATAAACACTTTCAGCCGACAGAACTCTCATGGGCACATCATGACAGGCAATATTAGTTGTGCCACTGCCCATCCTTGGGCGATAAACGACGTGTTCTGCGAACTATACTTTCAACAACTTCGATGACCGACCGCTCTCGGAGGGAAAGATCCTAACCTTGGCCTCTTGCATGCACAAGGCCGCCTGAGCCCTGTTGCGCTTCTTGAAGACGACTGGACTGTACTAGCTATTGTGGCCGTAAGGGTCTGTTTACGCTTGAGGCGCCCATCGCTGCAACCCGCACCGCACGCGTGCGGTCGCGCAAGAAATTGCACATGTCGAACACTTCTGCACAAATTTCGGTTTACAGTGTGTACGCTTTACGCTGTGTACACAGCGTAAGCGGAAATTTGTGCACAAGTGTTCAATATGTGCAATTTTTCACGCGACCACACGCGGGCGGTGCGGCTTGCGGCGATGGGGGGCTCGAGCGTAAATCGGCCCTGAGCGAACATTCCTCTGCCACTGTGTTCACACTGACTGCGCTTCTTTATTACTTTGCTTATGTTTTCTTTTTCTCATCTACCCTTCCCCATTTCTCCTATCACAAGGGTAGGATAACCAACCGGGCATGCCCTTGATTAACCTCCCCGCTTTTACCTCTTCATCTCTCTCTCTCTCTGATTTGCGAAGTCGTCCTATCCTGAACTAAGTGAAAACTAAGAAGTTGGTTCTTGGCTTTCGACTCCCCCCTGATTTCGAGAGTCAGGCAGGGGCTCAGGGCCGTGTCAATGTATACGGTGCGTAGCCGCTGCCGCGCTAGCTACCTGAGCGTATCATTGCGTCAACTGATTTGTGGCTAACCCTCTAAGACATCAGCGTTGGAGTCAAAAGACATCTGATTACGGCATGCGGCTGAGACAAGGATCAAGGCTTTAACGTGAATGTAAGAGAACTCGACTACAATGTGCATTACGGCGCCCACTGACATATAATAAAAAGAAAGACGAAGTGACATTATATCGTTATTTGAAATTCGTTTTCACATCGGCTTTCCCATAATTGTGCCATGGAATACATTTCTCGGTAACATCAACGTACGTCGCAAGACAACCAGACGCAAATCAGAAACTTTCTCACTTGCAAACATTCTTCGCGTTATTTCCGTTTCGTCGCCATGCAATGCACCTTTAACTGTACCACCCCAGCCCCTTTCTCCCCACACTACTCACACACGGTCCTTCGAGCTTCCCTTCGCTACAGTTCATGAAAAAAGAAATAGGCTAAGCAGGTATCCGAAACTTCTGTGACATGACAATAATCGTTTGACTACTTCATTTATTGATTGCGTGATCTTTCCTTCTCTCAATAGCGGCAACCTACCAGAATAGCGATTACACGCTTCGCTAAAGTTTCTGGAGGACTAAATCACGGCACAACCGCGTAGGCTGCCGTCGCGCCGAGAGTGCGGGGAAGCGCGACAACGGCGCTGCGGGGAGGCAAACAAATAGGCGAGGGGGAGGTGGGGGCTCCACTGCTCTAAGTACGTGAAAGGCTGGGTGTGGGTTGAGATGGGGAGAGCGCAAGCACGAGCGGAGGCAGAGATACGACGGCGAAAGTGGAGGGAGAGGGTCGCGCGTTGTGAATCAACCGGTGGAAAGGGAAGAAACGCATCCAGAAAGGGGAATTCCCTGCGAAAGGGAAGCAGCGGAGGGAAGAGCGGGAGGCCACCGGCTCCGCCGTCGAAAAATCACGGGGGTGCACCGGTGGTGGCCGAGGGAGTGGATCACATTTCATACCCCGTGGCGTGAACCATGCGCTCCAATAAATGTTTCGGGGTGGCGCCAAACACGAGTCTGCCACCCTCGCCGCACCGTGTAGGCCATGGCTCAGCCGTGAGCACGCTCGTGGGACGACTTCATCGTCGACCTGCCCGCGCGCATCGGTGCCGCTGTTGAGTGACATCAGGCTGTCACTGCTTGATCGCACGGCGAGTTCCGTACCATGGAACCATCACCGGTGAAAATGTGAGTGAAGAAGTTTTTTTCTCTTTCTTTTCTGTGTATGCGTTGCTGAGTTTTGTTAAATTAACCAGAAGCTGAGCTCGTCGCTGTGACGATCTGAACACAAACGCGCGTTTAAAGAATGACACGTCTTGACCGTCCTTCTCTTAACGCGCAGTTGCATTCATCTTTTAATAGTTTCTTTTTCTCAGTAGGGCATTCCAGATTGACAATGCTTTTATGGATTTATTTGTGTCGCGATACGCTCGAGGACGAAAAACACGTTAAATTGTTCTTTTTAACTGAGGTATAATTAAACGGATGAGTTGTCGCCGTTAGCTGGTAGCGGCTGCCGTTTTAGCTTGAATAATAATATAAGATAAATAAATAAGTTATAAATACTTGCATTAGTTAAACGTTAAATAAAAGAGCGCCTATTACCCCTTTCACACAGGCAAATCTAGTACCATTTACAGCGAGTGCACTTCGCCGCTAGTGTCATTCGCGGGCTGTCACACGGGAGCGCTTGGTGACACAAGCTGCTCAACGCACTCGGCAGCGAGTGTGTTCGGCGAACTCACTTCGCTGCGTCCAAGTGTGTAGCCTTGGTAGCAATGCTTGAAAAAGATACATAAACTGATATTGAAAGCGGATTCAGCAGTAATGTTAAACCACCTATTTCTTAGTTGTAAATGGTATAACGCTATAAATATGTGCTATACTTCAAAAACAAAGCTACGGTACTATTTCCTATCTCAGGCTGTTAATGCGTAATGGCGAAGCAATTGTTTATGTCTCTGTATGCCTGTGCTAGCCGCCCTGATTGTGCGGCCGTCGTCGTTTGTTCCGAGTTTATCGGGCGGAAGTAGTGATCAATGATGATATGGTCAGATGCGGAGACCAAGGTGGTCGCACACGTGGGGTGCCTGGATGGCACCGCTTCTCGCCGTTTAGGATGGCGACACGTTCGTTGTTGTGGTGCGAACGTGGTATAGACGCTCAAACGGCGCAATCTTTCGTCGAGCGCCCGTAAAGGTGGAAAGCTGCCCCTTGCTCAGCTGACGAATGTATCGAGTGAAGAGTGACAGTTGTGTCCATATTATTTCTTGGTCGTTTTGCCGATTGCACGCGACTTGCGTCTTCAGCAGACATGAATAAGCAAAATTGACGCAATTATCTATGTTGTCTGAGTGCGTGAAAGGTGCGCGGAGTCTCGGAGCGGTCCGCAAACGACAAATAAACGCTGCAACAAAAATGCTCCAAACGCTCCCGATCCGTACTTGTGCCATCTGTGACGGAATCCCTCAATTTTTTTACTCTGCTCGTCTTTGACGCTCTCTTGTCCTCGCTTGTGATGATCGATAATGGTATTGCGGTTGCAATGAACTCCTCTATTTGCACTAAACTTTATTCTAAACGCTTTTTAGCTATAACACACTGTTATTTTGGAAACCATGCTTAAGAGACAAGATATATGATGTAACTACTGATTCACTCATGGCCAGTGTCATCGATGGCACAGGACACTTTTCCTTCTCGTGCAGCAGCGCGCCGCCAAACTGACTCTCAGTGCGAAGAAGTGCAATTGCTCGAAGTGACACTAAATTTGCTCGTCTGACACGGGTCTAACCCCCCAAGAGTCAAAGTCTCTTTCGAATTCTCATTGAAACAAATTCCGTGGACGTCTGGTGCACCATGTTTCAGATGCTCCAATCAGACACTACGCAGTAGAGCCAATAGTCGTCACAAACGCCATATTCTTCAAACAAGCGTTAAGGTGCTTTCATAGCTTTCTAATTCCTTTCCGATTACCAAGGGCCTAACACATTGACTAGTGAAAACAGCTGATGTGAGCCACTTAAACGAAGTTCTTGTTCAAGGCGACGCCTACGTGTAGCGTTCCGAAGAGCAGGCTGCGTTGAAGGAAATCCAGCGGGAGCAGGTCGCGCGTCGTACGTTCGGCCCAAGAACAGGCGGCGTTTCATGAACACATCCGGGAACATTAACAACCAACCCGCTAATCGGTGGGCAATATTCTGCGATTCGAAGGCGGCCTTACAATGTCTTCTGTCATCTCTTCGTCGCGGGTCCTCTAAACAACTAGTGTCGGAGATACGAGAAATGCACCATCGTATGATAGCGAAAGGACACGACGTCGTGTTTCAGTAGTGACCTGCCCCCCCCCCCCCCCCCCCATTGCGGTATCTCCGGCACCGACCTCGCTGACGACGCTGCTAGTAAAGCACACGAAGGAGCAACCCTTGTTTCTGTACCTTTATCGCGGACCGACGCAGCACAACACCTAATCAAGCTAGCACACCGTATGACATTAGAGAAGTGGCACACAGCTGAATTCACCCAAGATCGATTGCATTCCCTCGACCCCTCTGTGCAACTGCGGCTGTTACCAGGGCTTCCGCGAAATGAGGAAACAATGCTGTGCCGCTTACGCTTGGGCGTCGCATTCACCAATGCATATACGTTTTTGAATGGAATGGCTGATAGCGCCGACTGCAATGCCTGCGGTGTCGAGGAAACTATAGGACATCTACTGTGCTACTGCCCATCATTTCAAAACGAAAGACATGACCTCTGCACAGCTCTCAATCAGCTAGATAGAACACCGTTCACCTTGAACAAGATCTTGGGACAATGGCCTCGCATATCGCAGCTACAAAAGGCCACAAAAGCGCTGCTGCGATATTTGAAAGCTACTGGATTGAGTCAGCGTCTGTGATCCGGACTGAGTGACCGAACGATATCCCCAGTGGACTTTCTCTTCTTTTAATCTTTCCGTTCCATTTTCCCTTTCTCCAGTGTAGGGTAGGAAACTGGGCTCAGTCCTGGTTAACCTCCTTGCCTTTCCTTTATCATTTGCTCTCTCTCTCTCTCTCCGGGAACTCGCTCGAGAAAGGGCTCGTCGTCGACGTGCCGACCTCGCCGTGAGGGAGCGCGAAGCGTTACAGCAACGAAGAGCCGCGGATCCCGAGCTTCGCTTGCACCCCTCTTTACAGTAGTGGTACGGCGGTCAATTTTTTTTTTTTAGCTTCGGTCTTCCTTGATTTTTCTTTTCTCGCTTTCAAATAATATAGAACCAGAACAGAAACAAAAAATAACATTCAATTGTCATATCAAGAAATCGTATACGATTGCATTATTTAACGATTGCATGTGCAATTTGGTGAAATTTTCGCAATGGTTATACTTGAGGATACGTGTATACTTCCCAACTTGGTTTCCGTAACGCGTGTACCCCATTCAAGTGTTCAGAAGTGACAGTTTTTATTAGCTAAATTAGCGAAGTTTTGTACAGTAATAATTGCATATATATTCATCGCGCAAATTCTGAAGTCCGCCACATTTGCGAGGTTTGGTCCGCAACAAGTGTAATTTTATTTCTAATCTCTTAATCTTTTCAATGTAATCTGAGACAGTCGTTGCTAAATTACGGGGACGTGCACTGCATCCATAAGCGCTCCTCTATTTAATACGCGCTCTCCATTTACGGGAATCGAGGAGGCGTTAGCCCTCTGCTCACTCCTTAGTGACTGCCGCGATGTTGAAAAGGCCACAGAAATAAGGATAGATAGAAGGCGGGGAAGTTGACCTGGACTGAGCCTGGTTGGCTACCCGGCAACTGGGAGAATGGGAAATGGGAGGGAAACGATTAGGGAGAAGGAAAGAAAGTCCAGTGTTGATGTCACCGACACAGTGGAAATTCACAGCGTTATATCCCAGAAGGTCGCCCAGTCCGGTTGCCTTCACGGATTGGAATTACGCGTTCGTGGCCTTCTGCAGGGTGTCGAAATGAAAGTTTTCGGGTTCGGTTCGTGTTCGCAGTGTTCAGGCTTCTGAATATTTTCTGGTTTGGTTGATTTTGAGCTCGCGAGCAGAAATGCAATGGTTGAAACCGGTTTGAACCGGTTCATACGGGTTCGTAATTAGGGAAAATTAAAATCTTACTCATGTTTTTTCTGCAAGTGTAGAATAAGTATTGAGGTTATTAGACTAGAAGGAATAGGAGTGAGGATCAATCGCGAATATCTCAGCAATCTACAGTTTGCAGGTGGCATTGTCCTGTTCGGCAACGCTAGGTGAGGATTTCAACAAATTATTGAGGTCCTTAGCCGAGATAGTGTGAGTGGGGTTGAAGGTTAAATGATGAAGACAAAAATAATGTTCAATAGTCTGGGAAGGGAAGAAGAATTCACGATCGCCAGTCAGCCTCTAGAGTCTGTACAGGAGTGCGTTCATGTAGGTCAATTACTCACAGGGTGACCTTACCATGAAAAGGAAATTTACAGAAAAACAATGGGTTGGAGCCCATACGACAGGCATTACCAAATGATGACTGGTAACTTACCACTACTCTAGAAAAGAAAAAGTGTGCAATCATTGCATGCCACCGGTATTACTAACAAACGGGGCAGAAACTTTACAAAGAAAGCTCGAAAATATGCTACGGACTGCGCAATGGCCAATGTAACAAAAAATATATTGGAAAAACGTTAGGAGAGAGGCAAACAGTTCTTTGGTTTAAAGAGCGACCGGGGATAGCAGACAATCTAGTTAACAATAAGAGGGTAAAAGTGGAGCTGGGCAGGCCATGTAATGCGTAGCACGGGTAACCGTTGGAGTATCAAGGTTACAGAATGGGTGCCAGGGGTAGGGAAGCGCAGTCGAGAATGGCAGAGAATTAGGTGGTGTGATGAAATTAGCAAATTTGCAGGCACAGCATAAAATTAACTAGCGCCAGGCAGGGGTAATTAGAGATTATAGGGAGAGGCCCTCGTCCTGCAGTGGACGTAAAACTAGGCTGAAGACGACGAAAAGTTTCAGAATACCACGTTTTCCAGCATCACTCGCGAATTCGTTTGAGCGAAATATATATATATATATTTCTACCCATCCGTGACGCAGACTGATGCGCAACGTCTGTCGCAAGAATTCGTGCAACGAGTTCGCAAAAAAATGGGAAACTCATACAGAGACTCAAGCAGCGAAAAAGAATTATGGCAAAACTCATCTCACAATGACTGTTGACGGCATTGCGATTAGCATTCGAGCAATGTAGCGACACACTGTATTTCTAAAGTAACGTTTATCTAACATAGGTAGTTGTGAATGTGAGACTTTCGTTGCTTCGGCTTTATGCGAAGATGTTTCCCGATATCGTCGCAGTTTGCTAGGGCACTCGTTTGCCTATAGGCCGCTCTTGAGCATGGCGGCATGAAGATGACCGTATGAGACGGACGCAGTGAAAACGATGGAATGATGAATAAGAAAGGATGGTACTGGAACTACAAAGGCGGTATGACGATGAGGGCACGACGACAACGAAATGACTATTCTTAAATGATGGTATAACGACGACAGCAAGACGACATCGACACATGAAGACACTGGGATCACGAGTGTATGACGACCACCGTATATGAGGCAGCTGGAATGACGAGGATGGCACGACGGTATGATGAGGACGGTGTGACAATGGATGCGTGATAGCGACTGCGTGACGACGACGCAGTGTCTACGATGGCATAACCATGCATAATCACGATTGAATGACAACAGTATAATTACGTTATAATGACGAAGAAGGAATGACGTCGATGGATAGACGAAAACGGTGTTCCAATAAACCACTTATCTGCTGAAAATGTCCCACAAGTGTGCCGATCAAACAACTTGGAGCTCCCTAGGAGATGTCGACTGAACCGAAAAGCATCCCAGGAACGTTATGGCACCATGCACTTTCCAATACAAAGTTCTTCAGCGTCGGAAGAGGAAGAAGTGCCCAGAGCCCACTGGTGCTCTGGGCCTCTCGCTGTTATGCATTTTTTTACGTTCTTGCCATTTTCGTGAGAGTCATTTCATCAAAGATGAGCAAGAAGATGTTCTCACGACCACCTGAACAAGGTCAGTCGTCTAATTCATCGCTCATTTTTGGACGACGTGCCTTTGGAAGCTCGGACCAGCTCGATTCCTGAGAGAGCTCAACGCCAGAAGCCATGGACTCTGACAGCGAGTACACCGTAGTCATGGGCCGCCGTATGAAGAAGATGCGCCGTATGTCGACTGAGGCGACTTCATCGCATCAGAGTGAGCAAGAATCCTTCATGGTTTCTTACGTGCCGCTCTCGACGTCACACAGCATGAACTCCCTCAGCAGGCAGTTTCTAACGGAATAATTGGAAAGTGTGGCCCCTGGGCAAATTAACGAGATCAGGATCAACGTTCGCAGGAACATCCTGACAATAGATGTGAAAAATTCCGCAATACTTGAGAAGTTAAAGACCATTCCACAGTTAAGCGCAATCCCCGTCCGCTCCTTTATTACTTACGGGAAGGAGACAACAACTGGAGTGATTTCCGACGTGGAGCTTGAAATCAAGCATGCGGACCTCAAGAGTCTTTTAAGGTCATCGGTGCGCATTCTTGAGATTCACCGCTTGGGGCACTCTCGATGTATCAAGTTAACGTTTGCTTCTTCGACATTACCAGCGTCTGTCAAAGTGGGCTACGTTATACACCGAGTATGACCATTCGTTCCGAGGCCTATTCAGTGCCGGAAATGTCACAAGATAGGACACGTGAGCGCTGTTTGTAGAAGCAAAGCCACCTGCTCGCGTTACGGCGGAGAGCATGACCGCCGACTGTGAGGCGTCCTCATTTAAATGTCCCAACTGTATTGGCTCCCACGAAGCGACTTCGAAGCAATGCCTGAAGATGAAACAGGAGGTTCGTATTCTTCGAAAAATGGCAAAAGACCAATCTTCGCGTAAAGGCGCTGCTCAATCTGTTCGCCAAAGTGACCAACGCTCGCGACAGAAGCATCACAAAACCATTTCAGGAGAACTACCCAGCGTGGCACAGGTACCACGACCACCTCTGCCTGTGCGTGCATCGAGGACGGTGACGGCGTCTACTGATAATTCAAGGTCGACGAGAGCACGCGGCAAACATTCCCCTCCACCGGCTGATACAGACACGGAATGGCCTTTGCTGCCCTCTAGGCCCACGGCCATGCCAGCGGGCACTAGCGGTCCTCTGCGCCATGAAGCCAAGAATTATAGGGCCAATGAAACCGGTGACACTACGGGCAAGCAAGGAGATGAACACAATGAGAAGGAGAGTGTACAAAAAATGGTGAAGCACCTAGTAGAATCAATGCGCGTGATTCTCAGTGGTCTCGAGACTCCGGCCGCTAAAAGTGCCCTACAAGTGCTCGCCGTGCTAGAGCCGCTTATCGCAGCTCTTTATATGCTATAAAGATTTTGTTTGGCGCTTGTGCTGTTCACGCAGGGGAGGCCCACACCAACTTCGTCCTAACGCCTTCATATTTAGGTTCACTCAAATTGGTGACTACACACTTGATGCGAAACCTGATTGTGGCTTCATGGATGACATTTGTGAATGTTTATCATCAGAGTTTTGAACTTGCTTTCACCTTTGCGCATCCCTCTTGCTACATCATCATCATCCCTCATCGCACCTTTATGTCCCCGTTCCCCCTCCCCCTGTTCAGAGTAGCAGGCTAGAGCGCCTTAGCTCAGGCCGACCTCTCTGCCTTCTTTCAATTAAATTATCCCTATCTCTTCCCAGGGACCTGCCCCCGTTGTTGCTCATTAATGTCTCGGCGCAAGTTGAGCTTGATTAACCACCTCGCTGGCTCTAGCTTTTGGACATCAAAAAGTACATGTGAGTCAAATTCCATGCACCTACAACCATGGCGAGTGGTGTTCACTTTGCTGTTATAAAAGCATGTAGAGACATATGTAACTGCTGTCACTGTATTTATCGCTTCCTGTGCATTGCACGGCGTACGGCGTATAGTATATGCCATGACTGCGTGCACTAATATATGCAGTGATCGAATTGTACGTCATCTGCATAGAACGAAACAAGTCGGATGGAGTGAGCAAATCGGTTACATGACATTCGCAACTGCACAGAAGGTGATAAACACACTGGCCACAATCACAGATGTCTCTACATACGGTATACCGGCATCATGTGCATGCCGTTCACAACGATTGTAGGTGCACATAATTTGTCCTCAAATGTACATTGTACAATATTGTGTTTCTACAGCAAAGAGGCACACTTCACAACACTGCTTCACATAAGGCAGTGTTTTAATAATATACTAATAATAATAACAATAATAAGTAAAAGTTGTACAGCAACGTCACAATGAACAGATGCTTCTGTCGCTATTTCAGTGAGCAGAAAACTCAAAACAATAGCTAAAGCATCATGGAATCAGGCACATTCTGTGTGTCTGGCTTTAAAATAAAAAAAAATCAGTGGTAACAATAAGAGGAAGATTTAGTTCCAGGGATAGTATCTAAACACATGGGAAATGTGGAATTGTCATTCTCGGCCGCCACTACGTCGGCTGTGTTTTTTCTTGTTTACTACACTTATTTTGTAGGAAGGCACACCTCTTGTGAATTTCAGATCGGGCGACTCAGAAGTAACATTCAAGTCCGTATTTTGCTTGCTGTTCTCGAACTTCTGAAAATTGAGTAGAACACAGCAAACCAAAATCAATTCGCCTACAGTTTCGATGAGTTTCGACATAGCTTCGTGTATTGTACCTACAGCACTCGTGCACTAATCACTACTACGTAAACCAAACTGCATGCACAGCAAGTGTGCCATAGCATAAGTACAAATAATTTAAAGTGGTTGTGAACCTTTTAATTATGGTGAAGCAGTATTGCTGGACGGAAATCTAACAAACTTCTCAGCCATGTATTACTATGCAACCATTCTAAGGGAAACAGCTCTTCGTCGACATTACCAGGTAAGATCGAACCAAAATTGTTATCTACTTAAGTCCAGAAAATCAGACATATCATTTTTTATACGCTGTTTGATAAATCACATAGCTGATTTAAGCATAGGAAACTTGGCATAACGCACGCAGTAGCTTTTCTGACACGCTGGAGCGAAGTTTCAGTTGCGGATAGCTCAGCAAAGCAATTACTATTTTGTTAATTGCAATACCAACCTGTAAATCAAGCACCATATTATCCTTTTTTCTACGAATGTACTCTCTACTGCCGTAGATAAAGGTGATGAAGTTGACCTACTGCTCCTTCGCGTGGAATAACGTTATCGCTTTCTGGGCTCGAAGAAGGTTCTTGAAGTTATCGAAGACCACGCCAAAGTTAAGTGCAGTGTCCATGCGCATTTTTCTTCTTAACTACAATTTGTCTTGCATAACCGAAAAGCTTATTCATAACGGTACTTCAACACATTTTAGTAAATGTACGCTGCCATGCAAAATACTCTCTGGCACGGCCGCGACTTTTCTACGTTTCTTAAAATCTTAAATTTGGCCTTCGGATGGTTATTCGGCAGAGCTTGTCTGGTTGCGTCTCGCAAAATATCACAAGGGAAATAGTATTTCATCCCATATTCGGTAAAAAGTGAATAAAATGTATCAGGCGTGATTATCACTTATGAGTACTAGAAGATTAAGAATGATAATCGGGAACTTGAGGCACTGACAGAAAAGCATTATATTTAAAAACGTGCTGCATAATATCGATCGCAGGACGTGGTGCGGGCGCGTCGTGCGAATTAGACAGGATGTCGCTAATTTCTAATCAGCCCGGACTAAAATACGACAATGAATAAATGATCAGGGGTAAGAAATAAAATGCGCAACGTCTGGTTTGGTAGAATGCAGACTGATATGCATTCTGGATCACTAGAGCGTAAGGCCCGATAGGAGGTCGTCAGTGTTATACATTTAGATAAGTAGTTTAGTTCGCGTTGCATTCCTGCACGGTAATTCAATATCTAAAGCCCAAACCAAAAGGAAATAGCTTCCGGCGGATTTTCGGCATCTGTCGGCGCTGTCAGAAACAGTGCGGCGCTCGCTCGAAGCCAAAGTGTGGTGGCCAGCACAGCCAGTGGGCCCGTGCCAGATCACAGAGCCGACGCCCGAAGTGGCTAGCAAAGCATGAAAGCTGGCCGGGGTTGGCCGATGCCGAAAGGACCGCCGGAAACATGCTCCTTATAGTAGGGCATTAAAGTAAGATCAATGTGGCTACAAAGCAAGACGAAATGCTCAACACGTACAACGTAAGAATCATGGATCTCTACGTTGGAACCGTTGAAATCCACGATGGTTCCGGAATAAAACACAAGGGAGAAAAATGTGGCGCACCGCGTATTCCACACTCGCGAATAAACGAGCCCTGGCGCAATTAGATCGTCTCAAGGATGTCGAATTTTTTTTTTTGTAACGACCCGTATTTCATTCCAGCCTCACAATACACACAGTACTAATTCGTGGCTTGGAACTACGGGTTCGCGCGCACAATGGCACTCGAACCACTTCCATGCGCACAATGGGCAGAACAAGCATCCGTTTGCAAGCTTGTCTTTTATATATGGGCATACATACCTCTTGGGATCATCATCATCATCATCATCATCATCAGCCTAGTTACGCCCACTGCAGGGCAAAGGCCTCTCCCATACTTCTCCAACTACCCCGGTCATGTACTAATTGTGGCCATGTTGTCCCTGCAAACGTCTTAATGTCATCCGCCCACCTAACTTTCTGCCGCCCCCTGCTACGCATCCCTTCCCTTGGAATCCAGTCCGTAACCCTTAGTGACCATCGGTTATCTTCCCTCCTCATTACATGTCCGGCCCATGCCCATTTCTTTTTCTTGATTTCAACTAAGATGTCGTTTACCCGCGTTTGTTGCCTCACCCAATCTGCTCTTTTCTTATCCCTTAATGTCACACCCATCATTCTTCTTTCCATAGCTCGTTGCGTCGTCCTCAATTTCAGCAGAACCCTTTTCGTAAGTCTCCAGGTTTCTGCCCCATATGTGAGTACTGGTAACACACAGCTCTTATACACTTTCCTTTTGAGGGATAGTGGCATCCTGCTGTTCATGATTTGAGAATGCCTGCCAAAGGCACCCCAGCCCATTCTTATTCTTCTGGTTATTTCAGTCTCATGATCCGGATCCGTGGTCACTACCTGCCCTAAGTAGATGTAGTCCCTTACCCCTTCCAGTGCTTCGCTACCTATCGTAAACTGCTGTTCTCTTCCGAGCCTGTTAAACATTACTTTAGTTTTCTGCAGATTAATTTTCAGACCCACCCTTCTGCTTTGCCTCTCCAGGTCAGTGAGCATGCATTGCAATTGGTCTCCTGAGTTACTAAGCAAGGCAATATCATCAGCGAATCGCAAGTTGCTAAGGTATTCTCCATCAACTTTTATCCCCAATTCTTCCCACTCCAGGCCTCTGAATACCTCCTGTAAACATGCTGTGAATAGCATTGGAGATATCGTATCTCCCTGTCTGACGCCTTTCTTTATAGGGATTTTGTTGCTTTCTTTGTGGAGGACTACGGTGGCTGTGGAGCCGCTATAGATATCTTCCAGTATCTTTACATATGGCTCATCTACACCCTGATTCCGTAATGCCTCCATGACTGCTGAGGTTTCGACTGAATCAAACGCTTTCTCGTAATCAATGAAAGCTATATATAACGGTTGGTTATATTCTGCACATTTCTCTATCACTTGATTGATAGTGTGAATATGGTCTATTGTTGAGTAGCCTTTACGGAATCCTGCCTGGTCCTTTGGTTGACAGAAGTCTAAGGTGTTCCTGATTCTATTTGCGATTACCTTAGTAAATACTTTGTAGGCAACGGACAGTAAGCTGATCGGTCTATAATTTTTCAAGTCTTTGGCGTCCCCTTTCTTATGGATTAGGATTATGTTAGCGTTCTTCCAAGATTCCGGTACGCTCGAGGTTATGAGGCATTGCGTATACAGGGTGGCCAGTTTCTCTAGAACACTCTGACCACCATCCTTCAACAAATCTGCTGTTACCTGATCCTCCCCAGCTGCCTTCCCCTTTTGCATAGCTCCTAAGGCTTTCTTTACTTCTTCTGGTGTTACCTGTGGGATTTCGAATTCCTCTAGGCTATTCTCTCTTCCACTATCGTCGTGGGTGCCACTGGTACTATATAAATCTCTATAGAACTCCTCAGCCACTTGAACTATCTCATCCATATTAGTAACGATATTGCCGGCTTTGTCTCTTAACGCACACATCTGATTCTTGCCTATTCCTAGTTTCTTCTTCACTGTTTTTAGGCTTCCTCCGTTCCTGAGAGCATGTTCAATTCTATCCATATTATACTTCCTTATGTCAGCTGTCTTACGCTTGTTGATTAACTTCGAAAGTTCTGCCAGTTCTATTCTAGCTGTAGGGTTAGATGCTTTCATACATTGGCGTTTCTTGATCAGATCTTTCGTCTCCTGCGATAGTTTGCTGGTATCCTGCCTAACGGAGTTACCAACGATTTCCATTGCACGCTCCTTAATGATGCCCACAAGATTGTCATTCATTGCTTCAACACTAAGGTCCTCTTCCCGAGTTAAAGCTGAATACCTGTTCTGTAGCTTGATCTGGAATTCCTCTATTTTCCCTCTTACCGCTAACTCATTGATCGGCTTCTTATGTACCAGTTTCTTCCGTTCCCTCCTCAGGTCTAGGCTAATTCGAGTTCTTACCATCCTGTGGTCACTGCAGCGCACCTTGCCGAGCACGTCCACATCTTGTATGATGCCAGGGTTAGCGCAGAGTATGAAGTCTATTTCATTTCTAGTCTCACCATTCGGGCTCCTCCACGTCCACTTTCGACTAACCCGCTTGCGGAAAAAGGTGTTCATTATCCGCATATTATTCTGTTCTGCAAACTCTACTAATAATTCTCCTCTGCTATTCCTAGAGCCTATGCCATATTCCCCCACTGACTTGTCTCCAGCCTGCTTCTTGCCTACCCTGGCATTGAAGTCGCCCATCAGTATAGTGTATTTTGTTTTGACTTTACCCATCGCCGATTCCACGTCTTCATAAAAGCTTTCGACTTCCTGGTCATCATGACTGCATGTAGGGGCATAGACTTGTACCACCTTCAATTTGTACCTCTTATTAAGTTTCACAACAAGACCTGCCACCCTCTCGTTAATGCTATAGAATTCCTGTATGTTACCAGCTATTTCCTTATTAATCAGGAATCCGACTCCTAGTTCTCGTCTCTCCGCTAAGCCCCTGTAACACAGTACATGCCCGCTTTTTAGCACTGTATATGCTTCTTTTGTCCTCCTAACCTCACTGAGCCCTATTATATCCCATTTACTACCCTCTAATTCCTCCAATAACACTGCTAGACTCGCCTCACTAGATAGCGTTCTAACGTTAAACGTTGCCAGGTTCAGATTCCAATGGCGGCCTGTCCGGAGCCAGGTATTCTTAGCACCCTCTGCAGCGTTACAGATCTGACCGCCGCCGTGGTCAGTTGCTTCGCGGCTGCTGGGGACTGAGGGCCGGGGTTTGATTGTTGTATTCATATAGGAGGTTGTGGCCAAGTACTGCACCAGGGTGGCCAATCCTGCTCTGGTGAGAGAGTGCGTTACCGGTTCTGGTCACCGGGATCAGGCCGCACTCCAGGCCTGTTTGTGCAATTTTCTCAACACACGGTTGTTTTTTTTTTGTATTTCCCGGTGGAGAATTGCGCGGCACCGGGATTTGAATCACGGTCCTCTGGCACTGGAGACGGATACTCTACCGTCCCCGCAGGAGTTAAATTAAAAATTGAATTATGGTGTTTTGCGTGACAAAACCACTTTCTGATTATGCACGCCGTAGTGGAGGACTCCGAAAATTTCGACCACCTGGGGTTCTTTAACGTGCACCTAATTCTAAGTACACGGGTGTTTTCGCATTTCGCCCCCATCGAAATGCGGCCGCCGTGGCCGGGGTCCGATCCCGCGACCTCGTGCTCAGCAGTCTAACACCATGACCACTGAGCAACCACGGCGGGTCCCGCAGGAGTTGTACGCCTGATTTAACCTACAGTGGTGCCCTATTTGATCAGTCAAGGTGGACCAATCTGAGCTCGGTTATACCGCATGGATGGCACTCGGCTAGAGAACCTGGTATTTATGACCTGCACATGTGTGGCCACACATAATTGAGGATATATAATTCTTTTTTTTTTTTAGGAGGGTAAAACAATTTATCATTCGAGGCGCACTTGCCAAGTTTTCCTCCAGTTAAAACTGCCTGCGATGCCTATAGTGCAGCTCTTATCTCGCTCAACATACACAGTTCTATATATGTGCATCCGGTGCAATGCTTTCCGCTGTATCAGCAATTTCAATGTCATGGCCGATCATGTAAGCAAAAGTAGCTGTTTACTATTTACAATATCCAGAATTGATCAAACGTGAAGTTGTCACCGGCATTCTGAGTGGTTGGAAGGCATAATTTCTTTGAAAAATGGCCGCCAGAGGAGCAGCGTGAACTCGAGCGGCTTTATACACTAGGAAAACTGCCTTAAAATATTTAGACTTGAGGGGAAGCTTCGTTAACAAACGATAACACGGCAATCAGCACTCGTATACGACGAGAGAAATTATTGAGACGTGGGAAATTCCCTTGAAATAAATCTGGTTTGCGAGACAAATGCTTGTATGTATTGAATCTCTTAAAAGATGAGGGGGGAAATATGCGCTCACCGAGAGGGCATCTTCAGCACGAGACCACCGCGAGGCACCTTACTGAGATGTAGAGAGCTTCGCGGCCGGAACGAAATCTCCCCTCTCCGTCGGCCCAGGGTGGAAAACGCGCTTTCCGATCGCTCAAGGTTGCGCGGATTGTGTAGCTCTAGCGTCTAGGAAAAAGCTTAAACAGGTGCGGGGGCGCCACGCATAGCGTGGGAAGCTAGCCGCCGGAATAGCTATCTCAAGTACTGCTGCTGGCGAGGGCGAAATACCTTCGTGTAATTATAATAACCCTAATAGGACTTCTTTCAAAGAAAAAACAAAGAGAAGAAAAAGAAAAGGGAAACGGCTCAGAAGGCTATACTACGAGAGCTATGACTGATACTTTTCTATATATATGTATTCATCTCATCTATGGGATCGCATGCACGCGCTGTTGGTTTTAAAGCGCAACCGTGGTAGGGAAACGGAAGGCGATATAAGCATGCGTGTCCATGATACGCACACGACAAACTGCATTACAATATTTAGAATTGATATATATATACACACACAAAAGCCAATATAGGCTGCTCGACACTATCTCGCGCGTTTTTTATAGCGAAGTACATCAGAACCGACTCGTCGTTCCACAACAACCATTTCCTGAGTGATCGCCAGATATATGCCGAATAACTTCCTGTCATTCAATAAGAATGTCTCTCTTTCATGCAGCCTACCAATTCGCGCTGTTTCGGTGTAGACAAAACAATTTATCATTCGAGGCGCACTTGCCAAGTTTTCCTCCAGTTAAAACTGCCTGCGATGCCTATAGTGCAGCTCTTATCTCGCTCAACATACACAGTTCTATATATGTGCATCCGGTGCAATGCTTTCCGCTGTATCAGCAATTTCAATGTCATGGCCGATCATGTAAGCAAAAGTAGCTGTTTACTATTTACAATATCCAGAATTGATCAAACGTGAAGTTGTCACCGGCATTCTGAGTGGTTGGAAGGCATAATTTCTTTGAAAAATGGCCGCCAGAGGAGCAGCGTGAACTCGAGTGGCTTTATACACTAGGAAAACTGCCTTAAAATATTTAGACTTGAGGGGAAGCTTCGTTAACAAACGATAACACGGCAATCAGCACTCGTATACGACGAGAGAAATTATTGAGACGTGGGAAATTCCCTTGAAATAAATCTGGTTTGCGAGACAAATGCTTGTATGTATTGAATCTCTTAAAAGATGAGGGGGGAAATATGCGCTCACCGAGAGGGCATCTTCAGCACGAGACCACCGCGAGGCACCTTACTGAGATGTAGAGAGCTTCGCGGCCGGAACGAAATCTCCCCTCTCCGTCGGCCCAGGGTGGAAAACGCGCTTTCCGATCGCTCAAGGTTGCGCGGATTGTGTAGCTCTAGCGTCTAGGAAAAAGCTTAAACAGGTGCGGGGGCGCCACGCATAGCGTGGGAAGCTAGCCGCCGGAATAGCTATCTCAAGTACTGCTGCTGGCGAGGGCGAAATACCTTCGTGTAATTATAATAACCCTAATAGGACTTCTTTCAAAGAAAAAACAAAGAGAAGAAAAAGAAAAGGGAAACGGCTCAGAAGGCTATACTACGAGAGCTATGACTGATACTTTTCTATATATATGTATTCATCTCATCTATGGGATCGCATGCACGCGCTGTTGGTTTTAAAGCGCAACCGTGGTAGGGAAACGGAAGGCGATATAAGCATGCGTGTCCATGATACGCACACGACAAACTGCATTACAATATTTAGAATTGATATATATATACACACACAAAAGCCAATATAGGCTGCTCGACACTATCTCGCGCGTTTTTTATAGCGAAGTACATCAGAACCGACTCGTCGTTCCACAACAACCATTTCCTGAGTGATCGCCAGATATATGCCGAATAACTTCCTGTCATTCAATAAGAATGTCTCTCTTTCATGCAGCCTACCAATTCGCGCTGTTTCGGTGTAGACAAAACAATTTATCATTCGAGGCGCACTTGCCAAGTTTTCCTCCAGTTAAAACTGCCTGCGATGCCTATAGTGCAGCTCTTATCTCGCTCAACATACACAGTTCTATATATGTGCATCCGGTGCAATGCTTTCCGCTGTATCAGCAATTTCAATGTCATGGCCGATCATGTAAGCAAAAGTAGCTGTTTACTATTTACAATATCCAGAATTGATCAAACGTGAAGTTGTCACCGGCATTCTGAGTGGTTGGAAGGCATAATTTCTTTGAAAAATGGCCGCCAGAGGAGCAGCGTGAACTCGAGCGGCTTTATACACTAGGAAAACTGCCTTAAAATATTTAGACTTGAGGGGAAGCTTCGTTAACAAACGATAACACGGCAATCAGCACTCGTATACGACGAGAGAAATTATTGAGACGTGGGAAATTCCCTTGAAATAAATCTGGTTTGCGAGACAAATGCTTGTATGTATTGAATCTCTTAAAAGATGAGGGGGGAAATATGCGCTCACCGAGAGGGCATCTTCAGCACGAGACCACCGCGAGGCACCTTACTGAGATGTAGAGAGCTTCGCGGCCGGAACGAAATCTCCCCTCTCCGTCGGCCCAGGGTGGAAAACGCGCTTTCCGATCGCTCAAGGTTGCGCGGATTGTGTAGCTCTAGCGTCTAGGAAAAAGCTTAAACAGGTGCGGGGGCGCCACGCATAGCGTGGGAAGCTAGCCGCCGGAATAGCTATCTCAAGTACTGCTGCTGGCGAGGGCGAAATACCTTCGTGTAATTATAATAACCCTAATAGGACTTCTTTCAAAGAAAAAACAAAGAGAAGAAAAAGAAAAGGGAAACGGCTCAGAAGGCTATACTACGAGAGCTATGACTGATACTTTTCTATATATATGTATTCATCTCATCTATGGGATCGCATGCACGCGCTGTTGGTTTTAAAGCGCAACCGTGGTAGGGAAACGGAAGGCGATATAAGCATGCGTGTCCATGATACGCACACGACAAACTGCATTACAATATTTAGAATTGATATATATATACACACACAAAAGCCAATATAGGCTGCTCGACACTATCTCGCGCGTTTTTTATAGCGAAGTACATCAGAACCGACTCGTCGTTCCACAACAACCATTTCCTGAGTGATCGCCAGATATATGCCGAATAACTTCCTGTCATTCAATAAGAATGTCTCTCTTTCATGCAGCCTACCAATTCGCGCTGTTTCGGTGTAGACAAAACAATTTATCATTCGAGGCGCACTTGCCAAGTTTTCCTCCAGTTAAAACTGCCTGCGATGCCTATAGTGCAGCTCTTATCTCGCTCAACATACACAGTTCTATATATGTGCATCCGGTGCAATGCTTTCCGCTGTATCAGCAATTTCAATGTCATGGCCGATCATGTAAGCAAAAGTAGCTGTTTACTATTTACAATATCCAGAATTGATCAAACGTGAAGTTGTCACCGGCATTCTGAGTGGTTGGAAGGCATAATTTCTTTGAAAAATGGCCGCCAGAGGAGCAGCGTGAACTCGAGCGGCTTTATACACTAGGAAAACTGCCTTAAAATATTTAGACTTGAGGGGAAGCTTCGTTAACAAACGATAACACGGCAATCAGCACTCGTATACGACGAGAGAAATTATTGAGACGTGGGAAATTCCCTTGAAATAAATCTGGTTTGCGAGACAAATGCTTGTATGTATTGAATCTCTTAAAAGATGAGGGGGGAAATATGCGCTCACCGAGAGGGCATCTTCAGCACGAGACCACCGCGAGGCACCTTACTGAGATGTAGAGAGCTTCGCGGCCGGAACGAAATCTCCCCTCTCCGTCGGCCCAGGGTGGAAAACGCGCTTTCCGATCGCTCAAGGTTGCGCGGATTGTGTAGCTCTAGCGTCTAGGAAAAAGCTTAAACAGGTGCGGGGGCGCCACGCATAGCGTGGGAAGCTAGCCGCCGGAATAGCTATCTCAAGTACTGCTGCTGGCGAGGGCGAAATACCTTCGTGTAATTATAATAACCCTAATAGGACTTCTTTCAAAGAAAAAACAAAGAGAAGAAAAAGAAAAGGGAAACGGCTCAGAAGGCTATACTACGAGAGCTATGACTGATACTTTTCTATATATATGTATTCATCTCATCTATGGGATCGCATGCACGCGCTGTTGGTTTTAAAGCGCAACCGTGGTAGGGAAACGGAAGGCGATATAAGCATGCGTGTCCATGATACGCACACGACAAACTGCATTACAATATTTAGAATTGATATATATATACACACACAAAAGCCAATATAGGCTGCTCGACACTATCTCGCGCGTTTTTTATAGCGAAGTACATCAGAACCGACTCGTCGTTCCACAACAACCATTTCCTGAGTGATCGCCAGATATATGCCGAATAACTTCCTGTCATTCAATAAGAATGTCTCTCTTTCATGCAGCCTACCAATTCGCGCTGTTTCGGTGTAGACAAAACAATTTATCATTCGAGGCGCACTTGCCAAGTTTTCCTCCAGTTAAAACTGCCTGCGATGCCTATAGTGCAGCTCTTATCTCGCTCAACATACACAGTTCTATATATGTGCATCCGGTGCAATGCTTTCCGCTGTATCAGCAATTTCAATGTCATGGCCGATCATGTAAGCAAAAGTAGCTGTTTACTATTTACAATATCCAGAATTGATCAAACGTGAAGTTGTCACCGGCATTCTGAGTGGTTGGAAGGCATAATTTCTTTGAAAAATGGCCGCCAGAGGAGCAGCGTGAACTCGAGTGGCTTTATACACTAGGAAAACTGCCTTAAAATATTTAGACTTGAGGGGAAGCTTCGTTAACAAACGATAACACGGCAATCAGCACTCGTATACGACGAGAGAAATTATTGAGACGTGGGAAATTCCCTTGAAATAAATCTGGTTTGCGAGACAAATGCTTGTATGTATTGAATCTCTTAAAAGATGAGGGGGGAAATATGCGCTCACCGAGAGGGCATCTTCAGCACGAGACCACCGCGAGGCACCTTACTGAGATGTAGAGAGCTTCGCGGCCGGAACGAAATCTCCCCTCTCCGTCGGCCCAGGGTGGAAAACGCGCTTTCCGATCGCTCAAGGTTGCGCGGATTGTGTAGCTCTAGCGTCTAGGAAAAAGCTTAAACAGGTGCGGGGGCGCCACGCATAGCGTGGGAAGCTAGCCGCCGGAATAGCTATCTCAAGTACTGCTGCTGGCGAGGGCGAAATACCTTCGTGTAATTATAATAACCCTAATAGGACTTCTTTCAAAGAAAAAACAAAGAGAAGAAAAAGAAAAGGGAAACGGCTCAGAAGGCTATACTACGAGAGCTATGACTGATACTTTTCTATATATATGTATTCATCTCATCTATGGGATCGCATGCACGCGCTGTTGGTTTTAAAGCGCAACCGTGGTAGGGAAACGGAAGGCGATATAAGCATGCGTGTCCATGATACGCACACGACAAACTGCATTACAATATTTAGAATTGATATATATATACACACACAAAAGCCAATATAGGCTGCTCGACACTATCTCGCGCGTTTTTTATAGCGAAGTACATCAGAACCGACTCGTCGTTCCACAACAACCATTTCCTGAGTGATCGCCAGATATATGCCGAATAACTTCCTGTCATTCAATAAGAATGTCTCTCTTTCATGCAGCCTACCAATTCGCGCTGTTTCGGTGTAGACAAAACAATTTATCATTCGAGGCGCACTTGCCAAGTTTTCCTCCAGTTAAAACTGCCTGCGATGCCTATAGTGCAGCTCTTATCTCGCTCAACATACACAGTTCTATATATGTGCATCCGGTGCAATGCTTTCCGCTGTATCAGCAATTTCAATGTCATGGCCGATCATGTAAGCAAAAGTAGCTGTTTACTATTTACAATATCCAGAATTGATCAAACGTGAAGTTGTCACCGGCATTCTGAGTGGTTGGAAGGCATAATTTCTTTGAAAAATGGCCGCCAGAGGAGCAGCGTGAACTCGAGCGGCTTTATACACTAGGAAAACTGCCTTAAAATATTTAGACTTGAGGGGAAGCTTCGTTAACAAACGATAACACGGCAATCAGCACTCGTATACGACGAGAGAAATTATTGAGACGTGGGAAATTCCCTTGAAATAAATCTGGTTTGCGAGACAAATGCTTGTATGTATTGAATCTCTTAAAAGATGAGGGGGGAAATATGCGCTCACCGAGAGGGCATCTTCAGCACGAGACCACCGCGAGGCACCTTACTGAGATGTAGAGAGCTTCGCGGCCGGAACGAAATCTCCCCTCTCCGTCGGCCCAGGGTGGAAAACGCGCTTTCCGATCGCTCAAGGTTGCGCGGATTGTGTAGCTCTAGCGTCTAGGAAAAAGCTTAAACAGGTGCGGGGGCGCCACGCATAGCGTGGGAAGCTAGCCGCCGGAATAGCTATCTCAAGTACTGCTGCTGGCGAGGGCGAAATACCTTCGTGTAATTATAATAACCCTAATAGGACTTCTTTCAAAGAAAAAACAAAGAGAAGAAAAAGAAAAGGGAAACGGCTCAGAAGGCTATACTACGAGAGCTATGACTGATACTTTTCTATATATATGTATTCATCTCATCTATGGGATCGCATGCACGCGCTGTTGGTTTTAAAGCGCAACCGTGGTAGGGAAACGGAAGGCGATATAAGCATGCGTGTCCATGATACGCACACGACAAACTGCATTACAATATTTAGAATTGATATATATATACACACACAAAAGCCAATATAGGCTGCTCGACACTATCTCGCGCGTTTTTTATAGCGAAGTACATCAGAACCGACTCGTCGTTCCACAACAACCATTTCCTGAGTGATCGCCAGATATATGCCGAATAACTTCCTGTCATTCAATAAGAATGTCTCTCTTTCATGCAGCCTACCAATTCGCGCTGTTTCGGTGTAGACAAAACAATTTATCATTCGAGGCGCACTTGCCAAGTTTTCCTCCAGTTAAAACTGCCTGCGATGCCTATAGTGCAGCTCTTATCTCGCTCAACATACACAGTTCTATATATGTGCATCCGGTGCAATGCTTTCCGCTGTATCAGCAATTTCAATGTCATGGCCGATCATGTAAGCAAAAGTAGCTGTTTACTATTTACAATATCCAGAATTGATCAAACGTGAAGTTGTCACCGGCATTCTGAGTGGTTGGAAGGCATAATTTCTTTGAAAAATGGCCGCCAGAGGAGCAGCGTGAACTCGAGTGGCTTTATACACTAGGAAAACTGCCTTAAAATATTTAGACTTGAGGGGAAGCTTCGTTAACAAACGATAACACGGCAATCAGCACTCGTATACGACGAGAGAAATTATTGAGACGTGGGAAATTCCCTTGAAATAAATCTGGTTTGCGAGACAAATGCTTGTATGTATTGAATCTCTTAAAAGATGAGGGGGGAAATATGCGCTCACCGAGAGGGCATCTTCAGCACGAGACCACCGCGAGGCACCTTACTGAGATGTAGAGAGCTTCGCGGCCGGAACGAAATCTCCCCTCTCCGTCGGCCCAGGGTGGAAAACGCGCTTTCCGATCGCTCAAGGTTGCGCGGATTGTGTAGCTCTAGCGTCTAGGAAAAAGCTTAAACAGGTGCGGGGGCGCCACGCATAGCGTGGGAAGCTAGCCGCCGGAATAGCTATCTCAAGTACTGCTGCTGGCGAGGGCGAAATACCTTCGTGTAATTATAATAACCCTAATAGGACTTCTTTCAAAGAAAAAACAAAGAGAAGAAAAAGAAAAGGGAAACGGCTCAGAAGGCTATACTACGAGAGCTATGACTGATACTTTTCTATATATATGTATTCATCTCATCTATGGGATCGCATGCACGCGCTGTTGGTTTTAAAGCGCAACCGTGGTAGGGAAACGGAAGGCGATATAAGCATGCGTGTCCATGATACGCACACGACAAACTGCATTACAATATTTAGAATTGATATATATATACACACACAAAAGCCAATATAGGCTGCTCGACACTATCTCGCGCGTTTTTTATAGCGAAGTACATCAGAACCGACTCGTCGTTCCACAACAACCATTTCCTGAGTGATCGCCAGATATATGCCGAATAACTTCCTGTCATTCAATAAGAATGTCTCTCTTTCATGCAGCCTACCAATTCGCGCTGTTTCGGTGTAGACAAAACAATTTATCATTCGAGGCGCACTTGCCAAGTTTTCCTCCAGTTAAAACTGCCTGCGATGCCTATAGTGCAGCTCTTATCTCGCTCAACATACACAGTTCTATATATGTGCATCCGGTGCAATGCTTTCCGCTGTATCAGCAATTTCAATGTCATGGCCGATCATGTAAGCAAAAGTAGCTGTTTACTATTTACAATATCCAGAATTGATCAAACGTGAAGTTGTCACCGGCATTCTGAGTGGTTGGAAGGCATAATTTCTTTGAAAAATGGCCGCCAGAGGAGCAGCGTGAACTCGAGTGGCTTTATACACTAGGAAAACTGCCTTAAAATATTTAGACTTGAGGGGAAGCTTCGTTAACAAACGATAACACGGCAATCAGCACTCGTATACGACGAGAGAAATTATTGAGACGTGGGAAATTCCCTTGAAATAAATCTGGTTTGCGAGACAAATGCTTGTATGTATTGAATCTCTTAAAAGATGAGGGGGGAAATATGCGCTCACCGAGAGGGCATCTTCAGCACGAGACCACCGCGAGGCACCTTACTGAGATGTAGAGAGCTTCGCGGCCGGAACGAAATCTCCCCTCTCCGTCGGCCCAGGGTGGAAAACGCGCTTTCCGATCGCTCAAGGTTGCGCGGATTGTGTAGCTCTAGCGTCTAGGAAAAAGCTTAAACAGGTGCGGGGGCGCCACGCATAGCGTGGGAAGCTAGCCGCCGGAATAGCTATCTCAAGTACTGCTGCTGGCGAGGGCGAAATACCTTCGTGTAATTATAATAACCCTAATAGGACTTCTTTCAAAGAAAAAACAAAGAGAAGAAAAAGAAAAGGGAAACGGCTCAGAAGGCTATACTACGAGAGCTATGACTGATACTTTTCTATATATATGTATTCATCTCATCTATGGGATCGCATGCACGCGCTGTTGGTTTTAAAGCGCAACCGTGGTAGGGAAACGGAAGGCGATATAAGCATGCGTGTCCATGATACGCACACGACAAACTGCATTACAATATTTAGAATTGATATATATATACACACACAAAAGCCAATATAGGCTGCTCGACACTATCTCGCGCGTTTTTTATAGCGAAGTACATCAGAACCGACTCGTCGTTCCACAACAACCATTTCCTGAGTGATCGCCAGATATATGCCGAATAACTTCCTGTCATTCAATAAGAATGTCTCTCTTTCATGCAGCCTACCAATTCGCGCTGTTTCGGTGTAGACAAAACAATTTATCATTCGAGGCGCACTTGCCAAGTTTTCCTCCAGTTAAAACTGCCTGCGATGCCTATAGTGCAGCTCTTATCTCGCTCAACATACACAGTTCTATATATGTGCATCCGGTGCAATGCTTTCCGCTGTATCAGCAATTTCAATGTCATGGCCGATCATGTAAGCAAAAGTAGCTGTTTACTATTTACAATATCCAGAATTGATCAAACGTGAAGTTGTCACCGGCATTCTGAGTGGTTGGAAGGCATAATTTCTTTGAAAAATGGCCGCCAGAGGAGCAGCGTGAACTCGAGCGGCTTTATACACTAGGAAAACTGCCTTAAAATATTTAGACTTGAGGGGAAGCTTCGTTAACAAACGATAACACGGCAATCAGCACTCGTATACGACGAGAGAAATTATTGAGACGTGGGAAATTCCCTTGAAATAAATCTGGTTTGCGAGACAAATGCTTGTATGTATTGAATCTCTTAAAAGATGAGGGGGGAAATATGCGCTCACCGAGAGGGCATCTTCAGCACGAGACCACCGCGAGGCACCTTACTGAGATGTAGAGAGCTTCGCGGCCGGAACGAAATCTCCCCTCTCCGTCGGCCCAGGGTGGAAAACGCGCTTTCCGATCGCTCAAGGTTGCGCGGATTGTGTAGCTCTAGCGTCTACGAAAAAGCTTAAACAGGTGCGGGGGCGCCACGCATAGCGTGGGAAGCTAGCCGCCGGAATAGCTATCTCAAGTACTGCTGCTGGCGAGGGCGAAATACCTTCGTGTAATTATAATAACCCTAATAGGACTTCTTTCAAAGAAAAAACAAAGAGAAGAAAAAGAAAAGGGAAACGGCTCAGAAGGCTATACTACGAGAGCTATGACTGATACTTTTCTATATATATGTATTCATCTCATCTATGGGATCGCATGCACGCGCTGTTGGTTTTAAAGCGCAACCGTGGTAGGGAAACGGAAGGCGATATAAGCATGCGTGTCCATGATACGCACACGACAAACTGCATTACAATATTTAGAATTGATATATATATACACACACAAAAGCCAATATAGGCTGCTCGACACTATCTCGCGCGTTTTTTATAGCGAAGTACATCAGAACCGACTCGTCGTTCCACAACAACCATTTCCTGAGTGATCGCCAGATATATGCCGAATAACTTCCTGTCATTCAATAAGAATGTCTCTCTTTCATGCAGCCTACCAATTCGCGCTGTTTCGGTGTAGACAAAACAATTTATCATTCGAGGCGCACTTGCCAAGTTTTCCTCCAGTTAAAACTGCCTGCGATGCCTATAGTGCAGCTCTTATCTCGCTCAACATACACAGTTCTATATATGTGCATCCGGTGCAATGCTTTCCGCTGTATCAGCAATTTCAATGTCATGGCCGATCATGTAAGCAAAAGTAGCTGTTTACTATTTACAATATCCAGAATTGATCAAACGTGAAGTTGTCACCGGCATTCTGAGTGGTTGGAAGGCATAATTTCTTTGAAAAATGGCCGCCAGAGGAGCAGCGTGAACTCGAGCGGCTTTATACACTAGGAAAACTGCCTTAAAATATTTAGACTTGAGGGGAAGCTTCGTTAACAAACGATAACACGGCAATCAGCACTCGTATACGACGAGAGAAATTATTGAGACGTGGGAAATTCCCTTGAAATAAATCTGGTTTGCGAGACAAATGCTTGTATGTATTGAATCTCTTAAAAGATGAGGGGGGAAATATGCGCTCACCGAGAGGGCATCTTCAGCACGAGACCACCGCGAGGCACCTTACTGAGATGTAGAGAGCTTCGCGGCCGGAACGAAATCTCCCCTCTCCGTCGGCCCAGGGTGGAAAACGCGCTTTCCGATCGCTCAAGGTTGCGCGGATTGTGTAGCTCTAGCGTCTAGGAAAAAGCTTAAACAGGTGCGGGGGCGCCACGCATAGCGTGGGAAGCTAGCCGCCGGAATAGCTATCTCAAGTACTGCTGCTGGCGAGGGCGAAATACCTTCGTGTAATTATAATAACCCTAATAGGACTTCTTTCAAAGAAAAAACAAAGAGAAGAAAAAGAAAAGGGAAACGGCTCAGAAGGCTATACTACGAGAGCTATGACTGATACTTTTCTATATATATGTATTCATCTCATCTATGGGATCGCATGCACGCGCTGTTGGTTTTAAAGCGCAACCGTGGTAGGGAAACGGAAGGCGATATAAGCATGCGTGTCCATGATACGCACACGACAAACTGCATTACAATATTTAGAATTGATATATATATACACACACAAAAGCCAATATAGGCTGCTCGACACTATCTCGCGCGTTTTTTATAGCGAAGTACATCAGAACCGACTCGTCGTTCCACAACAACCATTTCCTGAGTGATCGCCAGATATATGCCGAATAACTTCCTGTCATTCAATAAGAATGTCTCTCTTTCATGCAGCCTACCAATTCGCGCTGTTTCGGTGTAGACAAAACAATTTATCATTCGAGGCGCACTTGCCAAGTTTTCCTCCAGTTAAAACTGCCTGCGATGCCTATAGTGCAGCTCTTATCTCGCTCAACATACACAGTTCTATATATGTGCATCCGGTGCAATGCTTTCCGCTGTATCAGCAATTTCAATGTCATGGCCGATCATGTAAGCAAAAGTAGCTGTTTACTATTTACAATATCCAGAATTGATCAAACGTGAAGTTGTCACCGGCATTCTGAGTGGTTGGAAGGCATAATTTCTTTGAAAAATGGCCGCCAGAGGAGCAGCGTGAACTCGAGCGGCTTTATACACTAGGAAAACTGCCTTAAAATATTTAGACTTGAGGGGAAGCTTCGTTAACAAACGATAACACGGCAATCAGCACTCGTATACGACGAGAGAAATTATTGAGACGTGGGAAATTCCCTTGAAATAAATCTGGTTTGCGAGACAAATGCTTGTATGTATTGAATCTCTTAAAAGATGAGGGGGGAAATATGCGCTCACCGAGAGGGCATCTTCAGCACGAGACCACCGCGAGGCACCTTACTGAGATGTAGAGAGCTTCGCGGCCGGAACGAAATCTCCCCTCTCCGTCGGCCCAGGGTGGAAAACGCGCTTTCCGATCGCTCAAGGTTGCGCGGATTGTGTAGCTCTAGCGTCTAGGAAAAAGCTTAAACAGGTGCGGGGGCGCCACGCATAGCGTGGGAAGCTAGCCGCCGGAATAGCTATCTCAAGTACTGCTGCTGGCGAGGGCGAAATACCTTCGTGTAATTATAATAACCCTAATAGGACTTCTTTCAAAGAAAAAACAAAGAGAAGAAAAAGAAAAGGGAAACGGCTCAGAAGGCTATACTACGAGAGCTATGACTGATACTTTTCTATATATATGTATTCATCTCATCTATGGGATCGCATGCACGCGCTGTTGGTTTTAAAGCGCAACCGTGGTAGGGAAACGGAAGGCGATATAAGCATGCGTGTCCATGATACGCACACGACAAACTGCATTACAATATTTAGAATTGATATATATATACACACACAAAAGCCAATATAGGCTGCTCGACACTATCTCGCGCGTTTTTTATAGCGAAGTACATCAGAACCGACTCGTCGTTCCACAACAACCATTTCCTGAGTGATCGCCAGATATATGCCGAATAACTTCCTGTCATTCAATAAGAATGTCTCTCTTTCATGCAGCCTACCAATTCGCGCTGTTTCGGTGTAGACAAAACAATTTATCATTCGAGGCGCACTTGCCAAGTTTTCCTCCAGTTAAAACTGCCTGCGATGCCTATAGTGCAGCTCTTATCTCGCTCAACATACACAGTTCTATATATGTGCATCCGGTGCAATGCTTTCCGCTGTATCAGCAATTTCAATGTCATGGCCGATCATGTAAGCAAAAGTAGCTGTTTACTATTTACAATATCCAGAATTGATCAAACGTGAAGTTGTCACCGGCATTCTGAGTGGTTGGAAGGCATAATTTCTTTGAAAAATGGCCGCCAGAGGAGCAGCGTGAACTCGAGCGGCTTTATACACTAGGAAAACTGCCTTAAAATATTTAGACTTGAGGGGAAGCTTCGTTAACAAACGATAACACGGCAATCAGCACTCGTATACGACGAGAGAAATTATTGAGACGTGGGAAATTCCCTTGAAATAAATCTGGTTTGCGAGACAAATGCTTGTATGTATTGAATCTCTTAAAAGATGAGGGGGGAAATATGCGCTCACCGAGAGGGCATCTTCAGCACGAGACCACCGCGAGGCACCTTACTGAGATGTAGAGAGCTTCGCGGCCGGAACGAAATCTCCCCTCTCCGTCGGCCCAGGGTGGAAAACGCGCTTTCCGATCGCTCAAGGTTGCGCGGATTGTGTAGCTCTAGCGTCTAGGAAAAAGCTTAAACAGGTGCGGGGGCGCCACGCATAGCGTGGGAAGCTAGCCGCCGGAATAGCTATCTCAAGTACTGCTGCTGGCGAGGGCGAAATACCTTCGTGTAATTATAATAACCCTAATAGGACTTCTTTCAAAGAAAAAACAAAGAGAAGAAAAAGAAAAGGGAAACGGCTCAGAAGGCTATACTACGAGAGCTATGACTGATACTTTTCTATATATATGTATTCATCTCATCTATGGGATCGCATGCACGCGCTGTTGGTTTTAAAGCGCAACCGTGGTAGGGAAACGGAAGGCGATATAAGCATGCGTGTCCATGATACGCACACGACAAACTGCATTACAATATTTAGAATTGATATATATATACACACACAAAAGCCAATATAGGCTGCTCGACACTATCTCGCGCGTTTTTTATAGCGAAGTACATCAGAACCGACTCGTCGTTCCACAACAACCATTTCCTGAGTGATCGCCAGATATATGCCGAATAACTTCCTGTCATTCAATAAGAATGTCTCTCTTTCATGCAGCCTACCAATTCGCGCTGTTTCGGTGTAGACAAAACAATTTATCATTCGAGGCGCACTTGCCAAGTTTTCCTCCAGTTAAAACTGCCTGCGATGCCTATAGTGCAGCTCTTATCTCGCTCAACATACACAGTTCTATATATGTGCATCCGGTGCAATGCTTTCCGCTGTATCAGCAATTTCAATGTCATGGCCGATCATGTAAGCAAAAGTAGCTGTTTACTATTTACAATATCCAGAATTGATCAAACGTGAAGTTGTCACCGGCATTCTGAGTGGTTGGAAGGCATAATTTCTTTGAAAAATGGCCGCCAGAGGAGCAGCGTGAACTCGAGCGGCTTTATACACTAGGAAAACTGCCTTAAAATATTTAGACTTGAGGGGAAGCTTCGTTAACAAACGATAACACGGCAATCAGCACTCGTATACGACGAGAGAAATTATTGAGACGTGGGAAATTCCCTTGAAATAAATCTGGTTTGCGAGACAAATGCTTGTATGTATTGAATCTCTTAAAAGATGAGGGGGGAAATATGCGCTCACCGAGAGGGCATCTTCAGCACGAGACCACCGCGAGGCACCTTACTGAGATGTAGAGAGCTTCGCGGCCGGAACGAAATCTCCCCTCTCCGTCGGCCCAGGGTGGAAAACGCGCTTTCCGATCGCTCAAGGTTGCGCGGATTGTGTAGCTCTAGCGTCTAGGAAAAAGCTTAAACAGGTGCGGGGGCGCCACGCATAGCGTGGGAAGCTAGCCGCCGGAATAGCTATCTCAAGTACTGCTGCTGGCGAGGGCGAAATACCTTCGTGTAATTATAATAACCCTAATAGGACTTCTTTCAAAGAAAAAACAAAGAGAAGAAAAAGAAAAGGGAAACGGCTCAGAAGGCTATACTACGAGAGCTATGACTGATACTTTTCTATATATATGTATTCATCTCATCTATGGGATCGCATGCGCGCGCTGTTGGTTTTAAAGCGCAACCGTGGTAGGGAAACGGAAGGCGATATAAGCATGCGTGTCCATGATACGCACACGACAAACTGCCTTACAATATTTAGAATTGATATATATATACACACACAAAAGCCAATATAGGCTGCTCGACACTATCTCGCGCGTTTTTTATAGCGAAGTACATAAGAACCGACTCGTCGTTCCACAACAACCATTTCCTGAGTGATCGCCAGATATATGCCGAATAACTTCCTGTCATTCAATAAGAATGTCTCTCTTTCATGCAGCCTACCAATTCGCGCTGTTTCGGTGTAGACAAAACAATTTATCATTCGAGGCGCACTTGCCAAGTTTTCCTCCAGTTAAAACTGCCTGCGATGCCTATAGTGCAGCTGTTATCTCGCTCAACATACACAGTTCTATATATGTGCATCCGGTGCAATGCTTTCCGCTGTATCAGCAATTTCAATGTCATGGCCGATCATGTAAGCAAAAGTAGCTGTTTACTATTTACAATATCCAGAATTGATCAAACGTGAAGTTGTCACCGGCATTCTGAGTGGTTGGAAGGCATAATTTCTTTGAAAAATGGCCGCCAGAGGAGCAACGTGAACTCGAGTGGCTTTATACACTAGGAAAACTGCCTTAAAATATTTAGACTTGAGGGGAAGCTTCGTTAACAAACGATAACACGGCAATCAGCACTCGTATACGACGAGAGAAATTATTGAGACGTGGGAAATTCCCTTGAAATAAATCTGGTTTGCGAGACAAATGCTTGTATGTATTGAATCTCTTAAAAGATGAGGGGGGAAATATGCGCTCACCGAGAGGGCATCTTCAGCACGAGACCACCGCGAGGCACCTTACTGAGATGTAGAGAGCTTCGCGGCCGGAACGAAATCTCCCCTCTCCGTCGGCCCAGGGTGGAAAACGCGCTTTCCGATCGCTCAAGGTTGCGCGGATATTGTGTAGCTCTAGCGTCTAGGAAAAAGCTTAAACAGGTGCGGGGGCGCCACGCATAGCGTGGGAAGCTAGCCGCCGGAATAGCTATCTCAAGTACTGCTGCTGGCGAGGGCGAAATACCTTCGTGTAATTATAATAACCCTAATAGGACTTCTTTCAAAGAAAAAACAAAGAGAAGAAAAAGAAAAGGGAAACGGCTCAGAAGGCTATACTACGAGAGCTATGACTGATACTTTTCTATATATATGTATTCATCTCATCTATGGGATCGCATGCGCGCGCTGTTGGTTTTAAAGCGCAACCGTGGTAGGGAAACGGAAGGCGATATAAGCATGCGTGTCCATGATACGCACACGACAAACTGCCTTACAATATTTAGAATTGATATATATATACACACACAAAAGCCAATATAGGCTGCTCGACACTATCTCGCGCGTTTTTTATAGCGAAGTACATCAGAACCGACTCGTCGTTCCACAACAACCATTTCCTGAGTGATCGCCAGATATATGCCGAATAACTTCCTGTCATTCAATAAGAATGTCTCTCTTTCATGCAGCCTACCAATTCGCGCTGTTTCGGTGTAGACAAAACAATTTATCATTCGAGGCGCACTTGCCAAGTTTTCCTCCAGTTAAAACTGCCTGCGATGCCTATAGTGCAGCTCTTATCTCGCTCAACATACACAGTTCTATATATGTGCATCCGGTGCAATGCTTTCCGCTGTATCAGCAATTTCAATGTCATGGCCGATCATGTAAGCAAAAGTAGCTGTTTACTATTTACAATATCCAGAATTGATCAAACGTGAAGTTGTCACCGGCATTCTGAGTGGTTGGAAGGCATAATTTCTTTGAAAAATGGCCGCCAGAGGAGCAGCGTGAACTCGAGCGGCTTTATACACTAGGAAAACTGCCTTAAAATATTTAGACTTGAGGGGAAGCTTCGTTAACAAACGATAACACGGCAATCAGCACTCGTATACGACGAGAGAAATTATTGAGACGTGGGAAATTCCCTTGAAATAAATCTGGTTTGCGAGACAAATGCTTGTATGTATTGAATCTCTTAAAAGATGAGGGGGGAAATATGCGCTCACCGAGAGGGCATCTTCAGCACGAGACCACCGCGAGGCACCTTACTGAGATGTAGAGAGCTTCGCGGCCGGAACGAAATCTCCCCTCTCCGTCGGCCCAGGGTGGAAAACGCGCTTTCCGATCGCTCAAGGTTGCGCGGATTGTGTAGCTCTAGCGTCTAGGAAAAAGCTTAAACAGGTGCGGGGGCGCCACGCATAGCGTGGGAAGCTAGCCGCCGGAATAGCTATCTCAAGTACTGCTGCTGGCGAGGGCGAAATACCTTCGTGTAATTATAATAACCCTAATAGGACTTCTTTCAAAGAAAAAACAAAGAGAAGAAAAAGAAAAGGGAAACGGCTCAGAAGGCTATACTACGAGAGCTATGACTGATACTTTTCTATATATATGTATTCATCTCATCTATGGGATCGCATGCGCGCGCTGTTGGTTTTAAAGCGCAACCGTGGTAGGGAAACGGAAGGCGATATAAGCATGCGTGTCCATGATACGCACACGACAAACTGCCTTACAATATTTAGAATTGATATATATATACACACACAAAAGCCAATATAGGCTGCTCGACACTATCTCGCGCGTTTTTTATAGCGAAGTACATCAGAACCGACTCGTCGTTCCACAACAACCATTTCCTGAGTGATCGCCAGATATATGCCGAATAACTTCCTGTCATTCAATAAGAATGTCTCTCTTTCATGCAGCCTACCAATTCGCGCTGTTTCGGTGTAGACAAAACAATTTATCATTCGAGGCGCACTTGCCAAGTTTTCCTCCAGTTAAAACTGCCTGCGATGCCTATAGTGCAGCTCTTATCTCGCTCAACATACACAGTTCTATATATGTGCATCCGGTGCAATGCTTTCCGCTGTATCAGCAATTTCAATGTCATGGCCGATCATGTAAGCAAAAGTAGCTGTTTACTATTTACAATATCCAGAATTGATCAAACGTGAAGTTGTCACCGGCATTCTGAGTGGTTGGAAGGCATAATTTCTTTGAAAAATGGCCGCCAGAGGAGCAGCGTGAACTCGAGCGGCTTTATACACTAGGAAAACTGCCTTAAAATATTTAGACTTGAGGGGAAGCTTCGTTAACAAACGATAACACGGCAATCAGCACTCGTATACGACGAGAGAAATTATTGAGACGTGGGAAATTCCCTTGAAATAAATCTGGTTTGCGAGACAAATGCTTGTATGTATTGAATCTCTTAAAAGATGAGGGGGGAAATATGCGCTCACCGAGAGGGCATCTTCAGCACGAGACCACCGCGAGGCACCTTACTGAGATGTAGAGAGCTTCGCGGCCGGAACGAAATCTCCCCTCTCCGTCGGCCCAGGGTGGAAAACGCGCTTTCCGATCGCTCAAGGTTGCGCGGATTGTGTAGCTCTAGCGTCTAGGAAAAAGCTTAAACAGGTGCGGGGGCGCCACGCATAGCGTGGGAAGCTAGCCGCCGGAATAGCTATCTCAAGTACTGCTGCTGGCGAGGGCGAAATACCTTCGTGTAATTATAATAACCCTAATAGGACTTCTTTCAAAGAAAAAACAAAGAGAAGAAAAAGAAAAGGGAAACGGCTCAGAAGGCTATACTACGAGAGCTATGACTGATACTTTTCTATATATATGTATTCATCTCATCTATGGGATCGCATGCGCGCGCTGTTGGTATTAAAGCGCAACCGTGGTAGGGAAACGGAAGGCGATATAAGCATGCGTGTCCATGATACGCACACGACAAACTGCCTTACAATATTTAGAATTGATATATATATACACACACAAAAGCCAATATAGGCTGCTCGACACTATCTCGCGCGTTTTTTATAGCGAAGTACATCAGAACCGACTCGTCGTTCCACAACAACCATTTCCTGAGTGATCGCCAGATATATGCCGAATAACTTCCTGTCATTCAATAAGAATGTCTCTCTTTCATGCAGCCTACCAATTCGCGCTGTTTCGGTTTAGACAAAACAATTTATCATTCGAGGCGCACTTGCCAAGTTTTCCTCCAGTTAAAACTGCCTGCGATGCCTATAGTGCAGCTCTTATCTCGCTCAACATACACAGTTCTATATATGTGCATCCGGTGCAATGCTTTCCGCTGTATCAGCAATTTCAATGTCATGGCCGATCATGTAAGCAAAAGTAGCTGTTTACTATTTACAATATCCAGAATTGATCAAACGTGAAGTTGTCACCGGCATTCTGAGTGGTTGGAAGGCATAATTTCTTTGAAAAATGGCCGCCAGAGGAGCAGCGTGAACTCGAGCGGCTTTATACACTAGGAAAACTGCCTTAAAATATTTAGACTTGAGGGGAAGCTTCGTTAACAAACGATAACACGGCAATCAGCACTCGTATACGACGAGAGAAATTATTGAGACGTGGGAAATTCCCTTGAAATAAATCTGGTTTGCGAGACAAATGCTTGTATGTATTGAATCTCTTAAAAGATGAGGGGGGAAATATGCGCTCACCGAGAGGGCATCTTCAGCACGAGACCACCGCGAGGCACCTTGCTGAGATGTAGAGAGCTTCGCGGCCGGAACGAAATCTCCCCTCTCCGTCGGCCCAGGGTGGAAAACGCGCTTTCCGATCGCTCAAGGTTGCGCGGATATTGTGTAGCTCTAGCGTCTAGGAAAAAGCTTAAACAGGTGCGGGGGCGCCACGCATAGCGTGGGAAGCTAGTGTTGCGTTTCGCCTGCGACACGTGGTTTTGCCGGCGCGACTGCGGCGGGGCGGCAGACATTTTGGCCCGATCGTCGTCGCCGCAACACTCATCGCCAGGTGTTTCCAGGCGCGACTGCGGCGATGCGACCGCCTAGGGATCATCCTCGCATTCCAGTCATTGTGCCCGAAACAGGCGATGCCAAAGCAGGGATCTCATTCCAGTCATTGTGCCCGAAACAGGCGATGCCAAAGCAGGGATCTCGTTCCAGTCATTGTGCCCGAAACAGGCGATGCCAAAGCAGGGACCATCCTCTCATTACAGTCATTGTGTCCGACCGGCAGCGCCACGACAGGGTGCTACGAGATCGTGCTCGACATGGTGCTACGGCATCGCTACGACAGTGTGCGTCACCATTAGCCCATTGTACATTCACGTGCTCGTCTTTTGAGGGGTTCCTTCTTGCCCTCAACTGCGAGAGTATAAAAACAGCTGCCCCCGGACGCCAAAAGGAGGGCTCCGATTTCTTCTGTTGAGTGAAGTGCTCTCCCGTCTCTCTACTTCGGTCAAACCTGACCGCCAACTCTTTGCGATGTTAAAATAAACAAGTTGTTTCGTTGTTACCAGTCGACTCATGCTTTGCCGGGACCTTCGGATGCTTCCAGTTGTACCCCAGGCCGCCAGGCCAACGCTACCCTTGGGGCTTGCGACCCAGGTACAACCACGGGCGTCAGCGCCGAGTTCCCAACAGATCGTACCAGCGGGTGCGATCCAAACATCTGGTTGGCAGCGGTGAGATCGCCTCCGACTTCAGACAACTGTCTGCCAGCGGTGAGATCACGACAACGGAGGCCAGCAGCGAAGAGATGCAGTTGACTGTATGCTGAGCAGCTCAACGACGATCCGGGAGCAGTGCAACGAGCCCTGTGTGATGACTGGTTGCCTGCAGCGGAACGACTGCGCTGAACTCTTGACTGCGAAGTTAGGTGAGTGCGGGACTTTCTTCTTCTGAGCTTTGCCAGGCTTTTGTTAGTGTTAGAAACAGAGCTGGTAATTGTGGTTGTCGTTGCTGCCGGGTTAGATTGCGGCAAGACAATATTAGGCAGTAGAGAAAGCAGCATTCAGAGCAGCCATGGATTTGAAGTCGTTGCGCAAACCGAAATTGTTGGAGCTTGCAAGAGAGTTGGGTCTGGATGTCTCAGACAAACTAAGAAAACCGGAACTGATAAAGGCTATTCTTGAGTTAGAGGCTGAGGATGACGAGCTGTCGGAATGCCTTGAGACCATTGAAGAGAGAGAGACTGCAAAAAGACAGGAGCGCGAACTTAAAGAGCAAAAAGAAAAAGAAGAGCGCGAACTTAAAGAACAGAAAGAAAAAGAAGAGCGTGAACGTAAAGAACAGAAAGAAAAAGAAGAGCGTGAACGTAAAGAACAGAAAGAGCGAGAGCAACAAGAGCGTGACCGTCAACACGCTTTGGAAATGAAGCGTCTTGAGGTAGAGATGGAACGCGCTCGTAATGGAAGTCAGGCACACGGTGCAGGAGAACGCGTATTGTTCAAAATGACTGACCTGATGCGGCCGTTTAAGCTTGGAGAGGACATTGGTTTGTTCCTGGTTAACTTTGAGCGAACGTGCGAGAAGCAGGGGTTCTCTCGGGAAACGTGGCCACAGCGCTTGCTCACTTTGTTACCCGGCGAGGCGGCCGACGTAGTCGCTCGCTTGGATAGAGAGGAGGCAGAGGATTTCGACACAGTGAAATCGAGTCTGCTAAAAAAGTACCGGCTGTCTGCGGAGGCGTTCCGTCGGAAGTTTCGGGAAAATGAGAAAGGCAGAAGTGAGTCATATACAGAGTTTGCGTATAGGCTTATGTCGAACATGCAGGAGTGGCTCAAAGAAGAGAAAGCGTTTGGTGACCACGATAAAGTTCTGCAGTGTTTCGGGCTAGAACAGTTTTATAGTCGGTTACCGGAGAACGTGCGATACTGGGTCTTGGATAGGCCAGACGTGAGTACGGTGGCTAGAGCCGCTGAGCTAGCCGAGGAGTTTGTGACGCGTCGAGCTCGCGGAGCTAAGGACGGTCAAAAGGGTGAATTTGGCTCGAAGTTTGAGAGGCCGAAGTTCACACCCATGAGAGCAAAGGGGAACACGCGTAGTGCGGATGCGAGTGAAAGCAGTCCGACCAGACGTAAAGAGACGGCGGCAGCCAAACGCAGAAAGCGGTTCGAGATGAGGCGAGCGGGCGTTTGTTATACGTGCCAGAAGCCGGGTCACTTTTCGGCGCAGTGTCCGGAAACAACACCAAAAGTTGTGTTTTTTTCAATAGGCAGCACTGACGAGAACATGAAGCTTCTCGAGCCTTACATGCGAGACCTCCTCGTGAACGGGAAAGAGTGCCGAGTGCTTCGCGATTCCGCAGCTACGATGGATGTAGTTCACCCGTCTTACGTAGAACCCCATATGTTCACGGGCGAGTGCGCGTGGATCAAGCAAGCCGTGGAAGCTCATAGCGTGTGTCTGCCAGTAGCAAAGGTGCTTATTGAAGGACCTTTCGGAGCGCTTGAGACGGAGGCGGCAGTGTCATCTATGCTGCCACCCCAGTACCCGTACCTATTTTCAAACAGGTCCGATCACCTCCTGCGCGAGAAGGGGCTTTTGTTTGGTGAAGCTAGTGTTCAGGCCTTAACCAGATCGAAGGTTCGGGAGCTCGCTGCAAAGGCGGTAGTTGCGGGGCCGACGTTATCAAACAACGAAAAAGGGTCAGAGGCGCAGCAAGCTGATATTCCGAGCACGCCCGAACTGAATAAACTTGAGTCTGTAACGTTAAAGGCGCCAGATACTGGAGAGGAAAATCCCGATGCGGGAAAGTTAGAAGAGCTATCTACTGATTTGCTCATCGCGCCTACGTCAGACGGACTTGATAGGTTGCTAAAAGTCAGCCGGTCGGCTTTGATAGCCGAGCAAAAAAAGGATGGCAGCCTGGAAAACGTGCGCTGCAATGTCAAAGAAGGTATCGCCAGGAAAACTGCGCGTTTTGTGGAAAGGGGTGGAGTCCTGTACCGGAAGTATCTAGACCGCAGAGGAGTGGAGTTCGATCAGCTGGTCGTGCCTCAATGCTATCGTCAGGATCTGTTGCACTTGTCACATGGGGGTTCGTGGTCCGGACACCTAGGAGTTAAGAAAACTAAGGACCGTCTCTTGCAAGAGTACTATTGGCCAGGGTGTTTTCGGGACGCAGACCATTTCGTGAGGACATGTGACACTTGTCAGCGGGTGGGCAAACCAGGGGACAAATCGAGGGCGCCGTTGAAATTGGTACCTATCATTACGGAGCCTTTTAGACGGCTCGTTATTGATACTGTTGGACCTCTGCCGGTAACAGCCACGGGGTACAGACACATTTTGACTGTGATCTGCCCAGCGACAAAGTTCCCTGAAGCAGTGCCGCTTAAAGAACTCAGCTCAGTTGAGATAGTTAATGCACTACTGTCCATATTTGCGCGAGTTGGTTTCCCTGCGGAAATCCAATCAGATCAGGGCACAGTGTTTACTAGCGCTTTGACGACAACTTTTCTCGAAAGGTGTGGGGTAAAGCTGTTACACAGCTCAGTGTACCACCCACAGTCGAATTCCGTTGAGAAGCTCCACTCCGTCATGAAGCGCGTGTTGAGAGCCTTGTGTTTTGAACATCAAACTGACTGGGAGCTGTGTCTGCCTGGGGTGATGTTTGCTTTAAGGACCGCGCCGCATGCGGCTACGGGGTTTTCGCCAGCTGAACTGGTGTACGGTCGCTCGCTTCGATCTCCGCTTCGCATGCTTCGAGAATCATGGGAAGGTAGGGGCGACGACCCAGTCGTGGTGGAGTACGTACTTAAGCTCCTCGAACGCTTAAGAAGGGCACAGGAGTTGTCAGGTGAAGCAATGGCAAAGGCCCAGCAGAGGGCCAAGGTTTATTATGATCGGACAGCCAGGGCCCGTCGTTTTGAGGTTGGCGATGAGGTCATGATATTGCGCACATCGCTAAACAACAAACTAGACGTGCAGTGGGAGGGCCCAGCACGAATTGTTCAGAAACTGTCGGACGTTAACTACGTGGTAAGTCTGCCAGGAAAGCGGAAAGCACAGCAAGTTTACCACTGTAATCTGCTCAAACCTTATAGACCAAGGGAAGCAGTGGTGTGCATGATGGTAAACGTTCCTGAAGAGCTTCCGGTCGAGCTTCCGGGACTAGGCTCAGTGACGAACAGGGAAGACACCGGTCAAGTCATTAGTGACCTTATCAGTAAAGCACCGCTGTCGCCTGAGCAGAAAACCGAACTACACCAGCTATTACAAGAGTTTCAAGGTCTGTTCTCTGAGAGGCCTGGTAGGACTTCTGTACTTACTCATGATATAGAACTTACCTCCACAGAGCCAGTACGATCCAAGGCGTATCGGGTGTCACCCCGCCAGAGCGATATTATGGAGGCTGAGGTAAAGAAAATGCTACAGCTCGGTGTTATTGAGGCAGGTGAGAGTGATTATACCTCCCCTTTGATTTTAGTTGAGGTACCGGGCAAGGAACCTCGTCCTTGCGTCGACTACCGCAGGCTTAATTCCATCACTAAGGATCAAATTTATCCGATCCCTAACATCGAGGAGCGCCTTGAGAAAGTTAGTAGCGCTCAGTTTATTTCCACCCTAGATCTTGTCAGGGGTTATTGGCAGGTTCCACTTACAGAAGAGGCTAGTAGGTATGCGGCGTTCATTTCACCAATGGGAACATTCCGTCCTAAAGTGTTGAGTTTTGGTTTGAAGAACGCGCCATACTGTTTTTCAAGTCTCATGGATAAAGTGTTGCGGGGACAGCAAGAATTCGCTTTACCGTATCTAGACGACGTAGCGATATTCTCCGCATCCTGGTCTGAGCATATGACACACTTGCGGGCAGTGCTAACCCGCCTGCGCGAAGCAGGCTTGACAGTCAAGGCTCCTAAGTGCCAGTTAGCACAGGCCGAGGTTGTCTACCTCGGTCACGTGATTGGTCAGGGTCGTCGCCGCCCCTCTGAAATAAAAGTGGCCGCTGTGCGAGACTTTCCGCAACCGCGCACCAAGACCGATATTCGGTCGTTCTTGGGTGTCGCCGGCTACTATCAGAGGTACATCCCTAGGTACTCTGATATCGCGGCTCCCCTGACGGATGCTCTAAGAAAGACAGAGCCTCAAACAGTCGTCTGGGACGAGACCAAGGAAAGAGCTTTTAGCGCCCTAAAGAGTGCCCTAACAAGCCAGCCTGTGCTACGATCGCCAGACTATACAAAAGGGTTCATTGTTCAGTGCGATGCTAGTGAGCGAGGCATGGGCGTTGTACTGTGCCAACGGGAAAATGGAGAAGTAGAACACCCCGTCCTGTATGCTAGTCGTAAGCTGACCAGTCGTGAGCAGGCGTATAGCGCCACCGAGAGAGAGTGTGCATGTCTCGTGTGGCCGTTCAGAAATTGTCATGCTATCTAGCCGGCTCGAGGTTTATCATTGAGACGGATCACTGCCCTCTCCAATGGCTGCAGACCATCTCTCCCAAAAATGGCCGCCTCCTGCGCTGGAGCCTCGCTTTACAACAATATTCCTTTGAGGTGCGTTACAAAAAGGGGAGTCTCAACGGTAACGCCGATGGCTTAAGTCGAAGCCCCTAACGTAGGAATCAGCCTCAAAATTGTTTGTTACTGATGTTTTTCTTCCTGAGGCAGGATTTTTTTTTAACATATTGCTTTTGTTTAGTGTTTCAAAGTGATGATATGCTTTCTAGTGCAATTTTTCAATTTGTGGACGCGTTCTGAGTGATGCTAGACTACTGTAAGGAACTAGGCCGTGGTATAAAAAGGGGAAAGAGCCTGGCAGGGCTTAGTGAGGGTTGTGCCGTGCTTGCTGACTGAGCGGTTGAGTTTCAGCGTAGTTCTAACGCTTGCCGGGAACAAGAACAAGAATGTGAACTCTCCCGAAGTCACTTTGCAGTGTCCCGTGCGAACCTGAACGAGGGAACGAGGCCTTCTCTGTGCGCTGCGCTCAAGAAACGTCGAGGGACGCCCGACTTCGGTTATGAGCATCATCGAGCGACATCCCTCCGGACAGCGGATGCAGTCCCCTGTCCATCGGGATCTCCTTTCCCCGGCGGGGCGGTCTGTTGCGTTTCGCCTGCGACACGTGGTTTTGCCGGCGCGACTGCGGCGGGGCGGCAGACATTTTGGCCCGATCGTCGTCGCCGCAACACTCATCGCCAGGTGTTTCCAGGCGCGACTGCGGCGATGCGACCGCCTAGGGATCATCCTCGCATTCCAGTCATTGTGCCCGAAACAGGCGATGCCAAAGCAGGGATCTCATTCCAGTCATTGTGCCCGAAACAGGCGATGCCAAAGCAGGGATCTCGTTCCAGTCATTGTGCCCGAAACAGGCGATGCCAAAGCAGGGACCATCCTCTCATTACAGTCATTGTGTCCGACCGGCAGCGCCACGACAGGGTGCTACGAGATCGTGCTCGACATGGTGCTACGGCATCGCTACGACAGTGTGCGTCACCATTAGCCCATTGTACATTCACGTGCTCGTCTTTTGAGGGGTTCCTTCTTGCCCTCAACTGCGAGAGTATAAAAACAGCTGCCCCCGGACGCCAAAAGGAGGGCTCCGATTTCTTCTGTTGAGTGAAGTGCTCTCCCGTCTCTCTACTTCGGTCAAACCTGACCGCCAACTCTTTGCGATGTTAAAATAAACAAGTTGTTTCGTTGTTACCAGTCGACTCATGCTTTGCCGGGACCTTCGGATGCTTCCAGTTGTACCCCAGGCCGCCAGGCCAACGCTACCCTTGGGGCTTGCGACCCAGGTACAACCACGGGCGTCAGCGCCGAGTTCCCAACAGATCGTACCAGCGGGTGCGATCCAAACACTAGCCGCCGGAATAGCTATCTCAAGTACTGCTGCTGGCGAGGGCGAAATACCTTCGTGTAATTATAATAACCCTAATAGGACTTCTTTCAAAGAAAAAACAAAGAGAAGAAAAAGAAAAGGGAAACGGCTCAGAAGGCTATACTACGAGAGCTATGACTGATACTTTTCTATATATATGTATTCATCTCATCTATGGGATCGCATGCACGCGCTGTTGGTTTTAAAGCGCAACCGTGGTAGGGAAACGGAAGGCGATATAAGCATGCGTGTCCATGATACGCACACGACAAACTGCATTACAATATTTAGAATTGATATATATATACACACACAAAAGCCAATATAGGCTGCTCGACACTATCTCGCGCGTTTTTTATAGCGAAGTACATCAGAACCGACTCGTCGTTCCACAACAACCATTTCCTGAGTGATCGCCAGATATATGCCGAATAACTTCCTGTCATTCAATAAGAATGTCTCTCTTTCATGCAGCCTACCAATTCGCGCTGTTTCGGTGTAGACAAAACAATTTATCATTCGAGGCGCACTTGCCAAGTTTTCCTCCAGTTAAAACTGCCTGCGATGCCTATAGTGCAGCTCTTATCTCGCTCAACATACACAGTTCTATATATGTGCATCCGGTGCAATGCTTTCCGCTGTATCAGCAATTTCAATGTCATGGCCGATCATGTAAGCAAAAGTAGCTGTTTACTATTTACAATATCCAGAATTGATCAAACGTGAAGTTGTCACCGGCATTCTGAGTGGTTGGAAGGCATAATTTCTTTGAAAAATGGCCGCCAGAGGAGCAGCGTGAACTCGAGCGGCTTTATACACTAGGAAAACTGCCTTAAAATATTTAGACTTGAGGGGAAGCTTCGTTAACAAACGATAACACGGCAATCAGCACTCGTATACGACGAGAGAAATTATTGAGACGTGGGAAATTCCCTTGAAATAAATCTGGTTTGCGAGACAAATGCTTGTATGTATTGAATCTCTTAAAAGATGAGGGGGGAAATATGCGCTCACCGAGAGGGCATCTTCAGCACGAGACCACCGCGAGGCACCTTACTGAGATGTAGAGAGCTTCGCGGCCGGAACGAAATCTCCCCTCTCCGTCGGCCCAGGGTGGAAAACGCGCTTTCCGATCGCTCAAGGTTGCGCGGATTGTGTAGCTCTAGCGTCTAGGAAAAAGCTTAAACAGGTGCGGGGGCGCCACGCATAGCGTGGGAAGCTAGCCGCCGGAATAGCTATCTCAAGTACTGCTGCTGGCGAGGGCGAAATACCTTCGTGTAATTATAATAACCCTAATAGGACTTCTTTCAAAGAAAAAACAAAGAGAAGAAAAAGAAAAGGGAAACGGCTCAGAAGGCTATACTACGAGAGCTATGACTGATACTTTTCTATATATATGTATTCATCTCATCTATGGGATCGCATGCACGCGCTGTTGGTTTTAAAGCGCAACCGTGGTAGGGAAACGGAAGGCGATATAAGCATGCGTGTCCATGATACGCACACGACAAACTGCATTACAATATTTAGAATTGATATATATATACACACACAAAAGCCAATATAGGCTGCTCGACACTATCTCGCGCGTTTTTTATAGCGAAGTACATCAGAACCGACTCGTCGTTCCACAACAACCATTTCCTGAGTGATCGCCAGATATATGCCGAATAACTTCCTGTCATTCAATAAGAATGTCTCTCTTTCATGCAGCCTACCAATTCGCGCTGTTTCGGTGTAGACAAAACAATTTATCATTCGAGGCGCACTTGCCAAGTTTTCCTCCAGTTAAAACTGCCTGCGATGCCTATAGTGCAGCTCTTATCTCGCTCAACATACACAGTTCTATATATGTGCATCCGGTGCAATGCTTTCCGCTGTATCAGCAATTTCAATGTCATGGCCGATCATGTAAGCAAAAGTAGCTGTTTACTATTTACAATATCCAGAATTGATCAAACGTGAAGTTGTCACCGGCATTCTGAGTGGTTGGAAGGCATAATTTCTTTGAAAAATGGCCGCCAGAGGAGCAGCGTGAACTCGAGTGGCTTTATACACTAGGAAAACTGCCTTAAAATATTTAGACTTGAGGGGAAGCTTCGTTAACAAACGATAACACGGCAATCAGCACTCGTATACGACGAGAGAAATTATTGAGACGTGGGAAATTCCCTTGAAATAAATCTGGTTTGCGAGACAAATGCTTGTATGTATTGAATCTCTTAAAAGATGAGGGGGGAAATATGCGCTCACCGAGAGGGCATCTTCAGCACGAGACCACCGCGAGGCACCTTACTGAGATGTAGAGAGCTTCGCGGCCGGAACGAAATCTCCCCTCTCCGTCGGCCCAGGGTGGAAAACGCGCTTTCCGATCGCTCAAGGTTGCGCGGATTGTGTAGCTCTAGCGTCTAGGAAAAAGCTTAAACAGGTGCGGGGGCGCCACGCATAGCGTGGGAAGCTAGCCGCCGGAATAGCTATCTCAAGTACTGCTGCTGGCGAGGGCGAAATACCTTCGTGTAATTATAATAACCCTAATAGGACTTCTTTCAAAGAAAAAACAAAGAGAAGAAAAAGAAAAGGGAAACGGCTCAGAAGGCTATACTACGAGAGCTATGACTGATACTTTTCTATATATATGTATTCATCTCATCTATGGGATCGCATGCACGCGCTGTTGGTTTTAAAGCGCAACCGTGGTAGGGAAACGGAAGGCGATATAAGCATGCGTGTCCATGATACGCACACGACAAACTGCATTACAATATTTAGAATTGATATATATATACACACACAAAAGCCAATATAGGCTGCTCGACACTATCTCGCGCGTTTTTTATAGCGAAGTACATCAGAACCGACTCGTCGTTCCACAACAACCATTTCCTGAGTGATCGCCAGATATATGCCGAATAACTTCCTGTCATTCAATAAGAATGTCTCTCTTTCATGCAGCCTACCAATTCGCGCTGTTTCGGTGTAGACAAAACAATTTATCATTCGAGGCGCACTTGCCAAGTTTTCCTCCAGTTAAAACTGCCTGCGATGCCTATAGTGCAGCTCTTATCTCGCTCAACATACACAGTTCTATATATGTGCATCCGGTGCAATGCTTTCCGCTGTATCAGCAATTTCAATGTCATGGCCGATCATGTAAGCAAAAGTAGCTGTTTACTATTTACAATATCCAGAATTGATCAAACGTGAAGTTGTCACCGGCATTCTGAGTGGTTGGAAGGCATAATTTCTTTGAAAAATGGCCGCCAGAGGAGCAGCGTGAACTCGAGCGGCTTTATACACTAGGAAAACTGCCTTAAAATATTTAGACTTGAGGGGAAGCTTCGTTAACAAACGATAACACGGCAATCAGCACTCGTATACGACGAGAGAAATTATTGAGACGTGGGAAATTCCCTTGAAATAAATCTGGTTTGCGAGACAAATGCTTGTATGTATTGAATCTCTTAAAAGATGAGGGGGGAAATATGCGCTCACCGAGAGGGCATCTTCAGCACGAGACCACCGCGAGGCACCTTACTGAGATGTAGAGAGCTTCGCGGCCGGAACGAAATCTCCCCTCTCCGTCGGCCCAGGGTGGAAAACGCGCTTTCCGATCGCTCAAGGTTGCGCGGATTGTGTAGCTCTAGCGTCTAGGAAAAAGCTTAAACAGGTGCGGGGGCGCCACGCATAGCGTGGGAAGCTAGCCGCCGGAATAGCTATCTCAAGTACTGCTGCTGGCGAGGGCGAAATACCTTCGTGTAATTATAATAACCCTAATAGGACTTCTTTCAAAGAAAAAACAAAGAGAAGAAAAAGAAAAGGGAAACGGCTCAGAAGGCTATACTACGAGAGCTATGACTGATACTTTTCTATATATATGTATTCATCTCATCTATGGGATCGCATGCACGCGCTGTTGGTTTTAAAGCGCAACCGTGGTAGGGAAACGGAAGGCGATATAAGCATGCGTGTCCATGATACGCACACGACAAACTGCATTACAATATTTAGAATTGATATATATATACACACACAAAAGCCAATATAGGCTGCTCGACACTATCTCGCGCGTTTTTTATAGCGAAGTACATCAGAACCGACTCGTCGTTCCACAACAACCATTTCCTGAGTGATCGCCAGATATATGCCGAATAACTTCCTGTCATTCAATAAGAATGTCTCTCTTTCATGCAGCCTACCAATTCGCGCTGTTTCGGTGTAGACAAAACAATTTATCATTCGAGGCGCACTTGCCAAGTTTTCCTCCAGTTAAAACTGCCTGCGATGCCTATAGTGCAGCTCTTATCTCGCTCAACATACACAGTTCTATATATGTGCATCCGGTGCAATGCTTTCCGCTGTATCAGCAATTTCAATGTCATGGCCGATCATGTAAGCAAAAGTAGCTGTTTACTATTTACAATATCCAGAATTGATCAAACGTGAAGTTGTCACCGGCATTCTGAGTGGTTGGAAGGCATAATTTCTTTGAAAAATGGCCGCCAGAGGAGCAGCGTGAACTCGAGCGGCTTTATACACTAGGAAAACTGCCTTAAAATATTTAGACTTGAGGGGAAGCTTCGTTAACAAACGATAACACGGCAATCAGCACTCGTATACGACGAGAGAAATTATTGAGACGTGGGAAATTCCCTTGAAATAAATCTGGTTTGCGAGACAAATGCTTGTATGTATTGAATCTCTTAAAAGATGAGGGGGGAAATATGCGCTCACCGAGAGGGCATCTTCAGCACGAGACCACCGCGAGGCACCTTACTGAGATGTAGAGAGCTTCGCGGCCGGAACGAAATCTCCCCTCTCCGTCGGCCCAGGGTGGAAAACGCGCTTTCCGATCGCTCAAGGTTGCGCGGATTGTGTAGCTCTAGCGTCTAGGAAAAAGCTTAAACAGGTGCGGGGGCGCCACGCATAGCGTGGGAAGCTAGCCGCCGGAATAGCTATCTCAAGTACTGCTGCTGGCGAGGGCGAAATACCTTCGTGTAATTATAATAACCCTAATAGGACTTCTTTCAAAGAAAAAACAAAGAGAAGAAAAAGAAAAGGGAAACGGCTCAGAAGGCTATACTACGAGAGCTATGACTGATACTTTTCTATATATATGTATTCATCTCATCTATGGGATCGCATGCGCGCGCTGTTGGTTTTAAAGCGCAACCGTGGTAGGGAAACGGAAGGCGATATAAGCATGCGTGTCCATGATACGCACACGACAAACTGCCTTACAATATTTAGAATTGATATATATATACACACACAAAAGCCAATATAGGCTGCTCGACACTATCTCGCGCGTTTTTTATAGCGAAGTACATAAGAACCGACTCGTCGTTCCACAACAACCATTTCCTGAGTGATCGCCAGATATATGCCGAATAACTTCCTGTCATTCAATAAGAATGTCTCTCTTTCATGCAGCCTACCAATTCGCGCTGTTTCGGTGTAGACAAAACAATTTATCATTCGAGGCGCACTTGCCAAGTTTTCCTCCAGTTAAAACTGCCTGCGATGCCTATAGTGCAGCTGTTATCTCGCTCAACATACACAGTTCTATATATGTGCATCCGGTGCAATGCTTTCCGCTGTATCAGCAATTTCAATGTCATGGCCGATCATGTAAGCAAAAGTAGCTGTTTACTATTTACAATATCCAGAATTGATCAAACGTGAAGTTGTCACCGGCATTCTGAGTGGTTGGAAGGCATAATTTCTTTGAAAAATGGCCGCCAGAGGAGCAACGTGAACTCGAGTGGCTTTATACACTAGGAAAACTGCCTTAAAATATTTAGACTTGAGGGGAAGCTTCGTTAACAAACGATAACACGGCAATCAGCACTCGTATACGACGAGAGAAATTATTGAGACGTGGGAAATTCCCTTGAAATAAATCTGGTTTGCGAGACAAATGCTTGTATGTATTGAATCTCTTAAAAGATGAGGGGGGAAATATGCGCTCACCGAGAGGGCATCTTCAGCACGAGACCACCGCGAGGCACCTTACTGAGATGTAGAGAGCTTCGCGGCCGGAACGAAATCTCCCCTCTCCGTCGGCCCAGGGTGGAAAACGCGCTTTCCGATCGCTCAAGGTTGCGCGGATATTGTGTAGCTCTAGCGTCTAGGAAAAAGCTTAAACAGGTGCGGGGGCGCCACGCATAGCGTGGGAAGCTAGCCGCCGGAATAGCTATCTCAAGTACTGCTGCTGGCGAGGGCGAAATACCTTCGTGTAATTATAATAACCCTAATAGGACTTCTTTCAAAGAAAAAACAAAGAGAAGAAAAAGAAAAGGGAAACGGCTCAGAAGGCTATACTACGAGAGCTATGACTGATACTTTTCTATATATATGTATTCATCTCATCTATGGGATCGCATGCGCGCGCTGTTGGTTTTAAAGCGCAACCGTGGTAGGGAAACGGAAGGCGATATAAGCATGCGTGTCCATGATACGCACACGACAAACTGCCTTACAATATTTAGAATTGATATATATATACACACACAAAAGCCAATATAGGCTGCTCGACACTATCTCGCGCGTTTTTTATAGCGAAGTACATCAGAACCGACTCGTCGTTCCACAACAACCATTTCCTGAGTGATCGCCAGATATATGCCGAATAACTTCCTGTCATTCAATAAGAATGTCTCTCTTTCATGCAGCCTACCAATTCGCGCTGTTTCGGTGTAGACAAAACAATTTATCATTCGAGGCGCACTTGCCAAGTTTTCCTCCAGTTAAAACTGCCTGCGATGCCTATAGTGCAGCTCTTATCTCGCTCAACATACACAGTTCTATATATGTGCATCCGGTGCAATGCTTTCCGCTGTATCAGCAATTTCAATGTCATGGCCGATCATGTAAGCAAAAGTAGCTGTTTACTATTTACAATATCCAGAATTGATCAAACGTGAAGTTGTCACCGGCATTCTGAGTGGTTGGAAGGCATAATTTCTTTGAAAAATGGCCGCCAGAGGAGCAGCGTGAACTCGAGCGGCTTTATACACTAGGAAAACTGCCTTAAAATATTTAGACTTGAGGGGAAGCTTCGTTAACAAACGATAACACGGCAATCAGCACTCGTATACGACGAGAGAAATTATTGAGACGTGGGAAATTCCCTTGAAATAAATCTGGTTTGCGAGACAAATGCTTGTATGTATTGAATCTCTTAAAAGATGAGGGGGGAAATATGCGCTCACCGAGAGGGCATCTTCAGCACGAGACCACCGCGAGGCACCTTGCTGAGATGTAGAGAGCTTCGCGGCCGGAACGAAATCTCCCCTCTCCGTCGGCCCAGGGTGGAAAACGCGCTTTCCGATCGCTCAAGGTTGCGCGGATTGTGTAGCTCTAGCGTCTAGGAAAAAGCTTAAACAGGTGCGGGGGCGCCACGCATAGCGTGGGAAGCTAGCCGCCGGAATAGCTATCTCAAGTACTGCTGCTGGCGAGGGCGAAATACCTTCGTGTAATTATAATAACCCTAATAGGACTTCTTTCAAAGAAAAAACAAAGAGAAGAAAAAGAAAAGGGAAACGGCTCAGAAGGCTATACTACGAGAGCTATGACTGATACTTTTCTATATATATGTATTCATCTCATCTATGGGATCGCATGCGCGCGCTGTTGGTTTTAAAGCGCAACCGTGGTAGGGAAACGGAAGGCGATATAAGCATGCGTGTCCATGATACGCACACGACAAACTGCCTTACAATATTTAGAATTGATATATATATACACACACAAAAGCCAATATAGGCTGCTCGACACTATCTCGCGCGTTTTTTATAGCGAAGTACATCAGAACCGACTCGTCGTTCCACAACAACCATTTCCTGAGTGATCGCCAGATATATGCCGAATAACTTCCTGTCATTCAATAAGAATGTCTCTCTTTCATGCAGCCTACCAATTCGCGCTGTTTCGGTGTAGACAAAACAATTTATCATTCGAGGCGCACTTGCCAAGTTTTCCTCCAGTTAAAACTGCCTGCGATGCCTATAGTGCAGCTCTTATCTCGCTCAACATACACAGTTCTATATATGTGCATCCGGTGCAATGCTTTCCGCTGTATCAGCAATTTCAATGTCATGGCCGATCATGTAAGCAAAAGTAGCTGTTTACTATTTACAATATCCAGAATTGATCAAACGTGAAGTTGTCACCGGCATTCTGAGTGGTTGGAAGGCATAATTTCTTTGAAAAATGGCCGCCAGAGGAGCAGCGTGAACTCGAGCGGCTTTATACACTAGGAAAACTGCCTTAAAATATTTAGACTTGAGGGGAAGCTTCGTTAACAAACGATAACACGGCAATCAGCACTCGTATACGACGAGAGAAATTATTGAGACGTGGGAAATTCCCTTGAAATAAATCTGGTTTGCGAGACAAATGCTTGTATGTATTGAATCTCTTAAAAGATGAGGGGGGAAATATGCGCTCACCGAGAGGGCATCTTCAGCACGAGACCACCGCGAGGCACCTTACTGAGATGTAGAGAGCTTCGCGGCCGGAACGAAATCTCCCCTCTCCGTCGGCCCAGGGTGGAAAACGCGCTTTCCGATCGCTCAAGGTTGCGCGGATTGTGTAGCTCTAGCGTCTAGGAAAAAGCTTAAACAGGTGCGGGGGCGCCACGCATAGCGTGGGAAGCTAGCCGCCGGAATAGCTATCTCAAGTACTGCTGCTGGCGAGGGCGAAATACCTTCGTGTAATTATAATAACCCTAATAGGACTTCTTTCAAAGAAAAAACAAAGAGAAGAAAAAGAAAAGGGAAACGGCTCAGAAGGCTATACTACGAGAGCTATGACTGATACTTTTCTATATATATGTATTCATCTCATCTATGGGATCGCATGCGCGCGCTGTTGGTTTTAAAGCGCAACCGTGGTAGGGAAACGGAAGGCGATATAAGCATGCGTGTCCATGATACGCACACGACAAACTGCCTTACAATATTTAGAATTGATATATATATACACACACAAAAGCCAATATAGGCTGCTCGACACTATCTCGCGCGTTTTTTATAGCGAAGTACATCAGAACCGACTCGTCGTTCCACAACAACCATTTCCTGAGTGATCGCCAGATATATGCCGAATAACTTCCTGTCATTCAATAAGAATGTCTCTCTTTCATGCAGCCTACCAATTCGCGCTGTTTCGGTTTAGACAAAACAATTTATCATTCGAGGCGCACTTGCCAAGTTTTCCTCCAGTTAAAACTGCCTGCGATGCCTATAGTGCAGCTCTTATCTCGCTCAACATACACAGTTCTATATATGTGCATCCGGTGCAATGCTTTCCGCTGTATCAGCAATTTCAATGTCATGGCCGATCATGTAAGCAAAAGTAGCTGTTTACTATTTACAATATCCAGAATTGATCAAACGTGAAGTTGTCACCGGCATTCTGAGTGGTTGGAAGGCATAATTTCTTTGAAAAATGGCCGCCAGAGGAGCAGCGTGAACTCGAGCGGCTTTATACACTAGGAAAACTGCCTTAAAATATTTAGACTTGAGGGGAAGCTTCGTTAACAAACGATAACACGGCAATCAGCACTCGTATACGACGAGAGAAATTATTGAGACGTGGGAAATTCCCTTGAAATAAATCTGGTTTGCGAGACAAATGCTTGTATGTATTGAATCTCTTAAAAGATGAGGGGGGAAATATGCGCTCACCGAGAGGGCATCTTCAGCACGAGACCACCGCGAGGCACCTTGCTGAGATGTAGAGAGCTTCGCGGCCGGAACGAAATCTCCCCTCTCCGTCGGCCCAGGGTGGAAAACGCGCTTTCCGATCGCTCAAGGTTGCGCGGATATTGTGTAGCTCTAGCGTCTAGGAAAAAGCTTAAACAGGTGCGGGGGCGCCACGCATAGCGTGGGAAGCTAGTGTTGCGTTTCGCCTGCGACACGTGGTTTTGCCGGCGCGACTGCGGCGGGGCGGCAGACATTTTGGCCCGATCGTCGTCGCCGCAACACTCATCGCCAGGTGTTTCCAGGCGCGACTGCGGCGATGCGACCGCCTAGGGATCATCCTCGCATTCCAGTCATTGTGCCCGAAACAGGCGATGCCAAAGCAGGGATCTCATTCCAGTCATTGTGCCCGAAACAGGCGATGCCAAAGCAGGGATCTCGTTCCAGTCATTGTGCCCGAAACAGGCGATGCCAAAGCAGGGACCATCCTCTCATTACAGTCATTGTGTCCGACCGGCAGCGCCACGACAGGGTGCTACGAGATCGTGCTCGACATGGTGCTACGGCATCGCTACGACAGTGTGCGTCACCATTAGCCCATTGTACATTCACGTGCTCGTCTTTTGAGGGGTTCCTTCTTGCCCTCAACTGCGAGAGTATAAAAACAGCTGCCCCCGGACGCCAAAAGGAGGGCTCCGATTTCTTCTGTTGAGTGAAGTGCTCTCCCGTCTCTCTACTTCGGTCAAACCTGACCGCCAACTCTTTGCGATGTTAAAATAAACAAGTTGTTTCGTTGTTACCAGTCGACTCATGCTTTGCCGGGACCTTCGGATGCTTCCAGTTGTACCCCAGGCCGCCAGGCCAACGCTACCCTTGGGGCTTGCGACCCAGGTACAACCACGGGCGTCAGCGCCGAGTTCCCAACAGATCGTACCAGCGGGTGCGATCCAAACATCTGGTTGGCAGCGGTGAGATCGCCTCCGACTTCAGACAACTGTCTGCCAGCGGTGAGATCACGACAACGGAGGCCAGCAGCGAAGAGATGCAGTTGACTGTATGCTGAGCAGCTCAACGACGATCCGGGAGCAGTGCAACGAGCCCTGTGTGATGACTGGTTGCCTGCAGCGGAACGACTGCGCTGAACTCTTGACTGCGAAGTTAGGTGAGTGCGGGACTTTCTTCTTCTGAGCTTTGCCAGGCTTTTGTTAGTGTTAGAAACAGAGCTGGTAATTGTGGTTGTCGTTGCTGCCGGGTTAGATTGCGGCAAGACAATATTAGGCAGTAGAGAAAGCAGCATTCAGAGCAGCCATGGATTTGAAGTCGTTGCGCAAACCGAAATTGTTGGAGCTTGCAAGAGAGTTGGGTCTGGATGTCTCAGACAAACTAAGAAAACCGGAACTGATAAAGGCTATTCTTGAGTTAGAGGCTGAGGATGACGAGCTGTCGGAATGCCTTGAGACCATTGAAGAGAGAGAGACTGCAAAAAGACAGGAGCGCGAACTTAAAGAGCAAAAAGAAAAAGAAGAGCGCGAACTTAAAGAACAGAAAGAAAAAGAAGAGCGTGAACGTAAAGAACAGAAAGAAAAAGAAGAGCGTGAACGTAAAGAACAGAAAGAGCGAGAGCAACAAGAGCGTGACCGTCAACACGCTTTGGAAATGAAGCGTCTTGAGGTAGAGATGGAACGCGCTCGTAATGGAAGTCAGGCACACGGTGCAGGAGAACGCGTATTGTTCAAAATGACTGACCTGATGCGGCCGTTTAAGCTTGGAGAGGACATTGGTTTGTTCCTGGTTAACTTTGAGCGAACGTGCGAGAAGCAGGGGTTCTCTCGGGAAACGTGGCCACAGCGCTTGCTCACTTTGTTACCCGGCGAGGCGGCCGACGTAGTCGCTCGCTTGGATAGAGAGGAGGCAGAGGATTTCGACACAGTGAAATCGAGTCTGCTAAAAAAGTACCGGCTGTCTGCGGAGGCGTTCCGTCGGAAGTTTCGGGAAAATGAGAAAGGCAGAAGTGAGTCATATACAGAGTTTGCGTATAGGCTTATGTCGAACATGCAGGAGTGGCTCAAAGAAGAGAAAGCGTTTGGTGACCACGATAAAGTTCTGCAGTGTTTCGGGCTAGAACAGTTTTATAGTCGGTTACCGGAGAACGTGCGATACTGGGTCTTGGATAGGCCAGACGTGAGTACGGTGGCTAGAGCCGCTGAGCTAGCCGAGGAGTTTGTGACGCGTCGAGCTCGCGGAGCTAAGGACGGTCAAAAGGGTGAATTTGGCTCGAAGTTTGAGAGGCCGAAGTTCACACCCATGAGAGCAAAGGGGAACACGCGTAGTGCGGATGCGAGTGAAAGCAGTCCGACCAGACGTAAAGAGACGGCGGCAGCCAAACGCAGAAAGCGGTTCGAGATGAGGCGAGCGGGCGTTTGTTATACGTGCCAGAAGCCGGGTCACTTTTCGGCGCAGTGTCCGGAAACAACACCAAAAGTTGTGTTTTTTTCAATAGGCAGCACTGACGAGAACATGAAGCTTCTCGAGCCTTACATGCGAGACCTCCTCGTGAACGGGAAAGAGTGCCGAGTGCTTCGCGATTCCGCAGCTACGATGGATGTAGTTCACCCGTCTTACGTAGAACCCCATATGTTCACGGGCGAGTGCGCGTGGATCAAGCAAGCCGTGGAAGCTCATAGCGTGTGTCTGCCAGTAGCAAAGGTGCTTATTGAAGGACCTTTCGGAGCGCTTGAGACGGAGGCGGCAGTGTCATCTATGCTGCCACCCCAGTACCCGTACCTATTTTCAAACAGGTCCGATCACCTCCTGCGCGAGAAGGGGCTTTTGTTTGGTGAAGCTAGTGTTCAGGCCTTAACCAGATCGAAGGTTCGGGAGCTCGCTGCAAAGGCGGTAGTTGCGGGGCCGACGTTATCAAACAACGAAAAAGGGTCAGAGGCGCAGCAAGCTGATATTCCGAGCACGCCCGAACTGAATAAACTTGAGTCTGTAACGTTAAAGGCGCCAGATACTGGAGAGGAAAATCCCGATGCGGGAAAGTTAGAAGAGCTATCTACTGATTTGCTCATCGCGCCTACGTCAGACGGACTTGATAGGTTGCTAAAAGTCAGCCGGTCGGCTTTGATAGCCGAGCAAAAAAAGGATGGCAGCCTGGAAAACGTGCGCTGCAATGTCAAAGAAGGTATCGCCAGGAAAACTGCGCGTTTTGTGGAAAGGGGTGGAGTCCTGTACCGGAAGTATCTAGACCGCAGAGGAGTGGAGTTCGATCAGCTGGTCGTGCCTCAATGCTATCGTCAGGATCTGTTGCACTTGTCACATGGGGGTTCGTGGTCCGGACACCTAGGAGTTAAGAAAACTAAGGACCGTCTCTTGCAAGAGTACTATTGGCCAGGGTGTTTTCGGGACGCAGACCATTTCGTGAGGACATGTGACACTTGTCAGCGGGTGGGCAAACCAGGGGACAAATCGAGGGCGCCGTTGAAATTGGTACCTATCATTACGGAGCCTTTTAGACGGCTCGTTATTGATACTGTTGGACCTCTGCCGGTAACAGCCACGGGGTACAGACACATTTTGACTGTGATCTGCCCAGCGACAAAGTTCCCTGAAGCAGTGCCGCTTAAAGAACTCAGCTCAGTTGAGATAGTTAATGCACTACTGTCCATATTTGCGCGAGTTGGTTTCCCTGCGGAAATCCAATCAGATCAGGGCACAGTGTTTACTAGCGCTTTGACGACAACTTTTCTCGAAAGGTGTGGGGTAAAGCTGTTACACAGCTCAGTGTACCACCCACAGTCGAATTCCGTTGAGAAGCTCCACTCCGTCATGAAGCGCGTGTTGAGAGCCTTGTGTTTTGAACATCAAACTGACTGGGAGCTGTGTCTGCCTGGGGTGATGTTTGCTTTAAGGACCGCGCCGCATGCGGCTACGGGGTTTTCGCCAGCTGAACTGGTGTACGGTCGCTCGCTTCGATCTCCGCTTCGCATGCTTCGAGAATCATGGGAAGGTAGGGGCGACGACCCAGTCGTGGTGGAGTACGTACTTAAGCTCCTCGAACGCTTAAGAAGGGCACAGGAGTTGTCAGGTGAAGCAATGGCAAAGGCCCAGCAGAGGGCCAAGGTTTATTATGATCGGACAGCCAGGGCCCGTCGTTTTGAGGTTGGCGATGAGGTCATGATATTGCGCACATCGCTAAACAACAAACTAGACGTGCAGTGGGAGGGCCCAGCACGAATTGTTCAGAAACTGTCGGACGTTAACTACGTGGTAAGTCTGCCAGGAAAGCGGAAAGCACAGCAAGTTTACCACTGTAATCTGCTCAAACCTTATAGACCAAGGGAAGCAGTGGTGTGCATGATGGTAAACGTTCCTGAAGAGCTTCCGGTCGAGCTTCCGGGACTAGGCTCAGTGACGAACAGGGAAGACACCGGTCAAGTCATTAGTGACCTTATCAGTAAAGCACCGCTGTCGCCTGAGCAGAAAACCGAACTACACCAGCTATTACAAGAGTTTCAAGGTCTGTTCTCTGAGAGGCCTGGTAGGACTTCTGTACTTACTCATGATATAGAACTTACCTCCACAGAGCCAGTACGATCCAAGGCGTATCGGGTGTCACCCCGCCAGAGCGATATTATGGAGGCTGAGGTAAAGAAAATGCTACAGCTCGGTGTTATTGAGGCAGGTGAGAGTGATTATACCTCCCCTTTGATTTTAGTTGAGGTACCGGGCAAGGAACCTCGTCCTTGCGTCGACTACCGCAGGCTTAATTCCATCACTAAGGATCAAATTTATCCGATCCCTAACATCGAGGAGCGCCTTGAGAAAGTTAGTAGCGCTCAGTTTATTTCCACCCTAGATCTTGTCAGGGGTTATTGGCAGGTTCCACTTACAGAAGAGGCTAGTAGGTATGCGGCGTTCATTTCACCAATGGGAACATTCCGTCCTAAAGTGTTGAGTTTTGGTTTGAAGAACGCGCCATACTGTTTTTCAAGTCTCATGGATAAAGTGTTGCGGGGACAGCAAGAATTCGCTTTACCGTATCTAGACGACGTAGCGATATTCTCCGCATCCTGGTCTGAGCATATGACACACTTGCGGGCAGTGCTAACCCGCCTGCGCGAAGCAGGCTTGACAGTCAAGGCTCCTAAGTGCCAGTTAGCACAGGCCGAGGTTGTCTACCTCGGTCACGTGATTGGTCAGGGTCGTCGCCGCCCCTCTGAAATAAAAGTGGCCGCTGTGCGAGACTTTCCGCAACCGCGCACCAAGACCGATATTCGGTCGTTCTTGGGTGTCGCCGGCTACTATCAGAGGTACATCCCTAGGTACTCTGATATCGCGGCTCCCCTGACGGATGCTCTAAGACAGAGCCTCAAACAGTCGTCTGGGACGAGACCAAGGAAAGAGCTTTTAGCGCCCTAAAGAGTGCCCTAACAAGCCAGCCTGTGCTACGATCGCCAGACTATACAAAAGGGTTCATTGTTCAGTGCGATGCTAGTGAGCGAGGCATGGGCGTTGTACTGTGCCAACGGGAAAATGGAGAAGTAGAACACCCCGTCCTGTATGCTAGTCGTAAGCTGACCAGTCGTGAGCAGGCGTATAGCGCCACCGAGAGAGAGTGTGCATGTCTCGTGTGGCCGTTCAGAAATTGTCATGCTATCTAGCCGGCTCGAGGTTTATCATTGAGACGGATCACTGCCCTCTCCAATGGCTGCAGACCATCTCTCCCAAAAATGGCCGCCTCCTGCGCTGGAGCCTCGCTTTACAACAATATTCCTTTGAGGTGCGTTACAAAAAGGGGAGTCTCAACGGTAACGCCGATGGCTTAAGTCGAAGCCCCTAACGTAGGAATCAGCCTCAAAATTGTTTGTTACTGATGTTTTTCTTCCTGAGGCAGGATTTTTTTTTAACATATTGCTTTTGTTTAGTGTTTCAAAGTGATGATATGCTTTCTAGTGCAATTTTTCAATTTGTGGACGCGTTCTGAGTGATGCTAGACTACCGTAAGGAACTAGGCCGTGGTATAAAAAGGGGAAAGAGCCTGGCAGGGCTTAGTGAGGGTTGTGCCGTGCTTGCTGACTGAGCGGTTGAGTTTCAGCGTAGTTCTAACGCTTGCCGGGAACAAGAACAAGAATGTGAACTCTCCCGAAGTCACTTTGCAGTGTCCCGTGCGAACCTGAACGAGGGAACGAGGCCTTCTCTGTGCGCTGCGCTCAAGAAACGTCGAGGGACGCCCGACTTCGGTTATGAGCATCATCGAGCGACATCCCTCCGGACAGCGGATGCAGTCCCCTGTCCATCGGGATCTCCTTTCCCCGGCGGGGCGGTCTGTTGCGTTTCGCCTGCGACACGTGGTTTTGCCGGCGCGACTGCGGCGGGGCGGCAGACATTTTGGCCCGATCGTCGTCGCCGCAACACTCATCGCCAGGTGTTTCCAGGCGCGACTGCGGCGATGCGACCGCCTAGGGATCATCCTCGCATTCCAGTCATTGTGCCCGAAACAGGCGATGCCAAAGCAGGGATCTCATTCCAGTCATTGTGCCCGAAACAGGCGATGCCAAAGCAGGGATCTCGTTCCAGTCATTGTGCCCGAAACAGGCGATGCCAAAGCAGGGACCATCCTCTCATTACAGTCATTGTGTCCGACCGGCAGCGCCACGACAGGGTGCTACGAGATCGTGCTCGACATGGTGCTACGGCATCGCTACGACAGTGTGCGTCACCATTAGCCCATTGTACATTCACGTGCTCGTCTTTTGAGGGGTTCCTTCTTGCCCTCAACTGCGAGAGTATAAAAACAGCTGCCCCCGGACGCCAAAAGGAGGGCTCCGATTTCTTCTGTTGAGTGAAGTGCTCTCCCGTCTCTCTACTTCGGTCAAACCTGACCGCCAACTCTTTGCGATGTTAAAATAAACAAGTTGTTTCGTTGTTACCAGTCGACTCATGCTTTGCCGGGACCTTCGGATGCTTCCAGTTGTACCCCAGGCCGCCAGGCCAACGCTACCCTTGGGGCTTGCGACCCAGGTACAACCACGGGCGTCAGCGCCGAGTTCCCAACAGATCGTACCAGCGGGTGCGATCCAAACACTAGCCGCCGGAATAGCTATCTCAAGTACTGCTGCTGGCGAGGGCGAAATACCTTCGTGTAATTATAATAACCCTAATAGGACTTCTTTCAAAGAAAAAACAAAGAGAAGAAAAAGAAAAGGGAAACGGCTCAGAAGGCTATACTACGAGAGCTATGACTGATACTTTTCTATATATATGTATTCATCTCATCTATGGGATCGCATGCGCGCGCTGTTGGTTTTAAAGCGCAACCGTGGTAGGGAAACGGAAGGCGATATAAGCATGCGTGTCCATGATACGCACACGACAAACTGCCTTACAATATTTAGAATTGATATATATATACACACACAAAAGCCAATATAGGCTGCTCGACACTATCTCGCGCGTTTTTTATAGCGAAGTACATCAGAACCGACTCGTCGTTCCACAACAACCATTTCCTGAGTGATCGCCAGATATATGCCGAATAACTTCCTGTCATTCAATAAGAATGTCTCTCTTTCATGCAGCCTACCAATTCGCGCTGTTTCGGTTTAGACAAAACAATTTATCATTCGAGGCGCACTTGCCAAGTTTTCCTCCAGTTAAAACTGCCTGCGATGCCTATAGTGCAGCTCTTATCTCGCTCAACATACACAGTTCTATATATGTGCATCCGGTGCAATGCTTTCCGCTGTATCAGCAATTTCAATGTCATGGCCGATCATGTAAGCAAAAGTAGCTGTTTACTATTTACAATATCCAGAATTGATCAAACGTGAAGTTGTCACCGGCATTCTGAGTGGTTGGAAGGCATAATTTCTTTGAAAAATGGCCGCCAGAGGAGCAGCGTGAACTCGAGTGGCTTTATACACTAGGAAAACTGCCTTAAAATATTTAGACTTGAGGGGAAGCTTCGTTAACAAACGATAACACGGCAATCAGCACTCGTATACGACGAGAGAAATTATTGAGACGTGGGAAATTCCCTTGAAATAAATCTGGTTTGCGAGACAAATGCTTGTATGTATTGAATCTCTTAAAAGATGAGGGGGGAAATATGCGCTCACCGAGAGGGCATCTTCAGCACGAGACCACCGCGAGGCACCTTACTGAGATGTAGAGAGCTTCGCGGCCGGAACGAAATCTCCCCTCTCCGTCGGCCCAGGGTGGAAAACGCGCTTTCCGATCGCTCAAGGTTGCGCGGATATTGTGTAGCTCTAGCGTCTAGGAAAAAGCTTAAACAGGTGCGGGGGCGCCACGCATAGCGTGGGAAGCTAGCCGCCGGAATAGCTATCTCAAGTACTGCTGCTGGCGAGGGCGAAATACCTTCGTGTAATTATAATAACCCTAATAGGACTTCTTTCAAAGAAAAAACAAAGAGAAGAAAACGAAAAGGGAAACGGCTCAGAAGGCTATACTACGAGAGCTATGACTGATACTTTTCTATATATATGTATTCATCTCATCTATGGGATCGCATGCGCGCGCTGTTGGTTTTAAAGCGCAACCGTGGTAGGGAAACGGAAGGCGATATAAGCATGCGTGTCCATGATACGCACACGACAAACTGCCTTACAATATTTAGAATTGATATATATATACACACACAAAAGCCAATATAGGCTGCTCGACACTATCTCGCGCGTTTTTTATAGCGAAGTACATCAGAACCGACTCGTCGTTCCACAACAACCATTTCCTGAGTGATCGCCAGATATATGCCGAATAACTTCCTGTCATTCAATAAGAATGTCTCTCTTTCATGCAGCCTACCAATTCGCGCTGTTTCGGTGTAGACAAAACAATTTATCATTCGAGGCGCACTTGCCAAGTTTTCCTCCAGTTAAAACTGCCTGCGATGCCTATAGTGCAGCTCTTATCTCGCTCAACATACACAGTTCTATATATGTGCATCCGGTGCAATGCTTTCCGCTGTATCAGCAATTTCAATGTCATGGCCGATCATGTAAGCAAAAGTAGCTGTTTACTATTTACAATATCCAGAATTGATCAAACGTGAAGTTGTCACCGGCATTCTGAGTGGTTGGAAGGCATAATTTCTTTGAAAAATGGCCGCCAGAGGAGCAGCGTGAACTCGAGCGGCTTTATACACTAGGAAAACTGCCTTAAAATATTTAGACTTGAGGGGAAGCTTCGTTAACAAACGATAACACGGCAATCAGCACTCGTATACGACGAGAGAAATTATTGAGACGTGGGAAATTCCCTTGAAATAAATCTGGTTTGCGAGACAAATGCTTGTATGTATTGAATCTCTAAAAGATGAGGGGGGAAATATGTGCTCACCGAGAGGGCATCTTCAGCACGAGACCACCGCGAGGCACCTTACTGAGATGTAGAGAGCTTCGCGGCCGGAACGAAATCTCCCCTCTCCGTCGGCCCAGGGTGGAAAACGCGCTTTCCGATCGCTCAAGGTTGCGCGGATTGTGTAGCTCTAGCGTCTAGGAAAAAGCTTAAACAGGTGCGGGGGCGCCACGCATAGCGTGGGAAGCTAGCCGCCGGAATAGCTATCTCAAGTACTGCTGCTGGCGAGGGCGAAATACCTTCGTGTAATTATAATAACCCTAATAGGACTTCTTTCAAAGAAAAAACAAAGAGAAGAAAAAGAAAAGGGAAACGGCTCAGAAGGCTATACTACGAGAGCTATGACTGATACTTTTCTATATATATGTATTCATCTCATCTATGGGATCGCATGCGCGCGCTGTTGGTTTTAAAGCGCAACCGTGGTAGGGAAACGGAAGGCGATATAAGCATGCGTGTCCATGATACGCACACGACAAACTGCCTTACAATATTTAGAATTGATATATATATACACACACAAAAGCCAATATAGGCTGCTCGACACTATCTCGCGCGTTTTTTATAGCGAAGTACATCAGAACCGACTCGTCGTTCCACAACAACCATTTCCTGAGTGATCGCCAGATATATGCCGAATAACTTCCTGTCATTCAATAAGAATGTCTCTCTTTCATGCAGCCTACCAATTCGCGCTGTTTCGGTTTAGACAAAACAATTTATCATTCGAGGCGCACTTGCCAAGTTTTCCTCCAGTTAAAACTGCCTGCGATGCCTATAGTGCAGCTCTTATCTCGCTCAACATACACAGTTCTATATATGTGCATCCGGTGCAATGCTTTCCGCTGTATCAGCAATTTCAATGTCATGGCCGATCATGTAAGCAAAAGTAGCTGTTTACTATTTACAATATCCAGAATTGATCAAACGTGAAGTTGTCACCGGCATTCTGAGTGGTTGGAAGGCATAATTTCTTTGAAAAATGGCCGCCAGAGGAGCAGCGTGAACTCGAGCGGCTTTATACACTAGGAAAACTGCCTTAAAATATTTAGACTTGAGGGGAAGCTTCGTTAACAAACGATAACACGGCAATCAGCACTCGTATACGACGAGAGAAATTATTGAGACGTGGGAAATTCCCTTGAAATAAATCTGGTTTGCGAGACAAATGCTTGTATGTATTGAATCTCTTAAAAGATGAGGGGGGAAATATGCGCTCACCGAGAGGGCATCTTCAGCACGAGACCACCGCGAGGCACCTTGCTGAGATGTAGAGAGCTTCGCGGCCGGAACGAAATCTCCCCTCTCCGTCGGCCCAGGGTGGAAAACGCGCTTTCCGATCGCTCAAGGTTGCGCGGATATTGTGTAGCTCTAGCGTCTAGGAAAAAGCTTAAACAGGTGCGGGGGCGCCACGCATAGCGTGGGAAGCTAGCCGCCGGAATAGCTATCTCAAGTACTGCTGCTGGCGAGGGCGAAATACCTTCGTGTAATTATAATAACCCTAATAGGACTTCTTTCAAAGAAAAAACAAAGAGAAGAAAAAGAAAAGGGAAACGGCTCAGAAGGCTATACTACGAGAGCTATGACTGATACTTTTCTATATATATGTATTCATCTCATCTATGGGATCGCATGCGCGCGCTGTTGGTTTTAAAGCGCAACCGTGGTAGGGAAACGGAAGGCGATATAAGCATGCGTGTCCATGATACGCACACGACAAACTGCCTTACAATATTTAGAATTGATATATATATACACACACAAAAGCCAATATAGGCTGCTCGACACTATCTCGCGCGTTTTTTATAGCGAAGTACATCAGAACCGACTCGTCGTTCCACAACAACCATTTCCTGAGTGATCGCCAGATATATGCCGAATAACTTCCTGTCATTCAATAAGAATGTCTCTCTTTCATGCAGCCTACCAATTCGCGCTGTTTCGGTGTAGACAAAACAATTTATCATTCGAGGCGCACTTGCCAAGTTTTCCTCCAGTTAAAACTGCCTGCGATGCCTATAGTGCAGCTCTTATCTCGCTCAACATACACAGTTCTATATATGTGCATCCGGTGCAATGCTTTCCGCTGTATCAGCAATTTCAATGTCATGGCCGATCATGTAAGCAAAAGTAGCTGTTTACTATTTACAATATCCAGAATTGATCAAACGTGAAGTTGTCACCGGCATTCTGAGTGGTTGGAAGGCATAATTTCTTTGAAAAATGGCCGCCAGAGGAGCAGCGTGAACTCGAGCGGCTTTATACACTAGGAAAACTGCCTTAAAATATTTAGACTTGAGGGGAAGCTTCGTTAACAAACGATAACACGGCAATCAGCACTCGTATACGACGAGAGAAATTATTGAGACGTGGGAAATTCCCTTGAAATAAATCTGGTTTGCGAGACAAATGCTTGTATGTATTGAATCTCTTAAAAGATGAGGGGGGAAATATGCGCTCACCGAGAGGGCATCTTCAGCACGAGACCACCGCGAGGCACCTTGCTGAGATGTAGAGAGCTTCGCGGCCGGAACGAAATCTCCCCTCTCCGTCGGCCCAGGGTGGAAAACGCGCTTTCCGATCGCTCAAGGTTGCGCGGATATTGTGTAGCTCTAGCGTCTAGGAAAAAGCTTAAACAGGTGCGGGGGCGCCACGCATAGCGTGGGAAGCTAGCCGCCGGAATAGCTATCTCAAGTACTGCTGCTGGCGAGGGCGAAATACCTTCGTGTAATTATAATAACCCTAATAGGACTTCTTTCAAAGAAAAAACAAAGAGAAGAAAAAGAAAAGGGAAACGGCTCAGAAGGCTATACTACGAGAGCTATGACTGATACTTTTCTATATATATGTATTCATCTCATCTATGGGATCGCATGCGCGCGCTGTTGGTTTTAAAGCGCAACCGTGGTAGGGAAACGGAAGGCGATATAAGCATGCGTGTCCATGATACGCACACGACAAACTGCCTTACAATATTTAGAATTGATATATATATACACACACAAAAGCCAATATAGGCTGCTCGACACTATCTCGCGCGTTTTTTATAGCGAAGTACATCAGAACCGACTCGTCGTTCCACAACAACCATTTCCTGAGTGATCGCCAGATATATGCCGAATAACTTCCTGTCATTCAATAAGAATGTCTCTCTTTCATGCAGCCTACCAATTCGCGCTGTTTCGGTGTAGACAAAACAATTTATCATTCGAGGCGCACTTGCCAAGTTTTCCTCCAGTTAAAACTGCCTGCGATGCCTATAGTGCAGCTGTTATCTCGCTCAACATACACAGTTCTATATATGTGCATCCGGTGCAATGCTTTCCGCTGTATCAGCAATTTCAATGTCATGGCCGATCATGTAAGCAAAAGTAGCTGTTTACTATTTACAATATCCAGAATTGATCAAACGTGAAGTTGTCACCGGCATTCTGAGTGGTTGGAAGGCATAATTTCTTTGAAAAATGGCCGCCAGAGGAGCAGCGTGAACTCGAGCGGCTTTATACACTAGGAAAACTGCCTTAAAATATTTAGACTTGAGGGGAAGCTTCGTTAGCAAACGATAACACGGCAATCAGCACTCGTATACGACGAGAGAAATTATTGAGACGTGGGAAATTCCCTTGAAATAAATCTGGTTTGCGAGACAAATGCTTGTATGTATTGAATCTCTTAAAAGATGAGGGGGGAAATATGCGCTCACCGAGAGGGCATCTTCAGCACGAGACCACCGCGAGGCACCTTGCTGAGATGTAGAGAGCTTCGCGGCCGGAACGAAATCTCCCCTCTCCGTCGGCCCAGGGTGGAAAACGCGCTTTCCGATCGCTCAAGGTTGCGCGGATATTGTGTAGCTCTAGCGTCTAGGAAAAAGCTTAAACAGGTGCGGGGGCGCCACGCATAGCGTGGGAAGCTAGCCGCCGGAATAGCTATCTCAAGTACTGCTGCTGGCGAGGGCGAAATACCTTCGTGTAATTATAATAACCCTAATAGGACTTCTTTCAAAGAAAAAACAAAGAGAAGAAAAAGAAAAGGGAAACGGCTCAGAAGGCTATACTACGAGAGCTATGACTGATACTTTTCTATATATATGTATTCATCTCATCTATGGGATCGCATGCGCGCGCTGTTGGTTTTAAAGCGCAACCGTGGTAGGGAAACGGAAGGCGATATAAGCATGCGTGTCCATGATACGCACACGACAAACTGCCTTACAATATTTAGAATTGATATATATATACACACACAAAAGCCAATATAGGCTGCTCGACACTATCTCGCGCGTTTTTTATAGCGAAGTACATCAGAACCGACTCGTCGTTCCACAACAACCATTTCCTGAGTGATCGCCAGATATATGCCGAATAACTTCCTGTCATTCAATAAGAATGTCTCTCTTTCATGCAGCCTACCAATTCGCGCTGTTTCGGTTTAGACAAAACAATTTATCATTCGAGGCGCACTTGCCAAGTTTTCCTCCAGTTAAAACTGCCTGCGATGCCTATAGTGCAGCTCTTATCTCGCTCAACATACACAGTTCTATATATGTGCATCCGGTGCAATGCTTTCCGCTGTATCAGCAATTTCAATGTCATGGCCGATCATGTAAGCAAAAGTAGCTGTTTACTATTTACAATATCCAGAATTGATCAAACGTGAAGTTGTCACCGGCATTCTGAGTGGTTGGAAGGCATAATTTCTTTGAAAAATGGCCGCCAGAGGAGCAGCGTGAACTCGAGCGGCTTTATACACTAGGAAAACTGCCTTAAAATATTTAGACTTGAGGGGAAGCTTCGTTAACAAACGATAACACGGCAATCAGCACTCGTATACGACGAGAGAAATTATTGAGACGTGGGAAATTCCCTTGAAATAAATCTGGTTTGCGAGACAAATGCTTGTATGTATTGAATCTCTTAAAAGATGAGGGGGGAAATATGCGCTCACCGAGAGGGCATCTTCAGCACGAGACCACCGCGAGGCACCTTGCTGAGATGTAGAGAGCTTCGCGGCCGGAACCAAATCTCCCCTCTCCGTCGGCCCAGGGTGGAAAACGCGCTTTCCGATCGCTCAAGGTTGCGCGGATATTGTGTAGCTCTAGCGTCTAGGAAAAAGCTTAAACAGGTGCGGGGGCGCCACGCATAGCGTGGGAAGCTAGCCGCCGGAATAGCTATCTCAAGTACTGCTGCTGGCGAGGGCGAAATACCTTCGTGTAATTATAATAACCCTAATAGGACTTCTTTCAAAGAAAAAACAAAGAGAAGAAAAAGAAAAGGGAAACGGCTCAGAAGGCTATACTACGAGAGCTATGACTGATACTTTTCTATATATATGTATTCATCTCATCTATGGGATCGCATGCGCGCGCTGTTGGTTTTAAAGCGCAACCGTGGTAGGGAAACGGAAGGCGATATAAGCATGCGTGTCCATGATACGCACACGACAAACTGCCTTACAATATTTAGAATTGATATATATATACACACACAAAAGCCAATATAGGCTGCTCGACACTATCTCGCGCGTTTTTTATAGCGAAGTACATCAGAACCGACTCGTCGTTCCACAACAACCATTTCCTGAGTGATCGCCAGATATATGCCGAATAACTTCCTGTCATTCAATAAGAATGTCTCTCTTTCATGCAGCCTACCAATTCGCGCTGTTTCGGTGTAGACAAAACAATTTATCATTCGAGGCGCACTTGCCAAGTTTTCCTCCAGTTAAAACTGCCTGCGATGCCTATAGTGCAGCTCTTATCTCGCTTAACATACACAGTTCTATATATGTGCATCCGGTGCAATGCTTTCCGCTGTATCAGCAATTTCAATGTCATGGCCGATCATGTAAGCAAAAGTAGCTGTTTACTATTTACAATATCCAGAATTGATCAAACGTGAAGTTGTCACCGGCATTCTGAGTGGTTGGAAGGCATAATTTCTTTGAAAAATGGCCGCCAGAGGAGCAGCGTGAACTCGAGCGGCTTTATACACTAGGAAAACTGCCTTAAAATATTTAGACTTGAGGGGAAGCTTCGTTAACAAACGATAACACGGCAATCAGCACTCGTATACGACGAGAGAAATTATTGAGACGTGGGAAATTCCCTTGAAATAAATCTGGTTTGCGAGACAAATGCTTGTATGTATTGAATCTCTTAAAAGATGAGGGGGGAAATATGCGCTCACCGAGAGGGCATCTTCAGCACGAGACCACCGCGAGGCACCTTACTGAGATGTAGAGAGCTTCGCGGCCGGAACGAAATCTCCCCTCTCCGTCGGCCCAGGGTGGAAAACGCGCTTTCCGATCGCTCAAGGTTGCGCGGATATTGTGTAGCTCTAGCGTCTAGGAAAAAGCTTAAACAGGTGCGGGGGCGCCACGCATAGCGTGGGAAGCTAGCCGCCGGAATAGCTATCTCAAGTACTGCTGCTGGCGAGGGCGAAATACCTTCGTGTAATTATAATAACCCTAATAGGACTTCTTTCAAAGAAAAAACAAAGAGAAGAAAAAGAAAAGGGAAACGGCTCAGAAGGCTATACTACGAGAGCTATGACTGATACTTTTCTATATATATGTATTCATCTCATCTATGGGATCGCATGCGCGCGCTGTTGGTTTTAAAGCGCAACCGTGGTAGGGAAACGGAAGGCGATATAAGCATGCGTGTCCATGATACGCACACGACAAACTGCCTTACAATATTTAGAATTGATATATATATACACACACAAAAGCCAATATAGGCTGCTCGACACTATCTCGCGCGTTTTTTATAGCGAAGTACATCAGAACCGACTCGTCGTTCCACAACAACCATTTCCTGAGTGATCGCCAGATATATGCCGAATAACTTCCTGTCATTCAATAAGAATGTCTCTCTTTCATGCAGCCTACCAATTCGCGCTGTTTCGGTGTAGACAAAACAATTTATCATTCGAGGCGCACTTGCCAAGTTTTCCTCCAGTTAAAACTGCCTGCGATGCCTATAGTGCAGCTCTTATCTCGCTCAACATACACAGTTCTATATATGTGCATCCGGTGCAATGCTTTCCGCTGTATCAGCAATTTCAATGTCATGGCCGATCATGTAAGCAAAAGTAGCTGTTTACTATTTACAATATCCAGAATTGATCAAACGTGAAGTTGTCACCGGCATTCTGAGTGGTTGGAAGGCATAATTTCTTTGAAAAATGGCCGCCAGAGGAGCAGCGTGAACTCGAGCGGCTTTATACACTAGGAAAACTGCCTTAAAATATTTAGACTTGAGGGGAAGCTTCGTTAACAAACGATAACACGGCAATCAGCACTCGTATACGACGAGAGAAATTATTGAGACGTGGGAAATTCCCTTGAAATAAATCTGGTTTGCGAGACAAATGCTTGTATGTATTGAATCTCTTAAAAGATGAGGGGGGAAATATGCGCTCACCGAGAGGGCATCTTCAGCACGAGACCACCGCGAGGCACCTTACTGAGATGTAGAGAGCTTCGCGGCCGGAACGAAATCTCCCCTCTCCGTCGGCCCAGGGTGGAAAACGCGCTTTCCGATCGCTCAAGGTTGCGCGGATATTGTGTAGCTCTAGCGTCTAGGAAAAAGCTTAAACAGGTGCGGGGGCGCCACGCATAGCGTGGGAAGCTAGCCGCCGGAATAGCTATCTCAAGTACTGCTGCTGGCGAGGGCGAAATACCTTCGTGTAATTATAATAACCCTAATAGGACTTCTTTCAAAGAAAAAACAAAGAGAAGAAAAAGAAAAGGGAAACGGCTCAGAAGGCTATACTACGAGAGCTATGACTGATACTTTTCTATATATATGTATTCATCTCATCTATGGGATCGCATGCGCGCGCTGTTGGTTTTAAAGCGCAACCGTGGTAGGGAAACGGAAGGCGATATAAGCATGCGTGTCCATGATACGCACACGACAAACTGCCTTACAATATTTAGAATTGATATATATATACACACACAAAAGCCAATATAGGCTGCTCGACACTATCTCGCGCGTTTTTTATAGCGAAGTACATCAGAACCGACTCGTCGTTCCACAACAACCATTTCCTGAGTGATCGCCAGATATATGCCGAATAACTTCCTGTCATTCAATAAGAATGTCTCTCTTTCATGCAGCCTACCAATTCGCGCTGTTTCGGTGTAGACAAAACAATTTATCATTCGAGGCGCACTTGCCAAGTTTTCCTCCAGTTAAAACTGCCTGCGATGCCTATAGTGCAGCTCTTATCTCGCTTAACATACACAGTTCTATATATGTGCATCCGGTGCAATGCTTTCCGCTGTATCAGCAATTTCAATGTCATGGCCGATCATGTAAGCAAAAGTAGCTGTTTACTATTTACAATATCAAGAATTGATCAAACGTGAAGTTGTCACCGGCATTCTGAGTGGTTGGAAGGCATAATTTCTTTGAAAAATGGCCGCCAGAGGAGCAGCGTGAACTCGAGCGGCTTTATACACTAGGAAAAGTGCCTTAAAATATTTAGACTTGAGGGGAAGCTTCGTTAACAAACGATAACACGGCAATCAGCACTCGTATACGACGAGAGAAATTATTGAGACGTGGGAAATTCCCTTGAAATAAATCTGGTTTGCGAGACAAATGCTTGTATGTATTGAATCTCTTAAAAGATGAGGGGGGAAATATGCGCTCACCGAGAGGGCATCTTCAGCACGAGACCACCGCGAGGCACCTTACTGAGATGTAGAGAGCTTCGCGGCCGGAACGAAATCTCCCCTCTCCGTCGGCCCAGGGTGGAAAACGCGCTTTCCGATCGCTCAAGGTTGCGCGGATATTGTGTAGCTCTAGCGTCTAGGAAAAAGCTTAAACAGGTGCGGGGGCGCCACGCATAGCGTGGGAAGCTAGCCGCCGGAATAGCTATCTCAAGTACTGCTGCTGGCGAGGGCGAAATACCTTCGTGTAATTATAATAACCCTAATAGGACTTCTTTCAAAGAAAAAACAAAGAGAAGAAAAAGAAAAGGGAAACGGCTCAGAAGGCTATACTACGAGAGCTATGACTGATACTTTTCTATATATATGTATTCATCTCATCAATGGGATCGCATGCGCGCGCTGTTGGTTTTAAAGCGCAACCGTGGTAGGGAAACGGAAGGCGATATAAGCATGCGTGTCCATGATACGCACACGACAAACTGCCTTACAATATTTAGAATTGATATATATATATACACACACAAAAGCCAATATAGGCTGCTCGACACTATCTCGCGCGTTTTTTATAGCGAAGTACATCAGAACCGACTCGTCGTTCCACAACAACCATTTCCTGAGTGATCGCCAGATATATGCCGAATAACTTCCTGTCATTCAATAAGAATGTCTCTCTTTCATGCAGCCTACCAATTCGCGCTGTTTCGGTGTAGACAAAACAATTTATCATTCGAGGCGCACTTGTCAAGTTTTCCTCCAGTTAAAACTGCCTGCGATGCCTATAGTGCAGCTCTTATCTCGCTCAACATACACAGTTCTATATATGTGCATCCGGTGCAATGCTTTCCGCTGTATCAGCAATTTCAATGTCATGGCCGATCATGTAAGCAAAAGTAGCTGTTTACTATTTACAATATCCAGAATTGATCAAACGTGAAGTTGTCACCGGCATTCTGAGTGGTTGGAAGGCATAATTTCTTTGAAAAATGGCCGCCAGAGGAGCAGCGTGAACTCGAGCGGCTTTATACACTAGGAAAACTGCCTTAAAATATTTAGACTTGAGGGGAAGCTTCGTTAACAAACGATAACACGGCAATCAGCACTCGTATACGACGAGAGAAATTATTGAGACGTGGGAAATTCCCTTGAAATAAATCTGGTTTGCGAGACAAATGCTTGTATGTATTGAATCTCTTAAAAGATGAGGGGGGAAATATGCGCTCACCGAGAGGGCATCTTCAGCACGAGACCACCGCGAGGCACCTTGCTGAGATGTAGAGAGCTTCGCGGCCGGAACGAAATCTCCCCTCTCCGTCGGCCCAGGGTGGAAAACGCGCTTTCCGATCGCTCAAGGTTGCGCGGATATTGTGTAGCTCTAGCGTCTAGGAAAAAGCTTAAACAGGTGCGGGGGCGCCACGCATAGCGTGGGAAGCTAGCCGCCGGAATAGCTATCTCAAGTACTGCTGCTGGCGAGGGCGAAATACCTTCGTGTAATTATAATAACCCTAATAGGACTTCTTTCAAAGAAAAAACAAAGAGAAGAAAAAGAAAAGGGAAACGGCTCAGAAGGCTATACTACGAGAGCTATGACTGATACTTTTCTATATATATGTATTCATCTCATCTATGGGATCGCATGCGCGCGCTGTTGGTTTTAAAGCGCAACCGTGGTAGGGAAACGGAAGGCGATATAAGCATGCGTGTCCATGATACGCACACGACAAACTGCCTTACAATATTTAGAATTGATATATATATACACACACAAAAGCCAATATAGGCTGCTCGACACTATCTCGCGCGTTTTTTATAGCGAAGTACATCAGAACCGACTCGTCGTTCCACAACAACCATTTCCTGAGTGATCGCCAGATATATGCCGAATAACTTCCTGTCATTCAATAAGAATGTCTCTCTTTCATGCAGCCTACCAATTCGCGCTGTTTCGGTGTAGACAAAACAATTTATCATTCGAGGCGCACTTGCCAAGTTTTCCTCCAGTTAAAACTGCCTGCGATGCCTATAGTGCAGCTCTTATCTCGCTCAACATACACAGTTCTATATATGTGCATCCGGTGCAATGCTTTCCGCTGTATCAGCAATTTCAATGTCATGGCCGATCATGTAAGCAAAAGTAGCTGTTTACTATTTACAATATCCAGAATTGATCAAACGTGAAGTTGTCACCGGCATTCTGAGTGGTTGGAAGGCATAATTTCTTTGAAAAATGGCCGCCAGAGGAGCAGCGTGAACTCGAGTGGCTTTATACACTAGGAACACTGCCTTAAAATATTTAGACTTGAGGGGAAGCTTCGTTAACAAACGATAACACGGCAATCAGCACTCGTATACGACGAGAGAAATTATTGAGACGTGGGAAATTCCCTTGAAATAAATCTGGTTTGCGAGACAAATGCTTGTATGTATTGAATCTCTTAAAAGATGAGGGGGGAAATATGCGCTCACCGAGAGGGCATCTTCAGCACGAGACCACCGCGAGGCACCTTACTGAGATGTAGAGAGCTTCGCGGCCGGAACGAAATCTCCCCTCTCCGTCGGCCCAGGGTGGAAAACGCGCTTTCCGATCGCTCAAGGTTGCGCGGATATTGTGTAGCTCTAGCGTCTAGGAAAAAGCTTAAACAGGTGCGGGGGCGCCACGCATAGCGTGGGAAGCTAGCCGCCGGAATAGCTATCTCAAGTACTGCTGCTGGCGAGGGCGAAATACCTTCGTGTAATTATAATAACCCTAATAGGACTTCTTTCAAAGAAAAAACAAAGAGAAGAAAAAGAAAAGGGAAACGGCTCAGAAGGCTATACTACGAGAGCTATGACTGATACTTTTCTATATATATGTATTCATCTCATCTATGGGATCGCATGCGCGCGCTGTTGGTTTTAAAGCGCAACCGTGGTAGGGAAACGGAAGGCGATATAAGCATGCGTGTCCATGATACGCACACGACAAACTGCCTTACAATATTTAGAATTGATATATATATACACACACAAAAGCCAATATAGGCTGCTCGACACTATCTCGCGCGTTTTTTATAGCGAAGTACATCAGAACCGACTCGTCGTTCCACAACAACCATTTCCTGAGTGATCGCCAGATATATGCCGAATAACTTCCTGTCATTCAATAAGAATGTCTCTCTTTCATGCAGCCTACCAATTCGCGCTGTTTCGGTGTAGACAAAACAATTTATCATTCGAGGCGCACTTGCCAAGTTTTCCTCCAGTTAAAACTGCCTGCGATGCCTATAGTGCAGCTCTTATCTCGCTCAACATACACAGTTCTATATATGTGCATCCGGTGCAATGCTTTCCGCTGTATCAGCAATTTCAATGTCATGGCCGATCATGTAAGCAAAAGTAGCTGTTTACTATTTACAATATCCAGAATTGATCAAACGTGAAGTTGTCACCGGCATTCTGAGTGGTTGGAAGGCATAATTTCTTTGAAAAATGGCCGCCAGAGGAGCAGCGTGAACTCGAGCGGCTTTATACACTAGGAAAACTGCCTTAAAATATTTAGACTTGAGGGGAAGCTTCGTTAACAAACGATAACACGGCAATCAGCACTCGTATACGACGAGAGAAATTATTGAGACGTGGGAAATTCCCTTGAAATAAATCTGGTTTGCGAGACAAATGCTTGTATGTATTGAATCTCTTAAAAGATGAGGGGGGAAATATGCGCTCACCGAGAGGGCATCTTCAGCACGAGACCACCGCGAGGCACCTTACTGAGATGTAGAGAGCTTCGCGGCCGGAACGAAATCTCCCCTCTCCGTCGGCCCAGGGTGGAAAACGCGCTTTCCGATCGCTCAAGGTTGCGCGGATTGTGTAGCTCTAGCGTCTAGGAAAAAGCTTAAACAGGTGCGGGGGCGCCACGCATAGCGTGGGAAGCTAGCCGCCGGAATAGCTATCTCAAGTACTGCTGCTGGCGAGGGCGAAATACCTTCGTGTAATTATAATAACCCTAATAGGACTTCTTTCAAAGAAAAAACAAAGAGAAGAAAAAGAAAAGGGAAACGGCTCAGAAGGCTATACTACGAGAGCTATGACTGATACTTTTCTATATATATGTATTCATCTCATCTATGGGATCGCATGCGCGCGCTGTTGGTTTTAAAGCGCAACCGTGGTAGGGAAACGGAAGGCGATATAAGCATGCGTGTCCATGATACGCACACGACAAACTGCCTTACAATATTTAGAATTGATATATATATACACACACAAAAGCCAATATAGGCTGCTCGACACTATCTCGCGCGTTTTTTATAGCGAAGTACATCAGAACCGACTCGTCGTTCCACAACAACCATTTCCTGAGTGATCGCCAGATATATGCCGAATAACTTCCTGTCATTCAATAAGAATGTCTCTCTTTCATGCAGCCTACCAATTCGCGCTGTTTCGGTTTAGACAAAACAATTTATCATTCGAGGCGCACTTGCCAAGTTTTCCTCCAGTTAAAACTGCCTGCGATGCCTATAGTGCAGCTCTTATCTCGCTCAACATACACAGTTCTATATATGTGCATCCGGTGCAATGCTTTCCGCTGTATCAGCAATTTCAATGTCATGGCCGATCATGTAAGCAAAAGTAGCTGTTTACTATTTACAATATCCAGAATTGATCAAACGTGAAGTTGTCACCGGCATTCTGAGTGGTTGGAAGGCATAATTTCTTTGAAAAATGGCCGCCAGAGGAGCAGCGTGAACTCGAGCGGCTTTATACACTAGGAAAACTGCCTTAAAATATTTAGACTTGAGGGGAAGCTTCGTTAACAAACGATAACACGGCAATCAGCACTCGTATACGACGAGAGAAATTATTGAGACGTGGGAAATTCCCTTGAAATAAATCTGGTTTGCGAGACAAATGCTTGTATGAATTGAATCTCTTAAAAGATGAGGGGGGAAATATGCGCTCACCGAGAGGGCATCTTCAGCACGAGACCACCGCGAGGCACCTTGCTGAGATGTAGAGAGCTTCGCGGCCGGAACGAAATCTCCCCTCTCCGTCGGCCCAGGGTGGAAAACGCGCTTTCCGATCGCTCAAGGTTGCGCGGATATTGTGTAGCTCTAGCGTCTAGGAAAAAGCTTAAACAGGTGCGGGGGCGCCACGCATAGCGTGGGAAGCTAGCCGCCGGAATAGCTATCTCAAGTACTGCTGCTGGCGAGGGCGAAATACCTTCGTGTAATTATAATAACCCTAATAGGACTTCTTTCAAAGAAAAAACAAAGAGAAGAAAAAGAAAAGGGAAACGGCTCAGAAGGCTATACTACGAGAGCTATGACTGATACTTTTCTATATATATGTATTCATCTCATCTATGGGATCGCATGCGCGCGCTGTTGGTTTTAAAGCGCAACCGTGGTAGGGAAACGGAAGGCGATATAAGCATGCGTGTCCATGATACGCACACGACAAACTGCCTTACAATATTTAGAATTGATATATATATACACACACAAAAGCCAATATAGGCTGCTCGACACTATCTCGCGCGTTTTTTATAGCGAAGTACATCAGAACCGACTCGTCGTTCCACAACAACCATTTCCTGAGTGATCGCCAGATATATGCCGAATAACTTCCTGTCATTCAATAAGAATGTCTCTCTTTCATGCAGCCTACCAATTCGCGCTGTTTCGGTTTAGACAAAACAATTTATCATTCGAGGCGCACTTGCCAAGTTTTCCTCCAGTTAAAACTGCCTGCGATGCCTATAGTGCAGCTCTTATCTCGCTCAACATACACAGTTCTATATATGTGCATCCGGTGCAATGCTTTCCGCTGTATCAGCAATTTCAATGTCATGGCCGATCATGTAAGCAAAAGTAGCTGTTTACTATTTACAATATCCAGAATTGATCAAACGTGAAGTTGTCACCGGCATTCTGAGTGGTTGGAAGGCATAATTTCTTTGAAAAATGGCCGCCAGAGGAGCAGCGTGAACTCGAGCGGCTTTATACACTAGGAAAACTGCCTTAAAATATTTAGACTTGAGGGGAAGCTTCGTTAACAAACGATAACACGGCAATCAGCACTCGTATACGACGAGAGAAATTATTGAGACGTGGGAAATTCCCTTGAAATAAATCTGGTTTGCGAGACAAATGCTTGTATGTATTGAATCTCTTAAAAGATGAGGGGGGAAATATGCGCTCACCGAGAGGGCATCTTCAGCACGAGACCACCGCGAGGCACCTTGCTGAGATGTAGAGAGCTTCGCGGCCGGAACGAAATCTCCCCTCTCCGTCGGCCCAGGGTGGAAAACGCGCTTTCCGATCGCTCAAGGTTGCGCGGATATTGTGTAGCTCTAGCGTCTAGGAAAAAGCTTAAACAGGTGCGGGGGCGCCACGCATAGCGTGGGAAGCTAGCCGCCGGAATAGCTATCTCAAGTACTGCTGCTGGCGAGGGCGAAATACCTTCCTGTAATTATAATAACCCTAATAGGACTTCTTTCAAAGAAAAAACAAAGAGAAGAAAAAGAAAAGGGAAACGGCTCAGAAGGCTATACTACGAGAGCTATGACTGATACTTTTCTATATATATGTATTCATCTCATCAATGGGATCGCATGCGCGCGCTGTTGGTTTTAAAGCGCAACCGTGGTAGGGAAACGGAAGGCGATATAAGCATGCGTGTCCATGATACGCACACGACAAACTGCCTTACAATATTTAGAATTGATATATATATATACACACACAAAAGCCAATATAGGCTGCTCGACACTATCTCGCGCGTTTTTTATAGCGAAGTACATCAGAACCGACTCGTCGTTCCACAACAACCATTTCCTGAGTGATCGCCAGATATATGCCGAATAACTTCCTGTCATTCAATAAGAATGTCTCTCTTTCATGCAGCCTACCAATTCGCGCTGTTTCGGTGTAGACAAAACAATTTATCATTCGAGGCGCACTTGTCAAGTTTTCCTCCAGTTAAAACTGCCTGCGATGCCTATAGTGCAGCTCTTATCTCGCTCAACATACACAGTTCTATATATGTGCATCCGGTGCAATGCTTTCCGCTGTATCAGCAATTTCAATGTCATGGCCGATCATGTAAGCAAAAGTAGCTGTTTACTATTTACAATATCCAGAATTGATCAAACGTGAAGTTGTCACCGGCATTCTGAGTGGTTGGAAGGCATAATTTCTTTGAAAAATGGCCGCCAGAGGAGCAGCGTGAACTCGAGCGGCTTTATACACTAGGAAAACTGCCTTAAAATATTTAGACTTGAGGGGAAGCTTCGTTAACAAACGATAACACGGCAATCAGCACTCGTATACGACGAGAGAAATTATTGAGACGTGGGAAATTCCCTTGAAATAAATCTGGTTTGCGAGACAAATGCTTGTATGTATTGAATCTCTTAAAAGATGAGGGGGGAAATATGCGCTCACCGAGAGGGCATCTTCAGCACGAGACCACCGCGAGGCACCTTGCTGAGATGTAGAGAGCTTCGCGGCCGGAACGAAATCTCCCCTCTCCGTCGGCCCAGGGTGGAAAACGCGCTTTCCGATCGCTCAAGGTTGCGCGGATATTGTGTAGCTCTAGCGTCTAGGAAAAAGCTTAAACAGGTGCGGGGGCGCCACGCATAGCGTGGGAAGCGAGCCGCCGGAATAGCTATCTCAAGTACTGCTGCTGGCGAGGGCGAAATACCTTCGTGTAATTATAATAACCCTAATAGGACTTCTTTCAAAGAAAAAACAAAGAGAAGAAAAAGAAAAGGGAAACGGCTCAGAAGGCTATACTACGAGAGCTATGACTGATACTTTTCTATATATATGTATTCATCTCATCTATGGGATCGCATGCGCGCGCTGTTGGTTTTAAAGCGCAACCGTGGTAGGGAAACGGAAGGCGATATAAGCATGCGTGTCCATGATACGCACACGACAAACTGCCTTACAATATTTAGAATTGATATATATATACACACACAAAAGCCAATATAGGCTGCTCGACACTATCTCGCGCGTTTTTTATAGCGAAGTACATCAGAACCGACTCGTCGTTCCACAACAACCATTTCCTGAGTGATCGCCAGATATATGCCGAATAACTTCCTGTCATTCAATAAGAATGTCTCTCTTTCATGCAGCCTACCAATTCGCGCTGTTTCGGTGTAGACAAAACAATTTATCATTCGAGGCGCACTTGCCAAGTTTTCCTCCAGTTAAAACTGCCTGCGATGCCTATAGTGCAGCTCTTATCTCGCTCAACATACACAGTTCTATATATGTGCATCCGGTGCAATGCTTTCCGCTGTATCAGCAATTTCAATGTCATGGCCGATCATGTAAGCAAAAGTAGCTGTTTACTATTTACAATATCCAGAATTGATCAAACGTGAAGTTGTCACCGGCATTCTGAGTGGTTGGAAGGCATAATTTCTTTGAAAAATGGCCGCCAGAGGAGCAGCGTGAACTCGAGTGGCTTTATACACTAGGAACACTGCCTTAAAATATTTAGACTTGAGGGGAAGCTTCGTTAACAAACGATAACACGGCAATCAGCACTCGTATACGACGAGAGAAATTATTGAGACGTGGGAAATTCCCTTGAAATAAATCTGGTTTGCGAGACAAATGCTTGTATGTATTGAATCTCTTAAAAGATGAGGGGGGAAATATGCGCTCACCGAGAGGGCATCTTCAGCACGAGACCACCGCGAGGCACCTTACTGAGATGTAGAGAGCTTCGCGGCCGGAACGAAATCTCCCCTCTCCGTCGGCCCAGGGTGGAAAACGCGCTTTCCGATCGCTCAAGGTTGCGCGGATATTGTGTAGCTCTAGCGTCTAGGAAAAAGCTTAAACAGGTGCGGGGGCGCCACGCATAGCGTGGGAAGCTAGCCGCCGGAATAGCTATCTCAAGTACTGCTGCTGGCGAGGGCGAAATACCTTCGTGTAATTATAATAACCCTAATAGGACTTCTTTCAAAGAAAAAACAAAGAGAAGAAAAAGAAAAGGGAAACGGCTCAGAAGGCTATACTACGAGAGCTATGACTGATACTTTTCTATATATATGTATTCATCTCATCTATGGGATCGCATGCGCGCGCTGTTGGTTTTAAAGCGCAACCGTGGTAGGGAAACGGAAGGCGATATAAGCATGCGTGTCCATGATACGCACACGACAAACTGCCTTACAATATTTAGAATTGATATATATATACACACACAAAAGCCAATATAGGCTGCTCGACACTATCTCGCGCGTTTTTTATAGCGAAGTACATCAGAACCGACTCGTCGTTCCACAACAACCATTTCCTGAGTGATCGCCAGATATATGCCGAATAACTTCCTGTCATTCAATAAGAATGTCTCTCTTTCATGCAGCCTACCAATTCGCGCTGTTTCGGTGTAGACAAAACAATTTATCATTCGAGGCGCACTTGCCAAGTTTTCCTCCAGTTAAAACTGCCTGCGATGCCTATAGTGCAGCTCTTATCTCGCTCAACATACACAGTTCTATATATGTGCATCCGGTGCAATGCTTTCCGCTGTATCAGCAATTTCAATGTCATGGCCGATCATGTAAGCAAAAGTAGCTGTTTACTATTTACAATATCCAGAATTGATCAAACGTGAAGTTGTCACCGGCATTCTGAGTGGTTGGAAGGCATAATTTCTTTGAAAAATGGCCGCCAGAGGAGCAGCGTGAACTCGAGCGGCTTTATACACTAGGAAAACTGCCTTAAAATATTTAGACTTGAGGGGAAGCTTCGTTAACAAACGATAACACGGCAATCAGCACTCGTATACGACGAGAGAAATTATTGAGACGTGGGAAATTCCCTTGAAATAAATCTGGTTTGCGAGACAAATGCTTGTATGTATTGAATCTCTTAAAAGATGAGGGGGGAAATATGCGCTCACCGAGAGGGCATCTTCAGCACGAGACCACCGCGAGGCACCTTACTGAGATGTAGAGAGCTTCGCGGCCGGAACGAAATCTCCCCTCTCCGTCGGCCCAGGGTGGAAAACGCGCTTTCCGATCGCTCAAGGTTGCGCGGATTGTGTAGCTCTAGCGTCTAGGAAAAAGCTTAAACAGGTGCGGGGGCGCCACGCATAGCGTGGGAAGCTAGCCGCCGGAATAGCTATCTCAAGTACTGCTGCTGGCGAGGGCGAAATACCTTCGTGTAATTATAATAACCCTAATAGGACTTCTTTCAAAGAAAAAACAAAGAGAAGAAAAAGAAAAGGGAAACGGCTCAGAAGGCTATACTACGAGAGCTATGACTGATACTTTTCTATATATATGTATTCATCTCATCTATGGGATCGCATGCGCGCGCTGTTGGTTTTAAAGCGCAACCGTGGTAGGGAAACGGAAGGCGATATAAGCATGCGTGTCCATGATACGCACACGACAAACTGCCTTACAATATTTAGAATTGATATATATATACACACACAAAAGCCAATATAGGCTGCTCGACACTATCTCGCGCGTTTTTTATAGCGAAGTACATCAGAACCGACTCGTCGTTCCACAACAACCATTTCCTGAGTGATCGCCAGATATATGCCGAATAACTTCCTGTCATTCAATAAGAATGTCTCTCTTTCATGCAGCCTACCAATTCGCGCTGTTTCGGTTTAGACAAAACAATTTATCATTCCAGGCGCACTTGCCAAGTTTTCCTCCAGTTAAAACTGCCTGCGATGCCTATAGTGCAGCTCTTATCTCGCTCAACATACACAGTTCTATATATGTGCATCCGGTGCAATGCTTTCCGCTGTATCAGCAATTTCAATGTCATGGCCGATCATGTAAGCAAAAGTAGCTGTTTACTATTTACAATATCCAGAATTGATCAAACGTGAAGTTGTCACCGGCATTCTGAGTGGTTGGAAGGCATAATTTCTTTGAAAAATGGCCGCCAGAGGAGCAGCGTGAACTCGAGCGGCTTTATACACTAGGAAAACTGCCTTAAAATATTTAGACTTGAGGGGAAGCTTCGTTAACAAACGATAACACGGCAATCAGCACTCGTATACGACGAGAGAAATTATTGAGACGTGGGAAATTCCCTTGAAATAAATCTGGATTGCGAGACAAATGCTTGTATGTATTGAATCTCTTAAAAGATGAGGGGGGAAATATGCGCTCACCGAGAGGGCATCTTCAGCACGAGACCACCGCGAGGCACCTTGCTGAGATGTAGAGAGCTTCGCGGCCGGAACGAAATCTCCCCTCTCCGTCGGCCCAGGGTGGAAAACGCGCTTTCCGATCGCTCAAGGTTGCGCGGATATTGTGTAGCTCTAGCGTCTAGGAAAAAGCTTAAACAGGTGCGGGGGCGCCACGCATAGCGTGGGAAGCTAGCCGCCGGAATAGCTATCTCAAGTACTGCTGCTGGCGAGGGCGAAATACCTTCGTGTAATTATAATAACCCTAATAGGACTTCTTTCAAAGAAAAAACAAAGAGAAGAAAAAGAAAAGGGAAACGGCTCAGAAGGCTATACTACGAGAGCTATGACTGATACTTTTCTATATATATGTATTCATCTCATCTATGGGATCGCATGCGCGCGCTGTTGGTTTTAAAGCGCAACCGTGGTAGGGAAACGGAAGGCGATATAAGCATGCGTGTCCATGATACGCACACGACAAACTGCCTTACAATATTTAGAATTGATATATATATACACACACAAAAGCCAATATAGGCTGCTCGACACTATCTCGCGCGTTTTTTATAGCGAAGTACATCAGAACCGACTCGTCGTTCCACAACAACCATTTCCTGAGTGATCGCCAGATATATGCCGAATAACTTCCTGTCATTCAATAAGAATGTCTCTCTTTCATGCAGCCTACCAATTCGCGCTGTTTCGGTTTAGACAAAACAATTTATCATTCGAGGCGCACTTGCCAAGTTTTCCTCCAGTTAAAACTGCCTGCGATGCCTATAGTGCAGCTCTTATCTCGCTCAACATACACAGTTCTATATATGTGCATCCGGTGCAATGCTTTCCGCTGTATCAGCAATTTCAATGTCATGGCCGATCATGTAAGCAAAAGTAGCTGTTTACTATTTACAATATCCAGAATTGATCAAACGTGAAGTTGTCACCGGCATTCTGAGTGGTTGGAAGGCATAATTTCTTTGAAAAATGGCCGCCAGAGGAGCAGCGTGAACTCGAGCGGCTTTATACACTAGGAAAACTGCCTTAAAATATTTAGACTTGAGGGGAAGCTTCGTTAACAAACGATAACACGGCAATCAGCACTCGTATACGACGAGAGAAATTATTGAGACGTGGGAAATTCCCTTGAAATAAATCTGGTTTGCGAGACAAATGCTTGTATGTATTGAATCTCTTAAAAGATGAGGGGGGAAATATGCGCTCACCGAGAGGGCATCTTCAGCACGAGACCACCGCGAGGCACCTTGCTGAGATGTAGAGAGCTTCGCGGCCGGAACGAAATCTCCCCTCTCCGTCGGCCCAGGGTGGAAAACGCGCTTTCCGATCGCTCAAGGTTGCGCGGATATTGTGTAGCTCTAGCGTCTAGGAAAAAGCTTAAACAGGTGCGGGGGCGCCACGCATAGCGTGGGAAGCTAGCCGCCGGAATAGCTATCTCAAGTACTGCTGCTGGCGAGGGCGAAATACCTTCGTGTAATTATAATAACCCTAATAGGACTTCTTTCAAAGAAAAAACAAAGAGAAGAAAAAGAAAAGGGAAACGGCTCAGAAGGCTATACTACGAGAGCTATGACTGATACTTTTCTATATATATGTATTCATCTCATCTATGGGATCGCATGCGCGCGCTGTTGGTTTTAAAGCGCAACCGTGGTAGGGAAACGGAAGGCGATATAAGCATGCGTGTCCATGATACGCACACGACAAACTGCCTTACAATATTTAGAATTGATATATATATACACACACAAAAGCCAATATAGGCTGCTCGACACTATCTCGCGCGTTTTTTATAGCGAAGTACATCAGAACCGACTCGTCGTTCCACAACAACCATTTCCTGAGTGATCGCCAGATATATGCCGAATAACTTCCTGTCATTCAATAAGAATGTCTCTCTTTCATGCAGCCTACCAATTCGCGCTGTTTCGGTGTAGACAAAACAATTTATCATTCGAGGCGCACTTGCCAAGTTTTCCTCCAGTTAAAACTGCCTGCGATGCCTATAGTGCAGCTGTTATCTCGCTCAACATACACAGTTCTATATATGTGCATCCGGTGCAATGCTTTCCGCTGTATCAGCAATTTCAATGTCATGGCCGATCATGTAAGCAAAAGTAGCTGTTTACTATTTACAATATCCAGAATTGATCAAACGTGAAGTTGTCACCGGCATTCTGAGTGGTTGGAAGGCATAATTTCTTTGAAAAATGGCCGCCAGAGGAGCAGCGTGAACTCGAGCGGCTTTATACACTAGGAAAACTGCCTTAAAATATTTAGACTTGAGGGGAAGCTTCGTTAACAAACGATAACACGGCAATCAGCACTCGTATACGACGAGAGAAATTATTGAGACGTGGGAAATTCCCTTGAAATAAATCTGGTTTGCGAGACAAATGCTTGTATGTATTGAATCTCTTAAAAGATGAGGGGGGAAATATGCGCTCACCGAGAGGGCATCTTCAGCACGAGACCACCGCGAGGCACCTTGCTGAGATGTAGAGAGCTTCGCGGCCGGAACGAAATCTCCCCTCTCCGTCGGCCCAGGGTGGAAAACGCGCTTTCCGATCGCTCAAGGTTGCGCGGATATTGTGTAGCTCTAGCGTCTAGGAAAAAGCTTAAACAGGTGCGGGGGCGCCACGCATAGCGTGGGAAGCTAGCCGCCGGAATAGCTATCTCAAGTACTGCTGCTGGCGAGGGCGAAATACCTTCGTGTAATTATAATAACCCTAATAGGACTTCTTTCAAAGAAAAAACAAAGAGAAGAAAAAGAAAAGGGAAACGGCTCAGAAGGCTATACTACGAGAGCTATGACTGATACTTTTCTATATATATGTATTCATCTCATCTATGGGATCGCATGCGCGCGCTGTTGGTTTTAAAGCGCAACCGTGGTAGGGAAACGGAAGGCGATATAAGCATGCGTGTCCATGATACGCACACGACAAACTGCCTTACAATATTTAGAATTGATATATATATACACACACAAAAGCCAATATAGGCTGCTCGACACTATCTCGCGCGTTTTTTATAGCGAAGTACATCAGAACCGACTCGTCGTTCCACAACAACCATTTCCTGAGTGATCGCCAGATATATGCCGAATAACTTCCTGTCATTCAATAAGAATGTCTCTCTTTCATGCAGCCTACCAATTCGCGCTGTTTCGGTTTAGACAAAACAATTTATCATTCGAGGCGCACTTGCCAAGTTTTCCTCCAGTTAAAACTGCCTGCGATGCCTATAGTGCAGCTCTTATCTCGCTCAACATACACAGTTATATATATGTGCATCCGGTGCAATGCTTTCCGCTGTATCAGCAATTTCAATGTCATGGCCGATCATGTAAGCAAAAGTAGCTGTTTACTATTTACAATATCCAGAATTGATCAAACGTGAAGTTGTCACCGGCATTCTGAGTGGTTGGAAGGCATAATTTCTTTGAAAAATGGCCGCCAGAGGAGCAGCGTGAACTCGAGCGGCTTTATACACTAGGAAAACTGCCTTAAAATATTTAGACTTGAGGGGAAGCTTCGTTAACAAACGATAACACGGCAATCAGCACTCGTATACGACGAGAGAAATTATTGAGACGTGGGAAATTCCCTTGAAATAAATCTGGTTTGCGAGACAAATGCTTGTATGTATTGAATCTCTTAAAAGATGAGGGGGGAAATATGCGCTCACCGAGAGGGCATCTTCAGCACGAGACCACCGCGAGGCACCTTGCTGAGATGTAGAGAGCTTCGCGGCCGGAACCAAATCTCCCCTCTCCGTCGGCCCAGGGTGGAAAACGCGCTTTCCGATCGCTCAAGGTTGCGCGGATATTGTGTAGCTCTAGCGTCTAGGAAAAAGCTTAAACAGGTGCGGGGGCGCCACGCATAGCGTGGGAAGCTAGCCGCCGGAATAGCTATCTCAAGTACTGCTGCTGGCGAGGGCGAAATACCTTCGTGTAATTATAATAACCCTAATAGGACTTCTTTCAAAGAAAAAACAAAGAGAAGAAAAAGAAAAGGGAAACGGCTCAGAAGGCTATACTACGAGAGCTATGACTGATACTTTTCTATATATATGTATTCATCTCATCTATGGGATCGCATGCGCGCGCTGTTGGTTTTAAAGCGCAACCGTGGTAGGGAAACGGAAGGCGATATAAGCATGCGTGTCCATGATACGCACACGACAAACTGCCTTACAATATTTAGAATTGATATATATATACACACACAAAAGCCAATATAGGCTGCTCGACACTATCTCGCGCGTTTTTTATAGCGAAGTACATCAGAACCGACTCGTCGTTCCACAACAACCATTTCCTGAGTGATCGCCAGATATATGCCGAATAACTTCCTGTCATTCAATAAGAATGTCTCTCTTTCATGCAGCCTACCAATTCGCGCTGTTTCGGTGTAGACAAAACAATTTATCATTCGAGGCGCACTTGCCAAGTTTTCCTCCAGTTAAAACTGCCTGCGATGCCTATAGTGCAGCTCTTATCTCGCTTAACATACACAGTTCTATATATGTGCATCCGGTGCAATGCTTTCCGCTGTATCAGCAATTTCAATGTCATGGCCGATCATGTAAGCAAAAGTAGCTGTTTACTATTTACAATATCCAGAATTGATCAAACGTGAAGTTGTCACCGGCATTCTGAGTGGTTGGAAGGCATAATTTCTTTGAAAAATGGCCGCCAGAGGAGCAGCGTGAACTCGAGCGGCTTTATACACTAGGAAAACTGCCTTAAAATATTTAGACTTGAGGGGAAGCTTCGTTAACAAACGATAACACGGCAATCAGCACTCGTATACGACGAGAGAAATTATTGAGACGTGGGAAATTCCCTTGAAATAAATCTGGTTTGCGAGACAAATGCTTGTATGTATTGAATCTCTTAAAAGATGAGGGGGGAAATATGCGCTCACCGAGAGGGCATCTTCAGCACGAGACCACCGCGAGGCACCTTACTGAGATGTAGAGAGCTTCGCGGCCGGAACGAAATCTCCCCTCTCCGTCGGCCCAGGGTGGAAAACGCGCTTTCCGATCGCTCAAGGTTGCGCGGATATTGTGTAGCTCTAGCGTCTAGGAAAAAGCTTAAACAGGTGCGGGGGCGCCACGCATAGCGTGGGAAGCTAGCCGCCGGAATAGCTATCTCAAGTACTGCTGCTGGCGAGGGCGAAATACCTTCGTGTAATTATAATAACCCTAATAGGACTTCTTTCAAAGAAAAAACAAAGAGAAGAAAAAGAAAAGGGAAACGGCTCAGAAGGCTATACTACGAGAGCTATGACTGATACTTTTCTATATATATGTATTCATCTCATCTATGGGATCGCATGCGCGCGCTGTTGGTTTTAAAGCGCAACCGTGGTAGGGAAACGGAAGGCGATATAAGCATGCGTGTCCATGATACGCACACGACAAACTGCCTTACAATATTTAGAATTGATATATATATACACACACAAAAGCCAATATAGGCTGCTCGACACTATCTCGCGCGTTTTTTATAGCGAAGTACATCAGAACCGACTCGTCGTTCCACAACAACCATTTCCTGAGTGATCGCCAGATATATGCCGAATAACTTCCTGTCATTCAATAAGAATGTCTCTCTTTCATGCAGCCTACCAATTCGCGCTGTTTCGGTGTAGACAAAACAATTTATCATTCGAGGCGCACTTGCCAAGTTTTCCTCCAGTTAAAACTGCCTGCGATGCCTATAGTGCAGCTCTTATCTCGCTCAACATACACAGTTCTATATATGTGCATCCGGTGCAATGCTTTCCGCTGTATCAGCAATTTCAATGTCATGGCCGATCATGTAAGCAAAAGTAGCTGTTTACTATTTACAATATCCAGAATTGATCAAACGTGAAGTTGTCACCGGCATTCTGAGTGGTTGGAAGGCATAATTTCTTTGAAAAATGGCCGCCAGAGGAGCAGCGTGAACTCGAGCGGCTTTATACACTAGGAAAACTGCCTTAAAATATTTAGACTTGAGGGGAAGCTTCGTTAACAAACGATAACACGGCAATCAGCACTCGTATACGACGAGAGAAATTATTGAGACGTGGGAAATTCCCTTGAAATAAATCTGGTTTGCGAGACAAATGCTTGTATGTATTGAATCTCTTAAAAGATGAGGGGGGAAATATGCGCTCACCGAGAGGGCATCTTCAGCACGAGACCACCGCGAGGCACCTTACTGAGATGTAGAGAGCTTCGCGGCCGGAACGAAATCTCCCCTCTCCGTCGGCCCAGGGTGGAAAACGCGCTTTCCGATCGCTCAAGGTTGCGCGGATATTGTGTAGCTCTAGCGTCTAGGAAAAAGCTTAAACAGGTGCGGGGGCGCCACGCATAGCGTGGGAAGCTAGCCGCCGGAATAGCTATCTCAAGTACTGCTGCTGGCGAGGGCGAAATACCTTCGTGTAATTATAATAACCCTAATAGGACTTCTTTCAAAGAAAAAACAAAGAGAAGAAAAAGAAAAGGGAAACGGCTCAGAAGGCTATACTACGAGAGCTATGACTGATACTTTTCTATATATATGTATTCATCTCATCTATGGGATCGCATGCGCGCGCTGTTGGTTTTAAAGCGCAACCGTGGTAGGGAAACGGAAGGCGATATAAGCATGCGTGTCCATGATACGCACACGACAAACTGCCTTACAATATTTAGAATTGATATATATATACACACACAAAAGCCAATATAGGCTGCTCGACACTATCTCGCGCGTTTTTTATAGCGAAGTACATCAGAACCGACTCGTCGTTCCACAACAACCATTTCCTGAGTGATCGCCAGATATATGCCGAATAACTTCCTGTCATTCAATAAGAATGTCTCTCTTTCATGCAGCCTACCAATTCGCGCTGTTTCGGTGTAGACAAAACAATTTATCATTCGAGGCGCACTTGCCAAGTTTTCCTCCAGTTAAAACTGCCTGCGATGCCTATAGTGCAGCTCTTATCTCGCTTAACATACACAGTTCTATATATGTGCATCCGGTGCAATGCTTTCCGCTGTATCAGCAATTTCAATGTCATGGCCGATCATGTAAGCAAAAGTAGCTGTTTACTATTTACAATATCAAGAATTGATCAAACGTGAAGTTGTCACCGGCATTCTGAGTGGTTGGAAGGCATAATTTCTTTGAAAAATGGCCGCCAGAGGAGCAGCGTGAACTCGAGCGGCTTTATACACTAGGAAAAGTGCCTTAAAATATTTAGACTTGAGGGGAAGCTTCGTTAACAAACGATAACACGGCAATCAGCACTCGTATACGACGAGAGAAATTATTGAGACGTGGGAAATTCCCTTGAAATAAATCTGGTTTGCGAGACAAATGCTTGTATGTATTGAATCTCTTAAAAGATGAGGGGGGAAATATGCGCTCACCGAGAGGGCATCTTCAGCACGAGACCACCGCGAGGCACCTTACTGAGATGTAGAGAGCTTCGCGGCCGGAACGAAATCTCCCCTCTCCGTCGGCCCAGGGTGGAAAACGCGCTTTCCGATCGCTCAAGGTTGCGCGGATATTGTGTAGCTCTAGCGTCTAGGAAAAAGCTTAAACAGGTGCGGGGGCGCCACGCATAGCGTGGGAAGCTAGCCGCCGGAATAGCTATCTCAAGTACTGCTGCTGGCGAGGGCGAAATACCTTCGTGTAATTATAATAACCCTAATAGGACTTCTTTCAAAGAAAAAACAAAGAGAAGAAAAAGAAAAGGGAAACGGCTCAGAAGGCTATACTACGAGAGCTATGACTGATACTTTTCTATATATATGTATTCATCTCATCAATGGGATCGCATGCGCGCGCTGTTGGTTTTAAAGCGCAACCGTGGTAGGGAAACGGAAGGCGATATAAGCATGCGTGTCCATGATACGCACACGACAAACTGCCTTACAATATTTAGAATTGATATATATATATACACACACAAAAGCCAATATAGGCTGCTCGACACTATCTCGCGCGTTTTTTATAGCGAAGTACATCAGAACCGACTCGTCGTTCCACAACAACCATTTCCTGAGTGATCGCCAGATATATGCCGAATAACTTCCTGTCATTCAATAAGAATGTCTCTCTTTCATGCAGCCTACCAATTCGCGCTGTTTCGGTGTAGACAAAACAATTTATCATTCGAGGCGCACTTGTCAAGTTTTCCTCCAGTTAAAACTGCCTGCGATGCCTATAGTGCAGCTCTTATCTCGCTCAACATACACAGTTCTATATATGTGCATCCGGTGCAATGCTTTCCGCTGTATCAGCAATTTCAATGTCATGGCCGATCATGTAAGCAAAAGTAGCTGTTTACTATTTACAATATCCAGAATTGATCAAACGTGAAGTTGTCACCGGCATTCTGAGTGGTTGGAAGGCATAATTTCTTTGAAAAATGGCCGCCAGAGGAGCAGCGTGAACTCGAGCGGCTTTATACACTAGGAAAACTGCCTTAAAATATTTAGACTTGAGGGGAAGCTTCGTTAACAAACGATAACACGGCAATCAGCACTCGTATACGACGAGAGAAATTATTGAGACGTGGGAAATTCCCTTGAAATAAATCTGGTTTGCGAGACAAATGCTTGTATGTATTGAATCTCTTAAAAGATGAGGGGGGAAATATGCGCTCACCGAGAGGGCATCTTCAGCACGAGACCACCGCGAGGCACCTTGCTGAGATGTAGAGAGCTTCGCGGCCGGAACGAAATCTCCCCTCTCCGTCGGCCCAGGGTGGAAAACGCGCTTTCCGATCGCTCAAGGTTGCGCGGATATTGTGTAGCTCTAGCGTCTAGGAAAAAGCTTAAACAGGTGCGGGGGCGCCACGCATAGCGTGGGAAGCTAGCCGCCGGAATAGCTATCTCAAGTACTGCTGCTGGCGAGGGCGAAATACCTTCGTGTAATTATAATAACCCTAATAGGACTTCTTTCAAAGAAAAAACAAAGAGAAGAAAAAGAAAAGGGAAACGGCTCAGAAGGCTATACTACGAGAGCTATGACTGATACTTTTCTATATATATGTATTCATCTCATCTATGGGATCGCATGCGCGCGCTGTTGGTTTTAAAGCGCAACCGTGGTAGGGAAACGGAAGGCGATATAAGCATGCGTGTCCATGATACGCACACGACAAACTGCCTTACAATATTTAGAATTGATATATATATACACACACAAAAGCCAATATAGGCTGCTCGACACTATCTCGCGCGTTTTTTATAGCGAAGTACATCAGAACCGACTCGTCGTTCCACAACAACCATTTCCTGAGTGATCGCCAGATATATGCCGAATAACTTCCTGTCATTCAATAAGAATGTCTCTCTTTCATGCAGCCTACCAATTCGCGCTGTTTCGGTGTAGACAAAACAATTTATCATTCGAGGCGCACTTGCCAAGTTTTCCTCCAGTTAAAACTGCCTGCGATGCCTATAGTGCAGCTCTTATCTCGCTCAACATACACAGTTCTATATATGTGCATCCGGTGCAATGCTTTCCGCTGTATCAGCAATTTCAATGTCATGGCCGATCATGTAAGCAAAAGTAGCTGTTTACTATTTACAATATCCAGAATTGATCAAACGTGAAGTTGTCACCGGCATTCTGAGTGGTTGGAAGGCATAATTTCTTTGAAAAATGGCCGCCAGAGGAGCAGCGTGAACTCGAGTGGCTTTATACACTAGGAACACTGCCTTAAAATATTTAGACTTGAGGGGAAGCTTCGTTAACAAACGATAACACGGCAATCAGCACTCGTATACGACGAGAGAAATTATTGAGACGTGGGAAATTCCCTTGAAATAAATCTGGTTTGCGAGACAAATGCTTGTATGTATTGAATCTCTTAAAAGATGAGGGGGGAAATATGCGCTCACCGAGAGGGCATCTTCAGCACGAGACCACCGCGAGGCACCTTACTGAGATGTAGAGAGCTTCGCGGCCGGAACGAAATCTCCCCTCTCCGTCGGCCCAGGGTGGAAAACGCGCTTTCCGATCGCTCAAGGTTGCGCGGATATTGTGTAGCTCTAGCGTCTAGGAAAAAGCTTAAACAGGTGCGGGGGCGCCACGCATAGCGTGGGAAGCTAGCCGCCGGAATAGCTATCTCAAGTACTGCTGCTGGCGAGGGCGAAATACCTTCGTGTAATTATAATAACCCTAATAGGACTTCTTTCAAAGAAAAAACAAAGAGAAGAAAAAGAAAAGGGAAACGGCTCAGAAGGCTATACTACGAGAGCTATGACTGATACTTTTCTATATATATGTATTCATCTCATCTATGGGATCGCATGCGCGCGCTGTTGGTTTTAAAGCGCAACCGTGGTAGGGAAACGGAAGGCGATATAAGCATGCGTGTCCATGATACGCACACGACAAACTGCCTTACAATATTTAGAATTGATATATATATACACACACAAAAGCCAATATAGGCTGCTCGACACTATCTCGCGCGTTTTTTATAGCGAAGTACATCAGAACCGACTCGTCGTTCCACAACAACCATTTCCTGAGTGATCGCCAGATATATGCCGAATAACTTCCTGTCATTCAATAAGAATGTCTCTCTTTCATGCAGCCTACCAATTCGCGCTGTTTCGGTGTAGACAAAACAATTTATCATTCGAGGCGCACTTGCCAAGTTTTCCTCCAGTTAAAACTGCCTGCGATGCCTATAGTGCAGCTCTTATCTCGCTCAACATACACAGTTCTATATATGTGCATCCGGTGCAATGCTTTCCGCTGTATCAGCAATTTCAATGTCATGGCCGATCATGTAAGCAAAAGTAGCTGTTTACTATTTACAATATCCAGAATTGATCAAACGTGAAGTTGTCACCGGCATTCTGAGTGGTTGGAAGGCATAATTTCTTTGAAAAATGGCCGCCAGAGGAGCAGCGTGAACTCGAGCGGCTTTATACACTAGGAAAACTGCCTTAAAATATTTAGACTTGAGGGGAAGCTTCGTTAACAAACGATAACACGGCAATCAGCACTCGTATACGACGAGAGAAATTATTGAGACGTGGGAAATTCCCTTGAAATAAATCTGGTTTGCGAGACAAATGCTTGTATGTATTGAATCTCTTAAAAGATGAGGGGGGAAATATGCGCTCACCGAGAGGGCATCTTCAGCACGAGACCACCGCGAGGCACCTTACTGAGATGTAGAGAGCTTCGCGGCCGGAACGAAATCTCCCCTCTCCGTCGGCCCAGGGTGGAAAACGCGCTTTCCGATCGCTCAAGGTTGCGCGGATTGTGTAGCTCTAGCGTCTAGGAAAAAGCTTAAACAGGTGCGGGGGCGCCACGCATAGCGTGGGAAGCTAGCCGCCGGAATAGCTATCTCAAGTACTGCTGCTGGCGAGGGCGAAATACCTTCGTGTAATTATAATAACCCTAATAGGACTTCTTTCAAAGAAAAAACAAAGAGAAGAAAAAGAAAAGGGAAACGGCTCAGAAGGCTATACTACGAGAGCTATGACTGATACTTTTCTATATATATGTATTCATCTCATCTATGGGATCGCATGCGCGCGCTGTTGGTTTTAAAGCGCAACCGTGGTAGGGAAACGGAAGGCGATATAAGCATGCGTGTCCATGATACGCACACGACAAACTGCCTTACAATATTTAGAATTGATATATATATACACACACAAAAGCCAATATAGGCTGCTCGACACTATCTCGCGCGTTTTTTATAGCGAAGTACATCAGAACCGACTCGTCGTTCCACAACAACCATTTCCTGAGTGATCGCCAGATATATGCCGAATAACTTCCTGTCATTCAATAAGAATGTCTCTCTTTCATGCAGCCTACCAATTCGCGCTGTTTCGGTTTAGACAAAACAATTTATCATTCGAGGCGCACTTGCCAAGTTTTCCTCCAGTTAAAACTGCCTGCGATGCCTATAGTGCAGCTCTTATCTCGCTCAACATACACAGTTCTATATATGTGCATCCGGTGCAATGCTTTCCGCTGTATCAGCAATTTCAATGTCATGGCCGATCATGTAAGCAAAAGTAGCTGTTTACTATTTACAATATCCAGAATTGATCAAACGTGAAGTTGTCACCGGCATTCTGAGTGGTTGGAAGGCATAATTTCTTTGAAAAATGGCCGCCAGAGGAGCAGCGTGAACTCGAGCGGCTTTATACACTAGGAAAACTGCCTTAAAATATTTAGACTTGAGGGGAAGCTTCGTTAACAAACGATAACACGGCAATCAGCACTCGTATACGACGAGAGAAATTATTGAGACGTGGGAAATTCCCTTGAAATAAATCTGGTTTGCGAGACAAATGCTTGTATGTATTGAATCTCTTAAAAGATGAGGGGGGAAATATGCGCTCACCGAGAGGGCATCTTCAGCACGAGACCACCGCGAGGCACCTTGCTGAGATGTAGAGAGCTTCGCGGCCGGAACGAAATCTCCCCTCTCCGTCGGCCCAGGGTGGAAAACGCGCTTTCCGATCGCTCAAGGTTGCGCGGATATTGTGTAGCTCTAGCGTCTAGGAAAAAGCTTAAACAGGTGCGGGGGCGCCACGCATAGCGTGGGAAGCTAGCCGCCGGAATAGCTATCTCAAGTACTGCTGCTGGCGAGGGCGAAATACCTTCGTGTAATTATAATAACCCTAATAGGACTTCTTTCAAAGAAAAAACAAAGAGAAGAAAAAGAAAAGGGAAACGGCTCAGAAGGCTATACTACGAGAGCTATGACTGATACTTTTCTATATATATGTATTCATCTCATCTATGGGATCGCATGCGCGCGCTGTTGGTTTTAAAGCGCAACCGTGGTAGGGAAACGGAAGGCGATATAAGCATGCGTGTCCATGATACGCACACGACAAACTGCCTTACAATATTTAGAATTGATATATATATACACACACAAAAGCCAATATAGGCTGCTCGACACTATCTCGCGCGTTTTTTATAGCGAAGTACATCAGAACCGACTCGTCGTTCCACAACAACCATTTCCTGAGTGATCGCCAGATATATGCCGAATAACTTCCTGTCATTCAATAAGAATGTCTCTCTTTCATGCAGCCTACCAATTCGCGCTGTTTCGGTTTAGACAAAACAATTTATCATTCGAGGCGCACTTGCCAAGTTTTCCTCCAGTTAAAACTGCCTGCGATGCCTATAGTGCAGCTCTTATCTCGCTCAACATACACAGTTCTATATATGTGCATCCGGTGCAATGCTTTCCGCTGTATCAGCAATTTCAATGTCATGGCCGATCATGTAAGCAAAAGTAGCTGTTTACTATTTACAATATCCAGAATTGATCAAACGTGAAGTTGTCACCGGCATTCTGAGTGGTTGGAAGGCATAATTTCTTTGAAAAATGGCCGCCAGAGGAGCAGCGTGAACTCGAGCGGCTTTATACACTAGGAAAACTGCCTTAAAATATTTAGACTTGAGGGGAAGCTTCGTTAACAAACGATAACACGGCAATCAGCACTCGTATACGACGAGAGAAATTATTGAGACGTGGGAAATTCCCTTGAAATAAATCTGGTTTGCGAGACAAATGCTTGTATGTATTGAATCTCTTAAAAGATGAGGGGGGAAATATGCGCTCACCGAGAGGGCATCTTCAGCACGAGACCACCGCGAGGCACCTTGCTGAGATGTAGAGAGCTTCGCGGCCGGAACGAAATCTCCCCTCTCCGTCGGCCCAGGGTGGAAAACGCGCTTTCCGATCGCTCAAGGTTGCGCGGATATTGTGTAGCTCTAGCGTCTAGGAAAAAGCTTAAACAGGTGCGGGGGCGCCACGCATAGCGTGGGAAGCTAGCCGCCGGAATAGCTATCTCAAGTACTGCTGCTGGCGAGGGCGAAATACCTTCGTGTAATTATAATAACCCTAATAGGACTTCTTTCAAAGAAAAAACAAAGAGAAGAAAAAGAAAAGGGAAACGGCTCAGAAGGCTATACTACGAGAGCTATGACTGATACTTTTCTATATATATGTATTCATCTCATCAATGGGATCGCATGCGCGCGCTGTTGGTTTTAAAGCGCAACCGTGGTAGGGAAACGGAAGGCGATATAAGCATGCGTGTCCATGATACGCACACGACAAACTGCCTTACAATATTTAGAATTGATATATATATATACACACACAAAAGCCAATATAGGCTGCTCGACACTATCTCGCGCGTTTTTTATAGCGAAGTACATCAGAACCGACTCGTCGTTCCACAACAACCATTTCCTGAGTGATCGCCAGATATATGCCGAATAACTTCCTGTCATTCAATAAGAATGTCTCTCTTTCATGCAGCCTACCAATTCGCGCTGTTTCGGTGTAGACAAAACAATTTATCATTCGAGGCGCACTTGTCAAGTTTTCCTCCAGTTAAAACTGCCTGCGATGCCTATAGTGCAGCTCTTATCTCGCTCAACATACACAGTTCTATATATGTGCATCCGGTGCAATGCTTTCCGCTGTATCAGCAATTTCAATGTCATGGCCGATCATGTAAGCAAAAGTAGCTGTTTACTATTTACAATATCCAGAATTGATCAAACGTGAAGTTGTCACCGGCATTCTGAGTGGTTGGAAGGCATAATTTCTTTGAAAAATGGCCGCCAGAGGAGCAGCGTGAACTCGAGCGGCTTTATACACTAGGAAAACTGCCTTAAAATATTTAGACTTGAGGGGAAGCTTCGTTAACAAACGATAACACGGCAATCAGCACTCGTATACGACGAGAGAAATTATTGAGACGTGGGAAATTCCCTTGAAATAAATCTGGTTTGCGAGACAAATGCTTGTATGTATTGAATCTCTTAAAAGATGAGGGGGGAAATATGCGCTCACCGAGAGGGCATCTTCAGCACGAGACCACCGCGAGGCACCTTGCTGAGATGTAGAGAGCTTCGCGGCCGGAACGAAATCTCCCCTCTCCGTCGGCCCAGGGTGGAAAACGCGCTTTCCGATCGCTCAAGGTTGCGCGGATATTGTGTAGCTCTAGCGTCTAGGAAAAAGCTTAAACAGGTGCGGGGGCGCCACGCATAGCGTGGGAAGCTAGCCGCCGGAATAGCTATCTCAAGTACTGCTGCTGGCGAGGGCGAAATACCTTCGTGTAATTATAATAACCCTAATAGGACTTCTTTCAAAGAAAAAACAAAGAGAAGAAAAAGAAAAGGGAAACGGCTCAGAAGGCTATACTACGAGAGCTATGACTGATACTTTTCTATATATATGTATTCATCTCATCTATGGGATCGCATGCGCGCGCTGTTGGTTTTAAAGCGCAACCGTGGTAGGGAAACGGAAGGCGATATAAGCATGCGTGTCCATGATACGCACACGACAAACTGCCTTACAATATTTAGAATTGATATATATATACACACACAAAAGCCAATATAGGCTGCTCGACACTATCTCGCGCGTTTTTTATAGCGAAGTACATCAGAACCGACTCGTCGTTCCACAACAACCATTTCCTGAGTGATCGCCAGATATATGCCGAATAACTTCCTGTCATTCAATAAGAATGTCTCTCTTTCATGCAGCCTACCAATTCGCGCTGTTTCGGTGTAGACAAAACAATTTATCATTCGAGGCGCACTTGCCAAGTTTTCCTCCAGTTAAAACTGCCTGCGATGCCTATAGTGCAGCTCTTATCTCGCTCAACATACACAGTTCTATATATGTGCATCCGGTGCAATGCTTTCCGCTGTATCAGCAATTTCAATGTCATGGCCGATCATGTAAGCAAAAGTAGCTGTTTACTATTTACAATATCCAGAATTGATCAAACGTGAAGTTGTCACCGGCATTCTGAGTGGTTGGAAGGCATAATTTCTTTGAAAAATGGCCGCCAGAGGAGCAGCGTGAACTCGAGTGGCTTTATACACTAGGAACACTGCCTTAAAATATTTAGACTTGAGGGGAAGCTTCGTTAACAAACGATAACACGGCAATCAGCACTCGTATACGACGAGAGAAATTATTGAGACGTGGGAAATTCCCTTGAAATAAATCTGGTTTGCGAGACAAATGCTTGTATGTATTGAATCTCTTAAAAGATGAGGGGGGAAATATGCGCTCACCGAGAGGGCATCTTCAGCACGAGACCACCGCGAGGCACCTTACTGAGATGTAGAGAGCTTCGCGGCCGGAACGAAATCTCCCCTCTCCGTCGGCCCAGGGTGGAAAACGCGCTTTCCGATCGCTCAAGGTTGCGCGGATATTGTGTAGCTCTAGCGTCTAGGAAAAAGCTTAAACAGGTGCGGGGGCGCCACGCATAGCGTGGGAAGCTAGCCGCCGGAATAGCTATCTCAAGTACTGCTGCTGGCGAGGGCGAAATACCTTCGTGTAATTATAATAACCCTAATAGGACTTCTTTCAAAGAAAAAACAAAGAGAAGAAAAAGAAAAGGGAAACGGCTCAGAAGGCTATACTACGAGAGCTATGACTGATACTTTTCTATATATATGTATTCATCTCATCTATGGGATCGCATGCGCGCGCTGTTGGTTTTAAAGCGCAACCGTGGTAGGGAAACGGAAGGCGATATAAGCATGCGTGTCCATGATACGCACACGACAAACTGCCTTACAATATTTAGAATTGATATATATATACACACACAAAAGCCAATATAGGCTGCTCGACACTATCTCGCGCGTTTTTTATAGCGAAGTACATCAGAACCGACTCGTCGTTCCACAACAACCATTTCCTGAGTGATCGCCAGATATATGCCGAATAACTTCCTGTCATTCAATAAGAATGTCTCTCTTTCATGCAGCCTACCAATTCGCGCTGTTTCGGTGTAGACAAAACAATTTATCATTCGAGGCGCACTTGCCAAGTTTTCCTCCAGTTAAAACTGCCTGCGATGCCTATAGTGCAGCTCTTATCTCGCTCAACATACACAGTTCTATATATGTGCATCCGGTGCAATGCTTTCCGCTGTATCAGCAATTTCAATGTCATGGCCGATCATGTAAGCAAAAGTAGCTGTTTACTATTTACAATATCCAGAATTGATCAAACGTGAAGTTGTCACCGGCATTCTGAGTGGTTGGAAGGCATAATTTCTTTGAAAAATGGCCGCCAGAGGAGCAGCGTGAACTCGAGCGGCTTTATACACTAGGAAAACTGCCTTAAAATATTTAGACTTGAGGGGAAGCTTCGTTAACAAACGATAACACGGCAATCAGCACTCGTATACGACGAGAGAAATTATTGAGACGTGGGAAATTCCCTTGAAATAAATCTGGTTTGCGAGACAAATGCTTGTATGTATTGAATCTCTTAAAAGATGAGGGGGGAAATATGCGCTCACCGAGAGGGCATCTTCAGCACGAGACCACCGCGAGGCACCTTACTGAGATGTAGAGAGCTTCGCGGCCGGAACGAAATCTCCCCTCTCCGTCGGCCCAGGGTGGAAAACGCGCTTTCCGATCGCTCAAGGTTGCGCGGATTGTGTAGCTCTAGCGTCTAGGAAAAAGCTTAAACAGGTGCGGGGGCGCCACGCATAGCGTGGGAAGCTAGCCGCCGGAATAGCTATCTCAAGTACTGCTGCTGGCGAGGGCGAAATACCTTCGTGTAATTATAATAACCCTAATAGGACTTCTTTCAAAGAAAAAACAAAGAGAAGAAAAAGAAAAGGGAAACGGCTCAGAAGGCTATACTACGAGAGCTATGACTGATACTTTTCTATATATATGTATTCATCTCATCTATGGGATCGCATGCGCGCGCTGTTGGTTTTAAAGCGCAACCGTGGTAGGGAAACGGAAGGCGATATAAGCATGCGTGTCCATGATACGCACACGACAAACTGCCTTACAATATTTAGAATTGATATATATATACACACACAAAAGCCAATATAGGCTGCTCGACACTATCTCGCGCGTTTTTTATAGCGAAGTACATCAGAACCGACTCGTCGTTCCACAACAACCATTTCCTGAGTGATCGCCAGATATATGCCGAATAACTTCCTGTCATTCAATAAGAATGTCTCTCTTTCATGCAGCCTACCAATTCGCGCTGTTTCGGTTTAGACAAAACAATTTATCATTCGAGGCGCACTTGCCAAGTTTTCCTCCAGTTAAAACTGCCTGCGATGCCTATAGTGCAGCTCTTATCTCGCTCAACATACACAGTTCTATATATGTGCATCCGGTGCAATGCTTTCCGCTGTATCAGCAATTTCAATGTCATGGCCGATCATGTAAGCAAAAGTAGCTGTTTACTATTTACAATATCCAGAATTGATCAAACGTGAAGTTGTCACCGGCATTCTGAGTGGTTGGAAGGCATAATTTCTTTGAAAAATGGCCGCCAGAGGAGCAGCGTGAACTCGAGCGGCTTTATACACTAGGAAAACTGCCTTAAAATATTTAGACTTGAGGGGAAGCTTCGTTAACAAACGATAACACGGCAATCAGCACTCGTATACGACGAGAGAAATTATTGAGACGTGGGAAATTCCCTTGAAATAAATCTGGTTTGCGAGACAAATGCTTGTATGTATTGAATCTCTTAAAAGATGAGGGGGGAAATATGCGCTCACCGAGAGGGCATCTTCAGCACGAGACCACCGCGAGGCACCTTGCTGAGATGTAGAGAGCTTCGCGGCCGGAACGAAATCTCCCCTCTCCGTCGGCCCAGGGTGGAAAACGCGCTTTCCGATCGCTCAAGGTTGCGCGGATATTGTGTAGCTCTAGCGTCTAGGAAAAAGCTTAAACAGGTGCGGGGGCGCCACGCATAGCGTGGGAAGCTAGCCGCCGGAATAGCTATCTCAAGTACTGCTGCTGGCGAGGGCGAAATACCTTCGTGTAATTATAATAACCCTAATAGGACTTCTTTCAAAGAAAAAACAAAGAGAAGAAAAAGAAAAGGGAAACGGCTCAGAAGGCTATACTACGAGAGCTATGACTGATACTTTTCTATATATATGTATTCATCTCATCTATGGGATCGCATGCGCGCGCTGTTGGTTTTAAAGCGCAACCGTGGTAGGGAAACGGAAGGCGATATAAGCATGCGTGTCCATGATACGCACACGACAAACTGCCTTACAATATTTAGAATTGATATATATATACACACACAAAAGCCAATATAGGCTGCTCGACACTATCTCGCGCGTTTTTTATAGCGAAGTACATCAGAACCGACTCGTCGTTCCACAACAACCATTTCCTGAGTGATCGCCAGATATATGCCGAATAACTTCCTGTCATTCAATAAGAATGTCTCTCTTTCATGCAGCCTACCAATTCGCGCTGTTTCGGTTTAGACAAAACAATTTATCATTCGAGGCGCACTTGCCAAGTTTTCCTCCAGTTAAAACTGCCTGCGATGCCTATAGTGCAGCTCTTATCTCGCTCAACATACACAGTTCTATATATGTGCATCCGGTGCAATGCTTTCCGCTGTATCAGCAATTTCAATGTCATGGCCGATCATGTAAGCAAAAGTAGCTGTTTACTATTTACAATATCCAGAATTGATCAAACGTGAAGTTGTCACCGGCATTCTGAGTGGTTGGAAGGCATAATTTCTTTGAAAAATGGCCGCCAGAGGAGCAGCGTGAACTCGAGCGGCTTTATACACTAGGAAAACTGCCTTAAAATATTTAGACTTGAGGGGAAGCTTCGTTAACAAACGATAACACGGCAATCAGCACTCGTATACGACGAGAGAAATTATTGAGACGTGGGAAATTCCCTTGAAATAAATCTGGTTTGCGAGACAAATGCTTGTATGTATTGAATCTCTTAAAAGATGAGGGGGGAAATATGCGCTCACCGAGAGGGCATCTTCAGCACGAGACCACCGCGAGGCACCTTGCTGAGATGTAGAGAGCTTCGCGGCCGGAACGAAATCTCCCCTCTCCGTCGGCCCAGGGTGGAAAACGCGCTTTCCGATCGCTCAAGGTTGCGCGGATATTGTGTAGCTCTAGCGTCTAGGAAAAAGCTTAAACAGGTGCGGGGGCGCCACGCATAGCGTGGGAAGCTAGCCGCCGGAATAGCTATCTCAAGTACTGCTGCTGGCGAGGGCGAAATACCTTCGTGTAATTATAATAACCCTAATAGGACTTCTTTCAAAGAAAAAACAAAGAGAAGAAAAAGAAAAGGGAAACGGCTCAGAAGGCTATACTACGAGAGCTATGACTGATACTTTTCTATATATATGTATTCATCTCATCTATGGGATCGCATGCGCGCGCTGTTGGTTTTAAAGCGCAACCGTGGTAGGGAAACGGAAGGCGATATAAGCATGCGTGTCCATGATACGCACACGACAAACTGCCTTACAATATTTAGAATTGATATATATATACACACACAAAAGCCAATATAGGCTGCTCGACACTATCTCGCGCGTTTTTTATAGCGAAGTACATCAGAACCGACTCGTCGTTCCACAACAACCATTTCCTGAGTGATCGCCAGATATATGCCGAATAACTTCCTGTCATTCAATAAGAATGTCTCTCTTTCATGCAGCCTACCAATTCGCGCTGTTTCGGTTTAGACAAAACAATTTATCATTCGAGGCGCACTTGCCAAGTTTTCCTCCAGTTAAAACTGCCTGCGATGCCTATAGTGCAGCTCTTATCTCGCTCAACATACACAGTTCTATATATGTGCATCCGGTGCAATGCTTTCCGCTGTATCAGCAATTTCAATGTCATGGCCGATCATGTAAGCAAAAGTAGCTGTTTACTATTTACAATATCCAGAATTGATCAAACGTGAAGTTGTCACCGGCATTCTGAGTGGTTGGAAGGCATAATTTCTTTGAAAAATGGCCGCCAGAGGAGCAGCGTGAACTCGAGCGGCTTTATACACTAGGAAAACTGCCTTAAAATATTTAGACTTGAGGGGAAGCTTCGTTAACAAACGATAACACGGCAATCAGCACTCGTATACGACGAGAGAAATTATTGAGACGTGGGAAATTCCCTTGAAATAAATCTGGTTTGCGAGACAAATGCTTGTATGTATTGAATCTCTTAAAAGATGAGGGGGGAAATATGCGCTCACCGAGAGGGCATCTTCAGCACGAGACCACCGCGAGGCACCTTGCTGAGATGTAGAGAGCTTCGCGGCCGGAACGAAATCTCCCCTCTCCGTCGGCCCAGGGTGGAAAACGCGCTTTCCGATCGCTCAAGGTTGCGCGGATATTGTGTAGCTCTAGCGTCTAGGAAAAAGCTTAAACAGGTGCGGGGGCGCCACGCATAGCGTGGGAAGCTAGCCGCCGGAATAGCTATCTCAAGTACTGCTGCTGGCGAGGGCGAAATACCTTCGTGTAATTATAATAACCCTAATAGGACTTCTTTCAAAGAAAAAACAAAGAGAAGAAAAAGAAAAGGGAAACGGCTCAGAAGGCTATACTACGAGAGCTATGACTGATACTTTTCTATATATATGTATTCATCTCATCTATGGGATCGCATGCGCGCGCTGTTGGTTTTAAAGCGCAACCGTGGTAGGGAAACGGAAGGCGATATAAGCATGCGTGTCCATGATACGCACACGACAAACTGCCTTACAATATTTAGAATTGATATATATATACACACACAAAAGCCAATATAGGCTGCTCGACACTATCTCGCGCGTTTTTTATAGCGAAGTACATCAGAACCGACTCGTCGTTCCACAACAACCATTTCCTGAGTGATCGCCAGATATATGCCGAATAACTTCCTGTCATTCAATAAGAATGTCTCTCTTTCATGCAGCCTACCAATTCGCGCTGTTTCGGTTTAGACAAAACAATTTATCATTCGAGGCGCACTTGCCAAGTTTTCCTCCAGTTAAAACTGCCTGCGATGCCTATAGTGCAGCTCTTATCTCGCTCAACATACACAGTTCTATATATGTGCATCCGGTGCAATGCTTTCCGCTGTATCAGCAATTTCAATGTCATGGCCGATCATGTAAGCAAAAGTAGCTGTTTACTATTTACAATATCCAGAATTGATCAAACGTGAAGTTGTCACCGGCATTCTGAGTGGTTGGAAGGCATAATTTCTTTGAAAAATGGCCGCCAGAGGAGCAGCGTGAACTCGAGCGGCTTTATACACTAGGAAAACTGCCTTAAAATATTTAGACTTGAGGGGAAGCTTCGTTAACAAACGATAACACGGCAATCAGCACTCGTATACGACGAGAGAAATTATTGAGACGTGGGAAATTCCCTTGAAATAAATCTGGTTTGCGAGACAAATGCTTGTATGTATTGAATCTCTTAAAAGATGAGGGGGGAAATATGCGCTCACCGAGAGGGCATCTTCAGCACGAGACCACCGCGAGGCACCTTGCTGAGATGTAGAGAGCTTCGCGGCCGGAACGAAATCTCCCCTCTCCGTCGGCCCAGGGTGGAAAACGCGCTTTCCGATCGCTCAAGGTTGCGCGGATATTGTGTAGCTCTAGCGTCTAGGAAAAAGCTTAAACAGGTGCGGGGGCGCCACGCATAGCGTGGGAAGCTAGCCGCCGGAATAGCTATCTCAAGTACTGCTGCTGGCGAGGGCGAAATACCTTCGTGTAATTATAATAACCCTAATAGGACTTCTTTCAAAGAAAAAACAAAGAGAAGAAAAAGAAAAGGGAAACGGCTCAGAAGGCTATACTACGAGAGCTATGACTGATACTTTTCTATATATATGTATTCATCTCATCTATGGGATCGCATGCGCGCGCTGTTGGTTTTAAAGCGCAACCGTGGTAGGGAAACGGAAGGCGATATAAGCATGCGTGTCCATGATACGCACACGACAAACTGCCTTACAATATTTAGAATTGATATATATATACACACACAAAAGCCAATATAGGCTGCTCGACACTATCTCGCGCGTTTTTTATAGCGAAGTACATCAGAACCGACTCGTCGTTCCACAACAACCATTTCCTGAGTGATCGCCAGATATATGCCGAATAACTTCCTGTCATTCAATAAGAATGTCTCTCTTTCATGCAGCCTACCAATTCGCGCTGTTTCGGTGTAGACAAAACAATTTATCATTCGAGGCGCACTTGCCAAGTTTTCCTCCAGTTAAAACTGCCTGCGATGCCTATAGTGCAGCTCTTATCTCGCTCAACATACACAGTTCTATATATGTGCATCCGGTGCAATGCTTTCCGCTGTATCAGCAATTTCAATGTCATGGCCGATCATGTAAGCAAAAGTAGCTGTTTACTATTTACAATATCCAGAATTGATCAAACGTGAAGTTGTCACCGGCATTCTGAGTGGTTGGAAGGCATAATTTCTTTGAAAAATGGCCGCCAGAGGAGCAGCGTGAACTCGAGCGGCTTTATACACTAGGAAAACTGCCTTAAAATATTTAGAATTGAGGGGAAGCTTCGTTAACAAACGATAACACGGCAATCAGCACTCGTATACGACGAGAGAAATTATTGAGACGTGGGAAATTCCCTTGAAATAAATCTGGTTTGCGAGACAAATGCTTGTATGTATTGAATCTCTTAAAAGATGAGGGGGGAAATTTGCGCTCACCGAGAGGGCATCTTCAGCACGAGACCACCGCGAGGCACCTTGCTGAGATGTAGAGAGCTTCGCGGCCGGAACGAAATCTCCCCTCTCCGTCGGCCCAGGGTGGAAAACGCGCTTTCCGATCGCTCAAGGTTGCGCGGATATTGTGTAGCTCTAGCGTCTAGGAAAAAGCTTAAACAGGTGCGGGGGCGCCACGCATAGCGTGGGAAGCTAGCCGCCGGAATAGCTATCTCAAGTACTGCTGCTGGCGAGGGCGAAATACCTTCGTGTAATTATAATAACCCTAATAGGACTTCTTTCAAAGAAAAAACAAAGAGAAGAAAAAGAAAAGGGAAACGGCTCAGAAGGCTATACTACGAGAGCTATGACTGATACTTTTCTATATATATGTATTCATCTCATCTATGGGATCGCATGCGCGCGCTGTTGGTTTTAAAGCGCAACCGTGGTAGGGAAACGGAAGGCGATATAAGCATGCGTGTCCATGATACGCACACGACAAACTGCCTTACAATATTTAGAATTGATATATATATACACACACAAAAGCCAATATAGGCTGCTCGACACTATCTCGCGCGTTTTTTATAGCGAAGTACATCAGAACCGACTCGTCGTTCCACAACAACCATTTCCTGAGCGATCGCCAGATATATGCCGAATAACTTCCTGTCATTCAATAAGAATGTCTCTCTTTCATGCAGCCTACCAATTCGCGCTGTTTCGGTGTAGACAAAACAATTTATCATTCGAGGCGCACTTGCCAAGTTTTCCTCCAGTTAAAACTGCCTGCGATGCCTATAGTGCAGCTCTTATCTCGCTCAACATACACAGTTCTATATATGTGCATCCGGTGCAATGCTTTCCGCTGTATCAGCAATTTCAATGTCATGGCCGATCATGTAAGCAAAAGTAGCTGTTTACTATTTACAATATCCAGAATTGATCAAACGTGAAGTTGTCACCGGCATTCTGAGTGGTTGGAAGGCATAATTTCTTTGAAAAATGGCCGCCAGAGGAGCAGCGTGAACTCGAGCGGCTTTATACACTAGGAAAACTGCCTTAAAATATTTAGACTTGAGGGGAAGCTTCGTTAACAAACGATAACACGGCAATCAGCACTCGTATACGACGAGAGAAATTATTGAGACGTGGGAAATTCCCTTGAAATATATCTGGTTTGCGAGACAAATGCTTGTATGTATTGAATCTCTTAAAAGATGAGGGGGGAAATATGCGCTCACCGAGAGGGCATCTTCAGCACGAGACCACCGCGAGGCACCTTACTGAGATGTAGAGAGCTTCGCGGCCGGAACGAAATCTCCCCTCTCCGTCGGCCCAGGGTGGAAAACGCGCTTTCCGATCGCTCAAGGTTGCGCGGATTGTGTAGCTCTAGCGTCTAGGAAAAAGCTTAAACAGGTGCGGGGGCGCCACGCATAGCGTGGGAAGCTAGCCGCCGGAATAGCTATCTCAAGTACTGCTGCTGGCGAGGGCGAAATACCTTCGTGTAATTATAATAACCCTAATAGGACTTCTTTCAAAGAAAAAACAAAGAGAAGAAAAAGAAAAGGGAAACGGCTCAGAAGGCTATACTACGAGAGCTATGACTGATACTTTTCTATATATATGTATTCATCTCATCTATGGGATCGCATGCGCGCGCTGTTGGTTTTAAAGCGCAACCGTGGTAGGGAAACGGAAGGCGATATAAGCATGCGTGTCCATGATACGCACACGACAAACTGCCTTACAATATTTAGAATTGATATATATATACACACACAAAAGCCAATATAGGCTGCTCGACACTATCTCGCGCGTTTTTTATAGCGAAGTACATCAGAACCGACTCGTCGTTCCACAACAACCATTTCCTGAGTGATCGCCAGATATATGCCGAATAACTTCCTGTCATTCAATAAGAATGTCTCTCTTTCATGCAGCCTACCAATTCGCGCTGTTTCGGTGTAGACAAAACAATTTATCATTCGAGGCGCACTTGCCAAGTTTTCCTCCAGTTAAAACTGCCTGCGATGCCTATAGTGCAGCTCTTATCTCGCTTAACATACACAGTTCTATATATGTGCATCCGGTGCAATGCTTTCCGCTGTATCAGCAATTTCAATGTCATGGCCGATCATGTAAGCAAAAGTAGCTGTTTACTATTTACAATATCCAGAATTGATCAAACGTGAAGTTGTCACCGGCATTCTGAGTGGTTGGAAGGCATAATTTCTTTGAAAAATGGCCGCCAGAGGAGCAGCGTGAACTCGAGCGGCTTTATACACTAGGAAAACTGCCTTAAAATATTTAGACTTGAGGGGAAGCTTCGTTAACAAACGATAACACGGCAATCAGCACTCGTATACGACGAGAGAAATTATTGAGACGTGGGAAATTCCCTTGAAATAAATCTGGTTTGCGAGACAAATGCTTGTATGTATTGAATCTCTTAAAAGATGAGGGGGGAAATATGCGCTCACCGAGAGGGCATCTTCAGCACGAGACCACCGCGAGGCACCTTACTGAGATGTAGAGAGCTTCGCGGCCGGAACGAAATCTCCCCTCTCCGTCGGCCCAGGGTGGAAAACGCGCTTTCCGATCGCTCAAGGTTGCGCGGATATTGTGTAGCTCTAGCGTCTAGGAAAAAGCTTAAACAGGTGCGGGGGCGCCACGCATAGCGTGGGAAGCTAGCCGCCGGAATAGCTATCTCAAGTACTGCTGCTGGCGAGGGCGAAATACCTTCGTGTAATTATAATAACCCTAATAGGACTTCTTTCAAAGAAAAAACAAAGAGAAGAAAAAGAAAAGGGAAACGGCTCAGAAGGCTATACTACGAGAGCTATGACTGATACTTTTCTATATATATGTATTCATCTCATCTATGGGATCGCATGCGCGCGCTGTTGGTTTTAAAGCGCAACCGTGGTAGGGAAACGGAAGGCGATATAAGCATGCGTGTCCATGATACGCACACGACAAACTGCCTTACAATATTTAGAATTGATATATATATACACACACAAAAGCCAATATAGGCTGCTCGACACTATCTCGCGCGTTTTTTATAGCGAAGTACATCAGAACCGACTCGTCGTTCCACAACAACCATTTCCTGAGTGATCGCCAGATATATGCCGAATAACTTCCTGTCATTCAATAAGAATGTCTCTCTTTCATGCAGCCTACCAATTCGCGCTGTTTCGGTGTAGACAAAACAATTTATCATTCGAGGCGCACTTGTCAAGTTTTCCTCCAGTTAAAACTGCCTGCGATGCCTATAGTGCAGCTCTTATCTCGCTCAACATACACAGTTCTATATATGTGCATCCGGTGCAATGCTTTCCGCTGTATCAGCAATTTCAATGTCATGGCCGATCATGTAAGCAAAAGTAGCTGTTTACTATTCACAATATCCAGAATTGATCAAACGTGAAGTTGTCACCGGCATTCTGAGTGGTTGGAAGGCATAATTTCTTTGAAAAATGGCCGCCAGAGGAGCAGCGTGAACTCGAGCGGCTTTATACACTAGGAAAACTGCCTTAAAATATTTAGACTTGAGGGGAAGCTTCGTTAACAAACGATAACACGGCAATCAGCACTCGTATACGACGAGAGAAATTATTGAGACGTGGGAAATTCCCTTGAAATAAATCTGGTTTGCGAGACAAATGCTTGTATGTATTGAATCTCTTAAAAGATGAGGGGGGAAATATGCGCTCACCGAGAGGGCATCTTCAGCACGAGACCACCGCGAGGCACCTTACTGAGATGTAGAGAGCTTCGCGGCCGGAACGAAATCTCCCCTCTCCGTCGGCCCAGGGTGGAAAACGCGCTTTCCGATCGCTCAAGGTTGCGCGGATATTGTGTAGCTCTAGCGTCTAGGAAAAAGCTTAAACAGGTGCGGGGGCGCCACGCATAGCGTGGGAAGCTAGCCGCCGGAATAGCTATCTCAAGTACTGCTGCTGGCGAGGGCGAAATACCTTCGTGTAATTATAATAACCCTAATAGGACTTCTTTCAAAGAAAAAACAAAGAGAAGAAAAAGAAAAGGGAAACGGCTCAGAAGGCTATACTACGAGAGCTATGACTGATACTTTTCTATATATATGTATTCATCTCATCTATGGGATCGCATGCGCGCGCTGTTGGTTTTAAAGCGCAACCGTGGTAGGGAAACGGAAGGCGATATAAGCATGCGTGTCCATGATACGCACACGACAAACTGCCTTACAATATTTAGAATTGATATATATATACACACACAAAAGCCAATATAGGCTGCTCGACACTATCTCGCGCGTTTTTTATAGCGAAGTACATCAGAACCGACTCGTCGTTCCACAACAACCATTTCCTAAGTGATCGCCAGATATATGCCGAATAACTTCCTGTCATTCAATAAGAATGTCTCTCTTTCATGCAGCCTACCAATTCGCGCTGTTTCGGTTTAGACAAAACAATTTATCATTCGAGGCGCACTTGCCAAGTTTTCCTCCAGTTAAAACTGCCTGCGATGCCTATAGTGCAGCTCTTATCTCGCTCAACATACACAGTTCTATATATGTGCATCCGGTGCAATGCTTTCCGCTGTATCAGCAATTTCAATGTCATGGCCGATCATGTAAGCAAAAGTAGCTGTTTACTATTTACAATATCCAGAATTGATCAAACGTGAAGTTGTCACCGGCATTCTGAGTGGTTGGAAGGCATAATTTCTTTGAAAAATGGCCGCCAGAGGAGCAGCGTGAACTCGAGCGGCTTTATACACTAGGAAAACTGCCTTAAAATATTTAGACTTGAGGGGAAGCTTCGTTAACAAACGATAACACGGCAATCAGCACTCGTATACGACGAGAGAAATTATTGAGACGTGGGAAATTCCCTTGAAATAAATCTGGTTTGCGAGACAAATGCTTGTATGTATTGAATCTCTTAAAAGATGAGGGGGGAAATATGCGCTCACCGAGAGGGCATCTTCAGCACGAGACCACCGCGAGGCACCTTACTGAGATGTAGAGAGCTTCGCGGCCGGAACGAAATCTCCCCTCTCCGTCGGCCCAGGGTGGAAAACGCGCTTTCCGATCGCTCAAGGTTGCGCGGATATTGTGTAGCTCTAGCGTCTAGGAAAAAGCTTAAACAGGTGCGGGGGCGCCACGCATAGCGTGGGAAGCTAGCCGCCGGAATAGCTATCTCAAGTACTGCTCCTGGCGAGGGCGAAATACCTTCGTGTAATTATAATAACCCTAATAGGACTTCTTTCAAAGAAAAAACAAAGAGAAGAAAAAGAAAAGGGAAACGGCTCAGAAGGCTATACTACGAGAGCTATGACTGATACTTTTCTATATATATGTATTCATCTCATCTATGGGATCGCATGCGCGCGCTGTTGGTTTTAAAGCGCAACCGTGGTAGGGAAACGGAAGGCGATATAAGCATGCGTGTCCATGATACGCACACGACAAACTGCCTTACAATATTTAGAATTGATATATATATACACACACAAAAGCCAATATAGGCTGCTCGACACTATCTCGCGCGTTTTTTATAGCGAAGTACATCAGAACCGACTCGTCGTTCCACAACAACCATTTCCTGAGTGATCGCCAGATATATGCCGAATAACTTCCTGTCATTCAATAAGAATGTCTCTCTTTCATGCAGCCTACCAATTCGCGCTGTTTCGGTGTAGACAAAACAATTTATCATTCGAGGCGCACTTGCCAAGTTTTCCTCCAGTTAAAACTGCCTGCGATGCCTATAGTGCAGCTCTTATCTCGCTTAACATACACAGTTCTATATATGTGCATCCGGTGCAATGCTTTCCGCTGTATCAGCAATTTCAATGTCATGGCCGATCATGTAAGCAAAAGTAGCTGTTTACTATTTACAATATCCAGAATTGATCAAACGTGAAGTTGTCACCGGCATTCTGAGTGGTTGGAAGGCATAATTTCTTTGAAAAATGGCCGCCAGAGGAGCAGCGTGAACTCGAGCGGCTTTATACACTAGGAAAACTGCCTTAAAATATTTAGACTTGAGGGGAAGCTTCGTTAACAAACGATAACACGGCAATCAGCACTCGTATACGACGAGAGAAATTATTGAGACGTGGGAAATTCCCTTGAAATAAATCTGGTTTGCGAGACAAATGCTTGTATGTATTGAATCTCTTAAAAGATGAGGGGGGAAATATGCGCTCACCGAGAGGGCATCTTCAGCACGAGACCACCGCGAGGCACCTTACTGAGATGTAGAGAGCTTCGCGGCCGGAACGAAATCTCCCCTCTCCGTCGGCCCAGGGTGGAAAACGCGCTTTCCGATCGCTCAAGGTTGCGCGGATATTGTGTAGCTCTAGCGTCTAGGAAAAAGCTTAAACAGGTGCGGGGGCGCCACGCATAGCGTGGGAAGCTAGCCGCCGGAATAGCTATCTCAAGTACTGCTGCTGGCGAGGGCGAAATACCTTCGTGTAATTATAATAACCCTAATAGGACTTCTTTCAAAGAAAAAACAAAGAGAAGAAAAAGAAAAGGGAAACGGCTCAGAAGGCTATACTACGAGAGCTATGACTGATACTTTTCTATATATATGTATTCATCTCATCTATGGGATCGCATGCGCGCGCTGTTGGTTTTAAAGCGCAACCGTGGTAGGGAAACGGAAGGCGATATAAGCATGCGTGTCCATGATACGCACACGACAAACTGCCTTACAATATTTAGAATTGATATATATATATACACACACAAAAGCCAATATAGGCTGCTCGACACTATCTCGCGCGTTTTTTATAGCGAAGTACATCAGAACCGACTCGTCGTTCCACAACAACCATTTCCTGAGTGATCGCCAGATATATGCCGAATAACTTCCTGTCATTCAATAAGAATGTCTCTCTTTCATGCAGCCTACCAATTCGCGCTGTTTCGGTGTAGACAAAACAATTTATCATTCGAGGCGCACTTGTCAAGTTTTCCTCCAGTTAAAACTGCCTGCGATGCCTATAGTGCAGCTCTTATCTCGCTCAACATACACAGTTCTATATATGTGCATCCGGTGCAATGCTTTCCGCTGTATCAGCAATTTCAATGTCATGGCCGATCATGTAAGCAAAAGTAGCTGTTTACTATTTACAATATCCAGAATTGATCAAACGTGAAGTTGTCACCGGCATTCTGAGTGGTTGGAAGGCATAATTTCTTTGAAAAATGGCCGCCAGAGGAGCAGCGTGAACTCGAGCGGCTTTGTACACTAGGAAAACTGTCTTAAAATATTTAGACTTGAGGGGAAGCTTCGTTAACAAACGATAACACGGCAATCAGCACTCGTATACGACGAGAGAAATTATTGAGACGTGGGAAATTCCCTTGAAATAAATCTGGTTTGCGAGACAAATGCTTGTATGTATTGAATCTCTTAAAAGATGAGGGGGGAAATATGCGCTCACCGAGAGGGCATCTTCAGCACGAGACCACCGCGAGGCACCTTGCTGAGATGTAGAGAGCTTCGCGGCCGGAACGAAATCTCCCCTCTCCGTCGGCCCAGGGTGGAAAACGCGCTTTCCGATCGCTCAAGGTTGCGCGGATATTGTGTAGCTCTAGCGTCTAGGAAAAAGCTTAAACAGGTGCGGGGGCGCCACGCATAGCGTGGGAAGCTAGCCGCCGGAATAGCTATCTCAAGTACTGCTGCTGGCGAGGGCGAAATAACTTCGTGTAATTATAATAACCCTAATAGGACTTCTTTCAAAGAAAAAACAAAGAGAAGAAAAAGAAAAGGGAAACGGCTCAGAAGGCTATACTACGAGAGCTATGACTGATACTTTTCTATATATATGTATTCATCTCATCTATGGGATCGCATGCGCGCGCTGTTGGTTTTAAAGCGCAACCGTGGTAGGGAAACGGAAGGCGATATAAGCATGCGTGTCCATGATACGCACACGACAAACTGCCTTACAATATTTAGAATTGATATATATATACACACACAAAAGCCAATATAGGCTGCTCGACACTATCTCGCGCGTTTTTTATAGCGAAGTACATCAGAACCGACTCGTCGTTCCACAACAACCATTTCCTGAGTGATCGCCAGATATATGCCGAATAACTTCCTGTCATTCAATAAGAATGTCTCTCTTTCATGCAGCCTACCAATTCGCGCTGTTTCGGTTTAGACAAAACAATTTATCATTCGAGGCGCACTTGCCAAGTTTTCCTCCAGTTAAAACTGCCTGCGATGCCTATAGTGCAGCTCTTATCTCGCTCAACATACACAGTTCTATATATGTGCATCCGGTGCAATGCTTTCCGCTGTATCAGCAATTTCAATGTCATGGCCGATCATGTAAGCAAAAGTAGCTGTTTACTATTTACAATATCCAGAATTGATCAAACGTGAAGTTGTCACCGGCATTCTGAGTGGTTGGAAGGCATAATTTCTTTGAAAAATGGCCGCCAGAGGAGCAGCGTGAACTCGAGCGGCTTTATACACTAGGAAAACTGCCTTAAAATATTTAGACTTGAGGGGAAGCTTCGTTAACAAACGATAACACGGCAATCAGCACTCGTATACGACGAGAGAAATTATTGAGACGTGGGAAATTCCCTTGAAATAAATCTGGTTTGCGAGACAAATGCTTGTATGTATTGAATCTCTTAAAAGATGAGGGGGGAAATATGCGCTCACCGAGAGGGCATCTTCAGCACGAGACCACCGCGAGGCACCTTACTGAGATGTAGAGAGCTTCGCGGCCGGAACGAAATCTCCCCTCTCCGTCGGCCCAGGGTGGAAAACGCGCTTTCCGATCGCTCAAGGTTGCGCGGATATTGTGTAGCTCTAGCGTCTAGGAAAAAGCTTAAACAGGTGCGGGGGCGCCACGCATAGCGTGGGAAGCTAGCCGCCGGAATAGCTATCTCAAGTACTGCTGCTGGCGAGGGCGAAATACCTTCGTGTAATTATAATAACCCTAATAGGACTTCTTTCAAAGAAAAAACAAAGAGAAGAAAAAGAAAAGGGAAACGGCTCAGAAGGCTATACTACGAGAGCTATGACTGATACTTTTCTATATATATGTATTCATCTCATCTATGGGATCGCATGCGCGCGCTGTTGGTTTTAAAGCGCAACCGTGGTAGGGAAACGGAAGGCGATATAAGCATGCGTGTCCATGATACGCACACGACAAACTGCCTTACAATATTTAGAATTGATATATATATACACACACAAAAGCCAATATAGGCTGCTCGACACTATCTCGCGCGTTTTTTATAGCGAAGTACATCAGAACCGACTCGTCGTTCCACAACAACCATTTCCTGAGTGATCGCCAGATATATGCCGAATAACTTCCTGTCATTCAATAAGAATGTCTGTCTTTCATGCAGCCTACCAATTCGCGCTGTTTCGGTTTAGACAAAACAATTTATCATTCGAGGCGCACTTGCCAAGTTTTCCTCCAGTTAAAACTGCCTGCGATGCCTATAGTGCAGCTCTTATCTCGCTCAACATACACAGTTCTATATATGTGCATCCGGTGCAATGCTTTCCGCTGTATCAGCAATTTCAATGTCATGGCCGATCATGTAAGCAAAAGTAGCTGTTTACTATTTACAATATCCAGAATTGATCAAACGTGAAGTTGTCACCGGCATTCTGAGTGGTTGGAAGGCATAATTTCTTTGAAAAATGGCCGCCAGAGGAGCAGCGTGAACTCGAGCGGCTTTATACACTAGGAAAACTGCCTTAAAATATTTAGACTTGAGGGGAAGCTTCGTTAACAAACGATAACACGGCAATCAGCACTCGTATACGACGAGAGAAATTATTGAGACGTGGGAAATTCCCTTGAAATAAATCTGGTTTGCGAGACAAATGCTTGTATGTATTGAATCTCTTAAAAGATGAGGGGGGAAATATGCGCTCACCGAGAGGGCATCTTCAGCACGAGACCACCGCGAGGCACCTTACTGAGATGTAGAGAGCTTCGCGGCCGGAACGAAATCTCCCCTCTCCGTCGGCCCAGGGTGGAAAACGCGCTTTCCGATCGCTCAAGGTTGCGCGGATATTGTGTAGCTCTAGCGTCTAGGAAAAAGCTTAAACAGGTGCGGGGGCGCCACGCATAGCGTGGGAAGCTAGCCGCCGGAATAGCTATCTCAAGTACTGCTGCTGGCGAGGGCGAAATACCTTCGTGTAATTATAATAACCCTAATAGGACTTCTTTCAAAGAAAAAACAAAGAGAAGAAAAAGAAAAGGGAAACGGCTCAGAAGGCTATACTACGAGAGCTATGACTGATACTTTTCTATATATATGTATTCATCTCATCTATGGGATCGCATGCGCGCGCTGTTGGTTTTAAAGCGCAACCGTGGTAGGGAAACGGAAGGCGATATAAGCATGCGTGTCCATGATACGCACACGACAAACTGCCTTACAATATTTAGAATTGATATATATATACACACACAAAAGCCAATATAGGCTGCTCGACACTATCTCGCGCGTTTTTTATAGCGAAGTACATCAGAACCGACTCGTCGTTCCACAACAACCATTTCCTGAGTGATCGCCAGATATATGCCGAATAACTTCCTGTCATTCAATAAGAATGTCTCTCTTTCATGCAGCCTACCAATTCGCGCTGTTTCGGTGTAGACAAAACAATTTATCATTCGAGGCGCACTTGCCAAGTTTTCCTCCAGTTAAAACTGCCTGCGATGCCTATAGTGCAGCTCTTATCTCGCTCAACATACACAGTTCTATATATGTGCATCCGGTGCAATGCTTTCCGCTGTATCAGCAATTTCAATGTCATGGCCGATCATGTAAGCAAAAGTAGCTGTTTACTATTTACAATATCCAGAATTGATCAAACGTGAAGTTGTCACCGGCATTCTGAGTGGTTGGAAGGCATAATTTCTTTGAAAAATGGCCGCCAGAGGAGCAGCGTGAACTCGAGCGGCTTTATACACTAGGAAAACTGCCTTAAAATATTTAGACTTGAGGGGAAGCTTCGTTAACAAACGATAACACGGCAATCAGCACTCGTATACGACGAGAGAAATTATTGAGACGTGGGAAATTCCCTTGAAATAAATCTGGTTTGCGAGACAAATGCTTGTATGTATTGAATCTCTTAAAAGATGAGGGGGGAAATATGCGCTCACCGAGAGGGCATCTTCAGCACGAGACCACCGCGAGGCACCTTACTGAGATGTAGAGAGCTTCGCGGCCGGAACGAAATCTCCCCTCTCCGTCGGCCCAGGGTGGAAAACGCGCTTTCCGATCGCTCAAGGTTGCGCGGATATTGTGTAGCTCTAGCGTCTAGGAAAAAGCTTAAACAGGTGCGGGGGCGCCACGCATAGCGTGGGAAGCTAGCCGCCGGAATAGCTATCTCAAGTACTGCTGCTGGCGAGGGCGAAATACCTTCGTGTAATTATAATAACCCTAATAGGACTTCTTTCAAAGAAAAAACAAAGAGAAGAAAAAGAAAAGGGAAACGGCTCAGAAGGCTATACTACGAGAGCTATGACTGATACTTTTCTATATATATGTATTCATCTCATCTATGGGATCGCATGCGCGCGCTGTTGGTTTTAAAGCGCAACCGTGGTAGGGAAACGGAAGGCGATATAAGCATGCGTGTCCATGATACGCACACGACAAACTGCCTTACAATATTTAGAATTGATATATATATACACACACAAAAGCCAATATAGGCTGCTCGACACTATCTCGCGCGTTTTTTATAGCGAAGTACATCAGAACCGACTCGTCGTTCCACAACAACCATTTCCTGAGTGATCGCCAGATATATGCCGAATAACTTCCTGTCATTCAATAAGAATGTCTCTCTTTCATGCAGCCTACCAATTCGCGCTGTTTCGGTGTAGACAAAACAATTTATCATTCGAGGCGCACTTGCCAAGTTTTCCTCCAGTTAAAACTGCCTGCGATGCCTATAGTGCAGCTCTTATCTCGCTCAACATACACAGTTCTATATATGTGCATCCGGTGCAATGCTTTCCGCTGTATCAGCAATTTCAATGTCATGGCCGATCATGTAAGCAAAAGTAGCTGTTTACTATTTACAATATCCAGAATTGATCAAACGTGAAGTTGTCACCGGCATTCTGAGTGGTTGGAAGGCATAATTTCTTTGAAAAATGGCCGCCAGAGGAGCAGCGTGAACTCGAGCGGCTTTATACACTAGGAAAACTGCCTTAAAATATTTAGACTTGAGGGGAAGCTTCGTTAACAAACGATAACACGGCAATCAGCACTCGTATACGACGAGAGAAATTATTGAGACGTGGGAAATTCCCTTGAAATAAATCTGGTTTGCGAGACAAATGCTTGTATGTATTGAATCTCTTAAAAGATGAGGGGGGAAATATGCGCTCACCGAGAGGGCATCTTCAGCACGAGACCACCGCGAGGCACCTTACTGAGATGTAGAGAGCTTCGCGGCCGGAACGAAATCTCCCCTCTCCGTCGGCCCAGGGTGGAAAACGCGCTTTCCGATCGCTCAAGGTTGCGCGGATATTGTGTAGCTCTAGCGTCTAGGAAAAAGCTTAAACAGGTGCGGGGGCGCCACGCATAGCGTGGGAAGCTAGCCGCCGGAATAGCTATCTCAAGTACTGCTGCTGGCGAGGGCGAAATACCTTCGTGTAATTATAATAACCCTAATAGGACTTCTTTCAAAGAAAAAACAAAGAGAAGAAAAAGAAAAGGGAAACGGCTCAGAAGGCTATACTACGAGAGCTATGACTGATACTTTTCTATATATATGTATTCATCTCATCTATGGGATCGCATGCGCGCGCTGTTGGTTTTAAAGCGCAACCGTGGTAGGGAAACGGAAGGCGATATAAGCATGCGTGTCCATGATACGCACACGACAAACTGCCTTACAATATTTAGAATTGATATATATATACACACACAAAAGCCAATATAGGCTGCTCGACACTATCTCGCGCGTTTTTTATAGCGAAGTACATCAGAACCGACTCGTCGTTCCACAACAACCATTTCCTGAGTGATCGCCAGATATATGCCGAATAACTTCCTGTCATTCAATAAGAATGTCTCTCTTTCATGCAGCCTACCAATTCGCGCTGTTTCGGTGTAGACAAAACAATTTATCATTCGAGGCGCACTTGCCAAGTTTTCCTCCAGTTAAAACTGCCTGCGATGCCTATAGTGCAGCTCTTATCTCGCTCAACATACACAGTTCTATATATGTGCATCCGGTGCAATGCTTTCCGCTGTATCAGCAATTTCAATGTCATGGCCGATCATGTAAGCAAAAGTAGCTGTTTACTATTTACAATATCCAGAATTGATCAAACGTGAAGTTGTCACCGGCATTCTGAGTGGTTGGAAGGCATAATTTCTTTGAAAAATGGCCGCCAGAGGAGCAGCGTGAACTCGAGCGGCTTTATACACTAGGAAAACTGCCTTAAAATATTTAGACTTGAGGGGAAGCTTCGTTAACAAACGATAACACGGCAATCAGCACTCGTATACGACGAGAGAAATTATTGAGACGTGGGAAATTCCCTTGAAATAAATCTGGTTTGCGAGACAAATGCTTGTATGTATTGAATCTCTTAAAAGATGAGGGGGGAAATATGCGCTCACCGAGAGGGCATCTTCAGCACGAGACCACCGCGAGGCACCTTGCTGAGATGTAGAGAGCTTCGCGGCCGGAACGAAATCTCTCCTCTCCGTCGGCCCAGGGTGGAAAACGCGCTTTCCGATCGCTCAAGGTTGCGCGGATATTGTGTAGCTCTAGCGTCTAGGAAAAAGCTTAAACAGGTGCGGGGGCGCCACGCATAGCGTGGGAAGCTAGCCGCCGGAATAGCTATCTCAAGTACTGCTGCTGGCGAGGGCGAAATACCTTCGTGTAATTATAATAACCCTAATAGGACTTCTTTCAAAGAAAAAACAAAGAGAAGATGATGAACAGCAAACCTAAAGCCTTGCTGCAAAGGCTGGATGAGCTCGAAACGATTACAGACCACCACACAAGAGAGAGAGAGAGAGAGGAAAGGGGAAAGGCAAGGAGGTTAACCAGAGAAAAAGATCCGGTTGGCTACCCTACACTGGGGAGAGAGGGGAGGGGGAGGTAAAGTGGTAACAAAGTAGAGATAAGGAAAGGAAGGAGCGTAGACACAGAATCACAATCGGTCACTGGCACCGAATACTGTCATCGCACTGCACAGTGACACTTGCCGCACTATCAACATCTGTTCAGGCTACAGCCGCCTGTCCAATTCTGTCGCCCTCAAAAACCGCAACAGTGCGCCTCGTCGCCCTCTGCTGCGATGGCTTGTGATGGCGGTATTTTAAAATAAGTTCCTCTGTGAGAGGTCTTTGGTCAAAGCGCGCTATCGCGGTTGCGAGTGATTGTCTCTGCAAATTATATCGAGGACAGTCACAAAGAAGGTGTTGAAAAGTCTCCTCGTTACCACAGTCCTCACACGTGGCGTCGTCGGCCCATCCAATTCGGTAAGCGAAAGACTTGGTGAAAGCCACCCCTAGCCATAGTCGACAAAGCAGGGTAGCTTCGCGACGGCAGAGTCCAGCTGGAATACAAAGGCGTAGAGGGTAGTCAAGATTCTGGAGTCGGTAGTCGTGAAGACTTCCAGCGTTCCACAAGGAGAACGTGATGTCACGGCTGATAATTCGAAGTTTTCGAGCGGCATCTGTCCTTGATAACGGTATCGGCTCCTCTTTGTCCCCTTGAAGAGCCGACCGAGTAGCGTTGTCAGCGTGTTCGTTCCCTATGACTCCGCACTGACTTGGAAGCCACTGAAATGTCACGTGGTGTCCTTTCTCAGTTAAGGTATGAATGAGTTCTCTAATCTCAAATACCAGTTGTTCATTTGGTCCGCGCCGCAGGGCCGATAGCAAAGATTGCAGTGCAGCCTTCGAGTCACTGAATATTGACCATCTTCGAGGTTGCTCTTGGCTGACGAGACGAAGTGCAGCGCGAAGGGCTGCAAGTTCCGCGGCCATCGGTGTCGTTGGGTGATATGTCTTGAAACTGATGGTGGTGGCTTTCGCTGGGAAGACCACGGCTCCAGAGGAACACTGGAGAGTTGCCGATCCATCAGTATAAATATGTACGTGCTCGGCGTACACAAAGCGCACTAACAACGAATGCGTCACACCGGCACCCACGCCATGGCACCGCACGACGGAACAACTTCCACTCGCGGAGCTGCAGGTGCATGGTTAAAAAAATAAGTTACGGGGTTTTACGTGCCAAAACCACTTTCTTATTATGAGGTACGACGTAAGGGGGGCGGGCACTCCGGAAATTTTGACCACCTGGGGTTCTTCAACGTGCGCTTAAATTTAAGTACACGGGTTTTTTCGCCCCCATCGAAATGCGGCCGCCATGGCAGGGATGCGATCCCGGGACCTCGTGCTCAGCAGCCCAACACCATAGCCACTGAGCAGCCACGGTGGGTAAGGTGCATGCTTGCTTAACATTATTTCAAAATGAGCATCTTTTAGACTTAATGTTTTCACACGAGTTCTGGAAAAGCTCTACCGTCAACACGCTGGCCTATGACGCTGACAACAGTCAAATAACACGCGGAGAACGAAGGTTCGCTCTTCGAGTTCGTGGCTCCGATTTGGCACCATTTGGTATGGTTTTAGGACTAAACAGGCTGTTTTGCTTTTGATGGTATTTTAATGCAAAGATTTAGTCCCGCAAGGGGCTTTTTGTGAGGTCTGTTTTGTTTCCATTGAGCTTTAATGAAAACAATAAGTCCTGCAGCGGCACTCTGGGGCATCTTTTGGTTCTTTGTAACTTTTAGTTTTTTGTTTATATCGAGGGAAGGCACTTCGGTGATGTTCCACAAATGTTGTTTTTGGATATAGGCATTCTAGCCATTTGGGGAGATACTAGGGATTTGTGTGGTGAGATACTAGGGATTTGTGTGGTTTGTTGGGATGGGGGGGGGGGACGAGGACGGCATGACAACAATGGCATGACATTACTGAAATGATTACGATGGTAAAGCATCATGACGGCGGCGGAATGATGACAATGGCGTGACGATAACTGTGTGACGACGATGGCGCGACGACGACGACGACATGAGGACAGTCAGACGACGAACTTAGAATGACGTCGATGGAACGACAGCGACGGTATCACGATGACAATATGACAACGAATGCTTGACGATGACTGTATATGACGACTAAGCAATGACGAAGATTGCATGACAACGGTATGAGGACAATTAGATGACTACGAGTGTATGAGGACAATGGCGTGACGACGACTGTATCGCGAAGCCGGTATGACGACGACGGCGTGACGATAGTCAGACGACGAAGCTGGAGCGACGACGATAGCACGACCACGTTGGCATAACGAAGACGGTATGGCAACGGTTGCACGATAGTGGCTGTCTGATGACGATGCAATGAAGACAATGGCATGGCAACGGCGGCACAATGACGATCGAATGTGGGCAGCACGATTACGATAGAATGAGAATGAAGGATTTACGTCGATGGAACGACGAAGGCGTCATGGCGATGACTACATAAAGACAATGGAATTACGTTACTGAAGTGATGACTATGGTAAAACGACAGCGGGATGAGGGCGGCTGGACAACGGTATTACACCGACTGTGTGGCGATAATGGCACGGCGACAACGACGACGACGACATGACGAGTGTCGGGTGAAGAAGCTGGAGCGACGACGATGTAACGACCACGACGGCATCAGGAAGGCTGTGCAACAATGAATGCGTTACGACTGTATGATGACGATGGTGTGACGACGACGGCATGACGTGAATCGGATGGCAAGGCTGGAATGACAACAATGCAACGACTACGACGACATAACTACCGTACATAGTGGCCCAAGCTATTGGATAACTAGGGCATTTGGGTCGGCGGAGAAGCCGTGACTACGACGGCACGACGAAGGTCAGATCGCGCAGCTCGAATGACTGCGATGGAACGACCACGACAACACCACTAAGCACACAGCGAATAGCCTAAGCTTGTAGACAACTTGGGCCACTGGGTCGATCGGCGTAAGAGGCTAGATAGATGTATGCACAGATAGATAGAAAGACAGATACATACGCTCAACACGGCTGAAGTATGTAAAAAATGCTAATCCCATTAAAAAAAATAATGCAGAAACTCCACTGGACTTGTACGGTACGTAAGCATACCCCCAAATTTCTGTTCACCCACCCCCAAATTTCAAATTGATCATCATCATCCTCATCATCCTGGTTACGCCCACTGCAGGGCAAAGGCCTCTCCCATACTTCTCCAACTACCCCGGTCATGTACTAATTGTGGCCATGTCGTCCCTGCAAACTTCTTAATCTCATCCGCCCACCTAACTTTCTGCCGGCCCCTGCTACGCATCCCTTCCCTTGGAGTCCAGTCCGTTACCCTTAATGACCGTCGGCTATCTTGGCTCCTCATTACATGTCCTGCCCATGCCCCCCCCCCCCGCATTTCTTTTTCTTGATTTCAACTAAGATGTCATTAACTCGCGTTCGTTCCCTCACCCAATCTGCTCTTTTCTTATCCCTTAGCGATACACCCATCCTTCTTCTTTCCATAGCTCGTTGCGTCGTCCTCAATTTAGGTAGAACCCCTTTTCGTAAGCCTCCAGATTTCTGCCCCGTAGGTGAGTACTGGTAAGACACAGCTATTATACACTTTTCTTTTGAGGGTTAATGGCAACCTGCTGTTCATGACCTGAGAATGCCTGCCAAACGCACGCCAGCCCATTCTTATTCTTCTGATTATTTCAGTTTCATGATCCGGATCCGCGGTCACTACCTTCCCTAAGTAGATGTATTCCCTTACCACTTCCAGTGCCTCTCTACCTATCGTAAACTGCTGTTCTCTTCCAAGAGTGTTAAACATTACTTTAGTTTTCTGCGGATTAATTTTTAGACCCACCCTTCTGCTTTGCATCTCCAGGTCAGTGAGCATGCATTGCAATTGGTCCCCTGAGTTACTAAGCAAGGCAATATCATCAGCGAATAAGAGTTAATCAAGAAGTTATTCTCCATTAACTCTTATCTCCAATTCTTCCCAATCCAGGTCTCTCAATACCTCCTGTAAACACGCTGTAAATAGCATTGGAGAGATCGTATCTCCCTGCCTGACGCCTTTCTTTATTGGGATGTTGTTGCTTTCTTTATTGAGGACTACGGTGGCTGTGGAGCCGCTATAGATATCTTTCAGTATTTTCACGTACGGCTCGTCTACACCATGATTCCGTAATGCCTCCATTACTGCTGAGGTTTCGACAGAATCAAACGCTTTTTAGTAATCAATGAAAGCTATATATAAGGGTTGGTTATATTCCGCACATTTCTGTATCACCTAATTGATAGTGTGAATATCATCTATTGTTGAGTAGCCTTTACGGAATCCTGCCTGGTTCTTCGCTTGACAGAAGTCTAAGGTGGTCCTCATTCTATTTGCGATTACCTTAGCAAATAGTTTGTAGGCAACGGACAGTAAGCTGATCGGTCTATAATTTTTCAAGTCTTTGGCCTCCCCTTTCTTATGGATAAGGATTATGTTAGCGTTCTTCCAAGATTCCGATACGCTCGAAGTCATGAGGCATTGCGTATGCAGGGTAGCCAGTTTTTCTAGAACAATCTGCCCATCATCCTTCAACAAATCTGCTGTTACCTGACCCTCCCCAGCTGCGTTCCCCCTTTGCATAGCTCCCAAGGCTTTCTTTGCTGCTTCCGGCGTTACTTCTGGGATTTCAAATTCCTCTAGACTATTCTATCTTCCATTATCGTCGCGGGTGCCACTGGTACTGTATAAATCTCTATAGAATTCCTCAGCCACTTGAACTATCTCATTCATATTAGTAATGATATTGCCGCCTTTGTCTCTTAACGCATACATCTGATTCTTGCCAATTCCTAGTTTCTTCTTCACTGCTTTTAGGCTTCCTCCGTTCCTGAGAGCATGTTCAATTTTATCCATATTGTACTTCCTTATGTCAGCTGTCTTACGCTTGATGATTAAATTCGAAAGTTCTGCCAGTTCTATTCTAGCTGTAGGGTTAGAGGCTTTCATACATTGGCATTTCTTGATCAGATCTTTCGTCTCCTGGGATAGCTTACTGGTATTCAATTTCAAATTGGTCCACCCCAAATCTATGTTTGCCCACAACGAAACTTTAATTTACCCCCCCCCCCCTATGTCAAATTGTCCCATCCCCAAATGTCAAATTGGCCCACACCTAAATTGAAGTTGGGTAACCCCCAAATTTTAGGTTGGCCTACCCTCAAATGTCAAGTTGGCCCAGTTGCAAATTTATATTAGCCCTATTGCGAATTTGAAGTTCACACCGTCCCAAATTTCAGTTGATCCGTTTTCAAATTTCAGGTTGGCCCAACCCTAAATTTAAGCTGTGCCACCCCCAAATTTCAAGCTGGCCTACCCCCAAATGTCCAGTTGGTCCACTACTAAACTTTAAGTTGGCCCACCCTAAATTTCAAGTTGGCCCACTTGCAAATTTATGTCAGCCCTCTTGCGAATTTCAAGCAGACACACCCCCAAATTTCACTTGATCCACGCCAGCATCTCAGGATGGCCCACCCCCAAACTTAAGTAGGTCCACCACCAAATTTTAAGTTGGTCCAGCCACAAATTTCAAGTAGGCCCACTTACAAGTTTCAAGTTGGCCCACCCCCAATTCAAGTTGGCCCACCCCCAAATTTAAGTTGGTCCTGCTCCAAATTTCAGATGGACCCACCTACGAACTTCAAGTTGGCCAACCACCAGGTTTCAATTTGTCCACCCCTACTATAAGCTTCCCCATGCATTTTCTATGGAGCCCTATGGGTATTCTCTCTTTCTTTAATTGTTCCTTATCACTTATAAAGCTACCAATCATCTACATTTACACTATTATAACGATAAAATGTCTTTGCTAATTAAGCATTTTTGTGCAGATGCAAGCATTAAACTTTTTGCTTGGCGGGGCTGGGGTACTCGCCAAATAATGATTACGCATTAATAGGGTTGGTGATAGCAGTGGCAGCGGCTACAAGAACAGAAAATGCGAGGAAACAACCAATAAACCAACAAACCGACCAACCGGCCAATCAATCAATAACCAACCACCCAAACAAGCCAGCAAGCAAGCTAGCAATTTGCAGTCACCCTGTTATAAGTGCGAATGGCCATTATTCTGACTATAAATTCATATTTCTTGAAAAACTTGATGAATGTTTAAATTGTTTAAATAAATAACTTAGTCTCTACATCAAATTTTTTCACATCATTTCTTAATTGACTGAGGCTGCGACGCATTTTCAAAGTTATGCTGAAAAATATCCTTGAGAATAGTTATCCGAGGTCGGGTGTTTGCTTGAGAAGACCTGCAGTCATCAAATGCCAGATGTTGATTTTATTTGCAATTAGACACGCTTTGCCGCCATCACATTGGTCGTAAATTTCTTCTGTTACTACTTCTCAAGCCATTGCAGCACTTGAGCATATCTACGAGACATCTGAAACTTCCATGCAACGACTTAGCAAAGAACTGCGAAGGGGTGTAGCGGTGTCGCTCTCTCCGCTGGAAATAAAGAAACCCGTGACCTTTAGTGTGAGCCGGACTGCTGCACGAAAAGGCGGAATTATATACGTGAAATGTGTGCGGCAACCATTTTTTATCTGTCGAAATGGAGATCGACGAGCAGACGGTACATAGGATCAATATAATATTTCTCTGGAAACGCGGCAATAATGACGCAGGTATTTATTGCGTGTTGCAAAAGACCCATTGAAGGAATACCATGAAGGGGAAAAAATGTGTTCAAGTTGGTCCAGCGCTTTTGGGAAGGCCATGAAGCCCCCCCCCCCCCCTCTCCGAATGATGCAAGATTAGGACGCCCCTCAACAACTCGCGCGAAGATGAAGATATTTCATCATTTTTTTTATTTTCAGTGACCATCCAATGACTATAAAGCTTTCGCTGTAAAAGAGGAAAATAGAAATCAGATTCTCAAATCAGTTTTGATTATATGCGGGAGCCATCTGTCACAAGTTCAACATGCTGCAAGCAGCTTGTAGAGCTTCAAAAGTCCGCCACTATAGCCCGCAAGATGTGGCTATAGTTGCCAGCACCGTCGCCGCGTTAGTGTGGTTAATGTACACGGCGGCGGTTCGCTGCGAGCAATGAAACGCGCTGACTGCAGTGAACTGACGATATGTTGTCCTCCATGCAATGCTACATTATTGCACGAAACGCACAGAGCATTCCTAGTATATGTGAAAGAAGGGCAAAACGCACTTTCAGTCCCGGTACATGTGTGGTGCTTCTTGCTGGTGTTCGGCTTGCGTTCAGCCTATTCTGTTGGCGCTGCCGTTGGAAATTGAACTTTCTTCTTTTCTTGCACTGGTTATAAAAATGCGTGTATTACTGTGCAGTGCAGCTGAAGCAGCTAGTTATTGTGACTCTGCTTCACCGTTTGAACGCACGCATAAGTGCCTTTTAACTTCTTTTTCGATTGTCTGTCAATTACAAGCCAGTCACTAATTGTAGTAAAACAAGGTACGGCGCTATGACAGACAGCGCAGTGGCAGGACCGGCGTGTAGCCTCACACGCGTATTTGGTTTTTTTTCGCGGTAACAGCAAGAACAGCATTTTATCACAAGGGTGTCTTGCATGATTAGATCGAAGCTTGAGAATGGTGCGAGGGCACCATTCACGTAGCCTCACATTCATGAGAATAGTGCGAATAATTTTATATTATTTTAGGACCCAACCGTATTGACTTGCTTTCTTTTTTGCGAATATAATGGCATCTCGTCAAGCTAACAACACTACGCTAATGAGCGCATTATATTAGCAGCCAGAAACTCAGCTTTACGACGTCCTGTGTCTAATGAGTGCAATGTTATACTTTACCCTCTTGCAATACTTTCTTTCCGCTTCTCTCTTGTAGCAGATACTAAAAGTAACAAAGCACGAAAATTGACTTGCGGGGCAAAATTACTTCTGCGTATAGTGGCATATCCATATAATAAAAGGGCGCCTCAGCAACAGCTAATGGTGGCGTAACCGCTAACCTCAATCACAATCACAGCCATGCAATTATACGCCTGAGATCAATTGGACCCTGCGACATCATATGAACGCTTGAGATTTTCTTTCGTATACTGCCGAGTGATCTCACTCAACTTCGCAGATATTTCGCCATATCGCAAACATTTCGGAATTATCAACGCATCCCTACAAGGAATCGCGAAAGCGCTGCGTTCAGGTATCGCAGCGACCACTGAATTTGGCTAAAACGACGTCAAATGCTCTTTGTTAAGTGCTTGAATCACAGTGCAAGCATACAATTTTAATGACTGCGATGGAGGGCGCAATGACTACGCATCGCGCTCTCGACGCGTGCGGTAACTGATATTATTGCAGCGTTTAGATTACAGGGCGCAAAGCCAAATGACTCTCTACAGTGTAAAAAAAAATGCATACCGCCAATTATGACTGCAGTATACAACCACGGAACAAACAGAATTTAATGGATATGTGACGTGTAAACAAGGAGCGACTAGCAGACGATACGACGCACCATCCACACTATCGGGCTTCAGCCATTGTCCGCCAGGCGGCGGACTCCGCTCGATCTCGCGGCCAGTACTTCAATCACAAGCGTGGGAAGAGTGGCATTGTTTTCAAATATTGTTTTCATGGCTGCGCCTACTCATCTTACATTCCCTGGGTGTCATGCTCAAAAGAGTCAGCAGGGACGCGGAATCACCACTTATCAAGTTCTAAATGTTGGTCATAATAAGTGATCAGCAGCAATAACTGATACATGAATTATGTAACCTGGTTGCTCGCACTCTCACTTATCCGGTTAATGTTGGCCTGTGTTCCTTTCCGTGTCACATATTTCCTGCAAAGCATTATGATTCCTGCGCGAATCATTGGTCCAGCAAGGATATTAAGTAATTCATTGTGTCACTCCGTGCCAGAGAAGTTAAGTTAGGCTTACCAAGAGCCGTCTTGCCACAGGCGTGTCACTCTGTATGCGCCCTGCAGGCTGCCGCGGCCTCGTCGGCCAGTGTGCCCGACCCCGGCGGCGGCATCGTCTTGCCTGCCCGAGGAACAGGGAGAGCTGCTGAAGGCGCTGTTGTACGGGCGCTGGATCTCGTGGGGCGGAAAGCGGCCGCCACCCGCTGTCGAGGCCACCATCCTGTCCACTGTGCCACCAGGTGAGGAGACAACTGAGCGACCAATCGTGTATAAGTTGAGCGCGAATGACATTCCTAACACACGCTCGGTACAATCGTTTTCTTGAAGCCGGTGCACTTGGCGGTCCAGTTTGATGAGAAGACAATCGAACTCGATCGGCGGAGCGAGACCATTTCCGACCTAAGTGTTGACCGAAAAAAAAATGAAGGCGACAAATACCATGCCCTGTGTGGAAATGGGTGTAAGCGAAGTTTTCATGGGCTGGCAAGACAAAATGGCGCATCACGATAAGAGACGAGCTGCGGATTCCGCCGTCTAACGCTTTCCGTAACGGTCGTAGAGATTCATACAATAATTACTAGAGGGGAACTCTGGCGCTAGTGCCTGTGCGAGTTGCAATCGGGGTGGTTCAGTCAGCATGGGAATTATGGGATATACAGGGATTTGCCCGAACTTCGTCCTTCTCGCTTCAACATGGCTTCGCGACTTTGTAAGTTTGTCATTTTCAACAAAGTACTGTGTATTAAATGAACATTATTACAGCGAAGGCTGTATACCTGTAACCGTCCAAAGAAATGTTCGTGTCGTTGTGGTAAGCAAAAACTCCGCATACGTGGGCCGGTCCCGGAGATAGCGCAATGCCGGGCCCACCCGCGGCGGAGGTGAAGCGGGTGTTAAGCAGCCCCCATACATGGGCCGATCCCGAAGATAGTGCAATGCCGGGCCGACCCGCGGTGGAGGTGAATCAGGCGTTAAATAGCCCCCATACATGGGCTGATCCTGAAGATCGTGCAATGCCAGCTCCACCCCCGGCGGAGGTGAAGCAGGCGTTAAGCTGCCGCTATACATGGGCCGATGGCGAAGATAGTGGAATGCCGGGCCGAGCCGCGGCGGAGTTGCAGTTCGCCATGAAGGCAGCCCACATACACAGCTTCGCAGGTCATTCTTTTTCACAGAGTGGAAGGGTAGCGAGATTTTTAAAATTGTCCGGCGTCAGGTTTTGAACACGGGACCTAAGGCACAAAGGCCCGATATTGAGGCCATTACGCCACGGACGCACGCACAGACAAGCGGTATAGAACGCCCTTATAAATTTCTTGCGGGCAAGCCAGTGCGTTGAAAAGCTTGGCGCGTTTCAATTTGGCCACCTGGACAGGTTGAGCCGCTGCAATTGTTAGCCATTGTACGTGTTCGCAGAGTATTCTGCACTTAAAAAAGTACGGATCTCTTTGAAATTTAGGACAATAAAGACAGATAAAGCTTCGTAAACAAAGTACGAAGGTCAGAAAAAGCCATGTTCTCCCCATTATTCCCATGACGGCTGAATAATCGCAGCGCCAGAGTCGCCTCCAGTAATTATTGTATGAAACTCTATGGTAACGGTCATATCAGCCACGGTGGCGCATACCTTGCAGAGCAACAGTAAACTTAATTCGGGGCTGATATGAGCGATCACTTTCGGCGATGCCATCACTTTCGCGAGACTTCGCGTTTCTCCGGATGTGTCGAAGAAGCCGACGGAAAGCGTTCCTGTCAGTGTGCGAAGAAAGTAAGCTTGGCACTGTGCAAGAAACGCTGTCATCCGTAATCACGCCGATGCTTCGGATCTCGAGTCACGCGAAACCTCGCGAAAGGGATCGCAGGCGCGACAGTGAGAGTACGGCGGATAGAGTAGCAACAGCTTCCACTCGGCGAGACAGCTAACAACACGCCACATCGCGGAGAGACAGGCTTACGAACTCGACGTTTTAGAAAGTCATTGCATGTGCGCACATGCGAATGGCTGTTAAGCGCACCCCTATACATATCATCACCCCGTAGCTCGCGGTTTTCTCTGTCAACTGCGAGAGAAATTCTACAATGCTGACGGAGGCCTATATTCAGTCAATCGAGAACAATCAATAATAATATTATTTTACCACTCAAGAAAAATGGAGAAATGGTAAAGCACGGCAGCGGATTTTTGACGCACAGGGGTCAGAACAAAGTCGGCTGCTTCTAGTGGGGCGTCACACAGGCACCCCGAACCAGCGACCTGGAGCCAAATAACAGAGAGTTATAGTTTCGGGGACGCAAGAGGCTTGCGTACACAAGAACTAGGGGCGACGGTACTGCGCATGCGCAGACACAGACATAGGGGTCTGCACATGCGCAGTACCGTGGCCCCTAGTTGTTGCGTGCGCAAGCCGCTTGCGTCCCCGAAACTAAAACTCTCTAATGATGGACAAAAAACTTGCGGTCGTTCCTGAGCAACGGTCCTACCGGAAATAGGCAGCGGTTATCATACCGGTTGTTTCGGCAAAGGCTGACAAAGATGCCTGCAGTTTAGTGGAAATAACAGGGTGACTTCTTGCGGCACCGCGTTATGCGCGGCAACAAACATCCGCTCACCTGCTAGTGCGTTTCGTAAAGTTCACCGATTTATTTTTTAACTGCAGTACCAACAGTCACGTCCTAGTTGCAGGACTCTATACAGCCAGTGCCCATGTTTGGTCTGTCTGCTAAATAAATATTAAGGTAACGCCACATACAAGGTAACCGACCTTTAAGTACGTCGTTTGTCAAAATTAATTGCAAATCATGGCGCAAGCGAATTGTGTAGTCGAGCGCAAAGACATTATCGAAGTATTAAGGTGAATGACAAAGGGGTTAAAAACCGTATAGAATGTATATCGAGTATGGTTCTAAGTGTACAAAAGTTAGACCAATATCTGTAATCGAGAACAATATAACAGAATGTAGTGACTTTAATTGTTTAGACTCATAGAATTACATCTTTTTTAGTGGTTGTCGCAAAAGAAAACAAGGAAAAGTTTGGAGGACGCTTAAACTTCGCATTCAGGAGTGGCACGCGATAGCATTCAAAGATATGTGACTGCTTCTCACGCTTCCCGGCAACTGGAGCGTATGTAAGCGTCATGTTTAACCGGGAAACGCTGGCCACGAACGGTACGCACGAAGCGGGCTTTGTGGTAAAGCGTCCTTTTGCGTGGGCCGCGATACGACGGAGGCAAGCGGCAGCTGGAGGTATTGCAAGGAAACTAGTTAAAAAATCGTTTTGCCGGAACGACGTCCGAGTGCGGACGCCGACGCCGGATTTTCTGCGACACGGGCTCCTTAACGCCGTCGCGTCAAAAGAAAGGGAAACAACGTGTAATACACTTCCGGTGAGTTCTGCGTACGTCCCGCAACCAGTCTTCGTCACCCTCCCTTCACCCTGCTTCATTCCCCCATTTTAGGATCGCAGGCAGCACCACTATTGCAAACGTAGCATTGGGCGAACGCGGATCATGTGTAAAGCACTAGCCGGCTTCCTGGTTTCTTCGACGCGTCAACACGCACCTAACGAAACGATGTGAACGCCTCGTTATTTCTTTTTTTTTTCTCGCTGTATCTGCAACACGGCTCGCGTGGCCTCGCAAGCGGTTACCGAGCCCGTCGTGAATCGAGTACACGCAGTCCATTTGCCGGAGATACCGCGATGCGCACGCGCTGACGCCCCGTCCGACTCCGCTCTGCTTCTCCTCGTCGTGCCTAAGTATCGAGCTCGCGCGGGCTTCGTTCAAACCACGCGGAAGGGAGCACGCCGCTATAGCACTGGCGTGTCCCGAGAATCTGTACAGACCGCCGCCGGCAGAGCGTGCAACGCACGCGCACCAATAAGCCGGCAGCACGTTCGCGGTCTCAAGCGTGTACAATTCTCACGGCTCTTGAGCAAGCACGCGCCCCTCGTGAAGAGGCCGGGAGGGGAGACGTCGCCGCTGCGCGCGCGAGATCCACTCCACGACCGTGAAGCACCATTGAGAGGCCGCAGGGACACCAATCCCCTGCTCTCCTTGTTCTCTCTGTCCCTTTCTTGCGCGCAGAGGTTGCGCTCCTATAGGATTTAATGAACATATACCGACGATCGAGTGTCGCGTGGGCTACTGTACGAGCTTGTACTTCTCTCTGTGTCACTGAAACACAGAGATAGGAGATGGTTTAATGAGAGAAAAAAACGGAGAGTGTGGTCAGAAGTGCGTGCGTGGCTCAGACCTGCTGCGCGGCAACAGAGGTGTTGTGGAGACCGGAACGAGGTTAAACAAGGACTCAGGGTAACCAGGAAATATAATTCAGCACTACGACAAAAAAAAAAAAAAAGTCTGATTGTTTCCGTAGATATCATGCCTGGTGTTAAATGGAAATTCGAAGAGAAAGATTATTTCATATTCGTGAACGGAGTTTCCGAATAGCGAGAGTTGATGCGAAAGAAATCGCAGCAATTTGTGATGAATATGTCTGTTGCAAAAAAACTCACCGACGATTACGATACTCCCGTATGCGAAATTTGAGCGCAGCTATGTACGGGTTTTCGTTTCGCAATAGATTAGCTGGCGCGGACAACCTGCCTCATGCGGCACATTGCAAACGGAGTGAAGTGCGGCGCGACTGCCTCGCTAATTGAGAGATCGCGAGAGGAAGCGTGTGGGTGACGTGTGGACGCTATTCTCAGTAACCGCCTCCGACAGACCTCCCAGACGATGCGCGCTACTCTAGCGCCATCTCGTAGCCATGTAGCCGCACTACGCTTTTATTCTCACGCTTTCGCCATCCTTCCTCCGCTTTCCACCTCATGGTTCCATTGCACCCTCCTCCTCCGCTTTCCTCTTCGCGTATTTCATCTTCCGCTGTGCTCGTTCGCTCGGCGGTGCCGAGCTACGATGCCGAGGCGCGTCAACGCTCGTCGCAGGAACGGGCAGCTGCGCTCTAAAATTCTGTCCCACAATTCAGCGCAGGTGACATTGGTTCTGCATAGAACACATGATTCGCCTCAGCCTTTGTTATAAGTTTTTTCAGCGAAATAGCGCTCTCGTGGTCTGCTTGTGCACGAAACTCCAGAGGCAGCTGGCAGGTCAATGTCTCTCCAACTGGCCTTCGTAATAAGCAGCGGGCGCACTGCAGCTATAATAAGTAAACTGTGGCTTTCGGTTATGGTTGGTAGCCGATGGTGAACAAATTAACAGCGTGAGTGAAAGAATGACACCGAAAGCCACAAAGACAGCACTTTCGGTGTTCTCGTCTTGCGCTCCACCTATTATTTTGAAACCTGCAGGAGCAATAATAGTTGAGCCTTAAGCGCTGTGGCACCACTCACTAACCACTGAAGTTCTAGCCATGAAACGGCAAACAGCTAGAGGCCCTTAGTCTGAAGACAGGTAGTATTGGTGACTGGGTTCCTGAATAGTTATTACGTTTGTAAGCATCAACAGTGCGTCCGAGAAGAGCGAAGCACAGCAAATGAATAGAAGAAAACGGCTATCCCGAGTGGAGGAAGGGTGAAATTTTTTACAACGTTGGACTATAGAGCGCCCGGATGGTTCCAACCAACGGCGTCGCTACGCCGACGCATACCGGTCTTGGTGGAGCTTGATGAAAGGAGTACAGGATGACGTGTGATAAAATTTGAAGAATAGGCACAGACGTGCTATTCTGCGGCGCGCTGTAAGACTTCCAAGGTTTGCAGGAGATTTTAATTTGGTGACACTAGAATTACATGAGTATTCTGAGAAAATGAACCAGGCTGCACGGTTCTGTACAGATTCTAGCATTTTATTAAGGTTACTTTAGTGAGGGTCCCTAACAGCGTATGCGTATTCAAGTTTTGGTCTGATGAAATGTCTGATAGGCGAGAAGTCGGACAGCAGGATGTTCTAGATAAGGGTTACAACGTAAACAACCAAGAACGCAGTTAGCTTCATCGGTAACGTGCCTTATGTGTAGGGACCATGTTAAATCTGACGACAAATTAACACCTAGGTAATTGTATGCACTTACACATGAAATGGCGGAGTTATAGATAAGATAATTCGGCGTTGGGTAATATTGCCGGCTATGAAAATAAAGTAGTGATGTTTTATTCGTGTTTAATGACATACATGAGCCACTTGTTGCACCAGATTTCGATCCGATGAAGGTCAGACTGAAGTGTGTGAATGTCAGACAGGTTGTTAATTTGGCGATATAGGACGCAGTCGTCTGCGAAGAGTATGATGTTAGAAGAAATATTACTCGGTAAATCGTTTATATATACTAGGAATAATAGTGGGCCTAGGACCGTGCCCTGAGCCACGCTTGAGATGACAGGACGGTATGCAGAAGACTGATTATTGGCTTGCACGAATTGCTGTCATTTAGTTAGGAAGTCACAAATCCATTCAAGAACGAAGAAATCACAGTTAAGGCATGAAGGTTTTAGAAAGAGGCGTTTATGAGGAATCTTATCAAATGCTTTCTCGAACTCTAAAAAAAAGGGCGTCGACCGGTACGTTTACGTCAATACTTGAGCTAATATCATTAATAAACAGTGAAAATTGAGCGTCGCAGACACCAGTACGTTGTAAGAGCTTTAAGAGCAGGAAAAGAGATGGTAAGCTCTAACCCTTTCTCCAGTTTAGGGTAGAAAATCAGCAGCTTCTCGTCAGGTTAGCTTCCCTGCCTTTCCCGTCATATTCCTCTCTCTGCCCTCTCTTCAAGAAGAGCTCTATACAAATGTGCACAAGTGGTGGCATACATTTCGATAGAATTTGACAGAAGGAAGTTGCTACGAGACTTAGTCACAATACGCTTGCGTTAAAATGGTAGCACAATCATTGTGATGCACATGAGTGATCACGCCTTCTGCAGGTACTTGAAGTTGCAAATTCCGCTTATAATTGGGCTTTACGCTTATCTAGTTCAAGTGGTTTTTCAGCGTAAACGGTTTCTGAGTAAACTGCAAAGTAATACCGTCTGAGCAAGTTCCTAACTTACCCGACGGACGGTTTCAGCATTCGGTCTAGAAGAAGTATAACTGGGAGCAATCTATATAAACAACTGAAGGCAAAAGCATTACCAAGAGGCAATTATCAACCTTTAATGCATCACAATGGCGTCAAGGGTAGTTCATTACGGTGTCATCATCAATTCTTACACGATTTCATTTATTCAAGGCAAGCTAAGAAATTTTGAAACAAAGTTGCGCTCTTTGCTCTAGAACATATCAGTTCGTCAGCATAATGCATGGCATCGTGTGACACCGGTAGACATAGAGCATACCTAATATACTTCCAACAATTAACCCTACGCGTACCTATTTAGAATTTTATATTTATAATTAATAATATTTGGGGTTTTACGTGCCAAAACCACTTTCTGATTATGAGGCACGCCGTAGTGGAGGACTCCGGAAATTTTGACCACCTGGGGTTCTTTAACGTGCACCTAAATCTAAGCACACGGGTGTTTTCGCATTTCGCCCCCATCGAAATGCGGCCGCCGTGGCCGGGATTCGATCCCGCGACCTCGTGCTCAGCAGCCCAACACCATAGCCACTGAGCAACCACGGCGGGTGTATATTTATGTCACACACATGAATGTTAAGACCACAAAGTGAGGACAGACTCTTTTGAAAAATGTATGATTTCACGCACATGATTATCATGACACTATGGTAGCGAACAAAAAAAAAGTCGCAGTTTCGCCCGTAAGGCGAAGCATCGATTGCGATAGCGAATTAGTAGACAGATATACACGAAGTAAGGATAGCAGTTTTATCGACTGTATAGTCTTATAAACATTTTTTTTTCTAACTAAATTAGCAAGCACGGCGTGAGGAACGCAGAGGTAAACATGAACACATCTGACTCGATCGATGACCGCGGAAGCTCGCTGTCAAAACGCTGGTGTGAGGAAGCGTGGTGGCCGCAGCGAGCAAATTGACCTTTGTTCTGCATCTCGCTTCAACGCGAACTAAGCGTCGAAAGCACAGCGCATACGAAGCTACCCAGCACTAGGCGCACTTTGTACACATCGCAGATCACTTTGAAAATGAGGACGCGCGGCCGCGCACTTTGTCTACATCGCAGATCGCTTTCAAGATATATGGGGCACGCACGACGCGCCGTACGCCGTAGGCGCTTGATTTGAAAGCCGCCATCCCTCCCCCTGGTGCGTCGCGCGCGACGGAAGACGGCGTGCTTCCTCCTCGCTTTCCTCCCTTGCGCGCACGAGATGGAGCCGCGATCGTCAGCTGACTCTCGCAAGCGACTCTCGCAAGCTTTCACTTGCACATACAGCATACGGGGCGCGGCAACCATGTGATGGTGCTTAGACTTTACACGGATCATCACGGCGACAGCGACGGCAGAAATGCGCCTGGAGTGTCCGTGTAATTGTTATCGCAATAAAAAATGCGATGCAGTTGGGCAATTGTCAGGTGGGATGCCTCGTGCAAAAACATTCTAACTACTCAACCGCTTCTGCCTTCGCCCCAAGGCCGCTTTCCCCGACTTCGGTTCGGAATTCTTAGTCTTGCCCATGACTCCGTTTTCCACGCCTTTTGCAAACTCATATCACGTCAGTTCTGACGTGATATGACTGTGTATCTTGCATAGTTAGTTCTAACTATGCAAGATACACAGTGTTAATTTCTCCACGTTAGCAGGCATTGAGCAAATGTAACACTTCAAGCCCTTTGCACAAGTTTCACAAGGCTTTAGGTCTACAATGCTATTCCACTAAGAGCTGTAGCAGCGATCCTCTCAAAGGTACTCGTGGTATTATGATGAGGTGGTGAATTATTACTTAATACAAAGGCATGATTCGCCAGGGTGATATACTGGCTGTCAGGTTGTGTGATCAAGGCATCAATTTAAGATCCGCTCGCAGACAGGCACTACTATTGATAGCAGAAGTCACTTCACCGGGCCACATCGTCATTTCAGCTTATGAATTCTGCATAGATTGCAGTGGACTTCACGCGCCGCGGCGGCTTAGCGGGTATGGTGTTGCGCTGCTAAGCACGAGGTCGCGGGATTGAATCCCAACTACGGTGACAGCATTTCCATCGGTGCGAACAGCAAAAACGCCCGTGTCCCGTGCATTTCCGGCACGTGAAAGAACCCCATGTTGTCAAAATTAATCCGGAGTCCCCCACTACGGCGTGCCTCATAATGAGATGGTGGTTGTGGTGCGTAAAACGTCGCAATTTAATCCAACCTGTCGTGGTATTTTTTGTAAATTTGACCAGCTTTGATGACAATAAGCAGTCATGGATTAGATCGCTCGAGTCTCTTCGGCGAAATGTCAGTTTTCTTTTTTTTTTTTTGCGATATAGTGACTTTATTCGCCAGTTTCATTTTCTGTGCAATATCGGGCACTGCAAATGGCGGGAAGCGATGAGAGGTGCTTAAAAAGCGATAAAAGAGAATACAACGTAATCGCCAGTGATTACGAACACTTCATCGAGGAAAAGAGCGCATGGAAGTGCAATCCAAAAGCATGCAAGAAATATATTGCATGAGAGAAAGCAAATATGCCGCGCGAATGTCTCCGCAGCCCCAGGAAAATTGCATTTTCTATTGCAAAACAACCTTATGCCAAGACTTGAGTTCACGCGCTTTGACACATACTCCAAAGATAAAAAAAAGGGGGGGGGGGAGAAGATTGTCTTTGTGGAGAACAGCGCCCACTTGGAACAGAACAATATTTTCCCACGCGACGAGCGTGCGCACTTTCGAGTGGCAACGGGAACACGGGCTGCTTGCGCTCGCCGCATTGTACAGCGATGCCGCCCACAGCGCATTAAAGGGCGCTTAAGTCTAGCAAGCCGCAAGCGCCGGGAGGCAAAAAAAGAAATGCCTCTCGAATTTGGCGACACTCGTGTCGGGTTGTACCGCATTCTGAGCAGCATACGTCAGAACACGGCTCCCGCACAGCTCTCGTTTCCGAAGGACCACGCCCCATTACGTACGCAGCGCAGCTTCGCCTGCTCGCAATGTCGTGCGCGTGTGAGAGTCAGAGCGCGCGGCCAGCACCAGCGAGGCGGCCGACGGCTACGTGCTGTTGCGCGTGCCGTTTTAATCGGATTCTGGGGTCATGTTGCGGCTCGCCATTTCTTTTCCTTTTGTCCCCCCAAGCACTCGCCCTCCTCTTCACGCTCCCTCTTTAGGTTACATTCACAACCCCCACTCTCCCTTCCCCCCACTATTTGCCCCTTCCTTACCTCCTCTTTTTTGGGGGAACCCGCTCCCTGAGGCGTCTCTTCTGACTCGCAGGGGGAGACACGCTGTACCTAGTGTCGTCGCGGTCGTTCGCGAGCTGACACCGCGCAGAGCTCGGTGACCCCCTCGCCTTCCAAAAGGGGACGGTTGGCGAGTCTCTAGAAGCGGGTGGAGGGGTGAGCCGTCTCCAACACAGGCTCAGTTGTTGAGGCACAAAGAGAGAGAGAGAGAGAGCGGCAGGAGCGCTCGGTCCGCGGTGCTCGGGAGGAAAAAGGGCGGGCAGGGATTTACGAAGCCCTGCCCACCCGTCGCGCCTAGTGATGGCCGCTGCCTTTCTATTGACACCGATGCCCTCATTCTTGCGTCCGGTTTCGTTTGATTACTGCCGAGTACCGCGCTGACTCCCGCACGAAGCTCGAGTGCAGTCGCTCTGCTCCGAGTGAGTGAGAACAGGTTGGGGGACGCGTGGAGGCGTGTGGCTTCTGCCTAAAGAACCGAGGGATTCTGTGTAAAGAGAGCTGCGCCAGCTAGCTCTCGGCCGTCGTCTTCGCGCCGCGTGGCGTGAGCGGCGTGGCGGTTCAGCGTGCAATTGGATTTCAATAGTATGCAGAGGATACGAAAGAATTAAAAGTGAGAATGAGGAAGAGAAATACCTTTCTTGTTTTAGAAGAGGAAATGTACCGCTCTATCGAATGATGGGGTCACTGCTGTACGTCTACCTCGAATTCTTTCATTTGGACCGCACATCGAGCCTGATAGCATGGCTTCGCACACAGCCTGCTGGGTTGTTCGCTTCGACTTAAATTTTGAAGGAATATTGGTTAATTACGTTAACTTCTTATTTAATTTTTTTTTCACGCCAAGCGGGCAATTTTATCTCGAGAGGTCCTTGCTCGCTCGTACGTTTTGAAACCTTCGTTCCAAATTTGAATCTGACCCTGGTAGTGTCGCTAAGGACGCAAACGTGCTGTAGAAGTCACAAAAGACAAATCAAATTTAGTTGTTTCCTTTTCTGTAAGGAAAGCATGGATATTGTTACTCATGGGCCCCTGTTAGACATCTAGAGATAATTAGTGTATATAACGACATAAAAATGTGTGCCCGCGTTTTCGTACAGTTTTTTCTAGCAGTTTTCCAGGTACCTTTAGTTATATATATTGTAAACAAGCAGATGGGCCTCGTGTTTTCGGTAGCAACTCAAAGACCACGATGACGACCTGTGCTGTGATTGCAAGTGAGTTCGGGCTGTTCGCTGCTGCTAGGCTGCTTCTAGACTAATTACCACATTTAATTATATCTCATCGCATTTGATGGAGCTTGCTGGAATCCCTCAAGTCACCCTGGAGCTCCGCGCTCGTACGTTGCCCAACAACGCCATGAGTGACGCGACCAACGCCCCGAGTGAACCCATGGCTGGCGATGTCACTCGCGCCGGCGTTCTCAGTCAGCGCGACCCGGCCACCTTCAGTGGAACCGGAGAACACGACGCCGAAGACTGGCTATCCTTCTATGAACGTGTAAGCGCTGTTACATTTCGCCTACGACGCGCGGTATAGCCGGCGCGGATGCAACGGACGCCGTGGCTTCATTCAAAGCGGCGGACATTTTGGCCCGTTCAGCGCTGCCGTAACGCTATCTGCCAAGCGCGTCCAGGCATGTTTCAATGCCACGTGTCTTCGTGTGTGTGTGTGTGTGTGTGTGTGTGTGTGTGTGTGTGTGTGTGTGTGTGTGTGTGTGTGTGTGTGTGTGTGTGTGTGTGTGTGTGTGTGTGTGTGTGTGTGTGTGTGTGTGTGTGTGTGTGTGTGCATGTTGGTGCCCACGCTTGTCAAAGCGCGGCAGCCGGGGAGAGGAGCTCCCCAACTGTGAAGCGAGGAGGTCTGACCGGCGCCGGCCCCGCGGATGCGTCACTTCTTGTCTCAACGTGTCTCTCAGCGTGTCCGTGCCCCGCCGTCACGGGCGCCTCTCGCAAGCCGTTCCTTCTTGCCCTCGACTCCGAGAGTATAAAAGCAGCTGCCCCCGGACGCCAAGAGAGAGGCTCCGATTTCTGCCGTCGAGTAACGTGCTCTCCCGTCTCTCCACTTCGGTCGACCTGACCGGCCGCTCTTTTGCGATGCTAGAATAAACAAGTTGTTCTGTTAGCAGTCGACTCATGCTTTGCCAGGACCTTCGGATGCTTCCAGTTGTGCCACAGGCCGCCAGGCCAACGCTACCCTTGGGGCTTGCGACCCAGATGCAACAGCGCTCACAATAGGTGGGACGGCCATACAAATCTGAATAACGTGATATTTTACCTTGCTGACGTCGGAAACCTGTGCACAGTAAAATAATTTACACCGCTAAAAGAGAGAAAGGGTGTAAATTTGTCTATAACTCACACCCTTAGGGTGTGATTTACATAACGAACACTCTCGGGGTGTGAGTTGTATGCACATTTACACCCTCTTACTCTTTTAAGGGTGTATATTATTTTAGAGTGTGGTTTAAGAATCACGAATCTGACATCTCCGAGTTGGTCTGCATTTATGATACATTCCAGCCAAATGATTGGCCGCCCCGCTGTTTGCAAGCTACGTGTCGAACAGCGTCTGCGCCAGCGAGCACGGCAGCTGGGCGAGACTTAACCCAGCACATCCGCCAAGTGTAATGGGACTTAATAAAAGGTGATAATCAGTCTAGAAGCAGGCTAGCAGCAGCGAACAGCCCGATCTATATATATATAATCAACATGGCCAACTTGTACTGTACCCTTGCTTAGCAGGAGTGGGAAGTTTCGTAAAGGTTTCGTAGACCTTTCCTAAAAGTCAGCTTTTTTTTGCCATTTATTTTAAATGCAGGAAAATGGTGACGTCAGCACCGCAACAGATGTATCCTAGGAAGTCTCAGGAAGTTCATTGAGGAAAGGTTCTTTGCGTTAAATATTGATAGGGCAGTTCAGCATCACAGTAACAGGGTGTACCCTACCTTGCGTCTGCAATGGCCACGCACTGAGCCCAGACAGCCCTGCACTTCATATGAGTCGTACATATCGAGGTTTCAACGAAAAAGAAACCATGGGTATGCTGGGCGCGAATTCACGGAATAAAATAAAAAAAAGACTATGATAGTGCTATTTATAGAGCCGATGTCAGCCTATCAATCGTATTGACGGGCATATGAGCAAAAGTTTCTGGGCAATGGGAAACAGAACTTACGAACAAATAGCTTCGTGAATTCAGCCCCATATGTTTCTTGCGATCACCGAGCTAGGCCGGGATCATGTAACGATTATATTCCCTTTCGCGCTCGGTCAGTGATGCGAGATGGGCTCCGCTCATGTTGTCACCGGGATCAGTGCAGACGTGAACTGTGGATAAGATGTCAGTCCTAGTGTGGCCGTTGTTACGTTTCGCCTACGACGCGCGGTTTTGCCGGCGCGACTGCAACAAAGCGGCAGACATTTTGGCCCGTTCGGCGTCGCCGCTACGCTCCCCGCCAAGCGCGTCCAGGCATGTTCCGATGCCACGTGTCTTCATGTGCGTGTGTGAGTATATGTGCCATTGTGCCCGACCAGAGGCGCTACGAGAGCAGAAGTCACCTTCTCCTTCCAGTCATTGTGCCCGACCAGAGGCGCTACGAGAGCAGAAGTTACCTTCTCCTCCCAGTCATTGTGCCCGACCAGAGGCGCTACGAGAGCAGAAGTCACCTTCTCCTTCCAGCCATTGTGCCCGACCAGAGGCGCTACGAGAGTAGAAGTTACCTTCTCCTCCCAGTCTTTGTGCCCGACCAGCGGCGCTACGACAGTATGCGTCACCTTATCCCATTGTACAGTCACGTGCTCGTCTATTGAGGGGTTCCTTCTTGCCCTCAACTGCGAGAGTATAAAAACAGCTGCCCCCGGACGCCAAAAGGAGGGCTCCGATTTCTTCTGTTGAGTAAAGTGCTCTCCCGTCTCTCTACTTCGGTCAACCTGACCGCCAACTCTTTGCGATGTTAAAATAAACAAGTTGTTTTGTTGTTACCAGTCGACTCATGCTTTGCCGGGACCTTCGGATGCTTCCAGTTGTACCCCAGGCCGCCAGGCCAACGCTACCCTTGGGGCTTGCGACCCAGGTACAACCACGGGCGTCAGCGCCGAGTTCCCAACCGATCGCACCAGCGGTGCGACCACAACAACCGTTGCCATCGGTGGGATTCAAACAACTGTCTGCCAGCGGTGAGATCGCGACAACGGAGGCCAGCAGCGAAGAGATGCAGTTGACTGTATGCTGAGCAGCTCAACGACGATCCGGGAGCAGTGCAACGAGCCCTGTGTGATGACTGGTTGCCGGCAGCGGAACGACTGCGCTGAACTCTTGGCTGCGAGGTTTGGTGAGTGTGGGACTTTCTTCTTCTGAGCTTTGCCAGGCCTTTGTTAGTGTCAGAAACAGAGCTGGTAATTGTGGTTGTCGTTGCTGCCGGGTTAGATTGCGGCAAGACAATAATAGGCAGTAGAGAAAGCAGCATTCAGAGCAGCCATGGATTTGAAGTCGTTGCGCAAACCGAAATTGTTGGAGCTTGCAAGAGAGTTGGGTCTGGATATCTCAGACAAACTCAGAAAACCAGAACTGCTAAAGGCTATTCTTGAGTTAGAGGCTGAGGATGACGAGCTGTCGGAATGCCTTGAGACCATTGAAGAGAGGGAGACTGCAAAAAGACAGGAGCGCGAACTTAAAGAGCAAAAAGAAAAAGAAGAGCGTGAACGTAAAGAACAGAAAGAAAAAGAAGAGCGTGAACGTAAAGAACAGAAAGAAAAAGAAGAGCGTGAACGTAAAGAACAGAAAGAGCGAGAGCAACAAGAGCGTGACCGTCAACACGCTTTGGAAATGAAGCGTCTTGAGGTAGAGATGGAACGCGCTCGTAATGGAAGTCAGGCACACGGTGCAGGAGAACGCGTATTGTTCAAAATGACTGACCTGATGCGGCCGTTTAAGCTTGGAGAGGACATTGGCTTGTTCCTGGTTAACTTTGAGCGAACGTGCGAGAAGCAGGGGTTCTCTCGGGAAACGTGGCCACAGCGCTTGCTCACTTTGTTACCCGGCGAGGCGGCCGACGTAGTCGCTCGCTTGGATAGAGAGGAGGCAGAGGATTTCGACACAGTGAAATCGAGTCTTCTAAAAAAGTACCGGCTGTCTGCGGAGGCGTTCCGTCGGAAGTTTCGGGAAAATGAGAAAAGCAAAAGTGAGTCATATACAGAGTTTGCGTACAGGCTAATGTCAAACATGCAGGAGTGGCTCAAAGAAGAGAAAGCGTTTGGTGACCACGAGAAAGTTCTGCAGTGTTTCGGGCTAGAACAGTTTTATAGTCGGTTACCGGAGAACGTGCGATACTGGGTCTTGGATAGGCCAGACGTTTGTACGGTGGCTAAAGCCGCTGAGCTAGCCGAGGAGTTTGTGACGCGTCGGGCTCGCGGAGCTAAGGACGGTCAAAAGGGTGAATTTGGCTCGAAGTTTGAGAGGCCGAAGTTCACACCCATGAGAGCAAAGGGGAACACGCGTAGTGAGGATGCGAGTGAAAGCAGTCCGACCAAACGTAAAGAGACGGCGGCAGCCGAAGCCGAACGCAGAAAGCGGTTCGAGATGAGGCAAGCGCGCGTGTGTTATACGTGCCAGAAGCCGGGTCACTTTTCGGCGCAGTGTCCGGAAACAACACCAAAAGTTGTGTTTTTTTCATTAGGCAGCACTGACGAGAACATGAAGCTTCTCGAGCCTTACATGCGAGACCTCCTCGTGAACGGGAAAGAGTGCCGAGTGCTTCGCGATTCCGCAGCTACGATGGATGTAGTTCACCCCTCCTACGTAGAACCCGATATGTTCACGGGCGAGTGCGCATGGATCAAGCAAGCCGTGGAAGCTCATAGCGTGTGTCTGCCGGTAGCAAAAGTGCTTATAGAAGGACCTTTCGGAGCGCTTGAGACGGAGGCGGCAGTGTCATCTATGCTGCCCCCCCAGTACCCGTACCTATTTTCGAACAGGTCCGATCACCTCCTGCGCGAGAAGGGGCTTTTGTTTGGTGAGGCTAGCGTTCAAGCCTTAACCAGGTCGAAGGTTCGGGAGCTCGCTGCAAAGGCGGTAGTTGCGGGGCCGACGTTATCGAACAACGAAAAAGGGTCAGAGGCGCAGCAAGCTGATATTCAGAGCACGCCCGAACAGAATAAAATTGAGTCTGTAGCGTTGAAGGCGCCAGATACTGGAGATGAAATGCCCGATAAGGGAAAGTTAGAAGAGCTATCTGCAGATTTGCTCATCGCGCCTACGTCAGACGGACTTGATAGGTTGCTAAAAGTCAGCCGGTCGGCTTTGATAGCCGAGCAAAAGAAGGATGGTAGCCTAGAAAACATACGCTGCAATGTCAAGGAAGGTATCGCCAGGAAAAATGCGCGTTTTGTGGAAAGAGGTGGAGTCCTGTACCGGAAGTATCTAGACCGCAGAGGAGTGGAGTTCGATCAGCTGATCGTTCCTCAATGCTATCGTCAGGATCTGTTGCGCTTGACGCATGGGGGTTCGTGGTCCGGACACCTAGGAGTTAAGAAAACTAAGGACCGTCTCTTGCAAGAGTACTATTGGCCAGGGTGTTTTCGGGACGCAGACCATTTCGTGAGGACATGTGACACCTGTCAGCGGGTGGGCAAACCAGGGGACAAATCAAGGGCGCCGTTGAAATTGGTACCTATCATTACGGAGCCTTTTAGACGGCTCGTTATTGATACAGTGGGACCTCTGCCGGTAACAGCCACGGGGTACAGACACATTTTGACTGTGATCTGCCCAGCGACAAAGTTCCCTGAAGCAGTGCCGCTTAAAGAACTCAGCTCCGTTGAGATAGTCAATGCACTACTGTCCATATTTGCGCGAGTTGGTTTTCCTGCGGAAATCCAATCAGATCAGGGCACAGTGTTTACTAGCGCTTTGACGACAACTTTTCTCGAAAGGTGTGGGGTAAAGCTGCTACACAGCTCAGTGTACCACCCACAGTCGAATTCCGTTGAGAAGCTCCACTCCGTCATGAAGCGCGTGTTGAGAGCATTGTGTTTTGAACATCGAACTAACTGGGAGCTGTGTCTGCCTGGGGTGATGTTTGCATTAAGAACCGCGCCGCATGCAGCTACGGGGTTTTCGCCAGCTGAACTGGTGTACGGTCGCTCGCTTCGATCTCCGCTTCGCATGCTTCGAGAATCATGGGAAGGCAGGGGCGACGACCCAGTCGTGGTGGAGTACGTGCTTAAGCTCCTCGAACGCTTAAGAAGGGCACAGGAGTTGTCAGGTGAAGCAATGACAAAGGCCCAGCAGAGGGCCAAGGTTTGTTATGATCGGACCGCCAGGGCCCGGCGTTTTGAGGTGGGCGATGAGGTCATGATATTGCGCACATCGCTAAACAACAAACTAGACGTGCAGTGGGAGGGCCCAGCACGAATTGTTCAGAAACTGTCGGACGTTAACTACGTGGTGAGTCTGCCAGGAAAGCGGAAAGCACAGCAAGTTTACCACTGTAATCTGCTCAAACCTTATAGACAAAGGGAAGCAGTGGTGTGCATGATGGTAAACGTTCCTGAAGAGCTTCCGGTCGAGCTTCCGGGACTAGGCTCAGTGACGAACAGGGAAGACACCGGTCAAGTCATTAGTGACTTAGTCAGTAGAGCATCGCTGTCGCGTGAGCAGAAAACCGAACTACACCAGCTATTACAAGAGTTTCAAGGTCTGTTCTCTGAGAGGCCTGGTAGGACTTCTGTACTTACTCATGATATAGAACTTACCTCCCCAGAGCCAGTACGATCCAAGGCGTATCGGGTGTCACCCCGCCAGAGCGATATTATGGAGGCTGAGGTAAAGAAAATGCTACAGCTCGGTGTTATTGAGGCAGGTGAGAGTGATTATACCTCCCCTTTGATTTTAGTTGAGGTACCGGGCAAGGAACCTCGTCCTTGCGTCGACTACCGCAGGCTTAATTCCATCACTAAGGATCAAATTTATCCGATCCCTAACATCGAGGAGCGCCTTGAGAAAGTTAGTAGCGCTCAGTTTATTTCCACCCTAGATCTTGTCAGGGGTTATTGGCAGGTTCCACTTACAGAAGAGGCTAGTAGGTATGCGGCGTTCATTTCACCAATGGGAACATTCCGTCCTAAAGTGTTGAGTTTTGGTTTGAAGAACGCGCCATACTGTTTTTCAAGCCTCATGGATAAAGTGTTGCGGGAACAGCAAGAATTCGCTTTACCGTATCTAGACGACGTAGCGATATTCTCCGCATCCTGGTCTGAGCATATGGCACACTTGCGGGCAGTGCTAACCCGCCTGCGCGAAGCAGGCTTGACAGTAAAGGCTCCTAAGTGCCAGTTAGCACAGGCCGAGGTTGTCTACCTCGGTCACGTGATTGGTCAGGGTCGTCGCCGCCCCTCTGAAATAAAGGTGGCCGCTGTGCGAGACTTCCCGCAACCGCGCACGAAGACCGATATTCGGTCGTTCTTAGGTGTCGCCGGCTACTATCAGAGGTACATTCCCAGGTACTCTGATATCGCGGCTCCCCTGACGGATGCTCTAAGAAAGATAGAGCCTCAAACAGTCGTCTGGGACGAGACAAAGGAAGGAGCTTTTAGCGCCCTAAAGAGTGCCCTAACAAGCCAGCCTGTGCTACGATCGCCAGACTATACAAAAGGGTTCGTTGTTCAGTGCGATGCTAGTGAGCGAGGCATGGGCGTTGTACTGTGCCAACGGGAAAAGGGAGAAGTAGAACACCCCGTCCTGTATGCTAGTCGTAAGCTGACCAGTCGTGAGCAGGCGTATAGCGCCACCGAGAAAGAGTGTGCATGTCTCGTGTGGGCCGTTCAGAAATTGTCATGCTATCTAGCCGGCTCGAGGTTTATCATTGAGACGGATCACTGCCCTCTCCAATGGCTGCAGACCATCTCTCCCAAAAATGGCCGCCTCCTGCGCTGGAGCCTGGCTTTGCAACAATATTCCTTTGAGGTGCGTTACAAAAAGGGGAGTCTCAACGGTAACGCCGATGGCTTAAGTCGAAGCCCCTAACGTAGGAATCAGCCTCAAAATTGTTTGTTACTGATGTTTTTTCTTCCTGAGGCAGGATTTTTTTAACATATTGCTTTTGTTTAGTGTTTCAAAGTGATGATATGTTTTCTAGTGCAATTTTCCAATTTGTGGACGCGTTCTGAGTGATGCTAGACTACTGTAAGGAACTAGGCAGTGGTATAAAAGGGGAAAGAGCCTGGCAGGGCTTAGTGAGGGTTGTGCCGTGCTTGCTGACTGAGCGGTTGAGTTTCAGCGTAGTTCTAACGCTTGCCGGGAACGAGAACAAAAATGTGAACTCTCCCGAAGTCACTTTGCAGTGTTCCGTGCGAACCTGAACGAGAGAACGAGGCCTTCTCTGTGCGCTGCGCTCAAGAAACGTCGAGGGATGCCCGACTTCGGTTATGAGCATCATCGAGCGACATCCCTCCGGACAGCGGATGCAGTCCCCTGTCCATCGGGATCTCCTTCCCCCGGCGGGGCGGTCTGTTACGTTTCGCCTACGACGCGCGGTTTTGCCGGCGCGACTGCAACAAAGCGGCAGACATTTTGGCCCGTTCGGCGTCGCCGCTACGCTCCCCGCCAAGCGCGTCCAGGCATGTTCCGATGCCACGTGTCTTCATGTGCGTGTGTGAGTGTATGTGCCATTGTGCCCGACCAGAGGCGCTACGAGAGCATAAGTCACCTTCTCCTACCAGTCATTGTGCCCGACCAGAGGCGCTACGAGAGCAGAAGTTACCTTCTCCTCCCAGTCATTGTGCCCGACCAGAGGCGCTACGAGAGCAGAAGTCACCTTCTCCTTCCAGCCATTGTGCCCGACCAGAGGCGCTACGAGAGTAGAAGTTACCTTCTCCTCCCAGTCTTTGTGCCCGACCAGCGGCGCTACGACAGTATGCGTCACCTTATCCCATTGTACAGTCACGTGCTCGTCTATTGAGGGGTTCCTTCTTGCCCTCAACTGCGAGAGTATAAAAACAGCTGCCCCCGGACGCCAAAAGGAGGGCTCCGATTTCTTCTGTTGAGTAAAGTGCTCTCCCGTCTCTCTACTTCGGTCAACCTGACCGCCAACTCTTTGCGATGTTAAAATAAACAAGTTGTTTTGTTGTTACCAGTCGACTCATGCTTTGCCGGGACCTTCGGATGCTTCCAGTTGTACCCCAGGCCGCCAGGCCAACGCTACCCTTGGGGCTTGCGACCCAGGTACAACCACGGGCGTCAGCGCCGAGTTCCCAACCGATCGCACCAGCGGTGCGACCACAACAACCGTTGCCATCGGTGGGATTCAAACACCGTAACTGTTCGGCACGTTCGGACAGTTCAGCGCCTACAGTAACGCATCCTAGGTAGCACAAGACCTGTGCATTTCGATCCATCACGTCATGCTACCTTGACCGACGGCCATCGAATCCAATGGGGCTGCTCCCGAGTAAAAGCCGCGGTGATTTGGCGTTACCACTTTCGTCACGCCGGGCTTAACAGTGAAAATTTCGGTCCGAATAGCTTGACGTCATAAAGCAGAGTGCGCAGGCCCGCTATGTATATATAGGAGGCGTTACTACAGTGCGCTCATTGTCTCTCAGGGAAGAACACATCAGGCGCGCGCAAGTTTTTTCATGCCAGTCTGGAAATTCTCGCAGGCCCGCACACAGGGCTGAATTCGCACAGTTGTACGTTGGCACGGACGGTCGACCGCCTTCGCTAATGATATGTACTGATCGGCTTCTATAGGAACAGTTTCTAGGGATGACTACAATGCATACGCGTGATAAGATATCCACGTCATGTGTCGACTGGGATAGTGCGACTTACGGTTGAATCTGACGCGAAGAGTAAGCAGGAACCAATGCCCGTATGCGCGAAATTACTCTTATACCTAAGCGCCGTCCGGTACGGGCACTGTCGCTGCGACCGCCTTGTTAGTGCGATGGCAACTATATGGCTATATGATGACTGGTGCCACGGCCATGCGAACACAAGCCTAGTACAAAGTGTTACTTTTACTGGGACTGCTTTTGCGAGAGACCGTTTACGGGCATTCGCGCTCAGCGACGTTCCTCGAATCACTATCTTAGTCCGCGCTGAAAAAAAAAAGGAAATCTTAATTATGGGCGTTTCCTCATTGGACAGAGATTTTCTATCCAGCGCTCATGATAGCGGACGATGTGGTAGCGAGATGATCACCGCGGCGGTCCACACTGAGAGCGAATCCGAGCACTGACCTTAGCAACGACCATAACGCTCCCATGACCCGCCGTGACGGCTCAGACATCCTGCTTCTCTGGGTGAGAAGCCGAGAATTTGATTCCATGTCATGGCGATCGCATTCCGAGTGGGACGAAGTGCAATGTTGGTTGTGTACGAAGCTTCGAAAGAACACCAGGGGGAAATTTTGTTAATTTTGTTGTTGTTTTATATGGTTTTTGTTATTCGTCATTCGCTCGCCACGAAGCTGTGCCCCGACTATTCCTAGCATCAGCCACTCGGCGTGGGGACGAAAAAGAGATGGAGTAGGAGGAAAGGACAATTAGAGGGATACACAGCAACGGATGACCAGAAATACGGAGCCCTCCACAGTATCGTTCCTTCATTTATTGTTCCTGTGCGGCTATGTGACGTGGTGTGACAAACAGCATGAAGACGGAAAGACAGTGGAGCGAACGCGGTGAAGTGCGAGTCAATCATTCCTCTTTCGCGTCCACGTGTATCGTTGCGTACAAGGACAAAGAACAGTCATGTACACTGCACATTTACCGGGAACGATAGAGTCATGATTGATAATTCGACCACCAGCGAAAGTACAGACCCTCCAGTCATTCCTTGTTTCGATGTGCATTTGTCTATCACCGCTGTTGTACACCTGCTGTCCATTGGTGTACGCGTAGTGCATGCCAACGGATGCGCCCGTGGTGACTGCCTTGCTGAGTGAACTCGGGAAAGGAAGCAGCCGTCCGCCGTTGTATTCTGCGCCGTTGCTCGTGCTTTGTTTGATTCACATTTACGGAGTGAAATAAGCAACACCCGTTGCTTGTTTGTTGAGGCTAAAGCTTCAAGGCATGTCGAAGAACAATTGTTGCACGGTGGGGGGCTCAAATACCTGAAAAACCTTCCGGGCGACGCGTTTCTTATCATTTCCCGCGAGACCTCATGAGCGGGAACGACGGTAGCAATCGATCGGCGGGTTCGGTGCGAAATTGCTTGTTATCACGCTTTCGTTTGTCATGTCGATGTTTGTCGCACTCAGTCATGTTTACACCGGTAAACGACGAAGTTTATCACTACCTAGCTAAGTTTTGGTTCTGTTTGTCCGCTTTGCAGCATGCGGGTAAAGATTATTTCGCTTAGGATCTGGATGCCGCTTGCCACCCCTGTACAGTTTGCCGCTTTTTTACCGTGTTGCACTTGCTAGGGTGCACAACGGTACTAGTGCATCGCTTTGTGTGTTAAAGCTGCTGAGGCTTGCAAGGACTGATTTTTGTTGGTTTTACGCGGCCCGTCATATCGCCGCACCAGCTATCACGCTGTTGATGTTTCTGGATCTATTTTATGCGTGTCATCGCGCGTGTTGAACAGTTGAAATTTGCTTCAGGCAGTACTGTTGATCTTACAGCATAGCTGTATATTGTTAGTGTTCCGTGCATCTTTCGTGTCCACCCGACAACAATAGAAAAGGTGAGCGTGGGCCGATCCCAGAGATAGCGCAATACCGGGCCGACCCGCGGCAGAAGTGAAGCAGGCTTCAAGCATACCGCCCGATAATAATAATAATAATAATAATAATAATAATAATAATAATAATAATAATAATAATAATAATAATAATAATAAATCGACGCATTGTTTCACCTTGATGGGTATGCTGGAATAGTTTGTGAACAGCGCATGGACTCAAGAGCAGGAGGCATTGTCATATACGCAAAAGACAAAATGTATGCACAACCATGCACCCTTGCATCACCAGACGACAATGCCAGCGACTGTGGGGATCTCTGTGCCGCACAAGCGAAAGACGAAATTGTGATATCCATTGTGTATGTATATCCAGGCACACCGAAGTGTGATATCGAGAAGTGCGTGACCACGCACTTTGCATTGTTTAGCCTTGATGACAATACCCCTGTGATCATCGTTGGAGACTTCAATGTGGACATTTCAAAACCAGACAAGAAATAGTTCACTGAGTTTGTGCTAGAAGAGTTTGGTTTGAAGTGTCACACTAATCAAAGTCACTCAACTACTCAACAATTATCGTGTGTGTATTTTACTTTGGCCAAGCGTCCGTCTAAGGCTGTAACCAAACCAATCAGTATATATCAGAGTAATAGCAAAGGTATCGTCACTGCCCCTACCAAACGATGAAAATAAATACCCTTGTCTATAAAATAAAATATATGAAATAAAGACCCTTGTCTAACCGCGTGTGATGTGCTACAGCTACACCTTCACGGAGTGGGATGGCTCCAATTTTTTTTTAATTAAGAGGTTTTCAGCTCCCCTTGTTTTTATGGGGCTTAAATCACGCTGCGTTTTATCAGAATGATCATAGGCAAGTGCTTCATTCACAGCTTTTTTCGTTTCGCCCAGACTTGGCCCATCATCGCCGTGTGGGCATTGTCAAGCTCTTCACTGTAAAATAATTTACACCCTAAAAAGTGAAAAAGGGTGTAAATGTGTCCATAACTCACACTCTTAGGGTGTCCATTATATAGATAACGCCCTAAGTGTGTGAGTTATAAACACATTTACATCCTTTTTCACTTTTTAGGGTGTAAGTTATTTTACAGTGTTAATGACATTGAACATTGCATACTGAAGTGTCCTGAATTTATTGGAAAACGTAAGAAATTAATAGATAAAATCAAGCGCAAGACGGCACCACACTCGAATGCAAGTGGCATTTTGTTCCCGCGAGGACGTAGGATTTTTAGGAGGGAAGTGCTTCGGCTCCTACTATAAAGTTCCTCCGTGATATAGGGTTGGGAACTGAGTGGTGAGTCATATGGGTCGTCGTGGTTCGGAAAACGCGCAACATTTTGCACTACACGTGAACACCTGTTTGCTACCTGGTGCGGTTAGTTGTACTGCGAAGTTCCTCAGGCCGTATCGCGGTTGATAGGTGGCGTTCAGGCGAAGCAATTTGTCGGCAACTTTTGCAAAGCTAGGTTCTCCTGCATCAAGTAACACTCCTCCTGCTCCTGCTCCTCCTCCTCCTCCTCCTCCTCCTCCCAAAGAAATTTTCGTTATTGTGGTTGCTTGGGAAATGTGTTAGAAACGAAGTAGCTTAGCGTGAGGATTGCTGCTAGCGGCGGCATATGGTAACGGCGATGTCATTTGTATTAATCGGTAGCAAGGTCACTACGACGTGTGCCGGCATCGCAATGTGCTTAGTCGTTTGAGATATAAGCCTGTACCAACGACGTGCGCACTCATTATCGAGGTACATAAGCAGTATTACGGCAATTGTAGATTTAAAGAAACTGTAGCGGCTTCGCATTTTAGTCAACAAAATGAAGCGGCTACTTAACACGATTTCCACTTCATATAATTGAGCTCCACGTTGCGCTTGTCTGCGGCACAAATGCGGACTGAGTTGTACAAATGCGGACTGAGTACATATCCGCTCTCACAAAGGCCCGCGCCTTTCCTGCTGCTATCGCCACTGGAGTAACGGTCTGGCGCCTGAACAAAGATAAATTGCAGCCGCGACCTTCAGCCACCCTTGCTTCAAAAAGTCGCTTGGTGCTGCATCTCGAGCGTACTTCCGAAAGCACCCACTAGGTAGCCATCAGTGGCGCCTCTATAGGTGTACACCTCTAGAAGCTGTGAGACGTGTAGTCAGTGCGAAATGTGTTTGCGCAAAAACTTTTTGTGGCAAGATTACTTTTTGTATGGACAAGATTACTCTTCGTGTATTGCGTCTCCAGTGCGCATCCGCATATTGGACAACGTGTATATAGTATCTCATTGTACCATATCATAATCATCCGCCACCTACCTTTCCCTGTATTTCCCACTTCCCCATTCCCCAGTGAGGAGTAGCAGGCTAGAGACACGCTCTCCAGGCCGACCTCTCCTCCTTTCTCTCCATTAAAATCTACTCCTCCTCCTCCTCTATAGGTGTACACTACCCGCATAGCTCAGTGGAGCACAACCACAAAAGAGGCCTTAGGCGGCGCACATGCGCGGCTGTGAAAAGCCAGTGAGTGAGGAGCTCGCGCATGTCCGCCCTCTTTCAGAAGTAAGGATATTCGCGAGACGGGAGCTGACTCCCGGCCGTGTAGCGGTGTGCTGCTGTTACAATAAAACATTCGTATAAAGCTTCACGTCCTAGGAAGGACCGGCTATCTTGGCGTAACATATCTTTCGATATTTGCGAAATGAATTGGGGAAATAGCATATTCTCCGCAGTCTATTCTGCTCACTTGCTCAATAAATATAACATATCACTGACGAAGGGCTGACGTGCCTGCTTGATGCTCGCCGGTAGAACTATCTAGATGTAGAACCGGAGACCCTTGTCGGGAGCATGGGCGGCGGAGTCCGCGTTTTCCCGCTAACAACTCGCGCAAAGTCTACCCAGTCAGCCGAATAACGAAGAATGGAAGACGCATGGTTTTGTTTAAAAAAAAAAAAGAATGCTTGTGAGAGAGGGAGAGAACGGTCCGCGGCGCATGATGGATGGACCTCAAAACGTAAACGCAGCGGGGAGGGTGGGATCCAGGCGTCAGATTCGAAAAAGAGACTTCTGCCCGGGGATTATCGCCGCCAAAAGGGGGCCGTATTTAAGGATTGAGACGGATTACCGCCGGGACTCGACCTGGCTGACCGACAACTTGGCGCGACCTTTTCCCTCGCTCCCCGCCGTGCCGTTATCTACGGTCTGCGGCGGCGACAGGCGCTTGTGTCTATATGCGTTACAGCAAAGCCGACGTTTGCGTGCCTTTGTATAAGTGTCCCACCGGTATTTTACACCCAAGACGTCTATATGTGTGTGCAGCCTGAAAGGCTGGCCTGCGCATCGCGCCCCTGTTTTTGCCTTTTCTGCTTGCGCTTAGGTCACTATTTTTTCCTGTTACTCAAGAGGACTTAATTCGCAACGGTTAACGTCAATCACTGGCTATCGTTACGTAACGAAGGAAAACACACAGCTTTGTAGTTGGCCGCGTGTTTGAGGAAACCCGCACAGGCGCTCTTTCCGGGCTCTACAGACTATATAAGGCGAAAGCGAAAGCCGAGAACCAGGCGCGGCCTGTCAGACGCTTTCTCTCCCACTGTAGGCCGAAAAGATTGGCGGAGAAAATCAATACGGCCCTCCTACACTGTAGCGAATGATTTACGTATTCTAAAGAAAGTGTCATTCTTTCGGAGAGAGTTTGAGAAAGAGAGAAAGAAAGAAAACCCCTTTTCGATAGCCGGGATCCCTGCAATTCCGTTACTTCCAACAGCGGTTACGGACACGGCGGTTCTTGTTGAAGTCCCCCGGTACTCTGAGAAAACTTAGAGGACTTCAATGCCACCTGAAGAGTTCCTGGAAACTCTAGACAACGCTAAACATCTTCACTTAAATCCTCAGGAGATCGCAGCTTACATTCAGCAGCAGACGCGCGTTGGCTGATTCAATACAAAGTCCGCTGCGGGTGCCGAGGCTGCATTACCAACAGCCTAGGCCGTCCATCGCCAAAGGCAACGGACACTTTAGGCCATTCCCCTGGGAGCGAGCCCTCCCCGATGAGGCCTGTATACTGCGTTCGCATGTACAGGATGTCCCAGCTATCGTACATTGCGTTCTCTTTTAAAAAAGAAAGACAGGCATTCTGCGCGATGATAACCAAGTGCATATTGTTCGCCGTGGGGTAGAGTAACCGCCAGTAATTGTTTTGTTCATGCCATTCAATTTATAATAAGTGCAAGTACCTATTTTCTTTAATTACTGCTCCGAATGTCGTCTTGTCAATGAAGAATTTGTAGGAAATTGAAAGAAACACAAAGCTGGTATGTTTTCAGTGCCAGGTACTTCTTGCCCGTTTATTATTATTATTTTTTGGCCAGCTGATAAAGAAAGCCATCGACCAATGAAAAATATCACGTGACTAACCGTCCGCCCGCATCAAAATACGGCGCCCTCAAACAAGCCCCGTAGCAGTTAGCAGAGGTGCCGGCGCTCGTCCCGCAGCAATACCATGACGTCGCGCTGTCAACGCCAAGGCGCGAGAGATCGCCCAGCAATGCCCCTGTAGTACGGCAAATGATGCTTCACTTTAATAAATCTGCACAAGAATCGACTGTTTCAACAGCAGATCCTTCAGAGATGTGTTATGATTAATTGCCTCAGGAATGGTTTTAGGAAAGCATTCGAGTCTTAAATACCACATGAGAAAGCTGTATTTAAACGTGTTTTCTTGCGAAGGTAGAAGTGTTTGCTCGCTCTAGTGCGCGTATATCGCGTTCTATGCCAGTCAAGAGCAGCGACGTGTACCAATGCGCAGTTTGCTTGTCACAGTGCGAAGAAACGTTATACGGCTAAATTCTGTGCGTCATTGCAAACGTAGAATGTCATTGTCAGCCACTAGCTTCATAACGGAATCGTGCTTTATTTTCCAAGTACAAATGCAACAGCATTCTTCTGTATCAACAAAGCAGATGAATGTGCAGCTCTCAAATAGGTTTAGCAATTTCGCGGAAGCGTCAACCGCCACGTCGGTCGATTGCCGCGCCGCATAATCTTGAAGACACGGATCTTAAGAGCTGAAATGCACAAACATGCATTGTATTCACTACAGAGCCCCCTCCCCCCTCCCCCGCCCCCTCCCTCGCTTTGCAACTTTTCCGGATAGTTCAATCACACTGAGAAAAAAATGAGGGGGGGGGGGCGAAATAGATCATGTATAAGGATCTATAACATAACTGTGATTAACATGGCCACCTCGTTTCTTTAGATGTCTCAGATACACTTCCCTATTAATGTTCAGTTGTCTTTGCAGCACGTAAAAAAAGGACGTTTAGCCGATTCTATTGCCTAACTGTTTCCAAATTTGCTTAACTGGCTTAAGAGACCGTTTATAATGTCCCTGTGTATAGTGTCCCTCCTACACGCACTCAGTGCTTACTCTCTCTCTTTTTTCCTCTTTCTGTACCCCTTTCCCCCCAGTGTAGGGTAGCAAACCGGATGCTCTTCTGGTTGACCTCCCTGCCTTTCCTATCGTTGTTGTCTCTCTCTCTCTCAATATATATATATATATATATATATATATATATATATATATATATATATATATATATATATATATATCCCGGCCACGGCGGCCGCATTTCGATGGGGGCGAACTGCGAAAACACCCGTGTACTTAGATTTAGGTGCACGTTAAAGAACCCCAGGTGGTCAAAATTTCCGGAGTCCTCCACTACGGCGTGCCTCATAATAAGCAAGTGGTTTTGGCACGTAAAACCCCATAGTTTAATTTAACTGTTGTACGCAATCAGCTATACATCTCGCGTTGCTTGCTCTGGTTTCTTCCTTCAGAATTCTAGCTTTTGATTCGCTTCTTCGAGCACACGTTAGCTATACGTGCACGTTATGCTAAGTTTTGCGTTATCAAATCAAATGAATCGTGACGCCTAAATATTTTATTTCATTAGCACGTATCAGTAAGTGACTATATCTAGAATATGTACAATACAATGTTGTCGTATTTTATTGATGTGTGTGCACGTTCATTGGGTATAATTGATTTACACGCCCCGTGGCTTGCACCACTGATCAAAATTATGCAGGCAACAATTAATTCCGAGCTGGTCCATCGTGTTGTTTATGGTAGAGTAAATTAGACGGAAATCGTTTCACTTGGCTAGACACATTAGAAATCATATGAATCGTAGTTTTCCCAGGCATATTAGATAGATTGACATCCATTTTATTAAACTTGTTTAATAGACGTAGTAGTGCACTATCTAGTCTTTGAGTTCCGTAAGTAGTTCTGGATTTGGGAAAGTGCCAGATTTTCAGTGACTGACGTACAAAGGAACCAATTACAATTACTTCTTTGAAAAAAATGTAATTGATTACACTAACCAGTTAATGGCCAAATAACGTATTTGAGCAAGTACGCAATAGTAATCGATTACTTCTACGTTACTTTCTTCCTAACATTTATTAACATTGCACAGATACACTAAATAGAACGATCTGGCCTGCAACCTTCAGTGGGTCCTCTGTAGCCCTTAGACCATACTTTGCATATCTGCGCTAACAACTGCTTCTGAAAAGTTGCGTTGTTCATCGTCCCTCTTATTCGTTGAGAAGACATCAGCAGCGACACCGAAAACTTGCTCTATAGGAGGAAAAAGGGAAGGACAGGCAGGTAGGTTAGCCAGTTCACTCGAGGTTGGTGCTGAGGGGTAGGGCGGTGTTGTGAAACGTATACGGATGTTGCATACGAGATTATGCTTGCTCAGCATCTGGGTCCTCTATGACGAACATCGCTTAATTGTCGCTGGGACTTGGAGAAGGCTCTCCGGAGCCCGTTGGAAGAATGAACGGCTGCAAACATCGTCCGTACGTGATTCCATGGCTGTAGCGTCCTAAGTTGTCTGCACTATCGAGACGTACCAGCACCTGGTCAGTTCGTCGGCCAACATCTCGTGGAGCGTTAAGATGAGCAAAAAAATACTCATGGCCCGGGTTTGGCTGTCTGAACATGCGCATTTGTGAGGCTGCTGCGTGGCACGATTGCGAGCGTTTCTACTGTAGTTTTCGCCAAATTCGGATTCTCAAAGCTGCGTCGTTTGTTACAGCTTGTCTCGTCAATAAAGTAATTCGTTATAAGCAATTGGTTACTGAAAACAGCTTAATGAACCACAGTGAGCGTTACCGAGTAAACAAAGTAATCGTTCAATCTCAATATTCACAAAAGAAATTTCTCTGACTACAAATAATAACTAGCAATTCGTTGCGTACAAGTGTGGCTGTTATACACGGGTGTATTTGCATGCAGATACGCCAAAGCGTGTAGGTTATTCATATTACATTTTATATCGCTGCTCACTCAGTTTAAACTACTAAATGTATTTTATTTTTGTAGGCTCGCATCTATCGAACAACCTCTCAAACAGAGGGCCTCATTGAAGCCTTCACTCACATGTCTTTGTGAACTGCCTGCAAAAGCTTTTGAGTTCTTCCACGGACGGCCGAGTGGATTTTTGGAGATTGTTATTCCTATCTTTTTTATCTTGCAAAGATGCGATGGTATACCGCGTGACCTTCCCGCAAACCACGCCTAGTAAATATGCGCCATTTCCAGCATCTCTCGACTTGAATACGCACATTGGCAAATTACAGGAATAATCCCTGTAACTGCAGACCTGTCCTACGTGGACCAATGGCAGTCCTGTGTACGCAGGGCCAACGCCGGACACGAATGTAAACCCCGACTGTTGCGCATTTATTTATTTATTTATTTATTTATTTATTTATTTATTTATTTATTCATTTATTATCAACATATATATTTGTCGTGATAGACCGGGTAATTCGTTTTCAGCAAGCAGCTGATATGACCTAGCAGCTTTATCGGAATACAAATGGCTACGCGACTCCGATGGGACCAGGTGCACGGGCACTTATATATTACGTTAAAAAAAAAAAGAAAAGAAATTAACCTTTAAAAACACGCCGCCTTCTGTTCTGCTTCAGTTCGATATGTTATATTTCTCCATGCGCTTCCAGCGGCGCATTAGGGGGCCACGCAACAACGAACTTTTTTTTTTTTTTTTACTCTTGCCTACATGATGTGAGTTGCGTCGTGACTGTGCCAAACACCCCTCCATTTTTCAGTGTCGGTACCCGCGGAGTCCGGTCCAAACATCCGCCTCAAGTCTACACGCGACTCTGCCTCCGCATCGGCATCATTTTGTCGCCAACACTGGCCGCCGCACAGCTCGTGTTCCTGCCGTGCGCCACACCAACAGCGCCCAGCAGAGAACTCGGCAGTAAATAATAATAAGAATAATGATAAAAACGGACATTGGGAGAGCTTTACAGAGAGACGTCAAATCTCACGGAGAATCCCCAGCGGTGAGCGCTGACTTCTCGCCCTGATGTGGGTCGCGAAGCGCGTGTGGCGGGCGGTCACAGCCAGATGTTTCGGTGGCGACCCCCCGCGTCGGCGATCCGTAACTCAGATTCTCGCGTTGGAGGCGCAGGAGGGCGCGCCGCGTTACGTAAGAAAGGCGGAGTAAAAAGAAAAAAAAAAACGACTGAACGGTGGGCGACCTGCGAGGGCATGGAACGAAGGGAAAAACCAAGAGCGGCCGCTGCGGTTCCATTCAGTGTCATGGTCGCTGCCTCCCTGAATGATAGTGATCTGAAGAAGAGAAAAATAAGCGTCACTTCATTTTTTAGATCACTATCATCATCAGAGAGGGAGCGACGACGACACCGTCGGAAGAGGGACAGAGCAGCGCGCCTCCGAGCCTGCGAGTGACACGTCGCGGGACCGTAGAGTCTAGCTCGGAAAGGAGAAAAAAAAAATAATAAAAAAAACGGGCAAAGAAAGAAAGGAACACACCCTAAAGCCGCTAAGCCGTCCAAAGTGGCTATTTTATTTGCCGTTCATTTCACTAGATCTGGATATGCGAGGCGATGTTGGGAAGTATCGAACGCTACCCTGAACAAAAAAAAAAAGAAAATAAATAGCTGGGAAGCTCTACTGCCACCTTACTCTACATACTTTCTCGAACAGTCAATGCACTTGCGACAGCTGTCCTGCCAGTTCCTTAAAGGGACACTAAAGGTTTATATTAAGTCAACGTCGACTGTTGAAATACCGTCCCAGAAACCTCGAAACGCTTGTTTCGTGCGAAGAAGAGCCTTATTTTAAGACAAAATGCGCTCTGAAGCGTCCGCGTACCTCTAGCGCAGTTCAAATCACCCGCTCTCTGATCCAGGAGTGGTGACGTCATGGTCTAATAGTGACGTTGCGCCGTCGGGGAGTAAAACAGCGCCTGCAGACGGCGCTACGGCTTTTCTGCGCAAAATGTAAACCGCGCGGCCAGAAACAGAGCCAAGACAGAGCCTAAAGCAGCGCGAAAGCGGAACTATGGCGGCTAGCGGAAGGGAAAGCGCGCGACGATAAGCTGGTTCTTTATTTTATGACGCCAACTTTGACGCTCGTTGCAATGGACGACCCTGACAACGACACATTGGCTCGCGATGCTGGGCTCGACTTCAGCAATTTAAGCACTGATGAACGTGACCTGCTGCTGAGGGCTAGCGCTGCCGGGGTCGTTGCGTACTACTACGACGGCAACTGTCTGTCATAGCTGTATGTATTCGCACATTTGTAGCTTTTCCTTCGTGAAAACCAAATGCCGCACTCACCGCCCCGTCTTCAACCTGCAGTTCTTGCGCTTCGGAGAATGCAGGCAAGACCGGCGGAACAGCGCTACGGGAAAGCATTGCTTTGAAAGGCACTCCACACGACTTCAGTAAGTAGGCGTTGAACTCGTAATCCCCTGGACGAAAATGCAGCGAGCACACTATGTAATTTTTCGGCTCTTTGCCAACGCGCTGTGGCAGAGGTACGGCGCTTAACCACTTCGAACGAAGAGGTTCACTCGTTGGCACACAGTGATAAGTAATGTTGGATTCACTGCTGCAACTGCCCTTGGCCAAGTTCCGCGGACCGATCGCGCATCCCACGACATCACATGGACGTGGCTTTCTCGCTGATTGTTCCAAATGCAAGTTTCGCGAGCCAGCAGAACCAGCGCAGCACGACGCGATAACGAAACAACTGAAACGCCAAAGCGCGCGTGGCGCAGAGTCGAGCGCACAGAGTCGAGCGAAAACGAAACCTTTCGACCACCCATACTACTGAAGGGTAACGTCAAAATGTTATTTTTTTCTTAGAATCGAACAGAAGTAGACAGGTGCCATTTTCTTCTGTCTTTTAACCTAATGAAATGATCTTTTTAATACGAGTAGTTGAGTACTAGTGACATAAATTATGATGAGGAGTGCCTTCGTCATCGCGCTAGTACCAGAATGTCGCTGGGGTGTCTTAAATCGTGTCATGCATTTACCTCAATTTCTCGGTTACTAAAGCTCTGTTCGCGATTATATTGATGCCTTAGACGTTCTAGAGCATTGCTTTATCACTTTACCGCGACTTCATAGTAATCTTTAGTGGTCCTTTAAGTCCCTGTGAATGAAATTCTTCACTCTGCTGGTGTAATAATTCATTCGCAGCATTAGTTGCCTCCAGAGTACTCTTGAACCGTTGTCTCCTTAGAGGTTTTTCGAGAATGGGAAAGCATTTGTCAAAAGGATCCAGGTCGGGTGAATAGGGTGCACGGGGCATCCCTGGAAAACCAAAGGTCAGTGTTGCCGTTGTTTTACCTGCATTGCGTTGCGAGGCATGGTCATGCAACTGGATGCCACTTGAAGAGCTTTCCTCGGTGTTTTTCTCTTAAGATTAGCCTCAACATCGTCAATAAACCACAATATATACGGCAATTATGGTTGCACCCTTTTGGAGGTAGGCTGCCAGCAGAACTCCCTTATCCATTCGCTTCTGCACCGATTCGTAGCGCACGCAACTTTTCCCGCCTGGGTGAACCACTGCGCCTCCGTTCTTGAGACTGTCACATTGTGTCGGGTTCTTAAGAGGAGATCCATGTGTCATTACCAGTTACCAGTTTGTGCCGGAAACCTGAGTCGCTTTTTTTTTTTCAAAATGTTCCGAAACAGTCACCAATGTCTTCACGTGTTTACTGTTTTGTTCAGTTGTCAATAGCTATGGGATACACGTTGTCGCAAGCATTCCCATTCCGAAGTCGTCGTGGACAAAGCATAAACTCTCGCGTGATGCTCCCAAATATGTAGCAATACTTCTGGCTTACACTCGGCGGTCGTTTATAAACATGTCATGGATGGCTTTCACATCTGCAGGCACAGAGACAGAAACAGGCCTTTCACTGGGCTTCTCGTTTCAAAACCGAAATGGCCAACTTTAAGATTACCGTCGCACATTGTTTGTGACATTTCATCACGGATATGCTTCGCAGGTTTCCCTTGGAGAAACAGGAACGTGATCTTAAGCTCTTCCACACTGAACTTTTCTAGAGGTGCTGCAATGTTCACCTTGAACTTGAACAAGAAAAAAATAATAGTATAAAATATACGTAGCTGACTTTTGCACCATTGAATACAGAAATATTGTTAAATACTCCCTGAAATTTACAGCTAGCTAGCTTAATTTTGTCTTCTCAAGGCTTACTATTTATCGGCACCAGTTAGTAGGTGAGTTGGTCAACCTTGAAAAACAGTTTACTGCGTTTGCTGCGAGTGATAAGCCCTTGCCTTGAACTGCGAGTGATCCTTGCTTTGAACTAATCTGACGACCGTCTCGATCATGTAAGCACGATCTTTCACATAACCACGAAGAAAAAAATCGAGTGGAGAGAGGTCAGGTGACCTAGCTGATCAATTTACATGCCCGTGTCTTCCAATCTATTGCGCATGAAAGTCGCATCCAGCCAGTTTCGTGCTCGGCTGCTGCTGTGTGCTGGTGCCCCATCTTGCTGAAACCACAGAAGTGGAAGAGGTGATAGCGGGACTTCGCTGGGAAACTTATCCACCACTACTTCAACGATTTCGTCCACGTAACGCTGTCCAGTCAGTGTGTGATCGAAGAACATAGGACCGATTATAGCACCGGCGTAAATTCCGAACCACACATTGAACGACCACTGCTACTGGTGCCTAGTGCACATTACCCAGTGTGGATTAGAGTGACTCCAATAGTGTGCATTAAGCAAATTTAACTGGCAGTTTCTGCATAAGCTAGCTTCATCTGTGCACATGATGTTACTCAAAAAGTCAGGTGACTCATCGGCTTTTATGAGGACCCAATTCGAGAAATCTAGACAATTCTACAGGTCCCTATCTTCCAAACATTGCTACTGGTTAAGGTGGTACGGGAGAAAGGCCGTCGTTTAGAATCCTCCAAAATGATTACTTGTAAATTGGTACCTAGGCGGCCATGTCCCCGCACGCTAGCATGAGAATTTGAGGCCATATGTGCTAGAACATCCGTGCGTAGGCTATAGGACTCAAAGATGGAGTCCTCTGCCGCTGTTTCTTGAAGCTGCCGGTTTGTCTCAGGTTTTCATAATTTCTGATGATGGTCGATGCCTTTGGTCTACCGCCACACTCCCATGACTTATATGTATTTGTGGCCTTCTTCTTGTTGCCATACCGCACTTGTGCAATACCGCAGTTAGGTGTCCGTTGGCTGTGCCTACATACAACTCACTGACACTTCGATAATTGTGATAGTAGGTTTCGAGTTAAATGATTTACTACAATTACCTAATTAAATATTAGTAACGAAAATATTACTGGCAGCTACTCCACTGTACTGGAAACAATATGCACAGGTTTTCTTCGACTAAAGCATTGCCTTCTTTTTTAAATCTTGGTGCGTGATAGTTAATGGGGACACCCTGTATATATTTATGACCTTTGTATGCAAGTGAAGACGTTTCCATCACTAATAAATGGTGTAAATTATTAGAAATGTCTTTTTTCTCGTGAGTCGTTAGCATTGCTTACTGGCAAGAGAAGGGATACTCATACGCACATCATTCACGTGCATTTCAGACGCCGTTGATAAAAGGCTTTGCCGAAGGGGTCACTGGTGTCTCTAGGTTTTTTCGAGGTCAAAAAAGCACGTCAAACAATTTGAAGCGAGGTGAACATACAGCAAAATAATCATTCTCTAGGCATAGGCTATCCATACCGTTAGAAATAATTTTTAATTGACTAGCTCCATCTCTTTCAAAAATGTAACAAACTTTGTCCAGTGAGTATTTTCGAATATATTGTGGATGTGCAAGGTGTTCACAGTGTGAATTTAAAACAATGTTGAAGTGAGAAAATGCGGATGAGGCAGCCACCGCTGGTGCTTCTAATGCCCTTATCGTCCTGCTAGAATTTACAGAAATCAAACGAACGTATGAATTAATAGCCGTGCACGTCCGGGCCAACAAGGATGAAGTCAGCTATTAGCCCTAATAAAATTTCAAGTGAAAGGGCTGAGGCAAGTCTAAAGAAACCTCAAATGATGCAGGTGACAAAGCTCTGCCATGGCATTAGGGCGGTTGCTTGGGCTAGTTTTCTGCGCATGCCCTTTCTTGTATATACACTCTAAGAAAAAAAGGACTAAAAGGGGTAGGGAGGTTAGTCCTTTTGGGGACTAACTGATTTGCCACAACCATTAGTCCTTTTGGGGACGAACTGACATGGGATGAACTGTTACTCCCCATGCGCTTACTCCTTCGGGGACTAACAGTTGCCCCTGCCCGATGGTCCTCAAGGGAGTAACTGTTATTCGTTCCGATGCTCCGCAAAGGTGTAATTAATTAAAATAGGCATTTATACCTTAATAAAAAAATTAAATGAGCTGAAAAAAAAAAACGCGCCCGACAGCAGGATTCGAACTCACGTCCACTCGCTCACAAGTCAAGTACTCTAACCACTTCACCACGCCGCTTGCTTGGCAAGACGGGCTATTTCGACAAGGTTAAGCATGGGAACGCAAGTGCGGCAATATAAAGGTGACTGTATTTTGTGCAAGCTATGCAGTCAGAGTCTAACGTTGAGTGTACTTGCAACCATAAGCGACTGCGAAAAGAAGTCAGCCCGAGTATTTTTAGGGTGATATAAACTGAGGCACTACGCCATGTATACGTGTAGCGAGCTCAAACGGGGCACCGAAGACGACAGAGAAGGACAATTTCTCTGTCGCTTAGCGCGTGCCGTTTGGGCTACACATCGCTTCAGTTCGCAACCTCCTTGGAACGGAAGGAACTTAGGTACTATAGACCAAGAAAATCTAGCCGTCTATCAGTGACTTGCGCGTTTAATGTGTATCGCTCACTTATGCGGTGCGCACGAAGGGCATGCCTCTTCACATTCCAGTTTTAAGTTTCACGTAATTTTCTCACGAAGTGGCAAGGTGCTGCTTTGCATGTAGTTCAATAGACAATGCACGAACTTCGAACCATTCACGATTTATAGACAATACCATTTTCGCCGCATCGCTCCATGACACGGACGAAAACAGCGAAGTGCCTGGGGAGTAACTGTTGCCGTTCGTCCTCCCATTGCTCTCTTTCCGAGCAGGGACTAAACACTTACTCTCCGAAATCTGCACACGGCCCGCACATTCATGCAGTTAGTCCTTTGAGGGACGAAAGCGCCCTTTTTAGGACTAACGGCGCAGTTACTCCCGTTTTCCCCGGGATTTTTCTTAGAGTGTATACACACGATGCGGGTAACGAGTAACGCAATAAAATATTGTTGGAAGTTCGCGCTGTACGTTATTTTTTATCTGCCACGGCACTATAGGTGTGTGTCGGGGAAGGGGGGGGAGGTGAGGGGCTTCGGCATCGCCGGAGTGGGGGCTCAGCTCCCACCCCGAAATACTCCAGAGGGCGCTCGGGCACCGGAGCCCCCCGGCCCCCGCCCCGTAGTCAGCCCCTATGTATGGATGGATGAATGATATGAGCGTTCTTTTTGGAACTGGGTGATGGGTTGCGCCACCATCTCTTGTTATTGGATTGCCTAATGTCCTACCTAGTTAAAAGAGACAAAAAACGCGAGAAATTTCCATAAACAAACTTTCTGAACCCCTATCGCGAGATTTGTTTTTGTAAGCATCCGTTGTTTGTCGTTTCCCTACACTGGTGGTAAGGCAAAGAGGGAATATAAAAATCAGGCGCTCGCCTCCGCTTGGCGTAGGCGAGCGCGATCTAAAGGCATTGCAATTAACCGGGCGCGCCGCTCCGTGGCACCCAAGATATTCGCATGCCAGCGCCCGCAAATGACGGACGCGCTGGCCTGTCTATGGATGCATGCTAGAAACGCTGGAAAAGGGGTTTGTTTGAGTTTTCGTGCAACAGAATTATGTTTTCTCGTATATTCAATTGCAATCCGACGCTATCATGTCTGCAGGTTGTGTGTAACTCGTACGTTACAGTTTTTTTACGTATTTTATGTGGAGAAATTTCATTATTCCAGTAACTCTCTTGCGCCACATGGAGGACCTGGGTATGGGTAGCTCGAAAATCTTTTTGCCGAAACGAAGTCCGACTGCGGACGCCGAACAGCGACGCGGGAGGCCGACGCCGGATTTTCTGCGACATCGGGGCCCTTAGCTCCATCTCCTTAAGGAAGGAAAAGAGGGAGAAAGTGAGCACTGCGCGACCGCAGGAGGATGAACAGCAGGGCCTATAAGCGGTCAAGCGCTATAGAAAGACAGCACACTTGCAAAATCACTGCGTAGGCGCTGACTAAAAGTTAAAGCAACGATCCAGTGTTGCGAGGTTTCTCAACCACTGTAACACTGAAGTTGTGTTGTAGGGTTGGAATAGTCGGAGGCTGTTATGCAGCTCAACTTGTGGGGGGCGTGGCGAGGTAGTTTGACGGGGCACTTTGTACGCGCTTAGCCGAGGACTACAGAGCCTGCGACCGCATTATGTAATTACTATTATTTTTTCATGTTTTTTTTTTGCCCCGGCGTTGCCCGGACGCTGCATGTTCAGTGGCTGATCTCGGCGATGAAGGCGTCGGAGCCGTATCTGAGCCAGTGAGGAAACGCCAAAGGAATGGGTCGCAAAAAGGATCCTTATGTAATACAGCCCATGGAATCCAAAATATTTAAATGCTATGGATGCGACATTAAAAAGGCAGATTTCTTGTGTGAAGAATAATAAATCTGAACGACTTGTCGAGGGAATGTCGCTGGATGGGCAGTCTAGACATGACAGTATAGTGCTGACGCATTTTAACTGACATAAATGTGTTGGGAAGAGCCGTAAATGCAGCAAGTACATTTATTAGATGAAACCTGATTCATCGCTCATACCGCAATTTCGTCTAGTTCGCTCTTAAAGCGAGGAGTCTCTTACGTGAGAAAAAGAGAAGAAAAAAAAAACACGCCCCATATAACAGAGTTCGAAGCAGTCATCTAATCAGCAGCGCCCTAAGATACATGCATAACGCCGTCAGTGTCGTTGTTTCCGTTATTGCTAGTGATTATGAGGACTTATATTTCTGTGGAAACTTGTAGATCCAGTGCACCAAGGTGATAACTAAATCCAGAACTTGCAATCATAAAACCTAGCCGTATCATTTGTTATGCTGTTTTATGCTTGTATGCCGCTCTCATAAACATTATGTCATACCGCGCTTCTCAAAGATGTTATTGATCGTCCACAGCGTACTTCGCCATGCGCGTCCATCACCACCCCAAGGAAAGAGTTTAATCATGCGATATATATATATATATATATATATATATATATATATATATATATATATATATATTGTAAGCACTATTACCTTACTTCGTCGTTTTCATTTGTACATAGCCATCATCATCTTCCCTGTTCTTCTACTTCTTCGCGCGTGAGCTGGGGCGTTGCCTTTTTTTTTGTATAAACGGCGCTGGACGACTTGATCGGTCTCGGTATTATAAAGTGGTGGAGACACGTCAAGACCCCGACGTCCTCTCGCGTTCCCGCCCTCCCTTGAGATCCGTTCCGGTCGCAGCCTGCGCCCAGCTACCCCTACAACAATGGACACTTCCAACCCCGGCCCTTCCGGCGCCTCTAACCCTACCACACAGACGACCCCGCCTGCGTCGCCGTCTTGGACGGTAACGAGCCCTCAGCGCGATCCCCCTGTCTTTGCGGGACACCGCGGTGATGACGTCGACGATTGGATCGACTACTACGACCGCGTGAGTTCGTGCAATAAATGGAACGGCACCCAGAAATTGAGACACGTCGCCTTCTACTTGACCGGTGTTGCAAAGACGTGGTATTTCAACCACGAATCCGACATCGCGGATTGGCCCACGTTTACCTCCAAGCTGCGGCAAATCTTCGCTTCCTCGTCTGGCCGTGCAGAAGTCGCCAAACAGAAGCTGGGAACGCGCCGCCAACTTCCGCAAGAATCTTACACATCATACATAGAGGATGTCTTGGCTCTGTGCCGCCGTGCGAATTCTAGCATGACGGAAGCCGAACGCGTTCGCCACATCTTAAAAGGCATTGGGTCTGTCGCGTTCAACGCCTTAATCGTGCAAAATCCAGCTTATGTCCAAGACATCACTTCAACATGACAACGCCTAGACGAGCTGCAGTCTATTCGTCTTCCACATGACAGCAGCGACCCTCAGGTTCCCCATTCTCCAGATCTACGTGCTCTTATCCGCACCATCATCCGCGAAGAGCTTCAACCAGAAGACTTAAGGCGTCCACCTGCTGCCTGCGCCCCAAACCCCACCTTCGACTTGCGCGAGGTCGTAAAGCAAGAGTTGGCAGCGATGACTACACCCACGACGCATCTTGCTCCGGTAGCGCGCCCCACACCTACCTACGCGGATGTTGCTTCGCTACCCACCCCTACCGTGACCTCCGTGCCTGCTGACGTTTCCTATGACCATTTGGCTTCGATGGGAACCAGAGCACTTGCTGCGCTATCATACCCTCAGTGGCGTCCACCTCGTCCGGTTTGTTTTTACTGTGGCATTCGCGGCCATATATCTCGCTTCTGCCGCCGTCGCCAGCGGGATGAAAGACGAGGCTATGCTGAGCACGAGAGAGACCGCACTCGCCGATTAGACGCCTACTATCCCGCATCGTACTCGTACTCCCTCAACAGCGTTCTCCGTCTCCTCCAGCTGCTCCCAATCTGCTTCGTAGTTCCCGTTCGGCCAGACGTCGTTCTCCGTTGCCTTTCCGGCGCTCTACATCACCGCTTCGCCCAACTTCCCATCTTGTCGACTAGCACTCGGAAAACTAACTGTTGCAGTTTTCGGAGGGGAAACTGCTTCTTATCGGTCTTCAAAAATTCCTCCTGTTCGCCCAGCCAACATGCTTTCTGCAACTGTCGAAGGTGTTCCCGCGTCAGCTCTCATCGATACCGGTGCCGCCGTTTCTGTTCTTTGTAGTGATCTGTGTTCCCGGCTCCGGAAAATAAAAACACCTTATCTTGGACCTATTTTGCGTCGTGCTAATAATGCATTCATTTACCCCGACGGATAGTGTACTGCTCGTGTTCTCATCGACGGCATACGCCACCACATTGAGTTTATCATCCTTCCAACGTGTATCCATGAACTTATACTAGGTTGGGACTTCCTACATTCTGCTTCAGCCGTCATTTCATGTAGAGAGGAAGTTGTCCATATCACAGATACAGCGCTTGCACCTGTTACGGACTCTTCACTTTCATGCGTGAACTTGGCCATCGCTGCAGGCTACGTCCTGCGTCCTGGTCACGAAGACGTTGTAGCCATAACATCCAGTCAGATCGCCGACGGAGACGCCCTAGTCGCCCCTTCTTCTCGCTGTACTTCTCGCGGAATTCTCATTGCCACCTGTCTCGTCCGGTTTTCACGTGGCCGCGCCCTTCTGTCTGCTTGCAACACGACCCCAGATCCTGCGATGCTGCCCAAAGGGATGACTGTGGCAACCTTAGCCGACACTCAACCTATCTCTATAGTCACGCTTTGCCCTTCTTCACCGCCAGCACCAACCTCAGGTTTGGATGATTCTTTCCGTCCCCCATCCGTTCTTGGCTCTGACCTAACAGCCGCGCAGTCCGAAGCCTTAATGGAGGTCTTGGCAAAGCACAAAGCCTGTTTCGATAGCTGTTCCCCTGTGTTGAGCCAAACTCCTGCGGCTACACACCGCATCGAAACCGATGGTTCCGCTATAATACGACGACACCCCTATCATGTATCGCCGGCCGAAGGAAAGGTAATTGAACAACAGGTTGCTGACATGCTTGCGCGCAAGATAATACGACCTTCATCTAGCCCATGGGCTTCTCCCGTGGTCCTGGTAAAGAAAAAAGATGGCTCCGTTCACTTTTGCGTCGATTATCGAGCGCTCAATAAGATCACACGCAAGGACGTATATCCAATATCTCGAATTGACGATTCTTTGGACACACTACAAGGGGCGGAGTATCTCCAGCCTTGATCTTCGATCAGGATATGGGCAAATTCCGATGAACGAGACTGCGAAAAGAAAAGACCGCGTTCGCTACACCAGACGGACTTTATGAATTTAACGTGATGCCTTTTTGTCTTTGTAACGCTCCTGCCACATTTGAGCGCATGATAGACAACGTACTTCGTGGTCTAAAATGGAAAACCTGCCTCTGTTATCTGGGCGATATTGTCATCTTTTCGTCTGACTTCAGCCAACCTCTTCATCAATTAGACGAAGTTCTCAAGTGCCTTGCAAATGCTGGTCTCCAGATCAATACAAAAAAAATGCAAATTTGCAAGCAAGACTATAAAAGTGTTGGGTCACGTCGTCTCAGAACATGGCATCCAGCCAGACCCCGAAAAGATTAGTGCCGTTCTCCAGTTTCTTCGCCCCCAGCAACAGAAAGATCTACGTAGTTTCCTCGGCTTGGCGTCGTATTTTCGTCGATTTATACGCAACTTCGCAGCAATAGCAGCTCCACTACACAAGCTACTGGTTACCGGTGCCTCTTTCACATGGACTAGCGCCTGCGAGTCGGTTTTTCAAGATCTTAAGCGGCATCTTGCGGACCAGTGCTTCGCCATTTCGATAATAGAGCCCCACCATACTCCATACTGACGCAAGCGCACAAGGTATTGGCGCAGTACTTTTGCAACGTAATGCAGTATATATATATATATATATATATATATATATATATATATATATATATATATATATATATATATATATATATATATATATATGTAGCATCATATATAATTTTTTTTTCAACATTTCGTTGTGTTCATACCACTTCAGTCCCTAAGCACATTACGTTAAGCCCTCTGGTGCAACAAAAGTCACAATAGCCTATATATACATAGAACTCGCCAACTGGCACGAGCTTCGCTGCATAGATAGAATGCTTTCCAAATAAATTGTATTGCTAAGTACAACAAGAATGTCACATAGATGCGCTGGACATATTGGACACGCTCCTTATATCTTTAAGCATAATCAACATGTATACTTAGAGGGAACTGTGGGACACAATACTTATTTTCTTCTTAGCTAATGTGGCTGTCAAAAATGCATGACCAGAACATTTTTCGGGTCATGAACACACTGCGTCGACAGCATGGATAAAAGGGTCTATACATTCCATATGGTCTCCTTTTGTACAAGCGTTGGAGGTCGCAGCCATCATCCATGATTAACATTTTTGTTGAACCTTAGCAAATATTCTGACATCAATAAGGGCTAATTTGCTGTTATTAATACGACTCACCAAATCTGCTGCTCCGTAATGCAATTTTGTGACTGTATTCCCTTTTTTAATGTCGTAAGGCCTTCACAGTAACGAACACAGATAGGAAGAAAACTAGCAAGCGACGTCACATGTTCTTAAATCAAAACAGAGTTCCCGTTTTTGAAACAAGGGGTGCGTCACCATGAACTCAATTTTTCTCTGCGCTATTTTTAACATGCGTAAGATTTTCTCTGTCGACTCAGTAAGGGAAACCGTCGCTGACCCGTGACGCTTTGACTGCATCGAGAAAATGTTGTATTAATAAGAATAAATCAAGAAAACAAAGACATATCTGATGGTTTTAAACGTTAATTAGCGACAGCCAGTTTCAAGCGAGGAACAACAGCAACAAGATTTAATGAACGGTGATGGCGGCCAAGTGCTACAGCAACAACAGAAGAAGAAAGACGCACACCCCGCCTGACAGCGACGCCACAGGCAGCATCACGCGCTCATCTTATGCTGGTTTCAATAACACCACGGCGTTGCAATCACGTTTCTCTACACGCCTCTCGCGGTGTTTCTCACCATTGTACCAAACAAAGCAGCGCACGACGAAAAAGAGGCGATAAGTATGAAATGGTTACCCCTTTCAGATAACTCCCAGAGGAGTTTCTGTGTGAATTTTTTTCGTTGCTGTTATACAAAGGTATAATTAGCGCAGTGCTGAAAACTAGCATTGAACACGGTGAGTGATGCTAGAAGAGGGCCATGCACAGAAGAGTTTACCAGAAGCGTGCCCGTCGCGCAAGAGTCTCTGCGTTAATTTCCTGTTCGCTCATTTCACACTGGAGTTACATTAGGCACCGCTCATTGCCTAGTCTAGAGAGGCGATAACTTTCTTCACATTTACGGTAAGTTCGAGCAGGAAAGAGCATAACAGTAAAATAATAGCCAAACTCCGACGATGACCCAGAATGTTATAAAGCCCCATCACAGTATATTAGTGCCGCAAGAAGGTAAACAAGGAGATTGTCCGTCGATTATTGAAATCACGCCTGTTTAAGAAGTCGTGTCTAAAAGTGGTACAGCCTATACTCCTTGTGCTATTTCCCTTTACATGACGTGCCAATGACGGAAAACAAAATAAATATCGAAAATGGAATAGGCAAATTGATACTGGCAGCAGTCATGGTCACAGACAATGACAGCAATGAGCAGTCGGTAATTATACGAGCGACTAAAGACATCTGTATCACCAGAAAAAGCATCCCAAATGCTTCGGATATCCTGGGGCCGTATAGAAGAACTCATCTATAAGCGTTAAATTTGGGTGTTTGTTTTCTCTTCCTCTCTCTCGCGAGTATGCAAACATCGGCAGACACGTCAACGTTTAGCTTACGTATTGTACATGCCTACTTTCGAACTATCACGCGTCATTATCAGTCAAAGCTCACTTCGTTGGACTTTGTCGAGACGGGGCGAGTGCCATAATATCGGTACAGTTGTCATAGTGCGTTATCAGCACTATAATGCGGACGTTTAAGGGCCCGCGCATGCGGTCGACTGCAGTGTCTTTGGTCTAATGACGTGTTCTCAGTTGCTGCACGAATAGTTGATGGAGCTCTTATTCGCTAATGACGTGAGTAGGTGGCAGTCGTGTCGAGTGTTCATCGGTGTCGGGCCACTCATTTGGACTGGTGTGCGCAGGGGTTGTCGCAGGCACGCCGAGGCAGCTTCGGTTGGGCGTCTCCTCGGTGCCCGGCTGCCAAGTGGGCGTGTTCGCCGCCGACCACATTCCGAAGGACACGCAGATGGGACCGTACCCGGGCGTACCAAAGCCGGCGCTAGCCCTCTGCAGAGACCCGGCGCTCGTCTGGGAGGTAAGGTTTTCGTGCGCGCGTGCTCAGATGGCATAAATAGAGAAAAGGGAAGAGGTAGAGAGGTTACAAAAAGAAAACAACGCCTCGTTGAAGCCTAAATGACGCGTAGCTTGTGTGAGCTAGCGAGGTAGCAGCAGCAGTAGCGAATCGCACGCGCACGGCATCATCACCTGTAGCTTTTAGCTCTCCCTGCCGCGACGACGAAGACGATGTATGACGCTTGTTGATGAAAGAATGTCGATGAGAGATGTATGCAAGCAGCAGCGTGACACGCATCTAAATATATTTACGGCTTCTATACCCCTTGTGTCCCAGCGGCACGTACCGTATCGAGGGGATTGGCCAAGAATTTATCACGTATCTTGCGCGCACAACCAGTGGCCCAATTTGTCGACCACTCGGGAAGACAGCGACAGCCAGGAGAAAGCACCCGCAAAGTGAGAGGAAGAATGACGGAAATCTCGCTTTTAAGAAGCATATTTCTGGTTAAAAAAATCAAATGAAACTGTCAGATGTGGACAAACAGTAAATGTAAGCTCCTTGTTGATGCAGCGTCGCATCTGGACCTTGCGTTCTATGTTTGGTGTTATGCACCTGCATACGACGCCGCCCTTGGGTTCACCTCCCGCACATTCATATGATCATGGGCTCCACAGATTGACTATACTACGGCGTCAATAAACATATTTCATGCGCACAAAGAGTGCCTGTTCTGACATCAGTTTGGGGAAGATGCACATCTGCTGATTTCATGCCTGGTAAGCAATCCTTACGGCGCAGCGGTCCAACGTTACTAGACTAGGTTCAGTTTTCAAACTCCTGTGAGTGCGTGGACCCACCACTGATCCTCGCATCTCGTGGCGCTGCTGTCGCACTTTGCTCGGTCAGCACGGCACGGATGGGGCGCCGAAGCACTGTCCGCGGCTGTTCGCGCGTTTTGGCGGTATGTACTACATGCGTGTTTCGCTGCAGTCTCGGTGCTTCTTGCGACACTCTTGTTGGTTTTCTATGCCCTGTGCATTTTGACGAGTTTACGGCCCGTATTATTCAATTTTATTTGGTACTTGGCTATTTGTATTTTGCAATTTTATTTGGCACGCGAATGCACATTTATACTCGGTTCCTGCAGCGAGAAACCGCCTTGAATGCGCAAGCCTGCTCGCAAGCGAGTAAAGTTCACGTTTACTATAAGTTTTCACATTGCACTTGTGAATGTGGTGCTTTGATGAAAGAAATAGTGCTAGCTTCATTTTTTTTTTTCATACCGAAATGAAGTGCTGGGAGTCTATATACCGGGTGTCCCAACTAACTTTAGCCAGAGTTTTAAAATGCGCAAATTCCACGCAGCGGAACAGAACCAAGGTAATGTTGTTTGCCGTCGCTTGGAGATACTCAAATTATTATTTTTTCATTCCGCCTAGTTATGTAATTAATCATACTTAATTAATTACTTTCTGAAATATTATAGCTAGATGAAAAGTGTCCATGAGAAGATTCTAGAGCGACATGAAAAACTCCCGATACAGCTTTCTGTTCCTCAATACGTGCTATATAAAAGTGTTTTTCCGAGTGTGAAAGAAGCCCGCAAATGCACGCGAAATTGCCGCGTGACTGGCCGCTCGAGGCACTTTGCGTGTATTCTCGGGCTGCTTGCACGCACATGCACGCATGCATGCATGCATGCATACATACATACATACATACATACATACATACATACATACATACATACATACATACATACATACATACATACATACATACATACATACATACATACATACATACATACATACATACATACATACATACATACATACATACATACATACATACATACATACATACATACATACATACATACATACATACATACATAAATGACCACTTCGGGCGCTTATGTCACTAAATGACCTATGGGCCACTTTTTCTGCTTTACATCGGCCTGCCAGACGCGCCTTCTCCAAGGCCCAGCAATAACGAGGCTATTCGCTTCACAGCAGGGCCCTCAAACGTGAGCATCACGACATTGAGTAACCAGAACCGTGTGCACAAGGTGTACGTTGGAACGCCACCCTTGCCGTCTTCCATGCACACGTTGAGCGAGTTTTCAGTGTGGCTGCTGGTGTTTCTGCAGGAAAACGTGAGAAGAGGAAAAAGGAATCAAATGAGATTCTGTCTTTTCACGTGCGAAGACCGGCATATATGATTGTGAGGCATGCCGTAGATTGGCTGCCTGGATTGCTTTTACCATCTGGAGTCATTTAATGTGCGCTTAAATGTAAGTACGCGCACGCTTTTCTTTTCTCTTTTATTTTCACATTTTTTTTTCTTAGTCGAACCCGCAACCTCGTGCTTAACAGCGCAACGCCATAGCCGCTAAGCCACCGCGGCGGGTTCAGAGATCACGAACGACAATTTCGAAAAGCGCTTTTGAAGGAAAGTGAAGAAAGTGCAAGGGGCTGCGAATGGCGCATTAAACAGCCAAGCCAGGCCGCTCTGTTTACTACGTTTCTGTAATGGTAACAAACGTTAGGGCCAAAGTAACGTAAATGTAATCAATGAGATTTTAGTTATTGTTCAATTACTTTTATGTGGAAGTAGTTGGTCATTGTAATCTGTTATATTTTCGAATGAAGCAATGGCATTGTCATCGGTTACTTTTTTTCAGTAACATGCACAAGCCTGTTATCTACATTCCCACGTTCGACTTGCTCAGCGGATTCCTTGGCGTACTACTTGAGACTCCTCACGATGCGGGAGATTTTGTTCCTTTTTCTTTGAACGCCCGATCAAGAAATTTTGCGGCCCAGGACGAAATTTGCCTCGAGGCCCTAGTGATGATGATGATGACCACGATGACGACGATTGCGGTGTTTAATAAGGATGCCAAATATATAAACTGTTCTAAGTTTCGCCTGCTCTTTCCGAGTTTATTCTCAGATAAAAAATTACATGCCCATGCACATACATTTACATTTACATTTATGCAGTCGCACACGCCCGCAGATGGGAAGCGAGATTGTTATCGAAGGTTTAATTTGTACAGATAAAGAAAATTCATTAAACATTGCCTGGCGAAACCATATAGCCTGAAATTATTTACTCATTTGAATATTACATTGAAACAGAGGTAGAACGCTGTATGAACGCGAGGAAAATCTGATTAATGTTCTTTACAGTCTTCAAGTTAAGACTTCAAAGTATCAATTGATCTCTGTGAAGAATGTGAAAATTAACTAGAGAATGCTTCCTGAAGTATATTTAATGGCGCTGTTGTATATTTGTGTTTACAAACAAGCGATGTCTCGCTAAAGCGTTTTTGTATGTCGTGCTTCGCCGGATCCCCTTACCAGCGCGTCAATGTAAAATAATAAACAATTGACCTTCGACATGCTTTCAGACTGCAGTTGTAATCGCGGAATGTTTGCTACCCGCTCCTGAGTTGCGGCTTGTTCTTCTTGCTATAATTAATAAATAACAGGGGAACTAAAATGGAAGATTTACTGACGGTAATTCTCCTGACAACGCCGGTATCGCCACAGCCATGAGGTTTAACTTTAAAAATACTGAATACTGTACGCAGTCTACTGCTGAGCAAGGTGTAACACTACGAGAGGCGTGCTTACTGTAGCGGGTAACAGGTCCATATGTCAGCAGACGTTCATTCTTTTACTGATGAAATGTCATTCAAATAAAGTCAACGAGCTACTCAACGCGCTACCAAATTTCCAAACTCCATTACTTTCTCGTATTCTCAGCTAGAATAACTCGCTACTTGTGTTTGCTCTCCTAATCAATACAGCCACCTTACTGCCTCTCAACATCGATGCCTATCATTTTCCTAAAATCCAAAATGACCCATGGAACGGGGCAAGAAAGTGAGACAAGCTCTCCTAAGGGGTCACTTCCCACTCTATTCCTCCTTGCGCGATCCTCACCTTGCACTCGAGTTTATTTGCTTTCCTCAGAAGGGTCTGCTCCGAAATTCCATAATTATCGACTAAGCTCCGAAGGACTTGCTTTGCTCCCCTCGTCTCCCGGCCGAGGAGTGACGTGGTCGCACGTTCGCAGGCCATCGACGGTGCCAGCGGCCGCGTGCGCTTCTTCGTGGACGGTGCCGATGCGGTGATGCCGTCGTGGATGACGTACGTGCAGTGCGCCCGCCACGAGCAGGAGCAGAATCTGGACATGCTGCTGGTCCTTCCCGAAGGCGGCCTCTATTACAGGGTCACAAAGGTGAGCGGCCAGGCGGCCAGGCTGCGCCGCGCAGATGCAAAGTGCGCTGCTTTGCTAGCGAGGCAGCTGAGAAGTCCATTGGTTGGTTGATTGATTGATATCATGTGAGAGACGCCGTAGTAGAAGCTTCCGGATTAATTGTGGCGTTCGTTGTGCTAAAAGTGATCGCGTGCTGCGATAGCCTGTGGTGTTAGCGACCGCCTCAGATTGTGTGTCTGTGCTCCCTTTCTCTGGATCTCTTTACCTTCCCTGTTCCCCAGTGCAGAGTAGCAAACGGGATTTGGCCTTCTAGTTAACCTCCACACCTTTCCTCTTAGCTTTGTTTCCCTCTTGACCATTCTGGAAGTTCTAACGATTACCTAAACCCGAGTACAGGGGAGGTAGGCATTCAGTAAGACTCTACCTAGTGGACATGGCCATCTCCTCTGCTGCTCAAGTGCTGATTGTCTGGGGTGGGCTGAGCGTGCACAGCGACCAGGCGCCCCAGCCACTTTATCAGCCGCTTCATCACTTGATCACTTCAGCAGCAGACGAAATGGAGATGTGCACTAGGTAGAGCCTTACAGAATACCTGCCCAGGATAGCTTTTGCATTTCCCCGCAGCTGTCGAAGCAGGGAGTCAGATTCCGAGATTCGTGGACGAATATGTCCTGAATGCACTGCCTCTACTAAAGACTGCTGCTTTCGATTCCTGTCCTGTCCTGTCCCCCTGTCTCCTGTCTCCTGTATAGCGACTAAGAAAATACAGAGGCCTCAAGTCCTATGGTTGCGGATGCAATAACACTTACTGCTCTTGTTCCCAGGATACGCTTAAATACAGAAAGTGCAATCAACTTTAGTAAAAAGGAAATGAGGAAAATTACACGCTTTAGCTTTTATGTGCCATTCAAATAATTTTTCTTCGGATAACGCACACAACGCGGTTGAAATGTAGGTATTTCAAATGCAGAAAGTGATGCTTACGGGATTGGGGCAAATAAAGGGGTGCTCCTGATTAGTTTTGTGCTTAGGTGACATTGCGCATACATGCTTTGCGCCTAAAAAGCTACAAATCTGGCTTTCAGAATGGCAAGCATTGTGATATCTTAATGTATTACTGAGTTACAGAGTTCGAAACCTGATAAATTAGTTCTTTTTTGCTTCTTTTACATATTAAATACGTTTTGAAAAAAGCTTAATATATTAAAACTGCTTGATATATCAGCTAGACGCCGACACTTTCTTTCAAATGCAAAAAATCTGAGCAGAAATCAGTGCAATGGAATCCAAGCAAATCGATTTCTCCATTCCCACGTATATTTAGATGGAAGTTCTCAAGGTCAACCTTCCGCTTAAGAAGGCAATTTTGGAATTTACCTTAAATTTTTGCTTATATCCCACACCAAACTTTCAAAAAAATGTGAAAATGCGCGGATTATATGCGAGTTTTCACCATGAAGTGTGACTTCACGGCAGAGTAGCGCGCGCTGCCGTGAAGCCACAACTCAAGGCAAGGTTCTGCGCCATTTAGTTTCGTTATCGCTTAGGGACCCCACCTACTCCCCACCCCTGCTTGTCGAAGCTCCATTCTTCCCTCTTTCCCGGTCGCCCATTCTACTCCGCTTTACGGGTCGCCATTTTGCGTTTAGTAGTTAGAGTATAGCGCGGAGCGCGCGTTGGCGGCAAACTCCTACGTCACTCGTTCGCGGCGCTGCCTCAGTCTATGCGTAGCGCTACGCGATACAGCGGTGAGCCAAATCAGCGTTGGGATTTTCAGCTCGGTCGCGTTTGCTCCGTCGCCGTTGCGGATGCGAGGGCTTCTCCGTCCGCGCTGTCACCCGCTATCGTACGACTGCTAGCTGCCAAGTGATCCGATTCACGTCGGATATCATGCGACTGATTCGTGCGCGACAAAGCCCACGCCGTATGAATCCAGCTCTGTCAGCGTCGTCGAAGAATGGGGAACAGAGCCGCTGGGCGAAGATACGACGTGGACGACTCGTGCATTCACGAATGGAGACTTTTTTTTGCAACGATTTGTGCAGTGTTGTATGCAGTTACTCCCGCGCATGCTACGCGGGGATATATATTTTTTTTTCTTTCAGGGCTGTTGTAATTGGGGGTGCGCACTATACGCGGTGGCGGGTTATACGCGCAAGAATACGGTGTGCTTAGTGTAGACTCGCCGAGTATAATTTACCACCAAAGCGTCTGAAGCAGCTGTGCAAATCGAATTATGAATTTGTTGCCCTGCTGAACATGGGGGACGCTGGTCCAAATCCCTGCAGCTGATCCTGATAGCGGCGGATTGCAGAAACAGTGCATTAAGTCTAGGTTAGAAAAAAACCCGAAAGGGTCACATTTAACTGTGAGCCTTCTACTATACATAATCAGTGGCGTAGCCAGAAATTCTGTTCGGCGTGGGGTTCACGTTGCAGCTTGGCCTCCTCCTTAAGAGGAAGCTTTATCTCGGAGGTTCCTATCTAAATACATGTAGAAGGTGAATTAGTTTTTCTCGGCAACCACTGCACAAAATTTGGTGAGGTTTGTTGCGTTTAAAAGAAAAACTTAAATTCTACTGTCTTCTGCTTACGAATTTTTCATTTAGTTGTCAGTTTTTTATAAAAATTGGCACAAATCTCACATTTTCAGCAAACAAAACTATCATGTTTGAAAATCTGTAACTCAACAATGAAAAATAATATCACAATTCTGTCTATCGCATCTAATAGTACATCTACAGCGGAAAAAACTGATATGTTACAAATGAATCTATGAATCTCAAACAATTTAGCATTATCGAAATACGGCTTTTGCAGAACCCTTGTGCACCACGTAACTAATTCACGTAAGATACAATTTGACAGAACGAAATTGTCCGCTTTGACTTTTATAATAGGTGCCGTTTGAAGAACCGCGATATCTGTTTTTGATGAAGAGCTTTTAGTTTGTAAACGTCGTGCTTCTATTTTTTTCGGACTTTCAAATGTTTCAAAATATTTTAAACAAACTTCAGGCCCTAAATCTAACTTCCGCTTCGAAGAGATACTAGAAGTTACCTTTCTCAAATTCAACAAATTCCATTAAAAGTGACCCAGGGATTATCTCAGGAAAACGTTTCTGCGTTTTACATTTATTTGAATAGGCCGCGTCGGAGTTGGGCTCAAGCTGAAGCTTCTTCTTAAACAATTTGTCGAGAGATCAAATACATGAATAATAACTGCATTGTCATTGCCAAAGATGCTGCAAACGAATTGTTGAACGCTACGCACTGTCAAAACAAGTAAAATATGTATTTTTTTCATAGATGAATATAGCCGTATGTGCCAAAAATTGTACCCAAAATAACTGATATCAATGCTTCCATGTTTTTGTCTCTTTAATAAGTAAAGAAAATATCGCACGAACGTTAGAACTATCAGTTCGAAACCAGCTAAGCAGTGCATGCCGCTGATACGAAAAACGTAAAGGCCATGAAATGAACAAGTTGAAGACAAATACGTTAATGAGACTTTGTCATTGAAGAACCTTCTTTACATTCTTGCACACATGCAATGGCCAGTGAAAAATCTCAATGACGCTGTGATTTATTCCAATGTATCACGCAGGAGCAGCTGTCACCGGTCGTGTATCGTGAGTAATTGCACCGAAATTATTGTCCCAACAGAGAGCACCTATATAAAGCCGTTCTGCAAAATATACTAGGGCGAGTCAGATGAAAGTGAGCCAATGCAAATATATGACAAACGGGGTACTTTATTTAAAAGTAGTCTCCATGAACATTTAGATATTTATCTCATTGACTAACGAGTCGGGTCATTCCCGTCTCATAAAACTCTTTAGATTGCTGCTTCAACAAATCTGCAGCTGACTCTTCACGTCATCGTCCGACACGAATCTGTTTCCCTTAAGCTGTTCCTTTTTTTTTTTCATTTGCCCCAAAATGTGGAAGTCGCAAGCCGACAGGTCTTAGCTGTATGGCGGATGTTGCAGCGTTTCCCACTTGAACTTTGCCAGTTTTGTATTAACCACATCAGCGACGTGGGGACGGGCATTGTGCAAAAATTAAAAATTAAATTATGGGGTTTTATGTGTCAAAACCACTTTCTGATTATGAGGCACGCCGTATTGGAGGGCTCCGGAAATTTTGGCCACGTGGGGTTCTTTAACGTGCACCTAAATCTAAGTACACGGGTGTTTTCGCATTTCGCCCCCATCGAAATGCGGCCGCCGTGGCCGGGATTCGATTCCGCAACCTCGTGCTCAGCCGCCCAACACCATAGCCAGGTCGTGGAACAAGATGGCCCCATTCGTCAATTTTCCACGTCGTTTGTTCTTGACTGCGACACGCAGCCAATGCGGCGTTTCACAATATCGGAAGCGATTGATAGTCTCTCCGGCTTTAGAAAATTCTAACAGTAATGGCCCCTGACGATCCAAAAAAAGTAGTAAACAGCACCATTCCGGCGAAAATGACGGCCTTTGCTTTCTTTGGGGGGCGGTGAATTCGAATGTTTCCACTGTAAGCTTTGCCGTCGTGTTTCAGGCTCGTAGTAGCGGCACCATGGTTCGTCCCCGATCACAATTGCAGACAAGAAGTCGTCAACCTCATTTTGATACCAGATCAGATGAGTCAAGGCAGCGCAGAACCTTCTTCTGGCGGTGGTTCAAGATATTGGGCCGCCATTGCGCACACAAGAGCCGATGACCGAGATGTTCAGAATTATGGTATGACCCGAGCCGCGACTGATGTTCACACGCTCTGCCAGTTCATCGATGTTTATCCTCCGTTCTTGTCTCATCAGCTCATCAACTTTTGCGCTTGTGTTGGGGGTGATTGCACGATGGCTTTGGCCCGGGCTTGGATCGTCTTTGCAACGTTGACGTCCTTTTTCAACCATTTGCTCCAAAGCTTCACAGTGGCCAACGAAATGCAATGTTCAACGTACACGGCAGTCATACGGCGAATAATTTCCTTTTGGGAAACAACTTCAGCTGCCAAAACATTCACGGCACCCCGCTGCTCAGCTTCTGAAATGTCCATTACGTCACGCAGCCATGTTCAATCCAGTGCATGAGAGCATTAAAGAACATTTACCCTCACATCTGCGTGTCACTTTTATAAATGAAAGATGCCTGTGCGCTACGCGCTGCTACCAAACCATTATTGCGCGGGGTGGGTAGGCTCACTTTCATTTACCTCGCCGTCGTGCATTAGAAATGCGAAGATACAATGGAATATACAAATGCTTGATAAAGGGCAAAAAATTGTCACTGGAAAGAAAGTTCACTGCACGTATACACAAAACCTCGCAACGTATCTAAGAAAAAGTCACTGTATATAATGCGTCAAAAAAGGCAAATAAACCTGTAGCGCAATCACAGATTCACAGAATATTAGATCCTGCCCCCATTCCATCCACTCCATTCGACGTATCGCGTGCGGCGGAAGGCGGTGCGCTTGGTCCCCGCTTTTCTCCTTTGCGCACGCAAGACTGAGCCACCATCGTCGGCTCACCCATTCCACCACCCCTACTCTTTCACTCGCACATACAGCATGCGGCGCGCAGTCACGACGTTATTGCCCTGAGACTTCATATGAAACATGAGGGCGACGGCGACAGCAGGAATGCGCCTGGGGTCTTCATATAATTGCTATCACAATAACATAATAATAGTATCCGGCAACCGAAGCGTGCCGTGGCCGATTACTTTCCGCAAAAGAACTAACAAACTGTCACCATGCGGCAATTCGCTGCGCAGCAACAATATATCTTATTTGTTTTCTTTTTGTGAGGCGGGGGCACAGAAATGAATAAAAAACGCAAAGGAGAGTATGTTGGCCACAATTCAATGCCCAATTTGGGCACCCAATGTGGCTACCGAATGAATATCGAAGAAAACGTGAGACGCTTGGTTCACCGAGAACCATACGCATAGTGCTCGGTATTTTACACCGGCGAGACAAGACTTTCTGGAGAGGATGCGCTCAAGCGAACACGGTGTAATCCGTCAAGACTTCACAGTGATAGCGGTGAGCGACCATTGTTTCTTTTTCTCGTCTGATAGCCAGAAGGCGTCCAAAACTCTGCCAGGCGAAAATTCACTCGGTCAGAGAAAACCACACGCGCACCGAAGTACGCCGCGCGCTGGTTTCGGGGCAACACAAAAAAAAAAACTCCTGCGCTCTGGCTGACTCAGGCAGCCCGCGGGTAGGGTAGCGAGAATAAAAAAAAAATTAAGAGGCTCGATGTGTCCTCACGAATAAAACTCAATGTAGAAAAAAATAAATAAGAACAGAGTTACCCTGGCTGGCTTTAGTGTCTTGACATGGATGCTTTGGCGTAGGTGAAAAAAAACGTTGATATTTTTTTATATGACATGACGGCACAAATAAACCACCACAACGCTTCGTCTCATCGTATCTCGCTGCGTGTTTTGTCAAGTTGATTTGGCTTGTCTCTTTGTATGTTCCGATCTAAGACTTTAGAAAAGCCAATGCACCTTTGGCGTCAAATGTTTATAACGACATTAAGCCCACAAAGTTCCGGAATCGAAAATCTAAAGCACGACTTTGGAAATGTCACTGCACCTTTCGCATCAAAAGTTTATTAGAACTTTATACCCATAAAGTGTCAGAATTGAAATCCAAGCGCTCCCGATTCCGCGGCCTCAGCGAGATGTCTCGACGAGCCCGCCCGCCACGCCTTTGGAACTCAGTGCTCGGATGGAGCTCCTTGCGTAACGATATGCGACTCCCGGTGCATGGGCGTTGCTGCGAAAAGCAGCCCGATTTCGCAATGTTCGCGCTAAAATGTTTTTTTCGAGCGTGAAAATGACGCTCTAGACAAAATCGAGCATGATTTCCGGCGCCCGGGTTGTTTTGGCCGGCGGCGCATAGACAGCACGAAAAAATTTCGGGGGGGGGGGGGGGGTTGAAGCCCCATAAGCCCCCCCCACCCCCTGGCTACGCCCCTGTACATAATATACGGCATCCCTCATAACCCACTGGCCATCTCAGGGAATCAGAGATTTAATACTTTAAATAATTTTTTATTTGACAAAGATTTAGCGAAAGCTAAGCTTGGGGATGAACCGTATTTCTACTAATATAACGCGAGTTTCTTTGTTTTTCTTTCTGTCTTCAAAATTTCCAGCCTGAACGCGCCTCGTGTTATACTCGGGTTCGTGACATTATTATAACGTGCTTTCTTGCATTATTTTTTTTTCTTGCGCTTCAGAAAGCACCGAGCTGAGACACCCGACACCACCGCGATCACTATGCCGCGTACGCAGCCCTTCTGCGCGTGCCGCCTCGGTGCATTTCGCGCCGTCTCTTCTCTGTTGACTTACGACGCTGTCAGTGCCACATGAGTGTCATTACGGCGTATTATTCGCAACCTCGAGCATGACAATCGGTCCTGTTGTGCGAGCGCGTCAAACGAGCCGTCTTCCAAGTGGCGCAAGTGATCACAGCGCAATCCGTGAAAAGTTTTGCAGTGTTCGATTGTATACCGCGAGCACTTCTGATGTGCTGCCTGCCAAATGGCCTAGGTGACATGGAGGACTAAGCCGTTCTCGCCAACTGTCTGTTGACTTACGACACTGTTAGTGCTGCATCAGTGTTGTCACGGCGCATTTTCTAAATTTTTCAGTGTTCGACATTCTTTTTTTAAATAACGACGGCCTAAATCGAAAATACACTTCCTAGAGTGACTAGACATTAACTTTTTTTTTAAACGCTGAAATTTCATCCCACTCAACGCAGCGACTGGCTAGAAGAACGATCTCTCCTTTCCCATGTTGTCGGACACGACGAAAAAATAAATAAAGCAAAAGAAGCACGTTATATTAACCTCACGAAACCGAGTATAACACGAGGCGAGTTCTGAGGCTGTGACCTCAGCAGTGACAACAAGGAAGTTGTGCTTGCACTCCTTCTTTCCCTTTAATGATGAGGCGGCAGTTCGCAGTAATTATGAAGTAAGCAACATGCGGGCATTCGCTTTTTTAGCGTCGTTTACTGTTTCTTTGCGGCATCACTTCAAGAAGGTTTAGGTAAGGGGCTCCTGTCCGACAACTTGGGAAAGGAGAGATCGTTTTTCTCGTCAGTGGCTGCGTTGATGCCGTCGATATTTTTAAAAAAATGTTGAACACTAAGAAATTTAGAAAGCTAACTATCAAGCTTACAACTCTGTAGCTCAGCGATAAAAAAAGACGTTATAATGTTTTGTAAACTTCATTTAATAATGCATCTAAAGCAGACAAAATTGATAGATTATGCACGCCTGTGAAATTTATTACTAATTTGTGAATATGACTTTAAAACTTAAATTATGGGGTTTAACGTGCCAGAACCACTTTCTGATTATGAGACACGCCGTAGTGGAGAGGGGGGGGAGAAAGAAATAAACTTTATTGTTAGACCAGGCTTCTTGAGCCCAAAGGTGGGTGGCCTCCTCAGTCCAGGTAGCCATGGCTCGCTGCCGCCGCCCGAGCCCTGTTGACCAACCGTAGCTGGTTGTCAGGGTCTTGCGTCACCCGCAGAGCCTCCCACTGGTCTTCCAATTCTTCCCCTGAATCCGATTCTTTCTGCATGTTATCGCGTGGTGGTGATGATGACGGTGGCACTTCTCGATTATTCCTACACCCCAGCACCATATGGCGCAAGGTGTTCGGCGTGTCCGGCGGGCAGAACTTGCAAACTCGCCCGTAGGTGCCCGGATACATGGCGTGCAGCAGTGTTCCATGCGGGTATGTTCCAGCCTGCAAGTTACCGCTTGTTCCCTACTCATCGTCCTACGCGCGGGAGGGTAGCGACGCCTCTGCTTCCTGTAGTGCGCCAAGATATCCGAGTACTTCTTGGATATCCGATCATCATTCTCGTCACAGTCGTTGGTCCGTGTTCTCTGCGTGTCGGAGATGGCTCGGCGTGCATGATCTCGAGCCGCGGCGTGCGCCGCCTGGTTCCCCGCGAGAGACTCGTGTCCCAGCTTCCAGCGGATTTGTGCTGCTTCTATCTCGGTGTTGTTGAAGACCTGAAGTGCTGCCCTTCCGATCCTTCCTTTCATATACCTTCTTCATGCTTCTTGCGAGTTCTTCACCACGGTAACCAGGGTCTTCTTGCACGTTGCGATGGCCAGGGCTATGCCCAGCTCTTTCGCTGTGCTCGCGCCTTTGGCCCGTATGGATGTGGCTGTGTGTTGTTCGTCCTTCTCGTCGGCCACGCTGATCGGTCGTTTGTTCTGTACGCAGCTGCGTCCGTATATCTCACATTTTCTTCTTTGCTGTTGGTGCGTTCGAGTGTTTGGTCGAGCGCCTGTATTCTCGCCTGTCTCCTTTCCTTGTCGTACTCGGGATGCATGTTTACGGGAATGGTACTTATGCGTAGCTTGTCTCTGATCTCATGTGGGATACGCTGAGGCAGGTGCCTCTCATTCTCGACTTGGTAGCCCAGATCTTGGAGCAGGGCTCTTCCCGTCTTTGTCAGCTTTAGTTCCTCCACTTGGTTGACGTTGTGCGCGTCCACGAGCTCTTCCCACGTCTTGTGGAATCCCATTTTGAGTAGTTTCGCTGTTGACCTGGAGGGGGACAGGCCCAAGGCAATTTTGTAGAATTTTCTGATGAGGGCGTTTACTCTGTCTCGTTGACTGTTCTTCATATCAACGTATGGGGTCCCATAGGTGACGATGCTCGTGAACAACGCTTGTATCATTCTCGTGCAGTCTTCTTCCTTGAGTCCGTGACTTTTTCTCGTCCCTCTTTTGAGAAGGTACGTGGGTTATTTGTTGCACTGTTCTCAGAATTTTTCCCAACTATCTGCTTTCCCGGCCCCGTCCTTTTAAATCAGGAGTCCGAGGATGCGGAGCGTCGTAACCTGCGGAATCATGATGCCTCCCACCGTTACTACCGGGTCTGGTATCTGCTGCGGTTGTCGGCCTCTTGTACGCTTTCTTAGCACCAAGAGCTCCGACTTTTCAGGTGCGCACATCAGTTCACATGTTTCCAGGTACTTTTTAGTTGTGTCAACCGCTCCTTGCAGAGCGTCTTGCTGTTTACCTGTTGAACCTCCCGTAGTCCAGATGGTGATGTCGTCAGCGTATATTGCCTGCCCAATTCCTTCTATTTGCTTCAGTTGCTTGAGTAGCGAGCTCATTGCTAGATTGAATAACATCGGCGAAATGACGGAGCCTTCTGGTGTTCCCTTTCGCGGTATGTCAGATTTCTCAGAACGTAAGTTGCCTATCCCCACTGTGGCTGTCCGTTCTTTCAGAAAAGCTTTGATGTAATTATATATTTTTTCGCCGCAGTTATATACGTTGAGGTGTTGCAGTATCCATGGCTTCGTGTGACACGTTGCCGAATGCCCCTTGCACGTCAAGTGCGAGGATGGCTCTTTTGCTTTGCGTGTCCAGTTTGTCGATGACTTTTTCTTGATCTGCAGTAACACGTCTTGCGAGGTCATGTGAGCTCTAAATCCGAACACGGTGTTTGGGACGTGTCCGTTGTCTTCGAGATGTTCGATCATGTGGTTGTGCACCATGTGCTCGTAGAGTTTTCCAGCACAGGAGGTGAGGGATATAGGTCGAAGGTTCTGCACGCTGATGGGCTTGTTGGGTTTAGGTATTATGGTTACCTCGGCATGTTTCCATTCCGGTGGTATTTTACCGTGTTCCCAGCACTCGTTGATGTATTTTAAGAGCGCGTCTACAGAGGGTCCATCAAGGTTCCGGAGTGTCCTGTTGTTCATTCTGTCGTACCCCGGCGCCGTGTTGCGGGTGAGCTTGCTCAAGGCCCTCTCGATTTCTGCTTCTGTGAAGGGCCGAACCAGTTCTATATTTGTGTTGCCTCGATACTCGTCAAAGTGCGAATCTACAGTTATGTTGCGCTCCGTACCGAGGAACTTCTCCTTCACTTCTATGATAATGTCTTCCTCTTTCCCCGGCTGGTTGTGTATGAGTCTCTGTACTTTCTGTTTTGCGGCGTTCTTGTTCTCCTCCTTTGATAGGAGAGTCTTGAGTGCCGCACAAGTACGCTTGCTGTTTAAGGTCCCTTGAAGCTTGTTACATGTTTCGCGCCAGTTCTTTATTTCAAGTTGTTCAGAGTACACTTGTGTTTCCTTGGTCAGCTTGGAGATTCGCATTTTGAGTTTCCGGTTGCACTTGTTACGCTGCCAACGTTTGGCGAGACCCCTCCGCGCCTCCCACAGGTGGAGTAAGTGGGGGTCGACCACGGGGATGACTTGCGACAGTTCGATTGTCTTCGTATGCTTCTCGGCTCTTTCCACGACTTCTCTAATCCATATTTCTATGTCGTTTATCGTCGCATTAATGGCGCTTTCGTCTTTGCGAAAGGCCTGCCAGTCCGTGATCTTGGCTTTTCCGATCTTCATCGTTGCTTTGTAGTGCGGGATGATCGTTTGCACTATATAATTGTCGCTACCCAGATTCTCCTCCATGCAGTTCCACTTATACTCTTTAAGTCTGTGTAGGTATGTGAGGTCGGGGCTGGTGTTTCTAGATACACTGTAGCCGATGCGCGTGGGTGTCTGCGGGTCGTTCAGTAGCGTGAGGAGGTGTTGGGCTACGTTGTTCACATCTCCTTTTTTCTTTGAGGCCGCATAACCCCAGGCCACCATGGGGAGCATTAAAATCTCCAACGACTATCAGCCCGTTACCCTTGCTCAGCTTCTTCACCTGTCGCATTAGCTTGTCTAGATCCTTTAGGTGGTCCTTTGGTTGGCTGTACACGTTTAACACAAAGATACTTTGCTGCTGTTTTTTCTCGGTTATGATTTCGACGAGGGGCGTGTTCGATGCGGTGTTGGATGTCGTGTCGTTGAGCGTTGATGGCCTACTTGGTCAGGATTGCTGTCCTCGTTTTACCGTCAGTGATGTGAGTGAGGCAACCCTTGACCTTGAAGTCTTCAGCTTCGGTTTCTTGTAAGGCTATAATATCTGGGTCAAACTGCGTGCAGAATTGTACAAGGTTGCTTCTCTTACTTCGGATAGAATGACAGTTCCATTGCCAAATTTTGGCCATGGGTGTTGCTTGTAGTGATCTCTCTCTTTAGTTAGCTTCGCCATCTTGTTCGCTTAGAGTCTGCATTATCTTGGATTCTCTCGCAGGGTACTTAGGTTTCTTGCGAGCATTATCTCTTTCTTCTAGCATGTGGATGCGTCGACAGAAACATTCTTCCGATTGTGTCATTTTGGTCTGTAGAGCCTGAATCTGGTTCTCTATTTCGCTCTTGAGAGATTGGAACTCAGTCTGTATCATCTGTGTTACCGTGGTTTGCATAACCTGCGTTACTGTAGACCATTCCATCATGACGGTCACGTTGGCGTTGATGCGGTCTTCAAGTGTCTTGAGGTCGTTCTGGGTTATCACCGCTTGGTTCGACAGTGTTAATGGCTGTGGTCGTGTTGGTGAGGATGGTGGTGGTGGGGATGAAGGCCGCGGGGGTGGTGTTTGCGATTGCTGGGTCTGTTCTCTCCGTAGTTGTTCTATTTCTCGCATCAGGTAGTCGAGCTGTTTTTCTGTACTGGCTTCCTTCTCTTGTGTCTTCTTCTTTTGCTGTTCTAGCTCTCGCTTCAATTCATCGTTCTGTCTTCGGAGAATCATTATCGTGACTTCGTACCTCGAGTGTCTTGTGGTTTGAACACCATTATTTTCCCTCGACATATGATTGTGCCCTGTGACGACGTTGGCCCAGCTTACCTTGCGCTTGGTGTTGTCGTGTTCCACGCCCGTTGTCGTTATCCGAGGGACGCTCTGTTTTCTTTCCCTCGAATCTCGACTTGGATCTGAATCAATTTGTCTGCTCGGTCTCTTTCGGTGACTGTGGCGTAGGTGACATGGTCATCATGTGCTCGTTGTCGTTGGTAGTTACTACGCTAGCCTGGCACGAGAAGCTTCTCTGTCTCGATCTTGACTGTTACCTGACTCTCAACGGTGGTGGGGCCGATTTCAGCTTCCTTCGACAGTCTCTACTCGCCGTTTTATGGGGCATTCCGCAAAGCTTACATTTCGGCTCGCATTGGCGGTTATTTGGATCAGCGTTGTGTTCTCCACAGTTGTCACATAGTTCATCGTTTGGATTGGGGCAGACGTCTTGTCTATGTCCTATCCTCCTGCAAGATGTGCAGTACTGGACTGACTTTCTGTAGGGTCTGCAGCGGGTGAGCGTACATCCAACTTTAACTTAGAACGGAACGTGCGGACCCTCGAAGGTGATCACTGCCGACGTCGATCTTCCCAGCATTCTAACGTACAGGATTTTGCACTTGTTGGTCGTTGCTAGTAGATCTACTAGCTGCTCGTCGGTGGTGCCTTCCTCTATTCCGTGAACAGCGCCACGTACAGTGTCCGGAATTTGCTTGAGGTACGGTGTGACTTCGTATGTTGCGTGTCCTCATTCGATGCTTGTTATTTCTGCTAGTTTAAGTGCGCACTCCTCTTCTTCGGTACTTGCCAGAATTAAGTTTTATTGCCACTATGTCTGTATGATCACTTTAGCGTAGAGCTCCTGGGGTGTGACTCCGCATGCTTGGGCTAATCCTCTTGCTATCACTCCGTCTTTCCAGTTTGATACTTTCACACCGGCTTTATGTTTGTAAACAATCTTGTAATGGTTGTCTGGTAGCGGTGGGGTCGATAGCCAGCGAGGACGTGGCTTGCTTGCGTTGTTGTGGCCCCATGGCTTTTGAGGGGCTTGTTGCCCATTCCATCATTCGTGTTCTGCCTCTTGCTGTGTTCGTATGAAAACTCCTTCTGCGTCTTCGACGTTGCGATGGATTCTTTCTTCTACTGATGTCGCGCTAGTGGCATCATCCACGGTCCGGTCATGCATAGTGTTTTTCCGCTGTTGCTGTCGAACGTCGGCTCCATGTCGTTCATCTCTGCTTCATTATTTGTTATTCCTGTTATGGGGTTCGTTCGGTCAACTTCCATAACGCTAGGTTGCTCCTACGTTTGAAGAGAGAAAGAACATTCAAGAAGCCGTTGTCGGGCGGTCCGGCGTGCACGTGGATCTCGAGTAGCGAGGCACGTGGCCTCAGGCAGAGGGGCTCGGCAATCGTGAGTAGGCTTAGCTGGGCACGGCCGTCACCTTGCAAGTTTCAGGATTAGAACTTGCGTGAAGAATAAACTCACGTCGGTGCGCGTGGTCTGTCTGAATGGCGTTTCTTGAGCTGAGTCGAATGCTGCGGACACTCATGCGTTGCGAGGGGGCGATCCGCAGGAATTGCAAGCTAAATCGGAAGCACGTGTAGAGCAAGTAGTGGATTTCCGTAGTGGAGGACTCCGGAAATTTCGACCACCTGGGGTTATTTAACGTGCACCTAAATCCGAGTACACGGCTGTTTTCGCATTTCGCCCCCATCGAAATGGGGCCGCTGCGGCCGGGATACGATCCCGCGACCTCGTGCTCAGCAGCCAAATAGGACTTTTGTGTAACGCATAAACAGTGTCACAAATTAACGTAAGCTGTACCTTATTGCACCAAGTTTTTCCGCATTAGGTGCTCTAACTGATGTAGTTGATAGAACTACAATATCTATTTTAGGTGCAGAGTTACAAATTTGTAAACTCCGTGCTTGCACTTTTTTTTCACCAATGTGCGAAATTTTTTTTAAATCATGCAGGGCCTTAAATCAAGATTTGCAACCAACAGTCACTAGAATTCAACTTTATCTCTGAAATGCATCAAATTTCACTAAAATTAGTCACGATGTTATCTCAGAAAAGCATTTCTTCGTTTTACATGTATTGAATGGGCGGTATCAAAGACCGGCCCGAGCTGAACATTTCTCTTAATATTTTATTATATATTTCTTTCCTTTTCTTAGACACCGAAAGTATGTCCTCGTATTATATTCGCGGTTGGTTTATTCACGTGCAAAAAGCGTATATTTCATCTTTGCATCTTACCGGCTGGCTGTTTAGCATGTGTCACGTCGGCGGAACACTCGCAAACCCTTCGCAACTTCCTAATCATAGGTGAACAAAATTCGTTGCTCATCTAGTTGGTTCATACTAATAAATGAATACCGGTGAGCGCATGCAGTTTCAAGACGGGACAAGAGAAAGACACTGTGTCCCGTGTGTCGGTGTCTTCTCTCGTCCCGTATTGAAACTGCGCTTGCCAGTATTCATTTACTCTAATCGTGCATGCTATATCAGTCAGAAAAGTAACTTGTAGGAAGCTGATTTTCCCAACCGCCTCGCAGGCCATTCACCCGGACGAAGAGCTCCTGGTGTGGTACGACGGCGAGCTGCCTCACTACATGGGCATTCCGGATGCCTTGCTGCCCTCGGACACGACGGTAAAGGAGAAGCCGCAAGGTTGTACAGCTGTTTATCCTATTTCTTCTCTATCGCAGTTGAAGAAAGCAGTTGTGCTCTGACGGCAAGAAGCAGGCTGGATACAAGTCAGTGGGGGAATATGGCATAGGCTCTAGGAATAGCAGGGGAGAGTTAATAGTAGAGTTTGCAGAACAGAATAATATGCGGTTAATGAACACCTTCTTCCGCAAACAGGATCGCAGAAAGTGGACGTGGTGGAGCCCGAATGGCGAGACTAGAAATCAAATAGACTTTATACTCTGCGCTAACCCTGGCATCATACAAGGTGTGGACGTGCTCGGCAAAGTACACTGCAGTGACCGTAAGATACTAAGAACTCGAATTAGCCTAGACTTGAGGAGGGAACGGAAGAAACTGATACATAAGAAGCCGATCAATGAGTTAGCGGTAAGGGGGAAAGTAGAGGAATTCCGGATCAAGCTACAGAACAGGTATACGGCTTTAAGTCAGGAAGCAGACCTTAGTATTGAAGATATGAACGACAATCTTATGGGCATCATACAGAAGTGTGCAACAGAAGTCGGTGGTAACCCCGTTAGACAGGATACCAGTAAGCTATCGCAGGAGACCAAAGATCTGATCAAGAAGTGCCAATGTATGAAAGCATCTAACCCTACAGCTAGAATAGAACTGGCAGAACTTTCAAAGTTAATCAACAAGCGTAAGACAGGTGACATAAGGAAGTATAATATGGATAGAATTGAACATGCTCTCAGCAACGGAGGAAGCCTAAAAGCAGTGAAGAAACTAGGAATAGGCAGGAATCAGGTGTATGCGTTAAGAGACAAAGCCGGCAATATCATTACTAATATAGATGAGATAGTTCAAGTGGCTGAAGAGTTCTATATAGATTTGTACAGTACCAGTGGCACCCACGACGATAATGGAAGAGAGAATAGTCTAAAAGAATTTGAAGTTTCTCAAGTAACGCCGGAAGAAGTAAAGAAAGCCTTGGGAGCTATGCAAAGAGGGAAGGCAGCTGGGGAGGATCAGGTAACAGCAGATTTGTTCAAGGATGGTGGGCAGATTCTTCTAGAAAAATTAGCCACCCTCTATACGCAATGCCTCATGACTTCGAGCGTAACGGAATCTTGGAAGAACGCTAACCTAATCCTAATCCATAAGAAAGGGGACGCCAAAGACTTGAAAAATTATAGACCGATCAGCTTACTGTCCGTTGCCTACAAGATATTTACTAAGGTAATCGCAAATAGAATCAGGAACACCTTAGACTTCTGTCAACCAAAGGACCATGCAGGATTCCGTAAAGGCTACTCAACAATAGACCATACTCACACTATCAACCAGGTGATAGAGAAATGTGCGGAATATAACCAACCCTTATATATAGCTTTCATTGATTACGAGAAAGCGTTTGATTCAGTTGAAACCTCAGCAGTCATGGAGGCATTACAGAATCAGGCTGTAGACGAGCCATATGTAAAAATACTGAAAAATATCTATAGCGATTCCACAGCCACCGCAGTCCTCCATAAAGAAAGCAACAAAATCCCAATAAAGAAAGGCGTCAGGCAGGGAGATACGATCTCTCCAATGCTATTCACAGCGTGTTTACAGGAGGTATTCAGAGAGCTGGATTGGGAAGAATTGGGGGATAAAAAGTTAATGGAGAATACCTTAGTAACTTGAGATTCACTGATGATATTGCCCTCCTTAGTAACTCAGGGGATCAATTGCAATGCATGCTCACTGACATGGAGAGGCAAAGCAGAGTGGTGGGTCTAAAAATTAATCTGCAGAAAACTAAAGTAATGTTTAACAGTCTCGAAAGAGAACAGCAGTTTACTATAGGTAGCGAGGCACTGGAAGTGGTAAGGGAATACATCAATTCAGGACAGGTAGTGACCGCAGATCCGGATCATGAGACTGAAATAATCAGAAGAATAAGAATGGGCTGGGGTGCGTTTGGCAGGCATTCTCAGATCATGAACAGCAATAATAATAATAATATTTGGGGTTTTACGTGCCAAAACCACTTTCTGATTATGAGGCACGCCGTAGTGGAGGACTCCGGAAATTTTTGACCACCTGGGGTTCTTTAACGTGCACCTAAATCTAAGCACACGGGTGTTTTCGCATTTCGCCCCCATCGAAATGCGGCCGCCGTGGCCGGGATTCGATCCCGCGACCTCGTGCTCAGCAGCCCAACACCATAGCCACTGAGCAACCACGGCGGGTCATGAACAGCAAGTTGCCATTATCCCTCAAGAGAAAAGTGTAAAATAGCTGTGTCTTACCAGTACTCACCTGGAGGCTTACGAAAAGGGTTCTACTTAAGAAGGATCGACATTTGGGCGAGTTGGTACTGGTTGAACATCTTGAAGGGGCAGCGCAAAAAGACGATGACAGAAGGCAGGAACACACAGGACAGCGCTGTGTGTTCCTGCCTTCTGTCATCGTCTTTTTGCGCTGCCCCTTCAAGAGGTTCTACTTAAATTGAGGACGACGCAACGAGCTATGGAAAGAAGAATGATGGGTGTAACGTTAAGGGATAAGAAAAGAGAAGATTGGGTGAGGGAACAAACGCGAGTTATAGACATCTTAGTTGAAATCAAGAAAAAGAAATGAGGGGGGGGGCATGGGCAGGACATGTAATGAGGAGGGAAGATAACCGATGGTCATTAAGCGTTACGGAATGGATTCCAAGGGAAGGGAAGCGTAGCGCAGGGGACGCCAGAAAGTTAGGTGGACGGATGAGATTAAGAAGTTTGCAAGGACATGGCCACAATTAGTACATGACCGGGGTAGTTGGAGAAGTATGAGAGAGGCCTTTGCCCTGCAGTGGGTGTAACCAGGCTGACGATGATGACGATGAGGCACGAAGCGTCCTAGCGTTGCTGTCATTCACGTTCGATTTCCACTGATGACTATGGCGACGAAGACTAACGATGCGTTAACGCCATTTCTGCTCTTTTGCTTTGCACATTTGCGACGCTCCAGCGCTCGCCGAGCTCCGAGAGTTGTCCGAATTAACCGATGTGCGTCCAAATACGCCCGAATTAACGAGTTTCATTGCATTAGATAATGCATACTCCTGCTGGAAGCAAAAGACGAGTCCGAATTATCCGATTTTCCGAATTAGCTGGGGTAGAATCAGCGAGGTGCTTACAACATAAATATATGAAACCTTATCATCTAGCAAGGAGTGATTGTTAATAAATTTAGCCACCAAAGCTAGTCGACAAACTGTCACTGCCCTTTTTTATCAATTCGAAGGCAAGCGACGCAGCCTCGACTGGTATTTTTTTTTAAATATGAACACGAAAACTGGACGCCAAATACGTCTGACCACATCAGACCTAGCACGGGACGTATGACTTTTGTAGCCGAACATGTTCAGGCTGTCAAAAGCGGTAACACGCAACACCACAAGAATTTTTTGCCGCTCGTGTAGGCTTTCAGTTGTAATTATGAAAGCATTTTCTACTTGGATCGTCATATGACAGGCTTTGGGTTCCAGTGAACAGGGCACAAAGTGTCGTGCTTCGTGTACGTCGCATGGCATTGCATGCCGCAATGCATGTTGATGTGTCGTATTGCATTTCAGTGCGACATATCTTTGAAAATACATTTGCCTGAACGATATCAACGCTCTTTCTGGATTTACTGACTACGTAAGAGGAAATATTTCTTTCTGTAACTTGCATGAAACGTATCTTTTAACACTGCAGGACTCCCTCACGAATTTCACACGTATTGATATTTTATGTGCAATGGCTGTATGGTTTACCCGGCCTACACCAAACATAAGTCGCCTTGCGTCAAAGCGTGCGTCTCTTGGCAATAAAACGCAGACCACAACACTGCTTCTTTGTCGTCTATGTCGATGACGAAGCGAGCTTTGTCGTCGGCATTCCTGGCCGGAAAGCTTGTGCGCACATCGGAGAAAAGCTGGTGCTGACATAAAAATTCAAAGAAGATTCTTTTAAATTTAAAAGTACTGTTGAAAGTCGATTTCACGAAGTGATGACCACACTTATTATACTGTTAAATCGGGAAGTTCGTAAAATTGAGAAATAAATTGTTCGCTGCTTCGAAATCTAAAATTGTAACATAGTGGCATTTTATTTGCCGCGAATCCAGCCATCTTTCGCACAAACCATGAAATAACGAAAGCAACCACTGCCGCCCCTACCGATGCGGTGTTGAGTCCACTGTTCCTTGCACGGGTGCGGCTTGTAGCATCGTCAAAATAAAGCTAGGGCCGTGACCATGTCACCTAGATGTTTTAACACGTTAGCTTTAGAGCGCATGGTCGAAGAAAGACCTGTCTGTGTGAAAATTAGAAAGAAATCACCGCTTTTTTTACTCATTTATTTCACGAAAAACTCCGTTAAATTGAGTTTGGCTTAGGTAGTTTCGTTAATCCGGGTTGATGACAATAGTTAACCTTATGGGTACCTGCCGGGGAAAGGAAATTTCTTTTGTATACCAGGAACTTCGTAAAACTGGGTTTCGTTTGTTCGAGTTTGAACTGTATTACCTTTTTCAACTTCACCATGCATAGTAGACATGTAGAGCTATCTAACGATATATGGCCTATATTTTAAGCCAATGAACAAAGCTGCTTTTTTGACCTTGAACACGAAGCTTCTTGCAAAAGATTAGGACTTCATAGTTTCTTTACAGGCGATCAGCTGAACCCCCAAAGTTTCTAATATTTTTCTGCTATACTACGTCAACCGGCCCACCATTCTATGTTTAACAACTGTTTTATTAATTTTTCTGCGTTACGAGAAAAAATTACATTGTAGTTTTACTCATTTTTACTGGTGCCAAAAGCACTCGAAATATTAAATATTTGCAAAATTGGCTATGTTGGCAGTCACATCACTTCACCGTCTTTCCAAGCACACCATTTGAAGGCCTCAATCTGTACAATATGTCATTGAAAAGAAATGTTGATTGAGGGCCTCTAGCTCAGATGGGCCGGAAAAATAAAGTGCCACCAAAATGCCACAAACATTTTGGCAAAAATAAATAAAAGTGGGGAAGGAGTTTTGAACTCCAGTAAACATGGAAATTTTTTCAGCTATATCTGCGGTGTTGAAGAAAACACTGGTCGATCTGGCATGGAATGACCTACCTGCAAGTGCATCTGTGCCATTGTCACAGTGTTTCTGTTCAATAAAAACTATATTTTACATAATTTTACAAAAGTGGTTAATTTTGCGATCAAAAATATATGAGTAAGAATTAAGAGGTATAAGTTAGGTTAAATTTAAAATACAACAAAAACTCTCCGGTAATGCCAGTGATGTGCCTTTCATGTATGCATGAAATCAGATATCCTGTGAATTCGTGCATTATGTTTTGTGGCACTGAAAAAAATTTGAAATAGAACTCGCATGAGGAATAATTTTTGAAGTCTTCCAGCAGGTCACTAATAGCTATAGTTTTCCATACAAAAATTTGTAGTAGTCAAATTGAATAAGTCGCTTGACATGGAATGTCGTGCTCAGGAACCTAGTTATGATGGCAGAAAACACAACTGATCATGCAACAATTAATGCAGCACAATTAACTGCCCCCATGGCATCACTTATTGGAACTTCCATGTTGTTTCAAAAGTATATAAGGTTTAGTGAAACTGGCAAGCGCCTTTCAACCAATAAATGAGAATTATACAGAGTGATCCTTTCTTCAGTTTTACATAATTTTTTTATGTTACCTGTGCTAGATAGCACAATTCTTTTTGAGCTGGTTTATTGAGAAGTGGACATTGCTATCACAAGAAATAAAAACATGAATTGATTCTCACAAAATTACTAATTCAGTTAATTACTATACGGCACATGTTGCAATTTACAAATTGTAGCCGGTGAGCTTGCAAAACGTATACACTTGAAATGAATTTGCAGGATGACACAAGTTTTGAGATTTTTCTAGAAATATGGGACTAAATACATGAGTATTCTAGGTACTTTTGCGCTTCAATGCATAAAAGCTCGTTTCGTTGAAAAAGCAAGTGGCACAACAGTGCATTTTTACTGACAATTTGATGGCGTGTATCGTCGCTGGTTTCATTCTGGAATTATATGTGCAATGGCTGTATGGTGTACCCGGCCTACACCAAGCACAAGCCGCGTTGCGTCAGAGCGTGCGTCTCTTGGCAATAAAACGCAGACCACAACACTGCTTCTCTGTCGTCTGTGTCGCTGATGAAGCTAGCTTCTGTGAATTCATTTTAAGTACATGCATCGTGTAACATCACCGGCTACAATTCGTAAATTGCAATAGGTGCCGTAATGTAATTAATTAGAAGAGTAATTAACTGAATTGTCAATTAGCTGAATATGTGTTTTCATTTCTCATGCAAGTAATGTCAGGCACTCTGTATAATCCACCTCGATATAGAATTACGTTAGGTGCAGTAGCCAGTCTTTAAAAATTTCATAAAACTCAATGACGACCACCCCACATAGCAGTGTATTCCGTGGGCTCATGCGAATCGTGCCATGGTTATGGTACCATTGGCTACCTAATAAAAAAGGAAGTACTTTTTTGAATGTTCTTGTTTACTGTCATACCACTATGCTTGTGCATTTATTTATTCAGGTATTTATTTATTTTTAATATTTCTTTTGGTAAATGTGTTTTACTTGAGGGCCACACAGAATACATCTGTCAGTGTTCAATTCTGTTATGGTGTCAAGCTACGCCCCCCCCCCCCCCAGTGTGTACTTTGCAATACTTTTTAAGAAGTTTCTGATGTTCTCAAGCTACAAATGGTTGTACATTTACACAGATATTTGGTTACAAATAAATGTACACTTCACCTAGAAAAATAGCTTTTGTCTACATTAGTTCTGCACTGTTGATTTCGTGCAGGACCGTTGATTTTCCTGTGTTAAGCCAATTGAAAACTGGCATAATGCTTGTGCAAGCAGCTTTTCAATATGATTTATTACTGACTATCAAAGTGCATGCTTTGTACCCTAGAACTGCAATGCAAAAGTGCCTGTATTTAAATTTGCTCCAATCCTCAAGGACTATATCAACGTGACATCACAAACAATGCAATGTGACACAACATGACTGAGCAGCATTTTAATGAAAAGTGCAGTTTTAAACACTGCTAAATACACATTGGGGGCCTAATGGGCTTTCAACATTCTTTCAGTGTTGTTATCCGGAGCCCCCCGCTACAGTGTGCCTCATAATCAGATTGTGGCTTTGGCACGTAAAACCCCATAATTTTTAAATCTTTTCAGTGTTGACATTCAATACAACTCCAACAATACTTCAATGGGCTTTCAATGTTGAGACTTGTAGGGGCGCGACTATCGCCTCCACTACCGGTGAAGAAGAAGAGGGTTCGCGTGCAGGTAGCGCAATAGAACAAGCTAGCGTGCTTGACCCGCACGGCCGAGTAGTTGGCCACTCCCGAGATCCCGCTGCACCATGGCTGGCTGGCCTAAATAAACCGTGGCCATGGCATCTACCTTTCTGCGCCGCCTCCCGCAAATTGCTGACACCAGACGGGGTTAGCCGAGCCCTTCCAGCGTTTACCCACAAACTCAACACACCTGCAACAATGCTTGAATGGGCTTTCAATATCGACACACAACACTTTTCAACAACACTCCAATGGGCTTTCAATATTGAAATACATGGTTTCAGCAATACATCAATGATCTTTCAAATTGAAATGTCTCAATGGTGTTTCGACAAAATGTCGAGGGTTAATTATCAACACTTGTCAACTTTCTGAATAACGGTTGAACAGTAGCGCAATGTGCTTTCAATTCCATTTGTTGACGCTGATTAATAACAGTTCAGTAACCTTTCAACAATCTTTAAAGGATATTCTCAGGGCTCGTTCATTTTTTTTCCTGGTTGCGCTTTGTCATTAAGTGTATGAAGCTATAGAGTGCGAAGGCTGTGTGCTGTCATATATCATGCTAAAAACGTAACGCGTGTTATTATTGCACAACTGAGAGTGCGTAGCTTTGTCAATCCATGCCTTCGTTAGGCGCTGCAAATATATTTCACAAGAGGGAGAACCAATTAACGGCTTTTACCCTCGCGTGGCAGCGCAAAAGACATACATATGTAAGGTACTCATTGACGGACACCATTTCTGCGTGTACCTTTCGTCCTTACAAAAGCTTTGCATATAAATGAATTACGGGTTTCACTGTGATGTTTGCGTTTCAGAGCCAGCGGAACCAGTTTGTCATAAAGGCATAGGACCACTTTCAGTGCATGCAGAGATGACAGCGTCACGACGACACGACGAGAATATTTGAGATGCTCCTGGTTGATCGCGCGCCTTACGTTCGGTCATCGCGGTGGTAACATGATTAAATTATGAAGCTGCGCAAGCTCGACACATGCCAGCCTATTGGGTAATGCAAGTATACAGACACGCTCTTCGAGCAGCGCAAACACATACGAGTTGTTGAATCGGCAGCTACACAGTGCTGCACACCTACAACCACATCGCCTTTCGCGTATACCGGTAAAACCTTAACTTCACCGAAGCCCTTTCACGCCGAAAAATTGTGTTTAGTCGACTAAATCAAGAATTTGACCAATACAATAGAAATAACCTGCCAAGTGGCTTGATCTGTGCAAGAAGCAACAGTGATTTTGCCTGCAAGTACATTGGCGGTAGACGGACAACATAATACTCAAATAAAGCTATGGCAGGTACAGGAACATCATGCACATTACGTATACATTATTGGCGAGAGAAAAAGCTCTGATTTTTGTGCTTGTACTCGACACTAAAAGGAATTTGACCGCGAAACTAGCCTCAAAAACCTTATAACTGGAAGCAGGCAGCCAACCCGATGCGGCAAAACAAGTGCGCAGTTACTCTGCAGAAAAAGCACAAAAATCATCACTTCTGCCAGTTTCATAGCATTCCGGTCATTGCTCCTAGCACAGCGCACAATAAACAAGCCTAAAACAATTTTCGATGTCTCACCTTGCATAACTCTATGGGCGAAGCCACGCGCCCCAGAGCGAACGAGTAAACTGCGAGGGCGAGCGACGAGGAAAAGCGCGAGTGGCGAGGAAACAAGAAGAACGAGAGGCCGGGCAACAAGGAATGTCGCTACCTTTAGTTTTATTCAGGGGGCTTACGCATCCGCGGCAGAGGTGGCGTTGGTCGTGCGGGGGAAAGCGAAAAAAGAACCAGAAAGCTCGCTTTCGCGCATCCGCGGCTGCACGGTAATGAGGAAGTAAATTCTTTTCGCGGGTAGAAGGGTTTCCAATTGCACTGCAGACGTATGCGCATGCTGCCTCAGAAACCATGATGGGTTCAACGTTGCGTTATACTCGCTAGTAGTAAGCAACGCCTCTTGAAAAAAGGCCTCGGTGTAATTTGTGTGCGCTTGTGTGCGTGTGTTAAATGCCGTTTTTTCTCTGTGTGTTTTCCGTTGTTTTTTCTATGCCGTAAAGTACAGCCTCCTCAAAATAAGGAAGAAAAGGTGCGTTCCTCGAGGGTTTGTATCACTTGTTGACCCGGATGGTCTTAAGCGATATTTCCATCTTGACGTGGTGCCGTGCTACAGTTCATTCGGGATGCGGGCAGTCTGTTCATTGGCTCTAATTACTGAATTCCACTGAAAGTGATAGGACCGAAGCAACTCGTACAAAACAGGACACCACGTCTCTGTTCAAACGTGCTTAGCATGTGATGTTTCCCTTTCTGACAGATGGCAGCAGTGGCCTTCGCTCGTGTGTTAACGGGAGCGGCAGCAGCATCTACGGCTCGTCTACGGCGCCTAGTGGCGGCTCAGGCCGGCTGAAGTGTGTGGTGTGCAGGCGGGGCTTCAACTCACGAAGCAACCTGCGTTCGCACATGCGCACACACACGCTGGAGAAGCCCTTCGCGTGCAAGTTCTGCGGCCGCTCGTTCAGCCAGTCCTCGACGCTTAGGAACCATCTGCGGCTGCACACCGGTGAGCATGCACGTTGCGACCAACTTATTCAGTCGCGGAAATACACAAGAGCTAAACGCAGAGAGGTTCAGTAAAACCGTGCCCGGTTGGCTGCTCTATGCACTTGATAGAGGGGAAAGATAGGTAGGAAAAGAGCAATATTTTAAAGGAAGAGGCCATCAATAAGAACGTGCTCGCAGAGGCTTGTTGACTAACAGACACAGGTGGCCACACCGACCAGTCACCTTCAGAAATCACTATTCTAGCATCGTGTATGAAAGAGTACTTAGGCCATGGTCCCTTAAACTTCTGCTGCAAGATCGGTTTGTCATTTAAGTGGCTGAAACTCGCACAGCACATGATTGAACGTCGACGAATGGGATGTGGGGCACAAAAGGTGCTATTACTTCATCATCAAGAATTGCTTGCGGCACTGTTGGCGATCCCGACGAGGAATGAATGAAATCTCGTAAATAACAGAATAATTTCTTTTTTTGGCGACGCGAGAACCCGGGTGGCAGGCAAACTCCCAAGTAAGGGTCATGTAAATACAGGCGAGAGCTGGTAAAACTTGACAGGGTCCATAGCAACTGTGTTATGGGCGAATAAATAAGTAAAATAATCATGCAGCATCCGCTACGACGGCAGTGTAGACACACCCAAAATTGTTCTTGAGCATAGAGCACGGTTTCACTGTCACTACCGACAATTCTGCAGTGGCTGGACAGTAAACAGACGTCCTTTATGGATCACTTGGCAGTCAGCGTACCTTATTTGATACACTCACTAGGTGACCGCGAGAACCATGACGTAGGGCAAACTGCAGAGCATTGATACGAACCGCAGAAAACGAGAAAGATGAGCACCCCTCCACACCACGCCTGACAGTCTGAAGAACAGAAAAGAACGGAAAGAGAAAAAGCATTTTCAGTCCCACCAATGGCAAATTTGGGTATGAAACCACATAATGGTATTACATAGTGCTCCATCTCATTCATCTCACCTGTAACACTAGAGCGCATCAAAACATATGCTTTTATACTGTACTGAACGATATGCTTCTGTAGACAATACTTCGTGTAAGAAGGTCATACATGTGTGGAAGTGATTATTTGGGGTATAGACGCTTCACAGTGCCGATTCGTGGGTGCTGCTATCTTTTAACAAGGGTCCACGCCTTCTGGATTCCCCTTCCCGATAGTAGACAACGTGCTAAGTGAATGCAAGAAACCGCTGCTTTTGGTTTCTGGGTAAATTATTCGCCAGGGATGTGACGCTTTCAAACAAACGCACAAACGGAAAAAAAGAATGCGCACTTCATAGCAACTTCTTTTATAACTGGTGGAAACGAACACGCGTTCACGTATGAAACGTAAGAATTCAACTTCTTTCTTTCTGCGAATTGACGTCGTAACTGTAACGAAACTTCATAGAGTATCCATACTGAGTCCAACTTCACGCATGTGGTCTATTTTTTATGAAGGATGAAAAGACGAAGTGCCAGCAAAAAAGCTGGGAAAACACGGTCGCCTTTCTCTCTTCGACTGTCTGGTTTTACACCAATATTTCAGGCAGAGATACTGGCTATTATTCTAGCTCTATGAAAACTGCCCTCATCTATTTTATCAGCGATAATCATAACCGACTCCTTATACGTTTGTTCTGCTCTATCAGTACCAAATTCTTCTGCTATTCTCAGAGATTTTTCTTCATATATCCCCCAACATTTACGCCTCATCCGTTTGGTATGGGTACCAGGACACATGGGACTCACTTTAAACAAGTCAACAGACGCACTAGCGGCGGCATCTCTTAAAGGCCCAGGACTGAAGATCGTAAAACCTTTGGCATACATCAAGGCTGCAAGAATAAAAAGATGTTGTATTCAAGAACATGCCAAATCATGTATATTAAAGGGACACAATAGGCATGTATTAAGTCAAGATAAAGTGAAAGATTAGTGCTCGAGAATTTCTGAGGCGTCAATATTATCATGAACGCAGCCTTAACAATCGAGAAATTGAGGTAAATGCAGGACAAGATTAGAGACTCCCCCGCGACATTCAAGTACTTGTCCGATGACGAAAGCGCTCCTAAGTTAAATTTTGTGACTAGTGCTCAACTGCTCGTTGCAAAGAAACACCCTTGTATTGTAATATAAGACGAGATAAAATGCCACATTTATAGTTCTATATAATTTAAAAACAAATAACTCTTTGAAATTACCTTTGACAACGATGCGGACGGACGAAAGGTTTCGTTTTCGCTCGACTCTGCGCCGCCAACGCTTTCGCGTTTCAGTTTCGTTATCACGTAGTGTTGCGTTGGTGTTGCTGGCTCACGAAACTCACACAAACTGCAAGTAGCAGGGAGTTCAACTTCCATGTGATGTCACCGGATGCCCACATGGTCTACGCCACTTTAGCAAAAAGCAGCTGCAGCGGCGAATACACCGCTCTGTCTTGGCTCGGTACCGCCATCTGTCGGGCGCCGTTTTACTCACCGATGGCAGCAAAGGTTGGTGATGGCGCATGCGGCGTCACCACTCCCGGGGATCGGTGGCGGGAGATTTGAATTTCAGAAAAAATATTCGGAACCTTCAGACGCAATTTTCTCGTAAATTAAGTCTTTTCTTGGCCCGAAACAAGCGTAGCGAGGTTTCTGGAATGGTAATTAAACATTCAACGTCGAATTAGTATTTACCTCTAGTGTCCCTTTAAATAATACCAATCTTCATCGCCTTAGATTCCCTTGGCACATCAGTTGGTGTTCAACAAAGAAAATTGAAGTTTCATTCACAAGAATGCATTGCCGAATACCAATGATTAATTTTTATTCTCACAAGTCTGGTTTGGAGCCTTACCCTCAATGTTTTATTGCAACGAACCTGAAACTATGGAACATTTCTTTATATAGTGTTGTAGGTTTGACCTGCACAGAAAACGACATCTAGAAGGTCCCCTTCGCCAACTTGGAATTGTCAATACGCTTCCCTACGATACTGTTTCTTCGGGCGTTGGCGCTAGGACACTGCAATAGGAATGTATGTGATGCCATGTTAATTTTGTAAGTGCAACAAAGAGACTGCCATGTAAATTTTATCGTTTTACTTTCCTCAATGTTGACATAAAAATATTAACTTCAAATTTTAAAATAATGTAGCCTGAAAATTGAATTACTGATTTTTATTCATTTATTATCATTATTAGATTAAAAAATCTATTTAAGTATTCGTCCCTTTTTACCTACTGCCGCCCAGTTCATGGCCGATCCCGCGTAGTGAGTTGAGCCATATCCGTAGGCACCAAACCAAACGGTCGCCTATTCAATGAGCAAAGCAGTCGCCACTCAAAGTTGTATGCTTGATTCAGACTCTCTCCCTCTCTCAGACACACACACACATACATACATACAAACAAAAGTCCTGTCGTTAATGTGGTAAAAACAGTTGCTATACGAACTCATATTTTCAAAATAAAGAGCATGAATAGCGAACCAACTCAAGGTCGTCGATTGTAAATTGAGGTTTAGTAAGTCAGATTCCTTTGTAGAGAGACAGCATATGCTGACCCTGACAGTTGCAATTCGTCTTTACGTCTGCAGAGATAGCTTCATGGGCCGACAGTCTTTCTTAAGTTTGCGAACAAATTCTCTTAATACAGTTACCGAACATTACATTCCTCCACTTGCACATGCCGGCCCTCCCAACTGTGTTGTGGCATATCAGAAAGAGTCCAATAGGCCCTGTCTGTTTTCCCCATGAAGGGAAAACGTCAGCTCATTCTCTCACTCCAGTCGGCACATGCATCGGCAATTGGCCGCTTACTGAAGAAATATTTCGGCGACCTTGGCCTTGCAGACCACAAATTGAGTTGCAGAGCAATTTATACATCATTTGCATTTCTGCAAACCACGGGGTTTCAGTAGAGGCTGTGAAAGCTCACTGAAAGATTATATATTCACACCTTTCTGTTCACATCGTCACCACTGTTCAATAACCCTCTTTCTGTTCGTTAAATTTCCTTTATCCCGACGGAAAGTAGTGGACTAGAGTAGTCAACTTCATGCTGACCTCTGCGATTCCTAAATAAAATTTTCTCTATTAATTAGAGTGTGTTGGGAGACTAGTTGGTTAGACATAATTTGGGAACTTAAACTGCGCTTGGGACGAGACACCGAAGTAGAAGAAGACAGGACAAACGCAGATTAACAACTCGTTTATTGAAACCACACAATGCTGCCTCTTCGAACAACGCGCATGCGCAAGCCCAATCATATCCACATTACCATAGAACACTCCCTCACAAATCCCCTATCTACACAAAAATTAAATAAAATAAAGCTCTTTCTTGAAAAGCTACACCGACGGTTCGCTGACGCACATATCTGGGCCATGTTTTGCTATCAAGGAAGCTTCCAAGATTTCACGAGCCCTTTGGTCCTTTGCTCACCCTAGCGCCTTCGTTCTATTAAAAATCGGCTTGCACTTCTTCACACATGACCTCCAATGCACTGGTAGGTACTTTCCGCTGCCATCTTTTAATGCGCTAGAATGCTCAATTCAAAGCTTATTAATACATCTTCTGGTTTGCCCCCCATAGAACATTCCACGGGTCAGCGGAAACTCATACACCACCTACGTTCTACGTGGTACATACGTGCATCTTTGCTTTATGCCACATCCATTTCTCTTGATTTTATGCATGTTAGAAAGGGTGCATAAGCGTGACAACTTGCAGGGTGCTGCAAAAATCACATCAACACCGAATTTTCCGGCCACCCTCTTCATCCCACCCGAAACCTTATGGACATATCAGTACATTTGTCTAGATTTTATGTACGTTAGAAAGGGTGCATAAGCGTGGCAACTTGCAGGGTGCTGCAAAAATCACATCAACACCTAATTTTTCGGCCACCTTCTTCATCCCACCCAAAACCTTATGGACATATGGCATTACCTCAAACTTTCGCCTCTCTATCTTTTCTGGTTTTCCAACCCCAGTGCCGGCGATATGGAGGCATATGGCCTTCAACAGCGGCTCAGCTATGGCCTGGAGTAGGGCCTGCGGAAAATATGCATTACGAAGACGTTTCAGCTAGGAGGAGAAACTAGCTTGCACCTTATGGTGATATTACTTGGCAAGAGATGACCTCATCCCTCACACACACCGGAAGCCCCTCTTGACCAGCTTGAGTGACATGAATCAAACGGCAGAAGTGCCTTATTTGAACTAGGCGAGTACGAACAACACAGGAGGCCCTTATCAACGAAGAACAGCCTTATGTCTAAAAACTGCAAAGCATTCTCGGGCAATTCAAAGGCAAAATTCAACTTGGTGGCTGCGGACTTGAAAGACTCCAGAATGTATTTCTTGAGTCCTTCGTGAGATTTCAGGATAATTTGTATGTATAAAAACGAGGTATATGTATTCGATAAAGTGTTGCACCGGTACTCACTGAGATCTTTTTAGCCGAATTAGATTGCTTGTTGTCGCGGGTGCTTACTGACGGCTGCATATTTTGTGTCTTTAGATACGTGGACGAGTTTTTAATCCGGTTAAATACTAACTCTCACGATGACCTTGAAGAAGTAGCGAAATACATTCTTCAGTCCTTCAAATCCGCAGCCACCAAGTAGAATTTTATTTTTGAATTGCCAGAGAATTCTTCTTTGAAGTTTTTAGACATCAAGGTGCTCTGTGATGATAAGGACCAAGGTCGTACTGGTCTCATCAAATAAGGCACTTCCGCCGTTTGATTCATGTCACTCAAAGCTGGTCAAGAGGGGCTTTACGGTGTCATGCTTGAGGTCATCTCTTGCCAAGTCATCTCACCATAAGGTCCAAGATAATTTCTCATCCCAGGTGAAATGTCTTTGTAATGCAGGTTTTCCGCAGGCCCTACTCCAAGCCATAGCTTAGTCGCTGTTAAAGGCCATATGCCACCATACCGCCGGCTATGGGGTTGAAAAAGAAGAAAAGAGAGAGAGGCAAAAGTTTGAGGTAATGCTACATGTCCAGAAGGTTTCGCACACGGAGGAAGAAAAAAACTAGGAGGGAGCTTCACGTGACTCTGCCAGCCTCGACAAGCAAACCTTTTCTGAAGCTGCCCCTCCCACTCGCTGGGGTCTTGTGAGCCGTGCTGTTTGGGTAGGAATAGGCCGATATTGTTGCCGAACCATTCGTGTTTGTTTGGTACGTGGTAACGATTAGTGGCTTAGCGGCGCCAGCCGTCAAAGGCATGGAAGTATGTAGGAAGTATAACGCGTGTGTTTCTGCTACCGCGGGCGTCGTTCTTTGCTACAGATGCGTTGCTTTGAAACGTGGGAGAAAGACTCAGGAGCAAGACCCATAGCGACATAATTTTCAAAGCATCACTTGCGCTCACCACTGCAGTTATTCGGCACTCTCACCTCGAAACCCGTCCAGAGTATGCCGGCCCGAGCGTGGTCTCTTGTTTCGTCAAATCAGCTGTTGTGTACCTGAAACTCCGGTGCGTATTTTCTTGCTAATTTTTGTTTTGCTATCTAGCAACTATATAGGATGAGGCGATACCTTTCGCGTGATAGTTATTTGTTGCGTGCTTGCTTAGTAACAGGTTCTGTTGTGCGTCTTTCGTTGTGAAAGAAATAAATAGCATTACCTTGCACTCTAAACGACAAAGTCACCGCCTTTCCTTGAGATATACGTGCACTATTTTGTAAGATTGGGTGGTGCGACGTCCTTACGCTCTTCAGCCGTACCTATTAGTTCTCGCCGATCTGTTGAGAGGCAGAAGGCATTGAGCAGAGCGACAGCGTCGACTGGCACCATCTGCCACAGCAGTGGGCCGGCAAGGCCTCAAATATGGTTGGGGTACCCGGCTCGCGAGTCCATCACTGGGTACAAGCTGGGACGAATTTTTTTCACACGGAAAAGCAGTCGCTGCGGACCCTGGACGCTCGCTTGAGCGCCTGTGCATGTTTGCAGGGGCGAAAGACATCATATTGTTTCCCAGAAGATGCCCCCAAACGCGACGAATCGCCGTCGGAAGGGCGGCTTGGTTGCCCCTCACACGTTTCTTCGTTTCCCTCAAGCCGCCCCGAAACGCGACTAGTCGTCGTTGAGGTGGCTGTCGCAGGTTTTTGGGCACAATGCCGGTTAATTGCCCGACACATTCATTCGCTACAGCATTGGCGCCTGTCTGCTGCTTGCTTAAGCGGCGAGCCGCGTGGTGGTTCGGTGCGTTACCTGACTGGCATAACACAGACTCGACTGCTTCACCACTTTAGCAGGGAAGAAGTTTGGGCGTGTTGGTAGGATGCATTCAGACCGGGATACATAGCGCAAAAATTACACAAGGACAAGCAGAACACAAGACGAGCGCTAACTTTCAACAATTGATTTATTGCAGCTGGTGAGTATATATATACTCACTGGGACGCCACTACAATAGAACACACTGAAGGGAAGGGGGAAAAGACAGTCATGTGACGATTATGCCCAAAAATTCAAGCTCTTTCCTTGATAAAAATATAGACGGCGTGCTAACGCACTCGTCACCTGCTCTGGCTATCTCGAGGGAAATTTACGAGAGATTACGAGGGAAATTGTGGAAGCAGCTGAGATAGCCAGAGCAGGTGACGAGTGCGTTAGCACGCCGTCTACATTTTTATCAAGGAAAGAGCTTTAATTTTTGGGCATAATCGTCACATGACTGTCTTTTCCCCCTTCCCTTCAGTGTGTTCTATTGTAGTGGCGTCCCAGTGAGTATATATATACTCACCAGCTGCAATAAATCAATTGTTGAAAGTTAGCGCTCGTCCTGTGTTCTGCTTGTCCCTGTGTAATTTTTGCGCTATGTATCCCGGTCTGAATGCTTCACCACACTTGAATTCATTCAACCTAGGCGTGCGTTTGCCACGCCGATTATGTGTGCATTTTCCAAAACCCCCGCAGCAGACGCCACCAAAGCGAGCCGACTAAAGCTACCGCTTGCCTATCACGTGAGGGCCTATTTCCCATCATCTAATTCCTTTAAACTTTTTATGACTATAGGCTTCAAAATTGTCACGTGACGCTCCCTCCTAGTATTTTCCTTCGTCCATGGTGTCAGATGGGATAATAGGGTGGCGAAAAATTCGGTGTTGATGTGATTTTTGCCGCACCTTGCAAGTCGTCACGTTTATGCGCCTTTTCTAACGTAGAATAAGCCGAGAGAGATGGATGTGGCATAAACACAGATGCACATATGTACCATGTAGAACAGAGGTGGTGTACGAGTTTCCGCTGACCCGTCGATTGGTGTATGTGGGGCAAACCGGAAGATGTATTAATAAGCGTTCAATGCAACACTCTAACTCATTAAAAGATGGCAGCGGAAAGCACCTGCCAGTGCATTGTAGGTCATGTGTGTAGAAGTGCAAGCTGACTTCTGACAGAACGAAGGTGTTAGTGCGAGCAGAGGACCAAAGGGCTCGTGAAATCTTGGACGCTTTTTCGATAGCAAGACATGGCCCAGATAGGTGCGGCACTGTGCCATCAGGGTATCTTTTCAAGAAAGAGCTTGATTTTTGGTGTAGATAGGGTGCTTGGAGAGGGAGTATTCTACGATCACGCGGTTATGATTGCGCTTGCGCATGCGCATTGTTAGAAGAGGCAGCATTGTGCGGCTGCAGTAAACCAGTTGTGAGTCTGGGTTTGTCCTGTTATCTTCTACTTCGGTGTCTCGTCCGTAGTGCACTTTACATTCCCAATGTCTCTCTATTAACGTTAAACTAAAGTGACTGCTAAAATATTGGTCGTTTTAGTGTAAAGAATTTTTTTAAACACACACTAATATTTGTGACAGTGATTAAATTTGTTTCAATAAAATTTATAGCGTAATTTAAAACATGCACACAGTATTGGGCAAGTGTTTAGCACTGCAATACTTTGAATTTGGGAATTAACACTGCTACCATTTTCATTTCCAATAGGTGAGCGACCGTACAAATGCCTGGTGTGTCAGCGTGCCTACAGTCAGTTGGCGGGACTGCGTGCTCACCAGCGCAGTGCTCGGCACAGGCCTCAGAGTGGCGCTCCTCCTGGCAGGGAGTTTGGCGACGAGGGATGTGGTCGTGACGAAGTCAGGTCCCGGAGAGGGCCGCTGCCTGAGGGGCCGACTCGGAAGGAGCAGGCCCTGCCCTTGTGCCGACCCCAAGGACCCGCGACAGCGAATCCATTGCATAGCTCCCTGCTCTCTGTGTAGAGTTGCCTACAGAAGCTCCTTGGTTCCAGTGTTAAACCGTGCGGGGACTCAATGACAATCTAGTGAGCAACCAAGAGCAGCCGCGAACCCATGTGCAGGTCTGAAGACTATCTTCCGGCTGTAGGGTGTCTTGCAGCTGCATAGCAGAGCAAGGAAGAACTAAGTCGCTGGAAATACGGCTACTTAAGAGACTTGTGTGGGCCTGCAAACAAGGAAAAAAGAGCGCAATACCCTTTGGGCCATTCATGTTCAACTGTAGAAGAAGAGAAGTAAAGAAAAAAAAAGGAATTTAGTTTGCAGGGAATTAGCTTGCTTCGTCGCTCTTGTTGACAACGAAAAAATAATGTATGGCTTGAAGCGTCAAGGGAATAAAGTCAACGACTCAATGAATGAATGAATGAATAAAGCCTTTATTTTAAGGAAGGGGACGGCTCTAGGCCGCTGATGGGGATTAGGAGGGAAGGGAATGTGGGTACCCAGACTGTTGGCTGAAACACTTCTTCATCTCAGACTGGGATCTTCCGCTTTATGCAGGCTCAGGTCCATGTTCAGTTCCGCCGCTCTCACATGGGCTGATCGACCCCCTCTACACTACTCGAAACAGGCCACTTTGTCTGCCATATGTCGCAATGGCTTTCTGTGTTTCAGGGTTAGTTTGTATTGTAATTCCTAGTGTTCTAATGTCTCCGTGTAGTAGATGCTGAATGTTGGATCTCCCTTGTGAAAAAGCTGCACAGCTCCAAATGAGGTGTTGCAAGTCTGCTCTGCATGACTCCTGGCAATGTGTACATCGGGTGTAAGTCTTCGGAATCGTAGCTTGTCTGGGTCGGTGCCATTTCTCAAGTATGTGTGGTGTGTATGCAGCGTTGGCCATAACCTTATTCAAGAAAACCTCTTCCGTGCGGGTAAGCCCGCCCTTGTCGTCAAACAAATGTACTGGTGTAGCTTCTAATAATCTCCGTTTACTGTCTGCTTTTATTTTAGTACGAATGTAATGCATCAGTGTTCTGCTAGGAGAGCCTGCAGCCAATATCTTTAGGTATGGATTTTGGTCCACGGGGTTTGGCGAGGAAATGGAGTGTGGGGAGCTGTACGCGTAATCAAGCCCACCCGCTTGCGCGGCAGCTGCATGAGCGGCTGCGTTTCCCCCATCCGTGCCGGTGTGCCCCGGTGTCCATAGGATTTCAACATTTGTCCCATTGTCCTGTATTCTCTTTAGCTTTTTTCTGGTGTCGTTGGCCACCGCATCATCTGTCGTAGGCCCCGTTAATTCGGCCACTGCTTCGTACGAATCAGTAAGGATCCGATAATTATTTCGCACACTCTGCTCTACAATGTCTCCCATGTCAATGGGAATGGTGTTGACCGCTCCCCATATAGCTAAGAGCTCAGCGTGCAAGGTTGCACCCCCAGGAAGCTGACATGTGTGATAGCCATTGTGTTGGGGTGCAGATGTGCTAACCCAGGCCATGCTTGCTATGTCGTTTGTGATTGCAGCGTCCGTGTAGATGTCAGTGGTGTGCTGCGGCGTGCTTAATCCCAATCTCTTTTCAAATATTTTTCTAGCTTCCGCGTTTCGTCTGGCGATAGGGCGTTGTTGCCTCCGTATGCCCAGTGGTGCTCCCCCTGGTGGCGTTATGGTCGCTTCCGCGGGCTCTGGCTTCGCATGGACTTGTTTATCCGATGCCATGATCTGTTTTCCTTGGGTCGTGTTTTCCAACCGGGATCGCATTCGAATTCGTGCTTCACTGATTATGTCCCGTATGGGTGGAATCGCTACGAGCTTGAGCAGGTCCTCGTTCCTCGTGTGCTTTGGTAGCCCAGTGATCGTACGGAGGGTGGCCCTGTGTAACTTTTCGATGTCGCCGAGGTCTCGTTCAGAGAATTCGTACAAGGGTGCCCCGTAAAGAATCCTTCCAACCGCGACCGCTTTTGCAAGCGTTTGGCACGCTTTCTGACGCGCTCCGCCATACTTGCTCGATATTCGTCTAACCATGTGCAACAGCGGTCTCCATTTTTGCTTTAGTGTGCGAATCTATAGCTGGGGGCTGTTGCAGCTAGCAATCTGTGCTCCAAGAATCCTAATTTGTCCATTGGCCGACGTAATATCGCTTTGGCCGATGTGTAAAGTGATCTGCTTGTTTACATTAGTTGCTTTCTTTCCGTCTACGGTGATCAATTCTGTCTTCTCTGGCGAGAGTTGCAGTCCGAGGTTATCTAAAGTGTTGCTAAGGCTCAGGATCGCTGCTTGCAGCTCAGTTTGCATGCTCTGTATGTCGGAATAATCCGCCGCTTCCGTCCATATTGTTATATCGTCGGCGTAAATAGTAAAACGGGCTGAAATGTCTCGCTCAAGACTTTCTGCCACACGTGTCATGGCCAGATTAAATAGCATAGGTCCGAGGATGGAGCCCTGGGGCACTCCCCTATCCAAGTAATAGGTCTTCGGACTCCATCCCGGTGCCTTGCCATGGAGCTGGATTGATCTGCTTTGGAGGAAGCTACGTATCCAATTGTATGTTCTTTGGCTAGGGTACCTGGTTGCCAGTTCCTGTAAGATGGCCTCTTGTTTCACGTTATCGAATGCTTTACGCATATCGACTGCAAGAATATAGTCAGGCATCTGTTTGCGAGACTTACGGTTGATCACTCTGCGGAGCAACCAGAGGCAGTCATGTGTGCCCATGTTCGGCCGAAAACCTGCCTGCGCAGGATGCAAATCCGGTTGCACATATTCGATGTAGTGCTGCATTCTTGTGTGTAGCATTCTTTCTATCAATTTGCAGACAGTTGACGTTAGAGCTATGGGGCGTAGGTTAGCTGGTTTCGTGTGGTCTTTGCCCGGCTTCGGTATGGGGTAGATGAGAGATAGTTTTAGTGAATCTGGCATTAGTCCGGATTCCCAGGATTCATTGATAATTGTTAAGAGCTGTTCTTGAGCTTCATTGCTGAGGTTTCGAAGTTCTTGCCAAGTCACTCCATCGTGCCCGGGAGCTGATTTCGTTTTGCCTTGTGCAAGGGCTGCTACGAGTTCACCCAGCGTAAAGGGCGTGTCTAGCTCCTCTTTCGCGTTGTTTATCGTTGCAGAAGGCAGCGGTTCAGGAGGCGCCTCGGCAGCATGTGGGAAGAAAGTGTGGATGACGCGGTCCTCCAGCACGGCAGGCTCATCTCGCAAAAAGAGCTCCGCGAGAGGAGGTGCGCCTTTTTTGCTCCCAAGCAGGCTCCTTAAAATCTGCCATAGCCTTTTTAGGCCGGGTTCCCGGCCAAGCTTCGCGCACGTATTGTGCCACGTGTCTGCTGCGAGTTGTTGTTGGTATTCCTTGATGAGTCGGTATTGATGTTTAAGGCGCATTAGATCTTTGTGACGCTTTCCTTTATACCGGTATTGCTGTGTGAGGCGGTTGACCTTCCGCCATAGATTTGCAAGGTGCATATCCATGTGAGTTGCAGTGTCATCGCATGGGATAGTTTCCCTGGCCTCCGGCCGTGCCTCCGCTACCATAGCGCTGAATTGTTCAAAGTCCGCAAAAGAGTCCCCGGTAGCCATTCTAAATTTTTTCCAGTCAAAAAGCACCGGCCAATGGTTGCAGTCTCCACGTACTACAGACCCCTAACGGGCAAGCACCGGAATGACTCCTACCAATGGCTCATTAAGGTGCAGGCACAAGCCGGAGGCCTTCCCATTCTAGTGGGGGGCGATTTTAACGCCAAGCACCAAACATGGGGCTACGCCAAAGCTGACCCGAGAGGACGTATACTGCACGATGCAATAGAAATGTCAACTCTGCACATATGCAACACACCAGAAACACCAACCCGCATAGGGCTACACGCGCGACAACAGGACACAACGCCCGATCTGACACTAGCCACTCCAGGGCTCATAAGGCAATGGAACGTAGAATCGACGACATGGGGAAGCGACCATTTACCAATGAATAAATTAATGAAAATTATTTATTCGCGAGAAAAGAACGAGAGACAAGGAAAGGCAGGGACTTGACCACACGCATGTCCAATTTGCTACCCTACATTGGGGGAGAGGGAATAAAGCGGCGAAAAGAGAGAAAAAGGGCAGAGAGAGCACACTGGTAGCGCGCACACTAGAAGTTGCACACTGTCTACAAATGGTCGCAGAGACCTGTCGACCTAAAATACTCTAACAGAGCATTCGTTGCTTTCTCCAACAGCGACAGATACGGTCCAAGAATCTTGCTCTCTGAAAACGCTCTTAGTCTGTCCGGTGTGCGCGACACTGGTCATTGTAAGAAGACAAAAGCACAGGACGTATTCAGTATTTCCTTTTACTCCCCAGGAGTCACACGCCATACATTTCGATGAGGAGTGAGTAGTATGCTTTTGTGAATGCAAACCCGAGACGGCATAACAACGATACATTGGAACGGGAACCTTGTGATGGCAGCAGCAGCTTTAACGAAGAATCAAGTTTATGTACGCGACACCTTCTGGTAACTAGGAGACGACCAGTAAGTGTGCGTGATAGTCAGAGCCAGGAATTAAAGTCTCCTTGCAGCATCGTTTCTTGATAGTGGCTTCGAAACCGCTCGGCTTCCTCCATGGGCGGACGGGGCTGCCTCGTCGGAGAATATATTTCCAGTAATACCGGTATGTCCTGGAAGCAACTGAAATTTCTCGTGTCTTTTTTCATGAGCTCATTGGTGATCATTTCTTATCTCATGTACTACTAATTGCTCGCGAGTCCTGTGGCATGCACACAGCAAACTCTGAAGCCGAGCTGCTGTTGAGTTGCAACATATGACCCATTTTCGTGGTCGCTCTCGTAGGACCTGTATAGCAGCACACAGGGCAGCAAGCCCTGTCATCGTAAATGTTGTTTATGCGAAAATTGAAATTTCATTTTGACTAACATAGCCGGAGTGACAAAGACACCTATTCAGCTTACGGACAAGACCGGCCCATCAATATAGATTTGCATTCGGTCCCTATATGTCTTGTTTAGTAGCAGCAGCATCGCTTGTTTAAACACTGTTATTAGGTTACCAACCTTTTTAGTTATCCCCAGAATAGTGAGGCGCACCTGCGACTTGTGGAGATGAAGGTCTCGCTGCTGGTGTATATCCCCACAAAATACGGTCTTGATGAGTGGCGATAACTTCGGAAAATGTCGCTCGTTGTCTTTGAGAGGGCAGGAGCTCCAAGTTGAGACCAAGAATGTCGGCGATATGTCGACTGCGCACCTTGAGACAATCAGCAGCGATTTATGATGGGATTGGATTAGCTTTGCCGTGCACGCGCGAGTGCTGCAAAAGTGGAAGCACTTTAAGGTAGTCGCACACAAGTGCGCAGTGCCTGGTGCTGTAAAGCCTCCAATGAGCGAACATTGTATTTGTACACATTGGACAGGCACTGGCAAGCAGTAACGCAATAATCCTGGAAATAGAGGTAAACCTCGATATAACGAAGTCGGTAAAATGGCCAATTTGGTTCATTATATTGAAATTTCGTTGTATTGAAATTCGTCCTTTAATGCAAATAAGTGCAGTCGTCGATCGATTTTTCTTTCATGGAAAGGGGCCGCAGAATTTTCTAAAATATTGGGCAATCGAAAAAAAGCAAACTTGAATCAGAAAAAAATTCCTTTTAATATATTTGGGAGCCGGAGACGAATGGTACTGTTTCATGCAACGTGCGTCGCTAATATCTTCACAACGGGGGTACCAATTAAACAAAGCCAGCCACGCTTTCACGTGCACTCGGCCTCCGCGGCTGATAGCGGCACCGGCAGCGGGGAACCAATGCTTCGTCTGACTGTCGCCCCAAGGGGTCACCGAAACTCGAGATTACGCGACATCTAATACTAAACGCGCTGGAAGACAGCTTACAAGGTGCCACGCCCTCTCGGCACGCCCACTCTTTGCACACGAGGCAGATTACCGCTAACGCACGGCGCACGGCTGCGTATGCGCTCAGCCACGCTTACAGCCATGCGCAGCCACGGCCGCGACGCGCGCCAACTCACTCCCTCGCACGCGCTTGATCGAGTTAGCGCTAGCCCGTTTCCCTCCTCCTCTTTGCCTTTGCTCGCGCGGGAGCGCGGCACTCGCGAAGCCGCCATCTTTCTTGTCTCACCCTCCCACACTCTCTCGCACCTAAAGCACACAGTGCGCGGGGCGCGAAAGGATCTTATCGCACTTGACTTTATTACATGGAACATGATGCGGCTCCACTTTAGCGGTCGCTCTTGTGGCGCGGCGCGCGATTTGATAGGTGTGCTTCGAGCAGCCGTTTGTAGTTGAATCATTTGACCATCTGCGTCCGTGGAAGTTTTCATTTATTGTCTCGGCATTCCTTTGAGATGGCAGTGAAATTTCGTTATATTGAAATCGCATACAAACACACTTCGTCATATTGAGGTTCTAAATACATGGTGTTCTATGGATAAGAGGCTATGAAAAGTTAAATACTTTGTTATATTGAATTTCGTTATATTGAAGTCCGTTATGTCGAGGTTTAATTGTATATCCCTGTATAGCTGTAACATGGGGCACACGGATGTTCTCCATGATTTACCATACATGAGTTACAAGACATGCACAACAGACAACAGTCTCTTAAGGCATGTGGAAAGGGGTTCCACGAAAGGCACCTATTGATTATGACACCTGGAAATTGATTATTCATAATTGACAGTCTGTTCGTTAACGTAGACTGGGTATGGCATCACGGATTTGCGCGTCAATGCAATACACGTAAACTTATCCGTGTATATTCTCAGCTGTTGTGTTTGAGGTAGACTGATGTCATGGCTGCTACCTGTTGCCGAATCGCAACGAATCGCAACGACATAGATAAGCCAGCTTACTCCAACAGGGCGCAAGATGCCCTACTTGATCCCACAGAGAATGGAAGGAGCAAGTATACACAAGCAATGCCATATCTCCTTGTCCAGGCTCTGCTCACATCTAGGGCCAGATACCGTGTAAACGCCTTCAAGTGGACGGCTGCGCGCTTTCACAAACTCGAACGGCTTGTGGCCAACGCCTACCTACCTGCAACTTCTACGCTTCATGTTTGCACAGACAGCCAACGGGTGGTGAGGATGCTAAGATCAGTAATGCAGTTTTGAGCCCTCCTACTCACTTCATCGAACAAGAATGCCAGTGGTCACTAACTGACAATGACATTACTAGATGTGTACACTGCGCACCCGGATATTGCGAGATCTCGGGGAACGAGAGGGACAAAATGCGGTGAACGAGGTACTAGCTACCACCCGCCGTTGCGACCACCATATCAGCCTCCCGCCAACCATGGATCTCTCATCTGAAGGCCGCTTCAACGTTGCTACAAAAGCGTAACAGTTGTGACCGGCTGGCACGGCAAACACTGAATGACCCGGGACCGCTCTCACTTCTGCTATTAAGAGCACGCCAAGTTCTAGCGTACAAGGTCAGAACTGGGGGGAGGGGGGGGGCAGCGTTAATTTCGCGCGTCTTGTCCCGCCGGCGATGATACCGTAACAAACGCAGTGCCTCCGAATCAAACACACCCCCACCTTCACCTGACCTTACCTGCAAAGCACGGAAAACGGACGCCCCCTTTCATTTATCACGTGCTATGGGCGTACAGTGCATTAACTTATTAGTGTTCCAAGCACCGTGCTTTGGTGGCACACCTCGATGATTGGATCTGACAGCGACTGAACGCGTGAGGCACTTTCAGGCGTTCTGCGCATTCGGCCGCGGAACCGGCGTCGTCCGTTTCTTTTAGAGGAGCTCTGGTAGACAATCGGGATCGGTGGCTGATGCCACTGTGTGCCACCTCTCTCCTTTGCTCCCATCAATGCGTATTGCCCCTTAGAGCATAGAGCCAGCATCATGTTGTTAAACACTGTGTTCGTTCATTCAATTATGCTAGTGTCACGTAGTAGTGACGGTCAATAATACAGCGGTAAACCCGAATGACAAAACTAACTTTTTATTGGGCGAAGTTGTGCCCACGAAAGCAAGTTACACTCACAGCCCAGCAATAGCGGCGAACAAAGTCGGCGATCGTGGAAACATGATCAGCAGGTCAAGCGCGTCGGCCTTTATACATCAGTCATCGAAAGTTCCAGAGTAATCGCGGGTGCCCGCGTGCCTTCTAGAAAGTTCTACACCACTCGCGTCGCACATACATGCAATTAGATTACACAATTGAGGTTTGGCGACAACATACAGCGGATAGAACCATCGATAACATTCCAGAAGCGTCCGATACATGCACGCGTGTCCTGCGCTGAGCGGTAACATTTGTCAGACAATAGAACGCGGTCACCTGATAAGCAGGTACATGTGTCAGTATCCCCTCTCAAATAGCATCGTCCTATGCTACGAACATAAAAGGAGAGCGAAAAACAAACGTACACCTCATGAAGAAGTAACGAAACAACAAAGAAAGAAAGTCAAAAGCAACAAAGTCCAAAGGAAATTCGAAGTTCAGCTATGCAAAGTCCCAAAGTTAGTTTTTTATTTTTTTTATTTATTTATTTATTTATTTATTTATTTATTTAACGTACATGCCGCGCCCGAAGGCCTTATTGCAGGGGGAAATACACAGGGTTACATATGCTCGGGTAAAATACATAACTGATCAAACAAAGAACACAACAACAGAAAGATTCACGCCGCTATAAATTCAACAGTAATGCTTTGAGCGATACTTCAGTGCGACAATCAGCAATTTCCTGCTGTAGCTGATTCCACTAGGATATCGTGTGTAGGAAAGACGAGTGCTGGAAGACGTATGTTCTACAAGTAATTGCTCTTATTTTTAAAGATTGGTCACTTCAGTGAGCTAAGACATGAGGAGGTAAAAGGTAAGTTTATTTATTTATTGGAAGCATGTCGAAAGAAATTTTTAAAAGCATTTCTAATCTCATGTTTTCAATCTCATAATTCCCACCCCAAGCTATCCTTAACTGCAGGAATACTAGAAGTAAATTAATAATTACTACAGACAAAACGGGCTGCGCGGTTTATAACATATCATATAATTAGGTTTATATTATATCATACATATTAGGTTTATATTTATATTAGACCGACTTTTGGTTTGCGGGTCCCAGGTCACACCGATATACTCTAATATGGGTCTTACGTTCAAGAAGTAAAGCAGTTCTTTAGTTTTGGGAGAAGCTAACAGGAAGTTGCGTTTAACAAAATTTAGCATTTTACAGGATTTCGCCGTAACATATTCAACGTCCTTAGTTCAAATTTAATTCGATGAGAAATAAACACCAAGCTATTTATACTCAGTTACTCACGATAGCTGGACATTGTCTAATGTATAATAAAACAGGTATGGATCGCGTTTACGCGTAAGAAAGACGTACTGACACTTACTGGGGTTTAAAGACATTTCCCACCTAACACACCAGCGCGTTATGCAGTCCAAATTGCATTGCAACTGCTCGTGGTCAGTGGTAGTCCTAATGCAGTGATAATTTACACAATAATCCGCATACAGACGCACTTTGCATGACACAACTTGAGCAATATTATTGATGCATACCAGAAACAGCAATGGCCCCAAAATAGATCGCTGGGGAACTCCCGAAGCAAAAACAATATAATCAGATTGCGAGCCACTAATTACAGCACGTTGCGTGCGTTCTTGTAGATAACACTTAATCCAATCAAGCAATGAAAGAGAGATATCGAGGGATGATAGCTTATGTAACAGCAAAAAATGGGGAACAGAATCAAATACCTTTTTAAAATCGAGGAATATGCACTCAGTCTGTACACCGAGCTCGAATGAATGAAGAATATAGTGGCTGAATTCTAGGAGCGGAGTCGAACAAGAACGACCAGACCTAAAACCATGCTAATATTCGGTAAAAAATTATTGTTTTCCAGATGTTTTATTACGGCACTGTACACTATGTGCTCCAGTGTTTTACTACACATACTCGTTAGAGAACTTGGCCTGTAGTTGGAGATAATATTTTTTGGGCCATTTTTATGGATCGGTACCACGTTTGCGACTTTCCACTCCTTGGGTAAACAAGAAGTACTTATCGATTTTTATCTGAAACATTATAACCAGGCAGTGGGCGATTATGTCAGAACAAGTCTTTAGCACATAAGAAGGTGTACTATCAGGACCACATGCAGAAGAAGCATTTAAGTTGGTAAGTAACGTAAGCATACCACCGTGTGTCACGACCATTTCCGGCATTGGTTCAAACACATTGTCGGGAATACGCGTTAATTCATTATGACAAGGAATTGTGAAAGAATACTGCAAATAGAGATTGAAGCAAGAAGCTTTATCCATAGCAATGTGTTCAATGAGGCTGGTTGGTTCATCTTTACAATAAAAATAGGAACAGCGCAACACAGGACGAGCTAGTAAAGAGCGCAGGAGAGAGCGTTCTGTCCTGCGCTCTTTACTCGGTCCTCCTGTGTTGCGCCGTTCCTGTTTTTATTCTAAAGCTTTATCGAGGTCATCAGTAAGAAGCACACTGCCGTTGTTTAAGCTCGGGATGTCAACTGATTCTTTGCTAGTTGTTTTTGACTTCCACTTCCACATTTCTTCAGGCTATTTTGTAACTTTGGAGACGATGCTAAGAAGTATTTTTCCTTAGCAACCTTGTTTTTTTACTTTATCTTTTCCAAGAGACTTTAACATTACAAATAGACAAAGTTTACGCTGCTTTCTATAAGCATTCAGGAGACGATGTCTCTTATTAATCAATCGCTTCATCAAACCCAGGGCTTATCACTACATGTTTTGCACACAAATGTTTACATGGAACATGTGTGTCAACCAATTGCTTAAGTGTGGAGCGAAATGTATCCCGTAGGGTATTGAAATCTGCGGACTGAGCTAAGTGTCTCAATTCCTGCAGAAATATGGCAAGCGCATTGGATGGTTAAACATAATTGGCTTTCTAAAAAATATATACCCTCCTTGAGTGATCATGTGCACATGAGAAGGGGACGATCTGAACATGCGCTACAATGCAGTCATGGTCGCTAATACCGGGAATTACGGCGTTATCAGACACAAGCAATGGCTCGTTTGAAAAAAGTAGATCTAAGACAGAAGAGCTATTCGGATCACACCTAGTAGGTTAAGCGACAAACTGATAAATATCATTGATGACTAGTGCCTCGCCGAATGCTATAGGCAGAGCGGATGAATTAACAAGGACAGGGTTATTGTCAAACCACTTCACGTCAGGCATATTGAAATCAACGCCAATAACACAGTCATTATTTATTGTAGAGAGAAACTCGGAGAAGGATATGAAGGTCTCATGCGATGTGGAAGCGGGGGAACGGTAAAAGGAACCAACTGCCAAAAACTGCCCAGTTTTAAATCGGATATTGCACCGAACTGACTCGAGGCAATCAGTTAGGATTAAAACGGCAGACGATTGCAAGCACGAATCAACAAGTAGAAAGAATCCATAGCCATGCGCATTGCGATTGGAACGGTGGACGTAAAAACCAGGCAGAAATACTACGCAACTACCAACAGATCCGTCGAGCGAAGACTTTGTACCCATAATCACGTGAAGTTTGACTGAAGAGGTCAGGGTAGCAAATTCATCGGTTTTGTTTTTTACGCTTCTGCAGTTCACGACCAAAATGGTAAGCTCTGAAATTGGATGACCGCAACGTCCCACGCGAACACATTGCTTTAATGACTGATTACTCCGGCACCACCCCTTTTGCTACTTTTTCAATTCAACAACAGTATCCTGAGTACCATCATATACGTAGCACTTCTCATCTACGAGTAGCTTATCGTATCGAAGTTTGAAAGAGCCATTCAATGTTTTTGCATAACTTACAAGTTTAGATCGCGCAAGCCTGATGTCAGCTCTGGAATCCTCACGGATCGCAAAGTTAGTACGCTTAAGCCTGATACCACGAGATAGGAGATGTTCCTTATCCTTGAAATTAACAAACCTAATAATGACAGGTCCGTTTTGGCTTTCGTGGGATTTACCAAGCCGGTGAACACGCTCTGTACTTTCCGGAGTAATCTGTTCACCCAGTTGCGTTTGGATGAAAGACAGCACTTTTCCCTCCGATTCAGAGCATGTCTCATCGGATGAATCATCCAGGCCAAAAATAATGAGGTTGTTTCTTCTGGATCTGTTGCTCTCGTTATTAAATGATGCCCTAAGCTTCGCCATATCATGACGAAGGGTGTCAAGAGTGCCCAGAGCGCAGGCTGCACTGCGCGCGTCAATCTGTTTGTGAGAATGCGTATCGTTTTCCAGAAGATTCACCCTGCTAACAATGGCTTACAGTGACGTGCTCAGCACATTTTGCTGTTCTTTAACAACTTCTATTTCCTAGAAGCCTCGCCCGGCTCATTTCCAAGCCTTTAACGACTTCAAAAATTTCTGCGATGTTGACACTGTCAGAACCTGTACGTGCTGCATTGGTTCTGGGGCCAGGGTTACACTCAATATCTCCAGAGAGCATTAACAGAACACTTCGCGGGCACTTCGCGTGTATTCGCGGGCTTCTTTCACGCTCGGCAAAACACGTTTTGTGTAGCACGTATTGAGCAACAGAAAGCTGTATCGAGAGTTTTTCATGTCACTCTAAAATTTTCTCATTGACACTTTTCATGTAATTATAATATTCGAGCTGATTAATTATTTAGGACTAATTGCCGAATTAGGTAGAATGAAAAAAATTTGAGTATGTCCTAGCGACGGCAAACAACCTTACCTTGGCTCTCACCAGCTACGTGGCATTCGAACATATTTAAACTCTGGCTAAAGTTAGCTGTGACACCCTGTATATGTACAGTGCTCAGTGAGTGAAACGCGATACTCTGAGCGCGTGGCTGCCGGCACTTTTTGCGCCACTGGTGGGTGCTAAGGCCATTGAGCTTATGTATTTTTGTATTATATGAAATCGAGAATACTTATGAAGCATTGTGACTGCATTCGGCCCCCTCCGCGATCACTCGCAGCTCATCGGTGTCCTAAGAAGCGCTTGCCGCCACGCGGTCCGAGTATCGCGTTTCAATCGCTGAGCACTGTAAGTCTTTCCACAACTTATCTGCACGATTATGCATCTGCACCGTTCTATATTTCACCATACAATTTATTGCAATTAGCATTGGCCACCGCGGCATTAGCAAGTTCACTTACTGCTACGGTTGCATACGTTCACCACTCGAACACCTTTTTTGTGAAGCTGCAGAATCTGCAACGCTAATACTAATCGAAAATGATATCGAAAAAACAGAAAAAAAACTAATACTGTGCGCACAATGCAAATGAAGTGGTCGTTTGTCGCACGCTGCCAACCAGCCGCATTGGCTCAGTACCTACGGCATTTGGCTCCTGAGCCCAAGATAGCGGGATCCGTTCCCGGCCCAAGTGGCTGCATCGGCCGCATTCCGATGGGAGTGGAACACAAAAAGAAGCTGTATACCGTGCTTCAGGATCTGTGATTGCCATAACCAGCTGCGACGTCAGTCTTAAAAGTTTATGCAGCGAGTCAGCAAAGAAATGAAAGAGGATTTAGCGGCAATTCTCTCGCTTTCTCTTCTTTCGTAAGGACTAGTATGGTTGTAGGTACAGACCAGGCAGAAAACTTACAAGCAGGCAGTAAAAGCGCACATTGGCTCTGGTACGGGCACGGGTGGAGGAGGAGGAGGAGGAACTTTATTATTGCAGAAACCGTTGCGCGGTTTATTCCTGGGTGGTTCGGGTGGATTACTTCAGAAAGGTATGTGCCTAGCGAAAGGGTGTTCAGGGGGCTCTGGCGATGTGGGTTGCATATACGCACGATTTGACCCTTTCGAATAAACCTTGCTTTCTTGTATGGTTCCTATAGCGGCGACGTGTGTCGCCGACGAATGAAGAGTTGTCGTGCAAACGACACGGCAGCAAAAATTCCCTTTATTGAAACAGACGCATACTACACTGGGCGACAAAATAGTACCACCAGTGGCCGCGATCACCAAACCAAAATCAAATATACAACATATTTCCTTCCTTACTGGAACATAGCCATATGGATTAGCAGTATAGTGCGTTAGTGAGTTAGTTCATCTACAGTGATGTCTATGTAGAGTAACAACGTGTTTGTGCTTTAGTCATAGCCTATACACAAACACAAAAAAGGAAAACAAACTCATTTAAAATTCCAAAGAAATGCAACGCTCGCGAAAGGTTTGACAGGCACAGCAGCACAACGTCGAAACCTACACTTGGGGCGCTATAACGTAAAACTATTCCAAACTTTTCTATTCCATTTCTGCTATCAGCCTTCCGCGATTGGTCAAAAACTTGTTTGACCACCCCCACTTCATCTGTCTGTCACGCGACGTCACGAAAACCGCGATACCTCCCAGTCTGATATGATGTGTTCCCACTGATTATGCATGATGTGACCGAAAAAAGACAAATACAGTTATTTCTGATTTGACGCCTTTTCACCATTAGCCCCCGGCTATTGGTCAAAAGTTTTTGGGCCGCACCCACTTCACCTGCCTGTCACGCGACGTCACAAAACCGCGAAAACTTACCGCGTCAAAGTGACGCGTACGCGTTAAAGATGCATTAATATGCCGAACAAAACTAAATTTTCTTCTGAATAGCCGCAGGCTGCCCCGTTCCGAAAGGAATAAAAGATGGCTGCCGCCGATCGCTCAGGCGCTGGCTACTCGCACCTGCCAGAAAGCATGGGTTTATTTGCGTATAACAAAGCTTCTTGCGTGGCTGTGTAACGTTTTAGAGCCCTTTCGGCACGTTTACGACCTCATTCGGCCAACTTTCTTTGCTTAGGATCGGTTTTAGCGTTATTTTTAAGCTTCCGTTGCATGGCGCCGCGATTTTTGACCAGCCACCGCAAGCTAAGTTAGTGAAAGCGGACCAATCGCAGACACTGGCAACACCCTCTTCATCCGGTTATCGATATTTAGTGCAATGGCTCTGCCCCATCGAGTCCCTCTCCACTTGAGCGTTCTCTTCGCCTCTTGACGGCCAATTATATACGACAAGCTGCTGAGTGTAGGCAATGTTATTCATTTTTCAAGGAAACAAAAGTGACCTCCTATGAACGAGGAGAGCGTTTGATTGGCCTGTTGAGACAACCCTGCGGGTGACCGCCCGGTGCTTGCGTCGGTGGTTACGCAAATTTGACGTCAGGAGATTGGAATAAAAAAATATCGGAATGGTTTTACGTTATAGGGCCCTTGGTAGCCAAAGCGATCTGGGGGTCATCTACTTCTTGGTGGCCGTGCCCTATACGTTACGGCACGGCTGTTTTAGGATAACCACTGGCGACTGGAACAAGCTCTGACTCACTGCAAGTGACATGTGGCATGGGCGACTGTTTTACAGCAGCAGCTGAAGTCCCGGTGGTCGCTTCCGGAATAGCTCACTCACTTGTGGGCGGAGACGAGCCTTCACTGTAGCCGAACAGTTTCTTTCGCGTCGCATATGAAGGGCCGCAGATGCTCGTGTCATTTTTGACAACTTCGAGGCATTCCACGTTTTTCTGTCATCAACGCGGAAAGAGGACGGTCCCTTCTTGCAGATCACTTTTCTTGGGCAACTGAATTTCAGGTCGGCAATTTTTTTTTTTTTTTACACTGACGAGGTCGCCGGCATCCACTCTGGCTTCCCTTGCGGCCCTCTCAGCATCCGTGTATTGTTTGCTATACTGCTGTTCTTGCTTCACCCGCTCACATAGATGGCGGAGCTCCAAACCAGGGTCAGCAAAGAGTGTGGCTGACGGGTGCCCGACCACATCCAGCCGAGTTCTTGGCAACCATCCGTGCAGGAGAAGGCCCAAAGGACTGTGGCCCTTGCAGTTGTGGCATGCGATGTTGAACGGTAAACGCCCAATTATTCTGCTACCGCCTGGCGCAAGGGACGCTGCTCGAGTGTAGCCACTTGAACGAAGTCTTTAAGAACTTTGTTAACTCGCTCTATTTGACCGTTCGCCTGCGGGCAGTACACGGACGAATGTCTCAAGTGGATACCGCGATCTTGCAGGAAAGCTTCGGACTCGCTAGATGAAAAATGTGGTCCGTTATCGTAAACAATTTCATCTGGGTAGCCTTCGCGTGCGAACACAGACACCAAGAAGCTTGTTACTGTGCGGGTTGTGGTATTTGCTCCAGAGTAAGTGAGTGAAAACTTTATTGAACTCTAGTAATTGTGTTCTTCTGCCGCTAGGGCGGATTCTTCAGGGGCGTCTTCCTCATTCTGTCTTCGGAGATCTTCAGCCGTTGCTTCGTCCATCCTCTATCAGAATGGTCCGCTGCCCTCAGTCCAGGGCTCCGCTGGCTTCCGCTGTCCGTCGTGCACGCTGCACTAGACCTAGCTGGTCTTCGCAGCGGTCGTTGGACAGAAATTCCTCCCATTGATCCGCACTTGGGCGTGATATGATTGGCACTACGTCAGTTTGTTGACATGCCCATGTTATGTGGTGTAATGTGGCTTTCTCATTGCACCATGGACATTTGTCCTTATATAAGTGGAGTGCATTTTACTTAGCGCGTTAAGGTTAGCATACGACCCTGTTTGTAGTTGCCTCCATGCGACAGCTTCTTCCATGCTAAGGGACTTGTGCGGCAATGGCCGTGTACTCTCGGGGTACAGGCATGGGTTCCTCAAGGCTGTCGACGTTGGATGCTCGGTAATTAGTGTAATCTCGAGCTATCCTGTGCGCCTCTTGGTTCTCTGCCACTCCCGTGCGTACCGGTACCCATACAATCTTGTGCGATCGCTTCATGTGGTTCTGTGCCTGTTGTTGCGTTTCACAGTCTACGGAGCAGAGTGTGCGGAGTACTCGGTGACTGATTCTGCCATACAAGTAGTTGCGACAGGCTCTTTGCGAGTCTGAGAGTATTGTTAGCGACTGTCCGATCCGATAGGCCACCGCTGCCGCTAGAGCAACGGCCACTTCTTCAGCCTCGACTAACGTGCAGTCTTGTAGCAAAACGCTGGTTCTCTCTCGTAGTGCCGAGTCGACCATCGTTGCTACTGCATTCTTGGTTCCCCTTTGTGTGGTGTATGTGGCTGCGTCCACATCCACCGTTGTCTTTTGGGGAGCGTAAGTTTTCTGGAGGTATTCGGCCCTTGCCTCCAGGCGACCTTATGGAGATTTGGGTCCATGTTCCTTGAGATTGGTGCTATTTTCAGCGTGCTGTCGTACTCGTCGTCGCTGCAGAAGTATACTTCGTGCCACTTAGAATAGTAATTGACAAACGTGATTGCATATCTGCAATCATGTGGCATTCTCTCAAATGGGCCGACAATGTCCATGCCCAGCTTCAGCCACGGTTGGTCTGGAAAGGGCACCTGTTTCAATGGTGCAGCCGTCAGCTTAGTGCTTTTGTCCGCTGCCTGGCCGCCCATCTGGATCGCTAGCTCGACTTGCCGGTCCACTCAGTGACGCTCTTAGGGCTATACACTGATTTTTCATGGCCGCCACCATATTGCTACGCAGTGGCGCAATCTATGTGCAGTCGGCATGCTGGCTTGGGCGTGCGCTCCGTTTTGCATGGCAGGTATAAGCTCAGCAGTAGTTTCTGGCGTTTGTTTTCGCGCTCGTACGGTCTGTTTAGTATGACGTGGCGTCTTCTACGTGGAATACGGTTCTGCGAGACGTACTGAAAGGGTTGAAGTCAGTATGGCCGGACTTTCTGCTGGCGTTGAGGCGGACGGAGCACGCAGTGCGATGTGTGCGCGCATATTTGAGCCCACAATCAGCCTCGGATATCAGTTGTGCATTTCTGAATGTTTCATTCACTAATGTGACCTTATTGCAGCATTATCCTCTAGTTCTAAGCTGCGGTTTAGGAGCAATGAAACATACGCGACGATCGTAACAGCATGAGTACCGTTCTGCTACTATAGAGGCTGTACTGTTATACTTTGACAAGCGTTCAAACTGTTAGCTGCAGATTACACTGCGTGATTACTTGGTTCGGTAAATGAGATTTCCACCCATGCGAAAAATAGTTTTGGTCAGTAATAACAGCTTACCTTACAGTGTGAACTATACTTGCCAAGCAAAGCGACCGTTTACGAACGTTCTGCGCGAGCATCCTAAACAGTGGCAGGTGCTGGATTATATATAGATATCTTTGTTCTAAACAGCGCATGGTTTAAGCATGCGGTATCAACCTATATAGATCTATAAATGTTGTGCGGTGTGACTATGCCAGTCGTACTGTGGTGTTAGCCCGTTTTCTCTTTTTTCGAGAAATAAGATGATAACCGATTGTTTGTTCGGTTGTGTTCGTTCCGTTCTCTACGACGCACTCACAAGTCTTACGAAAATATTGTCGTCAAAAATAGCCATCGCATTCCTTTTATGCGATCCCACTCGGATATTGTGGCTTTACAGAGCAAGAAGGCAATGCCGAAGCACACAGCTTATATATGTATCGTGCTCGTTCCCCAACCATAGTGATCGCTGTGTTGAGCAGCGCCATCGGCCTCATGCAGGAGGCTAGCGTAGACATATAGTGATTTCAACTGATTAGATGTGAAATGCGTGAAAAAGATGCAGGTGCATCACAAATATTTCATAGCGCCTGCCGCTTAGATGTTTCGTAGTTGCCTAAGGTTGGCCGTAGACGCGCATGCGCTCTTACTTTTTCGTCCCTACCAAGCGATCAGATAGTGAGCAGATTTACCATTTCATGCTGGTAATACGGCGACACCGGTTCTCTTCGTTGAATTAAAACCGATACACTCAAAACAGTTCACAGCACATACTCCGCAGCTTACGCGCGTCACATGTTTGCGCCCCCAAGAGACACCACGTACGTAGTTACCGACGCACCGAAAGGCTTCCCTGACGACCTTATATGAACGAACATTGCGTAAATTTCACAAAGTACGACCTAAAACATCTCGAAATCGTTCCGCAGCACGCGACAGCAAGCAGCACCGCGCCGGATCGTCTAAGCCAGAGAGGAGGAAAGGCTCGCCGCCAACACCCCCTAGACAACAAGGCCTGAGTGCTCGGCGAGTGACGTCACGGAGAAGAGGCCGGCGGCGCGCTTGGGCATACGGGTTGAATGAAGGGATCACGGCTTGGTTCACCTAGCAGCAGTATGCTTGCATTGACCACTCCACACTTTTTCTTCAGTCGAAACTGCGGAATGAGCAGCAGACACCTTACAAAGCATTTATTTAGAGGCACAGATACAAAACAGCTTTGTAAATCTTGTACAGGTACTGATGCCAGCAGCTTTTTACAGCGTCGCGCTTTGTCGTCTTTGTAGTGTACGTTTTCCGTGAATTATTATTATTGTTTATTATACCCCCTACTTCATACCTATTACTTCAAATAAATTGAATCCGTAACAACTTGTGCCGTATTTTTGTACTTATCGTTTTTATGGCGCCGCAATGATGAATGTAACGCACTCGATTAGCTTCACAATTGCGTATGAACAATCTTATTGGGGACACATGTACTTATTCCAATCTTCAGTATGCTTAAACGAATAATCTCGCTTTCGACGCACTAATTACCGCAGTCCACTAATTTACAACAACTCAAATTAGTTTAGAAACGGGATATAAAACATTCGTGCAGCTATTTACAAGGAAACAGCTGCCTTATTGCGCAGAGTTTCAGCTTTTCTCTTCCTTGTCTTAGCACTCACATCCAATATTTTGTCATTCATCTTGCAGCAGTAGTTCTTCAATAAAGTATTCGTGCTACACCACAAAAGGTGCCTTAATACAAATTCACATTTTTGTACATCCTCGCAGGCGTCGAACTCTGAGGAATCATCACTTTCTGGAAAGGCACTTTCTGTAATTGAGCAACTAACCTTCCCGTATCTTTCGAAAGTAACTATTTAAAAAAGTTCCTAACATGTTACCCTAGAGTGCGGTGATACAACGAAGTCTACACGTGGTATCGCCCTAATCCAGGCACTTTGGGCTTTTTCATCTTGCGGAAACTTGAAGACATGTTTTTTCTTCCCCGATTTGTACATGTAATTGCTCTCTTGGCATATCTTGGCATACCTTGGCATGACACTCCACATTCCGGGGCAATAAAGACTCCCGGTACACCCAATCGCAAGCAAAGCACAAGTGTTGAGACTACATGCACTGGTCACGTCTAGAAAAAATGTGCGTTAGGAAGCATGCAACAGCACGGCCGAGCATGCAAGGACTTGTTTAACCCCGAAGATATTCAAGAAGTGGCAGGGCTCTTGGAACTGATCGAATTGTTGTCGCCGCCGTCGTCCCCTCGGTGTTCTCCGAATAGTCGAGGTTAACCATTGTATATCTTCCGCGCTTCATTTTGAACACAGGTGCGCCGCTCGTAGCTTCGTAGCACGCTGCACAGAACTTCGATGTAGGCCTCTTTTGCGTGACGTAGCTCAAGGGGAGACGGTACAGCCAGAAGACCTTAAAGGGCCCCCGAAACGGTTCGGACAGATTTTGTAGACACGTAGGGTGCAGCTTAAGTAGAACATTCGCACCACAATTTAAGTGAAGCGTTACGTATTAATGGAGCTACAAGCGATTACAAGTTACCCTCCTCCCTAGCCATGCTTTTCCTCCTCAACTCGTTCGCCGAGCGATCGGGGCTATGCTCCGCCTTCACTGGTTCTGCGCCACGATGCGACGTCACATCGTCCACTTCCGGTTGTTTTGGAGCCCGCCGCCACCCGCGCGAAACCTCTCCGCTGGCCGCTTGGCCGTCGACCCCAAGCGAGAGCTATGGAAGCAGCGTGCGTTGCGAGCATTCTGTCGCAGCGCCGGACGTGTCTGGTATTCCGGTAATCACACACTAAATGAGCGTTTCGACGGAACGGTGGAGGCATAAACTCAAGCTGATGAAGGAACATTAGCGTAGACGTACGTGAGCTGCCTGATCAGTCTCCACGGTCCAGCCACCCGGTACAGAGCTTAACCAGCCAAAGAAAGAGCTAATATTGGTCTAACCAAGTGTAAAACATTTTAAACATTTGCAAAAACAACGTGTTGACAGTTAGGCTCCTGCGAAACATTTACACCAGCAACAAAGAAGAATACATTTTGTTACTGCTACTGTGTGTGGTTGAGCTCTATGCCACCAGGTGGCTGCACCATGCAGAGCATTCACATCTGTGCATCTGTTCATCCCTGAAACGACAGCCAAGGGGACACTGCCAGGCCCTGTGCCCTTGTGCTTGCGTTTACCCTAATACCGGACTCGCGAAACGCTATTGCGTTAGTAATCTTCCGGTGTAAAGTGGCGGCCGCAATCGCGCAAATTCTGGCGCCGATCGGATAGCGGCAGTCCGATGCGCTGGAGCCAGTCCGCTCGTCTACTGGCTTGCAGAGACACACGATGTCGCAGCTTGACATATTGCCAATCGCTACGTTTTCAGTCCACAACGCAACAAAGTCGAATCATAGCGCTTGCGAAAAGACAGACCGACACTGACGGCGGAGCTTTCGTCAACGACGGAGCACGTTGTAACACAAGCAGATGACACTTGCTGTGTGTCGGAAGTGCTTAAGTGTACTGAAAAATTGTTCTTGTGCATTCTGTTTGTGTCACTTTGCTTTTATAAAAACAAATTAACTAACATTCCAACTATTACGAACATCATTTGCTTACCATAATGTTGGAAAAATTATTGATCACGCGCCCTGGTCAGCCAATCGGATAGCTCGCCCCACTGGCGTCATATGAGTGATTTCCGTCATATGGGTAGGATCGGCTTAAAATTCCGCCGAGCAGGGTGCTGCGATCGGCAGCGATGGGCATTTTCAAAACCTTATAATAAATTACACGCTTTACGCGGAACACTTAGATGTGTCAATTAATGATCAGAAGTACCTACTCTAACGACTCAGTACGTTTGTAGAAAATCGTCAAATTCGTTTCAGGGTCCCTTTAAATTCTCTAGAGGGTGTTGTCTCCGCGCGCCCTTTCCTGCTCGCCCGATGAAAAGGTCTATAGAATAATGGTGCGACAAATGGAAAATGAAACTAAATGAGTGTAAAGCTCTTGTATTGCGCATAACGAATAAAATCAATCATATTTTCGAATTTAATTACACAGTGAATTCTTCAGTGCTTTCCACGGTTGACGTGTTGAAATACTTAGGCATACATATATCCGTGAATTCAAGCCGGTCAAACTATGTTATAAAAGTATGCGAAACTGCGGAAAAGAAGTTTTGGTTCTTGCAACGGAAATTGCAGTTAGCCTCAAAGTCAGTAAAACTAACAGGTAATTTAACGTACGTTCGGCCCACGCTAGAATGTGCCAGCATAATCTGGGACCCTTGTCAGTCAGGGTTAATTGACACACTGGAAAAAGTTCAACGTCGAGCAGCAAGGTTTATTCTATCAGGTTACTCCGAAATGCTCGGTTTGCTGAACTTGCCTACGTTCGCTGAACGCAGGCGCATAGCTAGGTTAAAGTTCTTTTTTCTTCTTACTAAGAGGGAACGACAGGTGGCTCAGAGCAGTGACGACTGGATCACATCGTGCTCCGCTTCTTGAAACGATTTCATACGGAAATTTCACCTAAACCCACCTAAAAAGTATATATTATCTTTCGTGAAGTTTAAAGAATTCGAAGGACACCAAAATCTGGGACCTGGACCCGCTTCACGAGGACCCATCAACATAAGAACAAACGAGTTGCACAGACGGAGCTAACCCTAACAACGACTTCGGTCGGCGGCGCAGTGCGGGGACGCTCGCATGTTCGGGGTGCGGCGACGAGTGTGTGTGTATGGACTTTAAAACAACCATTAAACGGACTTTTTGGACATTCTCTCGCCAAGTAAGAAGCCAAAGGTGAGCAATATTTACCTCACATTTGGACCTCTGGGCGAGAAAACCCACGTATTTGGCAAGAAACGAGTGAGCCTATATAAGATCTTGCGCGGCGGAAGGCGGCGGTCGACAGCATGCCTAAAGAGGCCTAACTAGTTTTCGACCATATGGAAGTCGACGAGGAGCTTTCCGGCCCCTGTGGGGCGTCGGAGAACCATGCAAGCCAAGCGAGTAGCGTCTTGCAACGAGCGGAATTGAATGAGGAAACGAGGGCGTTGAGCGACGCGTCTCTATAGACAACGAGAGGAACGCTGACGCGAGTATGCCTCGTGCGTGGACGGATGACGGCTGGCACACCGTTCTTTCACGCAGACAAAAAAAAAAAGAAAAATCAAAACAGCGAAAAAAAAAAGCCCGAGAAATGGAACGGAAAAGAAAAATGAAAAATCACCGGGCAACTCGTCCGCCGCCGCAGGAAGAGAGAATTAAACCAAGCGGGATTTCCGCCGCAGAAAACGCCGGCGGCCCGCCGCCCCTCCCAAAGGAGGATATAAAGGTTATTCTGAGACCACACAAAGGCCTCATAGTCAAGAATCTGCTCGGATCCGAGCTCTCTGTGGCAGTAATAGAGGCCTGCCGGAACAGTTTTGGAGGGGGCAGCTTTTTAGTGCGGGTGCACCCCGGATCGAACATCGTAATATTATCCACGCCACACGAACAAGTGGTGAGCAGGCTGAGGGATCAGCCAGCTTAATATCAGTGGACAGATTCACCCCTTTAACGCGTACGTGGCGACCTGAGGACGTCTCACGAGGTATCGTTCGCGGACTACCACCCGGAACCACCCAGGCCGAACTTATGGCCAGCCTACGAATACGGAGTCAAGGGGTGAACACGGAGAGAGCCAGGATGCTGGGCTCTTCAAAGTCAGCAATAATAACTTTTACGGGCAGCGTACTACCGAGGTGCGTCTACTTCATGGGTGCAGAGGCGATCTGTTACCCCTATAAGCCCACCATACAAGTCTGCAACATCTTTCGGTCAACAGGACATCGCACCGACGTGCGCTCGACTCCGAAGGCCAACGTGTGCTACAAGTGCGGGGCCTCTAATCCGAACCAAGGACACGAATGTGCCCCGAACTGCGCCATATGCGATGAGGAGCACGCGACGGGAGACAAATCGTGTAGAAAGAAACTGAAAAACGTGCCTCCCCGAATATCGCGTGTGGAGCATCCTCGAAGAAAAACAGAATGGACCAGCTCGGAGAGGCATTCCCTCAACTCGCGCAACACCGGCAAAAACGTCATCGCTGGTTTAGCTCGGAGCGAGATGAAGTGACGCAACAGAGCCAGCAGCGATCCAGATCGCCGTCGAGATCGCGATCAAGATCAAGGAGCCGCAACACCAAATGAAGCCTATAGACCCAAACCCGCCGTGGTTGCTCAGTGGCTATGGTGTTAGGCTGCTGAGCACAAGGTCGCGGGATCGAATCCCGGCCACGGCGGCCGCATTTCGATGGGGGCGAAATGCGAAAACACCCGAGTACTTCGATTTAGGTGCACGTTAAAGAACCCCAGGTGGTCGAAATTTCCGGAGTCATCCACAACGGCGTGCCTCATAATCAGAAAGTGGTTTTGGCACGTAAAACCCCATAATTAAATTAATTATTATAGACCCAAGAGAACCCCCGGGAAACCCAGCCTGAAGAACACATCTTGTAGCAGCCGTGAGAAGAGCTCGCCCGAGGGCGGGAAAGCAGAGGAAGAAGCAGCAGCCGCCGGCCGGACAACCAACCAGGTGAGCTGGGTGAGGGTAGTGTCTCCCAGTGCTCCAATAACTGATAAGCATCAGTACAGGAAAATTATAGAAGAGAATGAAAGGTTAACATAAGAAATTAAATGGCCGCGGAACGCAAAGAGTATCAATCTCATCAATCGAGAAAAAATTCGAAAATGCCATTAAAACATTGCAAAACTCAGGGTCGGTAGGCAACCCCAACGAGGGTAAGAAAGAAGCGCAAAAACGCCCTACCCACGAGGAGAAAACAGAAAAGAGCGAAGGGATGGGCGAAGACACATTCGGTACCCCGTCGCAAAGCAGCGAACTAATACAGCAAGTGCAGGTTCAGGAAAACAGGGAAGGTATAGCAAATTTCAATATAAACTTTTAGGCGAATTTAAGCTTTTGTCGGAGACGAACTGAGAATTCAGAGGCAGTACCTTAACGAAGCCGTGGGAGGATTGCAGAGGGCAATAAATAAACGCTCCCTCTCCACCTCGGTTAGTGAAAAACCACCAAAAGCGGGCCGCGACGACGTGGATACGCCCATGTAGCATGGCCAAAAATAATACCAAAAGTGCAGAACAATTAGAGATTTGGCAGTGGAACTGTCGCACTTTTCACAAGCGCGCAGCAGCACTCCAAAATTACATAAACTCGGCTCCGATTCAGCCAGACGTAATATGCCTGCAGGAAGTTGGCCGAAAGGTGGTCAAACTACAGAGATATTACTGTCTCCAAGATCTCAATTATCCCCGCTTAGCCGCACTGGTAAGCAAGAGTATTGCAGCAAGTGTAGAACATATAGAAAGTCTAGAGATAAATCATCAAATAATTAGCCTCCTTTCTCTGAAGAGAGGCAGGACAAGGACTGTGATAGTAAATCTATACAGTCCTCCTAAAGATATAAAATATGACTTTGCAGAACTCCTTACGGAGGCAGTCACAATTGCTGGGGCCAAAGACAGACTCGTGGTGTTGGGAGGTTTTAACGCACCCAACACCACTTGGGGCTTTCCGTGGGATTCTCCCAAGGGAACGCGTATCGAACAGGCCGTATACAAACTAGGGTTGAGCCTAACTACGCTCCACACCACGCCTACGAGGATGGGTAACAGCGTAAGTAGAGACACGTTCCCAGACATCACCTTTACACGAAATATTAAGGACACCAAGTGGACATACTTCGAAGAGGACCTAAGCAGTGATCACTACATAACCAGCATTTCCCTCTCGACCCCCAAACTATACAGGGTCATAGGGGACGTGGTGATCACTGACTAGGCAAGGTTCCGACGACATGGTCCCCCACCCGACTCCGTACCGAAATCGATGAGGGACTGGTCAACATATACGATTGTCACACAAACATCTAAGCGCATCGCAAGAACACCAGAGACGTCTGCAGTAGGCAGGCACCTGCTCCACCTGTGGCAGAGCAGGTGCAGTCTGCTGAAGAGGTGGAAAAACCAGCGATTGAACAGGAACCTCCTCCGCAGAATCGCTGCTCTAGCAGAAGAGGCGAATCAATACGCTATCAAAATTGCAACCGAGTGATGGATCCAGTTCTGCAGTTCGCTACAGGACACTCTGAGCACTGCAAAAACTTGGGTCATCCTGAGGAACATGCTCGACCCAGAAAAATCAAAATCGGCGATGAGCAGAACATTACAGAGAATCACGGACTAGTTTCCGGGTACAGATCAGGAATTAATACAAGCCCTTAAAGACAGATACGTCGGAGAAGACGCCAATACTACCAGGAGTCCAATAAACTACACTGGTGTAGAAAGCGGGAGCCTCGACGCCCCAATAACCAAGGGTCTTTGCGGCATCTCAGGTGGCCAAAAGAAATACTACCCCTGGTGCAGACCAAATTACAAACACAATGATTAGGAACCCCAAGCGATAAGGGCGTAGACGCAGTGACAAACAAGTTTAACGAACACTATTTGCAAAAAGGAAAGATCCCCGATGACCGGAAAAAAGCCAAAATTATAATGATACCGAAATCCGGAAGAACCATCCCTGCAGGCAATTAGAACCATATCTTTGACGTCGTGCATGGGGAAGCTTTTTGAACGGGATATTCACACTCGCCTTCAAAACTTCATAGATGAGAAGGGCCTATTCCCAGCCACTATGCTCGGTTTCCGCCGTGGCCTCTCCACTCAGGACGCATTCCTCCTATTGCAAGAGGATGTCCTGAGCTTCGTACCCAAAGGAGGAGAGCATTTAATACTAGCCCTTGACCTAAAAGGAGCGTTCGACAACATCTCGCATAAGGCCATCCTATCCGAATTAAACAACACCGGATGTTGTGAAAACACCTTCAATTACATAAAGGCTTTCTTAACAGGGAGGAATGCTACAATAAGCGTAGCACAAGTCACGTCGGAACCTTTTCAGATGCCAAACAAAGAACCGTCATCTCTCCTCTGCTCTTTAATATCGCCATGAGAGGACTCGCGCGGGCCCTGGATGACGTACTGTAGTTGAGATACACCTTATATGCGGATGATATCACTTTATGGGCAACGCGCGGATGTCTGGCTTCCAAAAGGCTGCAACAGCAGTTGAAAATTTCGCCAGGGCCAGCGGGCTCAGTTGCGCCCCAGGTAAACGCGAAATTATCAGGGTACATGAAAAAAGATACAAAAGTAATGGAAACATAGACATACAAATTGAAGGAGCCAATATAAATGAGGTAACCGTTGCAGGAATTCTAGGTTACTGGGTTCAGAGTAACGGAAGAGCAGACCCCACTATAAACGTGTTAAAATCAGGGACGAAACAAGTTGCCAGAATGATACAAAGAATAACGTATCACAAAAAAGGAATGAAGGAGGCGGATACAATTGGATTAGTGCAGGCCCTTGTGGTGAGTCTACCTTTCCACACACTAAACAAAAGTGAAGAAGCAAACATCGAGTCTATTATTAGGAGCGCCTACAAAGTGGCCCTAGGGCTACCGATAGGCACACCAGCCCAAAAACTATTAGAGCTAGCAATACATAATACCTACTCCGAGCTAAAGACGGCGGTACTGACCGCGCAGAGAAGTCGTCTAAGCCAGGCGAGAGCGGGGAGAGAGATAGTCGCTAGGGTGGGCTTCCCTCCGTACCCACCGAACCTGGATGAGATACCGGTGGCAATCCCGGATCCCGTCCGATGTAAGATCTCGGTCACTCCCCTGCCCAAGAATATGGACACAAACCAAAACAGAAAGCTGAGAGAAGAGAGAGTAAGATGGCTCTGTAAACACCTACAGAACAAATGTTTTGTATGTGGACGCTTCCAGGTACAACTGGAGACGGGCCGTAGCAACAGTAAGTGGCAGCGACAGGAGAATGTTGAGGATTGCCTCCCTGTACACGTCCTCGATCGCCAAGGCGGAATGCTTTGCCATTGCCCTGGCGATCAAATAGCAAGAACGGAGGGAGGAACCACACACGATTATTATCTCCGACTCGCAGGATGCGTGCCATTTCTTTTTGAACGGCCGCCTCCCGATAAAAGTTAAAAATTTCCTAGGCGGGATATTGACAAACGGATACAAGTTGATCTGGTGTCCGGGACACACAGGCCTGGAGGGAAACGAGAGTGCGGACGCTTTCGCTCGAGGGCTCACGAACCGAGCAGAGCCTCGACACACTGTCAATCACTCCAAACATTCCAGGAGGAGTCAAGCGAGGAGGACAACGACCTATCCCGAATGGCCCCTCGCGAAGTGCTTGCTCACCAGCGCGGCACGCGACAAAAATACAGCGCCCCCCCACAAGTCATTAGAAGGGGAGGACGACATAGACCTTCGCAGGATTCAAACAGGGGTCTTTCCAAACCTACAAAGATTAAACAAAATTTTTCCAACGCTGCATGGGCACACCTGTCCGTGGTGTGGCGGCTCGCCATCGCTATATCACATTTCGTGGAGCTACCAAAATAGACCACCACATTTAAATGCCTTTTTTGGTAAATTTCAATTATCGAACGCTTTGGAGCAGTGGGGGCACAACTCGCCAGCTCTGACCCGGAGGTGCAGCTTGCCCTTTTGGGTCACGTCAGACAGGCGGCAGCAGCCAGTGGAGCCCTGGACTTGGGGCCCCACCCATCGAGCTCATAAGCTTTCATCCCAACCCCTTTCAATAAAGTTATTCCTTCCTTCCTTACTTCTTACTAAAAACACATTCAACATCAATAGTGAACAGTATTTGATAGCGCGACAAAGCAGAACGCTACCGAAAAGCAAATATAATGCTTTTCAAATACCTCAGATGCACATTAACGCTGATGCATTTTCCTTCTTCCCAAGAACCATTAAAGAATGGAATGAATTACCGATGTTGACGCGAGAAAGCACCAGTGCAGAAAAATTTGAGAACTTAAAGCTACATTGAAATATGCACGCACGTGCTCACCGATTTTTTTTTTTTGGCGAGGTGTGTGTGTATGAGCTCGTTTGTTAACACTGCACTTACAGTCCTGTATTATTGATCGGAGTATGAGCAGAATATTTCGCTTATGTATCTTTTTTGTTCGCTTATGTTTGCCTATTCATGTACTGTACTAATTGCCGAAATACTGCTATGGACCTGTTTCCTTTTTGTGTTATATGTGATATTGGAATATTCAAGTATTGTACTAATTGAAGTGCTGCTTTTGACCCGCCCCGTAATGGCCGACAGGCCAACAGTATGAGTAAATAAAAAAAATATTCGTCAACCCGACTCTTACACTTTCTCTGTTAAGGTCCTCAATCTTCGGTGCAATTTGTCCCCAGTGTTACTGAACAGGACAATCTGATCTGCAAACCGAAGGTTGCCGAGATATTTCTCGGTGAACCTCACTCCTAAGCCTTCCCAGTTTAATAGCTTGAATAATTCTTGCAAGTATGCAGTGAATAGCATTGGAGAGATTGTCTCCTTTCTTTATAGGGATCATTAAACTTTTTTGTGGAGAATCAAGGTAGCTATGGAATCTTTGTAGATATTTTCCCAAGATACTCACGTATGCCTCCTGTACTCTTTGATAACGTAATGCCTCTACGACTACTGGTATCTCTACTGAATCAAATGCCTTTTCATAATCTATGAAAGCTACATAGAGAGGTTGATTGTATTTGCAAATTTCTCTATTACCCGATTGAGGACATGAGTGTAATCCATTGTAGAGTATCCCTTCCTGAATCCAGCCTGTTGTCTTGGTCGACTGAAGTCGAGTGTTGCTCTTATTCTACAGTATTAGAAATTATATTGGTCAATATATTATACAATAGTGAAATTAAGGTATTGGGCCTATAATTTTTCGATGCTTTAACGTCTCCCTTCTTGTGGATTAGTATAATGTTGGCATTCTTCCAGTTGTCTGGAACCTTCGAAGTCGTGAGGCATTTCGTATAAAATGCCAAAAACTTTTCAAGCATGATATCTCCACCATCTATGAATAAATCGACCGTTATTCCATCTCATCCTGCCGCTTTTTATCGGTTAATGTATTGCAAAGCCCTTCTAACTTCATAAACAATTAGAGAAGTAGCCTCTGTATCCTGTTCATTACTACTTGGAATGGATGTAGCATGGCAGCTCTGGGTACTGTACAGGTCGGTATGGAATTCCTCTGCTTTTAAAATATCTTCGAAATTGCTAATATTGCCCTACTTATCTGTCAGTGCATACATCTTGGCCTTTCCCATGCCTAGTTCTCACTGATTTCATGCTGCGTCCAGCCACAGCACGAAGGTCAGTTCGCTCGTTACTGCTGCCGCGTTCCCACATTGCAGCGCTTGGACAGCGAGTTCTGCGGTCATCGAATGAGGTGTGTTCATGTGTGCCTGTGCGCGCGTCACCATGGTTGGTAATTTATTTAGTATGCCTATGTTTACAACTTTATGCGGCCGATAAAATACAATCCTTATATCGCATAGCTGTCCACTTACTTTCTACCGCAATCGATGTTTCGCCTTTCAGGAGAAACTGCTTTTTTTTAGTACGCAGAGCGTGTCCTGCGGTATCCCCTCCATGCCACACATGTAAAAAAATCTAAATCCATAGACCACTTCATTGTATTTCACTAGAGTTGAATTTCCCTGTAGTACTATCATTTATGTTTTAAACACCAGCATAACGCCTTAGGAATATTTGCTGCACACACTATTTCTTTACTTGAACCAAAATATTTTCGTTTTTTTTTGTCTATGTTCTTCACTTTTACCTTTGTCCAGTATTCTTTTGACAGTGACAAGAACTTTATTAGAGTGTCCTGTGGAACTTGATCGGGGGGAACCTAAGGCTCCCCGATCAAGTTGGTGGCTCCGCCCACGACTGGACATAAGAGTATTCTTTTCACTAAAATAATTTTATTATTCAGATTCTTTAATGATGTTTCGTCTTTGTTTCATTAATAGTACTTTTACAATGCTGACACTAGTCTTCTTTTCCAGTGCCTTTCATTTCGCCCAATTTTTAGTTTCTCGTACATTTCTCCTAGACTGCAATCTGCCGTCGGACTGTAGGCCTTCGTGGGTACGTGCCATAACTGAAGGGTATCATCCTCATTATCAGGAGAAGCCAACACAACGCGTGAAGCAACATGTGGCATATTGTCGTTGGGCATGGTCATCCATTAAAAAGTGGATGAGGGGGGAGTGCAAGTGGGAAACCGCCAGGCTGATCCTTTTTAACCAATGTGCCCAGTAAAAAAAATTAGCCTTACTTTACAGAAAATCTGCTGGTAATTTGTGACCGGACACTTTTCCGTAAACAAAGAACGGTCATTTACATAGAACGGACAACTGTAACAGCGAGACCGTAATACAAGATACGAGTGCTTCTGTACCTAGAAAACGAGACTGTATTCTGAATCTTTACTATAACCGTTAAAATACAGGTGCTTGCCGTATTCAGAAAACGAAAGACTCCGTAGGCTGAATTGGTACTATATACGTCAAAGTACAGGTGCTTCCCGTATTTCGTCTTGCAGAGCATATCCATTGTTTGGAGAATGTACCATCGGGGACAAAATTGCCCAGGGCGCACGAGTCAACCGAATTTTAGTGGTGCGCTATTTGCCGAGGATCAGCCATGCTAACATCTGCGTTTGGAATGTGCCTACGTGACCCACAGTTTTCAGCGCTCTTGAACAGAGATGCAATTTGGTCGACGCTCGCACTTCCAGGGTACTTTTGTCCACAATAGTATACCTCCTTTAATCGAAATGTCATGAAGGCAGCTCATAGCCGAAGCAGCAGGTCACCATTGAGAAAATTGTCTTGCCAACGCAATGACGTGGCTGCAGAAATAAAACACTTTGCACTTCGTGATACGAATGCATTGCATAGCATATATACAAAAAGGTACAAAATTTCAGTTCTCAAGTTCTTAGATCACAGAAGCAACTTTATTTTCTTCAATCACTCGTTTTGCACTTTTTGCTGGTGAAAGTTGTTCTTGACCCCAAATGCCTCGCAAGGATAAACTGGCTGCTGTTAGGAGAAACAAATAGTATTCGTGAATTTCCATCCTAAAGAAAGCGGAAAAAAAAATTAATCACAGAACACAACAAAGCAGTAACTTCTGTGTTAGAAAAACATGTACGTAGACCAACATTGTTGGAACAAGGGATGTTGTTGTAGCCAACATTTCGACATAGGTGCTTGTCATCAGGGTAGCAAATGTTTTCCTTGGCTGTGTTTTTTTGTTTGTGCATAGCTCACTGCCCTCTAGCCTCATCGGGGGAGAAGAAGCTGGTGCATATAATAGGTCAAGAGTGGCCAAAGTGTTAAAATAAAGGCAGGAAGGGTGTGCTTAGCAGTGGTGATTGTAATGGAGCAGGTATGAGCACTGCTGTCAGTTCTTGCAAAGAGTAGGGGTGACCAAAACAGAAAACGATGTACACATGTAAGCAGTCATTAATATAATCTTCCCAAAAGTCAAAATAGATATTAAGGTAAACAGTTTGCACATTTGGAAAAAGGCAACGAAGAATTAAGGAAAATAAATTTTGTATTAAGATGCATCTGGTTAAGATCAGTGTAAATGGTAAATGAAGGCACCTTATGAATGCATATTTTGTTGAAAGCCGATGAAGAAAAGATGTATTGACCAAATATTAAAAATAGGGACATTAAAATTAAACTGGGTATGATCATAAAACAGTAAAGAACAGCCTGTGGAAAAAAATGGGATGGACAATATGATAACCAGGTGCAAGATTGCGAAATATCGGGCACTGTTTATATTCATGCTGCTGTTGACGGCTTAAGTGTCTGTCTTCCTGTGGAACCTTTGTCTTACTTGAACAAGGAAATGGGTCATTTTTTAAACATGTCAGTTCAAATGCTGTTCAAAGCTTCAGCCTTATTATAATGAAAGAAAATATTATGGGCAGTTCTCCTGGGTGGGCTTTCATTCACCAGTTATTTCCACAGGTGTAAGCTGAAAATTTAATTGTCTAAATGGACCTTAGCTCCTGGCAAACCATTAGCTGGTCTTTATTTTTCAACACAGATGCCTGCACATTATATATGTTGGCATGAGCGCTAGCAAACTACATTATACTTGTTGCCACAACCAAAGTGAAACTTGGTAAAAGTGAGTGAAAAAAAACAGCGTTCCATAATACTGATTCAAGTCATCTGGAAAAGTTGCTGAAGTTATTGTAAAACCCCCACCCCACCATACACACAATTACACACCACACTGACTCTCATGGTGTCAACCATGCTATTATAACACTAGACATCAAGTGAGGAGAATTAGGGGATAAAAGGGCACAATTCATTTTGTTAGAACATCAAATGTGCTTTACATTAATGCTACATTCCAACTAACAAAGGAGCAGCCGTTTTGTGAGATAGTGAAAGCTCATGACATTCTGTGCAGCAGAATGTTGCCGATGAGGTGTTATGCGCACAAGTGCACTCTTTCACACAAGATTACATCCTGCAGTCAAAGCTTGTGCCCATTAGAGGTTGAAAAACACCACAGTGGAAGACGGAGTGCTACATTTGTTGAAAATTACTAAAAATTATTCGATTATTCATTATCCTTACTGTTCGTTAAAGATTCACAGACTGTTCTCTACGGGTGCTGTAAACAGGCACCCTGCTTTTACTGTCGTAGCAACAATGATCTGTGGCACAGACAAGGAGAAATGCTTATGAAGTTTATGCAAGAGTATACCCTACAAATTACACCCCATTTCACATTCCAATGTGGCAGAAGAGGAAGAGGAAAAAAACTATTTTCTGGTTTAGGATGCAAACCTCAGAGTAGAAGAAACAAGTGTACCTTAACCATTGCTGTTGCCGATGCCTGTGCACTAGCAGTTACATATAATATGGCAGTTACAACTGTTTTTCCACAAGCACTGCAAGCTGCTGCCAGTTAACCAGTACACAGCTGTAATACATTTAGGGAAAGTTAAAGCTCTCTAATGGATTTATCTCATATGACACAATTGGAATGCAATATTCTGCAAATAAGTGAAGTGCGATGTGGCATCCCATACAATGAAACAGCTTTGAAGAATCTGAATCGGCACCTGGGCCGTGACGAAGTAAAGAGTGTTCTGTGTAGTGCACCTGTATAGCCTAAAGCTGTGGATAATGCATTTGGTATCAGCTGTGAAGGTTTCTAATTTTAACTACACACAGTAAAAACCTCCATGCAGTTTTGCAAAATGCAAACCCCCTACCTTTTTGTTGTTTAAAGGTAATGACACGTCAGGCCATAAGATGTACATTATGGGCTTCGTGTCCAAACAATCAAGGTGAATAGCACCACCCTTAGTGTTATGTGCCTTCTGTCTCACATTTGCTGTCAAAATTTGTTAGTGTCGGATGCTGCGATCGGCATAGAAACTGATTTCTGGAGCAATATAAAGTATTAAGTACTGTGAACTGAGTTCTCTGTTTAAGCATTATCGGGTCTTAAAGTAAAAAAATGAGGAATAAATACATGTATATTTCACGTCACAACCCTCTTGAGGTATTTAGTAACTAAGTCTGAATTATCAAGGATTCCAGATTTACAACGCAGGACAGATTTTATTCCACTGAAAGAATGGCATCATGCCAATGATTCTTGCATTTGGTGCTATATTTATTTGTATTTAGTTCAGTTGGAATGTGCATTGTCAGCGATATCGCTTGACATGTTTTTCCAATTTAGGCAAATTCGTATTCGCAAATTACCTTGTATATGACACCAAGAACATGCTTAGCAGGAGTATTTCTAACATTTGCAAGATACAAGGCTCCTGAATGCATATCTAAGCCTGGGGTGCACGAAGCCCTCTAATCTGATCAGCAAGTTTCTGGAACTCATCTACAAGGTTTCTTATGATGAATGTAAAGTTGCTTGTATGGGAGAAACGGAATTTAAACAGGTGAATCATGCAACATAAGAATGATGTCAGCAAGAAGCAAGTGTCAAGAAGCACTGTCACTCCATGTACACAGACTATCAAACAAGAATTATGTGGGATAATTTAAAATTCTGGCATTGGAATGAAATGTCTTTTAATCTACATATAAACTCTGATTATTCACTCTACTACCACTACCTTCACCAGAAACATTCACAATCATCATCATATCTATGCCACATCATCCTGACCAATATTCAAGCCTTCGTAAGATGCTTTTTCGACTGCTAATTCTCTGCGGGAAAGAAGTGTCTGTATGAAGACCATATCATATACTTATTACCCGTTTTTTGATAAATTATAAGGGAAAAACTTCACACTAAAAATGCATTGAGCTTGAGCAAGTTCTAAGTTTGAAGCTGTTGATCTTTTTCCCTATGCCCTCTTTGACCCACCTGGTTAGCTAAGTAGACAGAAATGCTGCAGGAGGAAGGTGCGGGTGCCAAGTTAGATTTGTGCCCCAGGGGACCTTTTCACGGTCACTGGAGGAACTGCATGTGAACTCGGCATCTTCCTTGAGGGCCATGGCCATGTCTAAGAAACCTTGTCTCCACAGGCTGCATAAAGAAGGATAATTTTCTGAGCTAAGTCTTTTTGTTAAGAGAACCCATTTAAGTTGTATTCGCAGCTTTGCACCACAAAATTGCCACGTGACTGGCCATTCAAGACACTTTACGTGTATTCGCAGGCTTCTTTCTTGGAAAAACACTTTTACGTAGCACACAATGACTAACAGAAAAGTGTATCGGGAGGTTTTCATATTGCTCTACAACTTTTCATTGACACTTTTCATTTAATTATTTGAGATATTTATTAACTAAATCAAAATTATGTAGTTAGGCAGAATGCAAAAAATAATCTGAGTATCTCCAAGCGACGGCAAACATTACCTTCGTTCTGTCTAGTTACATCACATCTACATATTTATAAATCTTGGCGCACGATAGTTAGGACACCCTGTAGATCAAAAAACAATATTACAATTTTCATAATCATCTCTTGCGTGTTATTGATGGCTATGGCTGTTTCAAGTGATTCTTTCAGTAAGGTACAAGCAGTTTTGAAGTAAAATTGTTTTGCATCAAGGGCGTGTAATCTAGAAAATCAAGCAAAAGGTCAAGCTGTGTTCACTATTCAGATGCTTAACTAAGAAGCTGCAGGAAAATAAAACAGGACAACACCTAATAAACAATGCAGAATTTGAAAATCGCAACTGAACAAGAAACCAGTTTTTGAAAATGCAGAAAAATGCCACCAGCTTACGTGGAGTACACCTTTGCTATGTACTCCAAGTGAAATTGTTACCGCAATGTTTGGGCACCATATCAATGTAACGCTCAACAAGTTTGAGCAGAATATTAACACCACTAAATGAACTGGCCTTTGAAGATTCTCGACATGAAATTCTCAACGGCTTGTTCTGGCGTTTAATCTGTCGAGCTCAGTCGGCATTCTCAAACGCTGGCTCTCGGCCATAATTTCTCTAAACGCAACATCAGCTTAAGTCTCAAGATAGGGTTGACCTGTAGATAAAGTGGATAATGCATGGCAAACATCATGAAGACTCTTACATGTTAACCAGAGGGTTCACTCATGCAGCCATGAAATTATGTGATGCAGACACATGATATATTGAAGCTGGTTTTGTGAAGTGTTTCATGCTTCCAAGGCTTCTTCGCCAGTTGTGAAAGCTGTCTCTACTAGCTAAATAAGCGACGAGAATAAAAAAAGAACTTCAACATGCTAACAATACATTGGCCATTTCCAAGTAACCAGCCTTTTTGGGCTCCTAGGTTGCCTGGTGCAAATATACTATGCCACAGTACTTGCGTTACCCAGTACCAGCCACTTTAAAATGCAATGTGTTCAGAGCCCTTTCCCTCTGTTTTTCTGGTTTGGAAACAGTTTACCATGTGTTCAGTTGGCGTCGAGACAGGGGACAGAAAACACTGTGCACCACTGATTTCTAATAAGTTTTGCTGGATGCAGCACGCCGCACCGGATGCAGGTGAAGCCAGTGGAAATGCGGTATAGTGCAGTCGCTTGTCCTGGAAGCAGAGTGTATGGTGGACTAACTAGTACATGCGATCAGATATTGCTGCCGTAAAAAATTTTCTTTGTGGTTTTTCACATTTCACGCAGTCCCTCACCAGAGCAGGATTGGCCACCCTGGTGCAGTACTTGGCCACAACCTCATATATGAACACAACAATCAAACCCCGGCCCTCAGTCCCCAGCAGCAGCGCAGCAACTGACCACGGCGGCGGTCAGACCTGCGACGCAGCAGAGGGTGCTAAGAATCACTGGCTCCGGACAGGCCGCCATTGGAATATGAACCTGGCAACGTTTAACGCTAGAACGTTATCTAGTGAGGCGACTCTAGCAGTGCTATTGGAGGAATTAGAGGGCAGTAAATGGGATATAATAGGGCTCAGTGCAGTTAGGAGGCCAAAAGAAACATATACAGTGCTAAAAAGCGGGCACGTCCTGTGCTACCGGGGCTTAGCAGAGAGAACTAGGAGTCGGATTCCTGATTCATAATATAGCTGGTAACATACAGGAATTCTATAGCATTAACGAGAGGGTGGCAGGTCTTGTTGTGAAACTTAATAAGAGGTACAAAATGAAGATTTTACAGGTCTACGCCCCTACATCCAGTCATGATGACCAGGAAGTCGAAAGCTTCTATGAAGACATGGAATCGGCGATGGGTAGAGTGAAAACTAAATACACTATACTAATGGGCGACTTTAATGCCAAGGTAGGCAAGAAGCAGGCTGGAGACAAGGCAGTGGGGGAATATGGCATAGGCACTAGGAATAGCAAGGGAGAGTTATACAGTTTGCGGAACAGCATAATATGAGGATAATGAATACCTTCTTCCGCAAGCGGGATAGCTGAAAGTGGACGTGGAGGAGCCCGAACGGCGAGACTAGAAATGAAATAGACTTCATACTCTGCGCCGACATCCACATCTTGTGGATGTCGAGTACATCCACAAGATGTGGATGTACTCGACAAGGTGCGCTGCAGTGACCACAGGATGGTAAGAACTCGAATTAGCCTAGACCTGAGGAGGGAACGGAAGAAACTGGTACATAAGAAGCCGATCAATGAGTTAGCGGTAAGAGGGAAAACAGAGGAATTCCAGATCAAGCTACAGAACAAGTATTCGGCTTTAACTCAGGAAGAGGACCTTAGTGTTGAAGCAATGAACGACAATCTTGCGGGCATCATTAAGGAGTGTGCAATGGAAGTCGGTGGTAACTCCATTAGGCAGGATACCAGTAAACTATCGCAGGAGACGAAAGATCTCATCAAGAAATGCCAATGTATGAAAGCCTCTAACCCTACAGCTAGAATAGAACTGGCAGAACTTTCGAAGTTAATCAACAAGCGTAAGACAGCTGACATAAGGAAGTATAATATGGATAGAATTGAGCATGCTCTCAGGAACGGAGGAAGCCTACAGTGGAGAAGAAACTAGAAATTGGCAAGAATAAGATGTATGCGTTAAGAGACAAAGCCGGCAATATCATTACTAATATGGATGAGATAGTCCAAGTGGCTGAGGAGTTCTATAGAGATTTATATAGTACCAGTGGCACGCACGACAATAATGGAAGAGAGAATAGTCTAGAGGAATTCGAAATCCCAAAGGTAATGCCGGAAGAAGTAAAGAAAGCCTTGGGAGATATGCAAAGGGGGAAGGCAGCTTGGGAGGATCAGGAAACAGCAGATTTGTTGAAGGATGGTGGGCAGATTGTTCTAGCGAAACTGGCCACCCTGTATACGCAATGCCTCATGACCTCGAGTGTACCGGAATCTTGGAAGAACGCTAACATAATCCTAATCCATAAGAAAGGGGACGCCAAAGACTTGCAAAATTATAGACCGATCAGCTTACTGTCCGTTGCCTACAAACTATTTACTAAGGTAATCGCAAATAGAATCAGGAACACCTTAGACTTCTGTCAAGCAAAGGACCAGGCAGGATTCCGTAACGGCTACTCAACAATAGATCATATTCACACTATCAATCAGGTGATAGAGAAATGTGCGGAATATAACCAACCCTTATATATAGCTTTCATTGATTACAAGAAAGCGTTTGATTCTGTCGAAACCTCAGCAGTCATGGAGGCATTACGGAATCAGGGTGTAGACGAGCCATATGTAAAAATACTGAAACATATCTATAGCGGCTCCACAGCCACCGTAGTCCTCCATAAAGAAAGCAACAGAATCCCTATAAAGAAAGGCGTCAGGCAGGGAGATACGATCTCTCCAATGCTATTCACAGCGTGTTTACAGGAGGTATTCAGAGACCTGGATTGGGAAGGATTGGGGATAAAAGTTAATGGAGAATACCTTAGTAACTTGCGATTCGCTGATGATATTGCTTTGCTTAATAACTCAGGGGACCAATTGCAATGCATGCTCACTGACCTGGAGAGGCAAAGCAGAAGAGTGGGTCTAAAAATTAATCTGCAGAAAACTAAAGTAATGTTTAACAGTCTCAGAAGAGAACAGCAATTTACAATAGGCAGCGAGGCACTGGAAGTCATAAGGCAATACATCTACTTAGGGCAGGTAGTGACGGCGGATTTGGATCATGAGACGGAAATAATCAGAAGAATAAGAAAGGGCTGGGGTGCGTTTGGTAGGCATTCTCAGATCATGAAAAGCAGGTTGCCATTATCCCTAAAAAAAAAGTGTATAATAGCTGTGTCTTACCAGTACTCACCTACGGGGCAGAAACCTGGAGGCTTACGAAAAGGGTTCTACTCAAATTGAGGATGACGCAACGAGCTATGGAAAGAAGAATGATAGGTGTGACGTTAAGGGATAAGAAAAGAGCAGATTGGGTGAGGGAACAAACGCGAGTTAATGACATCTTAGTTGAAATCAAGAAAAAGAAATGGGCATGGGCAGGACATGTAATGAGGAGGGAAGATAACCAATGGTCATTAAGGGTTACGGACTGGATCCCAAGGGAAGGGAAGCGTAGCAGGGAGTTGGCAGAAAGTTAGGTGGGCGGACGAGATTAAGAAGTTTGCAGGGACGGCATGGCCACAATTAGTACATGACCGGGGTTGTTGGAGAAGTATGGGAGAGGCCTTTGCCCTGCAGTGGGCGTAACCAGGCTGATGATGATGATGACATTTTAGGAGGTGTTGTCTGCATGTCTGGTAAGCGTTTTTATGCCAATCTGAACCTGTATACGATAGTGTTCTCTTACATCAAATTTTTCCTCATATACCAGTGTTTCCATTGCAGGCCATTTATGTTAGCCACACTGTGGACAATGCAATGGCAAAATTCTGGACACCTTGAAACACTGCTCTGGCCTGTTTGGGTAGTTTATGGCACATCAGGCAGGCATTTTAGGGGAAGAAGTGCCACACACCCGTGCAGACGAAGTGCTGCTGCAAAGTTGTGAAGCACCAACTTCCGGGACAAGGTTGGCTTCAGTCGAGGGCGCTCGATGTGCTGTCCATCCCCTGTAGTAGAGATCAGTGGTGTGGACCCTTTTATACTGGCTTTCCTTTCTGGTCAGAACCTTGGCAACAGCTTCTACCTTACATTTTTGAACCTGCAACATGTGCACAGAAAGTCACATCACTGCGTTGATTGTATGGCTTTATTTTTCTACACATTCTATGAATCATTAAAAAATAGTTTGCACATTTTTACTACTGTATATAGACAGTCTACAGTCGAGTTGCTAGACATGTGAAACATTACCATCCCTCTGACAGAATGCAACAATAGAAGAATACACTGGAAAGCTACACGAAAATTTCAATTTATGTGACCCCGTATGAGCATACGGTATGCTTACTGTATGCTCTAGCCCTGTGTCAAGTAAAATTTAATTGTCAATCGTTTATGGTGTATTTCTACTTATTCTGCGTCGTCAAATTGTACAACCAATGTTCCAAGTTTACGCATCGTTGGCTCTTGATTGCCTATATGATCCGTTTCCTACTTACACATGCAGTAATCCCACTGCAATAAGCAAAAAGAGTTAGAAAAAGAAATGCCGTGATAATCTTCCACATCTGCTGGGGGCAGGAGCAATGGCCAATAGCATGTGGTTGAAGCTACATAAATATTCAGTTTTCACACAGCTTAATCGTTCAGCAAGTAATAAAGAGGTATGCTGTGCGCCTCTGCATGACCAATAAAATCTGACTACTTGAGACTGCACTAAGGCTGCTGCTTGGTACTGTTCGGCAGTTCGGCTTTGGTTTTCTGATATACAGAAATGTTTAGGTATCAGTAGTTTACTTTGCGATAAAATGGAACTTGGAGCACTGGTCATTTGCACATAAATAAAGTGACAGCAAATATAACACAAGGATAGGAATACAGGTCTCTTAGAAAAAGAACATACAAATTATGATTATAATATGATGTGATGCCAGAATGAAACAGAAGGCAACACATAGAAGTGGACAGCACTTCCATGCCACCAAGGTTATTGGACAGACGGTACTTCAGAAGTGCCCGCAACACAGTCAAAGGCAAAGCCGCATTTCCTTGTGTTCAGCACAAGGCGTTGGCAGGCTAGTTGGTGCGAATCTATAAATACTTTGTTTAGCACAAAACGATGGACACAAGAAAGACGACCCCCCCCCCCCATCACAAGGCGCTACTCTCAACTGACATCACTTTGTTGCGTCACTCCTTTATAGACAGCAGAATCTAGAACATGCGCTGTGAGCACCATGTGCAGGAATCGCCAACATCCGATCACAAGAGCGCACTCATGCGATGGAATCCAAAAAACCATATTCAGCACTGTACAATGTTAAAGAAGGCAAACTAATGCAGTGTGACCCCAATGACTGCATGAAGAAAGCTGCCGTCAACTCTCGGGCAGTGGTACTACAGCACTTTTTCAAAATCGTAGTATCACGAAACATGGCTTTGCACTTCCATATTTTACAATGTTGAGCCAAATGGGAACCTGTGCCTGTTGGTATGGATCGCTCATGTTCGCCATGTTTAGTGATACTACGATTTTGAAAAAGAGCCGTGATACCACCGCCCGAGAGCTAGCGGAAGCTTTCTTCATACAGTCATTGGCGTCACAGTGCATCAGTGTGCTTTCTTTAATCTTGTACAGTGCTCAATATGGTTTTTTCGATTCTGTCGCATGAGTGCGCTCTTGTGATTGGATGTTGATGGTTCCTGCACATGGTGCTCATTGCGCATGTTCTTCTAGATTCTGCCGCGTATAAAGGAGTGACGCAATAGAGTGATGTCAGTTGAGAGTAGCGCCTTGTGATGGTCGTCTTTCTTGTGTCCGTTGTTTTGCGCTAAACAAAGTAATTATGTATTCCTAGTGTGGGTTTGAAGACAGCTCCACATGCAGTAGCAATTCCAGTATTGCTGCCCATTGGTTTAGCTTGCTGCAGTTTGAAGTGCCACAAAATATAAGGAGAGAAAACTGCATTATAGACTTGTTGCAAACAAGAATATAACGTGAAGTGCATTCCCCGAGGCAAGAAACTATATAAAAAAAATCTTGCATTATATTCATGCAAATTGGTAAGCTGCATGACATGTTTAACATGATAAGCTTTTATGACGCACCACTGTGCAGGATTTTATAGACAAAGTCAAATACATTTAGTGCAAATATCACATTATGATGGTACACCAATGGTGGTAATCTGTAATAATATAAAAGGTGTTGCCTTAGTGTTACAACAAAAGTTGACATTACTTAATAATAGCCCTGTAAATTTTAGTATGCAGGGGCACCACTTGGTTAAACAATCGTGATGTAATGTCTATATGTACAAGATAACCCATGCATTTCTGCCATTGTCCAAATGGTAGAAATGAATGGGTGATACTTGTATACATAAGATTTACATCACTATTGGTTAACCAAGTGGTTAAACAACGTCTGCCTCACAAAAGATTAGAACTAAAGCACAAAATTATATATAATCACCCTAACAGTAACACCTCATTTGAACTTCACAGTAAGTAGATGTCTGTTGATGCCAGCCTCCCCCAATGCTAAACCGTGCTGCATGCTTTACAGAGAAATTATAGTGGTACCACTTAACTCTGAAGCTATTTAGGACTGCAGCATTGTAGAAGACATCTACAAATGTCCCATTTCATGTATAACAGCCGGAATTGCTTGCACATCTTACCGAGTGCAAATTAAGATTACTTCTCCTTGTTTAGCATTTTTGCCTGCTAGACCACAATCCAATGACATCAATATATTAACTCAGAGAACCTAATTTGGCTGATATATTAACACCTTCGCATACTGCCACAGCTACACTCTGTCATATGCGTTGCAATAATGAAGGAGTGCTTGTCCACCAACACTCCTATGTCACTAACAGTGATCACCTACACAGCTAAGTAGATGGTCATGATTCAGGTAGCAAATAGATAAGAAAAAAGAAAAGCCCACTCACTTTGAGAGCTGCAGTACTGCGATAACTTGACAGAGATGGACCCATTGCAGGCAGCAGACCTCTTCTCAGCTCCAGCAGAACAACAGCAACTTGCCTTTCACTAAAAGAAAAGATTAATTAGTAACGATAAGTTACCTTATTCCTGCTGAGTGTCAATACAATCTGACTTTCACGCATATCCACTCTCAGCTTTAGTAATACAACTGAATTATTCGTAAAATAGTCTATGACGATACCATTCGCTCCTCTTGTATGTCCAAATTTTTTCGCACTGATACACCGTTTACTGCTTGCTTACTGACAGGATTGCCTTGACTGCCCAGACAACATTCGAAGCAACGTCTTGCTGCGCCGCAAGTTGCAACAAGGAAACACAGCAGAGCAGCCAGAGCGAAGAACTTTCGTTTGGTCACTACAATTAAAACGTGCACCCAAGCAAGAAAGTAATGATCACACGTAGTGAGCCACTGCTATTGCCTCGAACGTTTATTTCCGTATTCTAACAGAAGTTCTTGTATCGGATACAGTATGCTCTCAAGCCAATACAAGCGTCAATGCAAGTGCGCAATTGAACGCAGTTTTATTCTACGCTTTTAACGCGAGTGAGCAAGAGGTTGAAAGTGCCACACGGACATTGCGAGCGAGCCGATCGCGCTACCACTGGAATCGATCTGAAAGATAGGGTGATCCTTTTCCCCATTCATGCGTCATTTTTGCCCTAAGACGTTGCATAGTGGTCTTCTGAAACAATATTTCTGCTCGAGACACCGGCTTACCACACATCATTTAACACCTACGTTGCGCAAACCAGATAAGATTACAATGGGCTTACCTCATGAGCAAGTTACAAGCGCGCGTAGACGAACACTCGTCGAGAGCAAGCAGGCTATCGCGTGTTCAAGCGCATACGTGCACCCAAACACAGGACAACTTGTTCGATGCCGCAGCGTGCAGAGTTTTGTACACGAAGTGAACAACATTCAGCGCAAACATCCCCGCGCGATGACGGCAAATGGCGAGCGCACAAGCGTACATCACACAGCGACAAATTCGGAACTTTGCCAATTCGAACGTGCCAAGAGCCAAGCAGCGCAACCATCCATCGTTTCAGTTCGTCGCTCCCGGTACGTCAACATCTCTTCCTTGGGTTCTTACTCCACTCTTGAGTACAAATCAAGAGATATTTACGGCAAATTAACAATTTTTACAACATGACACGATAAATGACGACTGACTACACACGCGCAGCTTCGTCTACCACTCCTAACGGAAGCGTAGCGCGCGCTGCCCCCTGGTGCCGCACTCTGTGAGCGCGCAGAACAGAACAGAAACGGTTTCGTTTTCGCATTTGTGCTCTAGTTACTGGAACAGCAAAATAATTGCTTGACAAATAATCGAATTCTAAAAGAGGACAACGCTTTCTCACCCACAAGTTAGTGCGTTCTATACAAAGGTAGAAAGAATGCAAGAAGCAGAAATGCAGGGAGGTCAACCAAACCGTTCGCTACTGCGGATAGCAAACCCCTGTGCTGCAATGAAGTGCAAAGCAGTGAACTGCGATGCGTTAATAAGCTCTAGTATAGTGCTAATTTAGGCTGGTTCGTGCATGTAATGAACGGGTAAATAATGAGTTGTGTCATAACATTTACCCATGTATAAAAGACATGGAACTAATGGTGTTGCATTCTGGGTCAAACAGAAATAAAGCTTCAATCGTTACATCTCGGCACTGGGCGTTCTTTCTTTCCGTATTTTTTCCTTCTTTTTGGCAGTACACACAGCACTAGCACGGTAATAGGTCCTTCATCTTCAGTCACCTTCCAGTAGTTTGCTCACAAGTCGTTGCATGTTCGCGTTCTTTATTCTGCCGTACAAGAACGAGCGCGCTTACGGTCTTGTTTCAAGATGAAGCGCCAAATGTTTGCGATTACATCTTACCGCAAGAATTAACGCATGAACAGTGAAGATTATGCGTAATCGATTTGTCTCAATGAATGGGCAGTTATTGACAGAGACGAGATATATTGGAAATATTACGGAAATGAGTTAAACCAACTACGTTGCAGTTCAGCAAAACCCTTTTCACACTTGGGTTAATTGCTTCCCGCATTCGAAAATTTCCTCCGACCGTTGTACTTGGATCTACAGGCCGCCAGTTCCCTTCGAGACCATTTGTTGCTAAATGTAAACGCAGTTACGGTCATTATACCACTCCCTGCGTTTCGGTACTGATTTATAGTGCGCACAATTTTTGGCGTATAGAGCACCAATGTCATTCGCAGTGCACCAGCACCTGAGTGCCGCAAGTTTGTTTACGTATGCACGTATGCGCCCGGCTCTTCGTTCACTTAAACATATATGCTGTATTATTAACTACAAAGCGCTTTATTTGAGAACATTGCAAGAACACGCATATATTTGTGCATATGATCCACGTTACAAGGCCCGTATGCGCGGCAAACTGCGACCGGAATAGAAGATGCGTATGTATATTTGTACGATCTGTTACTGCAGCTTTTGGTAAAAGACTAGCTCTCACATTTTGTACGTACCTTCATTATGCGCACAGTTCGCGTGTTCAATAAAATATTGCTAGCTGAAACTTTGTGAGTACGAGCGCTCATTCAGACAGCTTAAGTTTTCTCGCAATAATACGGATGTTCGCATAAAAAAAATACGGAATTCTGTCTGTTTCGTGCAAAACAGTGTGTAGCCGCTGTATGATTACAGGGAAATGTCTGTAAAGCTTAAAAAGGAGAGCGCTTTCCTTATATTAACTGGAGCTTTCGCTGTATTTTTGAAATATGACATACTTTCCGTATTTTTACCTGCAATTCTCCGTATAATGACGGAAATTTTTTACAGTGTGGTCTCAGGTATCCATGAGCGACGAAATTGGAAAAGGCCAACGCTTCAACGGGCACGCAGCTCGCGCATGTCCTATATGTGTCACTGGGGTAATGTGGCACGAAATGAAACAAGACAAAAGTAGGGGGGGGGGGAAAAACGTGCAGCATTATAGCGTCCAAGTACTTCAGCGTCGCCTCTACGACCTTAACTCACCCAGCGGTTACAGTTTTCCCGTACGTTGGGCTGCACAACTACCTTTCTTTACCGTCTTGGTGTTGATGACAGGAATCTCAAAGAGCACAAGTGCAACAGGTGACGAGAAACAGACGTAGCCACGGAATGCTGGCATTAAGACCGCTACTTTTCATCATCAGGCCACCGTAGCAATAACAGCAACAAGAACGAAGACGAGGAAAGCAGCAACAAACTACGAGCCACGCAGCGCATTCTACGCTATTCAATGCTAATTCCATAGATATTAGGAAATTTGTGCTCCATAATAATTTGGAATAATCCGCCCATTTTTTTTGGCCAATCCCCAGCCGTGGGCAGGAGCCGCACAAGTAATAGGCAAAAACAACAACAACAAATATCCGGCGGCGCTATTGCACGTGCTGTTCGAGCCACGCGTAGCCCACGAGCGAACGTGCAGTCAACCCGCGTGCTCCATTCTTTCACCTCCCCGCTGATGTGGCAGTGCCAGTCGGAAGACATCTTTAAGTGAAGCCCACCTGGTTGCCCTACCTAGCGCACTGCTTCTCTTCGGGTTAACTCACGGATTTAGGCTGACGCTGAAGCAGTTATGAACGCCATGGATGCCGATGACACTACCACCGAGACGGGAGACGGGAAATTTATCACCGTATGCTTCGAGGCTGCCCAGCTCTTCAACGACGATGGCCGGCAGCTTGATTCCACGGCGGCCGCCGCGGCCAAGGCCGTGCCGGCCGCACTGCGCGATCTGAGGAATTCGCGGCAGGACTGCGATGTCGTCTTCCGCGTGGCCGGCGGGGTCGAGGTCTGGGCGCACCGATCCATTATGGTTGCCAAGTGAGTGTCGTTTTTGGCGATACTTTTCTCTCGTAGTAGTGTTGCCCATACATGCGTGCTTGCGAACGCGCTGCAAACTTTGGCAACTGCAGCGCCTGTGCGAGTACATTATCCAGGTGCTGTTCAGTGTTGCTGATAACTTGTAGTAGCGGAGTTCAAATCCTCAGTGGCCGCGGCGTCATTCACGCGTGAACCCGAAAGCTGCGGGTATTGTCGGCCGGCGGGTCCGTCTAAGTCATCCCTATTCGCTAGCCGCCCCGTTTCCGCGAACTCGACCCGCTCGCGTCGAGCTCAAGACGCGAGGAGGTCTGGTTCACGCAAGTCGTCACGCCAAGCGGGTCGAGCAAGTCAACCTAAGCCTCGCAACCTGACGGACCCAACCTGCCACGACGACGCTCTCTTGGCCGAACCCACTTCCGTTTCCTTGAATGCGACAACCGCGTATTTTGGCCCGACAGAAACCTTACTTATCACGAATTTGGTCGGTTCATGGGCCATTTCGCGTCGGGCTAGCGCTGGGCTATTTTGAGATCTTAGCTTAGGGGGAGATCGCAACTCGCCGCCATGTACTGTTTTCTCACCGACTGCCAACGAGGCGCGAATATGTTTACGTGAGTTTTTACAAGCAAGTCTTGTGGTTTATCGCCCACTAACCTCATTTTGATACGTGTGCAAGAGCCCGGCAGCCAAATTTTGGTGCGAAAAGAAAAATAAACCCGAATTTGTCGAGTTCATGCATTAAAGGAAGAGCTTGGTGAGAAACTTTTTTTTTTTTTTTGGGGGGGGGGGGGTTCAAGCTAGCTTTAGCATCTCGGTGTGGGAGAGCAAGCAACCCAGTGGACACATCTTCAAGTGACGGCGAGAGAAGAGTCAGGTGAGAGAAGAATCGTTTAACGATATTCGTACCATGACATATCCCCTCTGACAGAAGTGTATATGATACAGGGAGCCAACAGCGGTAAATAAGGAAAGCGTGCGCAAGGATCACGATGATAACTGCTAGAGGACAAGATAATCCCTAAGTGATGTAAATTTTTTTAGTGTAGACCTCATACGACTAAAGCGGATCTGGCAGTTACTCCTTTTTATATGAGTAATAATTATCTTACTATGAGTAGCCTTTAGTAACCACAATGGAACAAACCACAGTACTCCTTTTGGTCACTCTGAAGTGCAATGGGCACGGCATGGACAAGTCCACAGATAACCCCATCTAAATTCATGCCGCCACCTTATAAGCTAAATCACTATGTTGTCGCTGTCGGTCCTTCGCGTGCAGGTACTCCGCCTCCAACGCACTCTTCACTGTCGCCAGGGAGCGCATGAGTCCCGAACAAAAACAGAACAAGTGGACCCCTTAGATTTGATGCGTGCATTCTTGTAGCGTTCGTGTTGTTGCTCATGTTGCTTGACCGGGCATCGAATGAAAACGAAGTGCTTCAGAATTGTCACGGTGGTTGACTTGCGACCGCATTCATTAACGGTGATACTTTCACATTTGCGTGCACACGTAGCGTCGGCTGCGTCGCCCGACTTGATAGACTGGGATTTTACTCGCTGGCTTTGTGTGTCAACCAGCGCTCAAAGGGGTAAACTCCGAAGGGCACTGATGCAGAATACGTATTATGAGTTAGCACAGTAGACTAAACACATTAGTTGGGCGAAAGAAATGTTCTCCCAAAAACCATTCCGATATTAGACAGTTTTAGTATAGCGTACGCTATACCATTGCATACGCTATAATATAGCGGGTCGTCACTGCGCATGCGCAGAATGCTAAAGAACCCATAGCGTATAGCGTACGCACGCTATTTCTCAGATTTAGCGTTAGCGTCTTTGCGTGGTTTGCGGAGCTTGTGTGAAACATGGGGGCGTCTCGGCTGCCCGCTTCGAATTAAATTTGGAGTTGCTTTTGTAAAATGCATTTCGTTCGTAGCAAATGATTGTGTAAACGGCTTTCGCTTAGTCTCAGGCAGCTTCGACGACAGAGCATTATGGCTAACCTTGTGGTGTTTTCGAGCTCGCTTCTCCTTTCGAACGAGTCGAAGCCTAACGAAAGAAATGGATGGATGGGATGGATGGCAGGTAGGAGCGTCCTCTTTGAAACGGGGTGATGGCAGTTGCCACCATGCTCAGCTTTTTATGTTTGTTTAACTGTGTTGCAAGTTAGTAAAATTCGCCATGTTCTTTAAATACTTCTTCCTACACTTTTAACCTTATGTCAACTCTCTGCTTTTGAGCCACCAATCTTCCAATCGCTTTTTGCTAATTTCCAGCGCATATTTATTTACATGACTATTGTTATCTCTAAACCCTAGGGCCTCAGGAAGCGTGACTGTGCCCGCATCGACATCGGGCTTGAGACCATCACATTTTAGTATGAGGTGTTTCATTGTTTTTACAGATTTACCACACACAGTACATGTGTCTTCTTCTTCGTTAAATTTCTTTTTATAGCTCCGCGTTCTAAGACATCCTGACCTAGCTTCAAAGAGTAGGCTACTGCCTCTTGAGTTATCGTAAACCGCTTCCTTCCCGATCTTCTGTTTCCATTATGATATAGTTCAACACTATGCTTCTTTCCCATTGAATTTATCCAATTTTTACCTTCGGCGTATCTAACCTGTCGTTTAATGCTCTGTCTTTCACCGTCCTCGTGTCTGGCATACTTACTGGTTAGCTTCCTAGTTCTTTTCCGGCATTGTGGGTTAATGCTCTTTCTGTAGAGGTATTTAAATACCGCAGCTGCCCACCTGTTATCGTCCAATTTCCTCAGGGGTTTATCGTATAAGATTTTACTCTGAGCTTCCCGTGCTTCGAACGATGCACAGCCCATATCAACACCCTGTACGGCCTCGTGTGTGGTTTTCCCGTGGGCACCTAGTGCTAATCTTCCAACAGTTCTCTGATTTACTTCTAGTCTCGACCAAACTTCTGTCTTTAAGCACAGGACCGCACTCCCGGAAGTAAGCCCCGGCACCATTATTCCTTTCCAAATACCTCTCAGTACTTTACCTGTTGTACCCCCACAATGCCCTATGTTTCGTTATAACGGCATCTCTTCGCCCTTTTGCTATGAGAAACTGTTCGTGCTTTTCCATGTACATCTGCCCTTTGTTTATCGATACACCGTGATATTTGTATTCGGCCACTCGGGTATTTCATGGCCTTGTATTGTAAGCTCCTGATCAGTTGTATCGTTGAAAAACATCCCACCGGACTTAGCTCCGCTAAAGCTCAAACCTAGACTGTCTCCTTCGTCTCCACAACAATTAACCAGAGTTTCCAAATCTTCCTGGCTATCTGCTAACAGTATAATATCGTTCGCATGCATTAAACCCGGTAGTCGTTGCTCAACAACCATTCCGCCTAATATGTACGACAGATTATACCCTAGATTGCTTCCTTGTAGCCTTCTTTCGATATTTATCATATAAAGCATGAACAGTAGCGGGGATAGAGGAGAACCTTGCCTTAGTCCTTTGTGTACCTCGACAGTTGTCGTACTCTTAATTCCTTCCCATGTTATTTCAACATTATTTTGTCGATATATTTTCTGTAGGAAATCAATTACCTCATGACCGATACCTTCAGCTTTTAATATGTTCCACCGGAGTTCCCTGTTCCCGTTGTCGTATGCCCCGCTTATGTCCAGGAAGGCTAAATACAGAGGTCTATTTTCCGCCTTAGCTATTTCTATGCACTGGGTAAGCACGAACAGGCTACGCGCCTACCACTAAGCGCCTACCACTTCTCAACCCGTTCTGAAGTTCTCCGAGTATTGTATTACTTTCTACCCATGACTGCATTTTTAATTTCACCGCCTGCATCGCCAGGCTGTATATAACTGATGTTATCGTAATTTGTCGGAAGGATTTTATGTCCGTCTTATCGCCTTTCCCTTTATAAATCAAATTCATTTTGCTCTGTTTCCAGCTGTGCGGAATTTGCTTATTTGTTATGACTGCCTCCAATGCTTTTATCAGCATTTCCTTGCTTCTTGGGCCAAGTTCATTATTTAACTTGATTGGAATTTCGTCTATCCCCGTGGACGTGCATTTTGGAACATTTGCTTCCGCTTTTTTCCAGTTAAGATTGGCCAGTTCTAAGCTGTTTTCTATTATGCTATCCTGTGTTGCTCCCTCATTTGGGGCGATTACCCTATCGTCTTTCCTAAATGACTCTGCTATAACTGAACCGATGTAGTTCACAGCGTCATATCCCTCTAAACAATTTCCTTCGGCATCGTGAATCTGTTCCTGCTTTCTGTGATTAGCTTTACCCAGCCAACTTATATGGTCCCAGAATTTTCTTGACCTCCTTTTATTAGTTGCATCGCGAACTGCAGCCAGTCAGCGATCAGAGGACTGCATTATTTTAACCTGGACGAGGACCTGCACTTGTTGTTTCTTTTGTCTATAAGACTGCCATTTTTGGCCTATTTCCTCTTCAGATAACTGCGCCCTTTTTGCTTCTGTGTTCCCGTGATGCCAACAGTCGTTGTTCGATGGCCTCCCTAATTTCCTATTCCACCAACTTCGTGGCTTCTTTCCTCTCCGGTGGTTTACTCATTTTACTTCCTCTATTTTTGTACTAATGAGTAGTTCTGATTATAATCCCACTTTTCCATGAGATGTTTTTCTATTGCTTCCTCTATGCCGGCCGCTATTTGCGCTATCTGTTCGTCATTTAATTTTGTGTACTCTTTTTGACTTCCCTACATTCGAGATGAAACATTCAAGAAACATTTGAGATGTCTTCGCCGCCTATCGCTACAATCGGGAAATAGCCGCAACGACGGCATATGGCCTCTGAGATCCAAAGATCTCGCCAGCCAACTAAAACTGTAATAAACGTGCGCTGCTTAGCGTACGCTACACTATAGCGTATATCGTACGCTATAAGTCGCATACGCTAAACTAAAACTGTATTTTTTCTCACAAAAGTAAGTCGAAAGGAACAGCCCAGCACAAATGTTGCACAGCTAGGCATTTTATTGAGGTAAAAACCTCAGTCACATCATCGAGTACTTCTTTAACGTAAAAGATTCAGCGCGGCTGCTAGAGCTGTAAGGAACTAACAATCACTAACAAGAAATTGCGCTTTCCATGTCTCCTGTTACCAAATGAATGTAACGACGCATATTCCAATAAAAGCTCAATGCCATAAGCCAGTCTCTGCGTAAAACACTATGTCATGCAATGAAGAGATCTTGCGTAGGGCGGAAGATGGCTTGTAAAATTTCTATGCAAATTTTCATTATTCATATTTTTGTTTTCACCGCGAAACACTGCTATTGCTAGAGGGAAGGATTTCTATTCAAATATTTGCGTGAAAGACTAAAGTGTCATATTACACGACCACGAATTTGCTTTAAGAGGAAGCTTTAGCTCGGGCCCAACTCCGACGCGGCCTATTGAAATACATGTAAAGCGCAAAAACGCTTTTCTGAGATAACCGCTGGACCACATTTAATAAAATTTGCCGCATTTGGAGAGAAAAAGTTAAACTATACAGACTGTTGGAGGCGGAATTTCGATTTAGGGCCTGTATCTTACTGAAAGAATTTTGAAAAATTTGAAAGTTCGAAAAAGATAGAAGCACGAAGTTTACAAATTAATAGCTCTTCGTCAACAACAGATGTCGCGGTTCTATAAACGACATCCATTAGATTATTCAAGTGCACAAATTTTATGTGCGAATTTATATATTATGATAATTTGTTACGTTGTGTACAAGAGTTTTGCAAAAGGTCTATTCGTACTTTATTAAATTTTTTGAGATTCATGTGTAACATATCAATTTTGTCCGCTTTAGATGTACTATGAGATGCAATTCACAGAATAGTTATATCATTTTTCATTGCCGAGTTGCAAAGTTGTAAACTTGATAGTATCGTTTTCTGGAAATTTGCGATTTTGCCAATACTTTGTAAAAAATTGACAACCTAAATCAAAAATTTTAAACCAACAGTCACTAGATTTAAAGATTTTCTTTTAAATTCAACAAACCTCGTCAAGTTTTGTGCAGGGGTTGCCGACAAAAACGAATTCTGCTTTTACATCTATTTAGATAGGAGCACCCGAGCTAAAGCGTCCTCTTAACGCAGCACATTTATCAGTATACAAAGCATGGCAAGGATTCTTACGCAGGCTTCGCAGCAAGACAGGATGTCGTTACCTCCTTTAGACCATATAAAGCTCATAATAGCTTACCGGGGAAATTTTGGAGGACACTACGAGCCGCCATGACCTACTTGACTAACTAACGACTGATTTTTGTCGGGCGAAGCAACTCGTCGGAAACGTTGTCCAATTCATGTGAACAGGTCTACTCGGAAATACTCAGTGAGCTACGCGGATCGTGCGTTTACGGTTACTCACGGTTACTCTCATTAAATAGCCTTAAAAAAAGAGGGAGATAGTAACTGTCAAACCTGTTTCATTCACTTCAGACAGAATAAGTTGTAATGACAATGGGGATCAGTCTTGCGTACACTTCTGCTTTTCTCACACTTTCTTGTCAGAAAGGCAATCTGAAGTTGGATTAGCGCATGCTCTTCATGACCTTAAAGTACGAAAAGTGTCGAAGAGATTTTTCACTGATCAGCAGCAGCCCTTAAACCCGAGTTGTTGGAGCATGAACCCGCAAACGACATCATCGGCGAGAGCCCACAAACATTCGAATAGGGAAGGTAGTGTAGGGGAAGAATTTACACATTTGTAAAAAAAAAAAGCGGAGTTGCCAGAACTATCTTTGTTGATTGTGTGCAGCACCCTAAGCTAAATCACTGTGTCATCGCTGTCGGTTCTTCCGCGTGCAGGTACTCGGGATGCAACGCACTATTCACTGTCGCCAGGGAACGCATGAGTCCCGAAGAGAAACAGGAAAACAAGCAGCCTCCATCGGTTCGGGTGATGATGGAAGACCTGGAGCGCGATATGATGGAGCTGCTTGTCGACTTCGCCTACGACACTCCGCTGGATGAGCGCATCGGCCCCCACAACGTCGCCAAGTTTCTCGAGCTGGCCCAAAAGCACAGGGTCAGTCAGGGGTTGCAGTGCTGGTGAAGGGGTCTCTCGAAACTTGATTTTGAGAAGATGGTGCGCCGAAGAGAGTTTCCGTTAGCCCAGCAAACAGTAGGGAATGAAGGAAGAGGTGTGCCCTGTTTACAATCGCCGGTCAGACATCTCGTAAGGTGGAGGACGCTCGTTGAAATGTGCACAACTCGATGGTTGCATTTCCACGGGGCGTCTTTCACAATCGGGCTGTTTTGCCGTTGCCTTGCCTCACCCAGTTACTCGCCTTGCCATTGCCTTGTTCTGCTTATCACTTAGTCGCTCAGTCACTCTCTGTTAGTCGCGCGAAAAGATAGTAAATCATGGCAGAGAACTAGGCTAGCTCGAATTTCGACATTTAGTGCATTTCCAGCGCTCAATGTGAAACAGGAAAACCAAAAAAGAAGAAAAAAAGAGGAAAAGACAGGACGCTGCATCCCCCTGTCCGATTGTATTTTCACTTTCTGATGTCCTGTTTCCACTTAAGCGCTGCAAATGTATTATATAGTTATTAGGTTACCGAGCCCCGCAGACTAGCACATTGAAGCACATATACGGGCTTGATATAGATGTTCTTGAGGGGTTAAGTAGTTCTAATAAAAAAAAGTGATGCTAGCTACTCAATTTCTCCTTGCAGAGATGTCGTATGCACTTTGGTGCACACAGTTTACGCAAAAAATTAGACATCGAACACATAAGCAATAAAATCTTCTTAATTACCTTTTTATATCACAATTGCGGTATATGTTGATATTTGAAACCGTAAGATAGTCGCAGTTATTTGATTCTGCTGGAGCAACTCTGTTGCGAAATATTTATCGTAAGATTTGCCACTTAGCTAACTTCGCATTCAAGGGCGTGGATAAAAGTGTTGGGTCGCTAAACGATCAAGCAAAACTTTTACCATGTTCTCAGCCTGACGAGTAAGCCCCACTAGACGCACGCGATGCAACGCGTCAGCACGCGCCGCCCTGCGCTCGGCGTCGCGCCGTGTTGCGCCCGGCGGAGGAGCGCGGCACGCAGCCGCACGATGCACGAGTTGCCGCGCCTCGCCGCGCTTGTAGTCGCGACCGTGCAGTGTTGATAGGACGCCACGTTCAATGTAGTTCAGCGGCCACGTTTAGCGATGTGTTAAAATGGCAATCATACAGAATAATTTTAACTTGAAATTCATATTTCAATTTTTACAAACCATTAGCGCACTTATAGCGTTTCATCCAGTGTTGTTCCAGAATTCACGTTGGCTCACGATTTTCCCGTGAGGTCACGTCACCCGGGTGACGCAAATCGCAGCTTCCAATGCCGGCGAAAAATTTAGCATTGCTTGGTCACGACGCTGCCAGGCATCAACGTGCGACGGTGCCTCTGTGCTTGACATCGAACGCTCGCAGACGCGGCGCGGCGCGTGCGGACGCGTTCCGACGCGCGCGTCTGACTAGGGCTCTGTTCTGCTGCGCGCGTGAGGGAAAGGAAAAAAGTCAGTAGGTGCTTGTTTTCGCCAGCTGAGAGCAAGAGCGCACCTGTTATCAACTTCGGCCAATTTGCAAACGACTTGCCAGACGCTGCAAGCTACGTCACAGTGGGGACTCAACGTTTTGTCCCAATTGACGTCTCTGAATGCAAAATTGACTAAAATTTGATTAGCAATATTTCAAAAGAGAAGCATTCCAAAGTGCATAAACCGCTCATGCAAGCACCTATTACGTATCTAGCATAGCCTTTTTACTGAAATATAGTATTGAACTTAAAGTGGGAGGCCTGGCGGCTGATATAAATACTTGCCTTACCATATGCATGGTCTTCAAAGTTAAACAAACTGTGAAGACCATGCATATGGAGAGGCAAGTATTTATATCAGCCGCCAAGCCTTCCATCGGGAAACCACCGCAACAGCGTTACGGGTGCCACGTTCCTCCTGCAGCAAGCCGCCTCCCGCCGTTGCTGGGGGCGGGGGGGGGGCTGCTATTATATTGTCATTATCAGTGAAGCTTTATATGGGAACATTTGCATGCCGGCTATACCTATGTACTTTAAAATTCGTAAAAACACTCACGGACATTACAAATCGATAGGTGTGGGATAACGGAGCAGCGCACGATTTCGTTCTTGTCTGCCTTGATCGCACACGTTTTGTGAGATGCGTACGCGCTCTGCTTACTATTAGTCACGTCTAGACACTGCACACAAGGAGCCCATAGCTACGCACAACAGAGAACCGGAAGCAATGTAGCGTTTTTGGATCACAGTGACTTTTTCAGAGATCTTGCTTTTGCCGATTTAGCCTGGATTAGAAAGTTGTCGGAGAACGATTATCGAAGCAAATAGCCCGATGTTTAACGCCCTGAATTAGGACAAAACAGCGGCGCAGGCACTAGAGCAGCTTCATACTTGCATGAATTTTCTTATGGTCAATATTGCTCGTCCCATTCTTCAACACCACTATAACTTTTTCGTGAACAGAGTGCGTTCTTCGTAAAAATTGACGCTACATTTGTAAAATCACAGAAGGAGCCCAAATTTATTTATTTTTAGATAAATTTGGTGGACTTGGCAGGCATGGCACTTGATGGGAGCGATACATTGTACAACCATAGCACATGACGTTACGTGCCTGGATTTCCTACACGGTAAGCAATCGTTCCCTAGTTTGCCGGGGAGATGCACTGTGCAGGAGGACCGTGTCCCCCGGTTACACATAGCCGCGCACCGTAACTTCAGCACAGTGTTCGCACTTTTACGACGCAGGTATTCTGGATACTGGATCACTGCCTTAGCACCCTCGAGAAGGACCTGGACCCGCAGAACTGCATCGGAACTTTCCAACTGGCAGCCAGCTGGGCTTACTTGCATCTCGCGCAAGAAGCCTTGCGCTGCCTGGTTCGCAACTTCAACGAGGTAACAAGAGCGACGTGCTTCACGGGCTTCGACCACATTACGTGCGCCTCTACGACGGCCATCCGATTAAGAGAAGTCGGGAATTTGACAGAAAATTTTATCTGCAAAGTTCTTTGGCAGTGGTTGGTGTCAGAATACGCGTGAGAATCGTCCATGAGATCACATCATTTCATTAATCTTAAGTAGTGCCCGCAGGACATGTTATAATTGTAGCAATGAAGCTGTCAGAAGTTTTGTACCTTGCGCCAGTTTTGAGATAAATACTCACTCAAAGAGCGAAGCAGAGAACAACGTAGCAAGCACGGAAGACCTGTGTTTTTGCGCCGTGTAAACAGCACCCCACAAGCTACCAGGCGTCACAGGTGCATCCGACGCGACGGTGAGTGCGTACCTGGCGAAACATCGCCGTCAGAGCTCGGGTGCGGTCACGTGCTCGCGGCCGTCCAAACGTGCACGGCATGCGCGCACACGGAAAACAGCAGACGTGCGAAAACGGCGATGATTATATTCATCGGCATCCCCTTTGAAACGGGGCTTCGCGAAATAGTCGCCTAGCCTGCTCGATCCACTCAGCTTCTAGTACATTTATCACGGCCTAGACTTTTGCTCATGTGACCTCGAGCATACATTTCCTATTTAAAATACTTATCGCTATAGTTTATGTTATCTATGCTTGCAATGACTCCGGTTCTATCAATCCCTTCAATGCTTGCTAGGCACCAATACACACAATGTGAGCCGCCGCGGTGCCACCGAGCGGTAACGGTTGTCGCAGTTGTCAGGGATTTCCCTAGAAACAGCGCCGGAAACGCAGTGCGCCGCTGCCCGTAGTCTGCCGCCAGACACTTCGAAGCCCGACCTTTATTAGGGGCTAGAAAAGCCTTCTATCATTTTCACTAACATCTTTACTACCCTTACAGGCCAGCAGCCACAATCATTTTCCATAAAATTACTCAGTAATAAAAGAAAATGTACTTGAATATCTTCATCGCAAGAAATATACGTCACCAAGGGGATGATTCGTTAAAAAGAGCAGACCTTTCTACCCGTTTATGCCTACATTCCTAAGCATTAGGTAGGCACAAAACGGCAAGGTATTGCCGTCTCGTGGATCTCCGTGATGATGATTGCGCGAGGTACGTACAATAGACAGATTTTTTTGGTGAGGCCCCTTATAAAACGCTATCGTGTCAAAAAAACTCCGTCATAACCACTCGCCGAAAGTGCAAATCATTTGAAAGGCGCGGCTACCCGGCATGACCTGCGATATTGGACACTACGCACAGCGCGCTGAAAAGTCTCGCTGGGGACGTGCTGCGCATTACGTGTTTACGTGCAATTTAAAGGCTGCTAATAAGAAAATGACACAATTACTAGGCCCTCATACTTGCCGGGATTGTCTCAGGAGTAGGTTACCACTCGCTTGTAACCAATTTACCCAAATCAAAGTTCGTTGCAGCTGGTCTGGGATGCGCCAACCGTGGGAATCCTAAGTGGAGAAAGTTGACCTAAGTGAATTCGCATAAACGAGTAGCGCATCGGAGCAAGACATTTTTTCCGCAGCATCAAAAAAAAAAAAAAAAAGAAAAAGAAAAAAGAAGAAAAAAGAACATCGCATTAGCGCTTGGCAACTCTACATAAAAGAAGAATTAACTATTTCTCTTTCATTTACTGCAGGCATCGCCATTTTATTTAAAGGCGGCGGTGAGTGTATGTACTTAAAAGTCCATAATGCACAATAGCGAGGTTACGCGTGTCGGTTGGCTAAACCTGCTGTTCTTGGCGACATAAAGGGACGGAATTGGAAATCCTCCGGAGCCTTCGTTTGTAAACAGCGAATGAGGTTGTCTGTATGCGTGACGCAGGTGTGGAGGAGCAGTCCTCAGTTCCAGGATCTGAGGCCGGACGAGATGCGTACCGTCCTCGCAGACGACCGCCTGCGCGTCGCCAGTGAAGTGGAAGACACGTTCGCTGCCATACTCAAGTGGATCTCCAGCGACCCAAACAAGAGAAAGGCCTACCTCGCCGAGTTCTTGCCGCTCGTGCGCTTCGGATCCTGCCCCTTGACGTGAGCGCACCCTCACGACGTCATAAGCCACACGACTGCACTCAACGTTTTAGCGCTTATAACTTCATTACATTATCAATCATGACGCTCCGCGGAATTTATCTTGGTGCATAAAGGCACAAAGCGGTTTAGCGGGAAGCGCTTGTATTGCATCCTTAGAGGGGTTGAGACCCCAAATTTTGAGGCTATAAAAAGCATGTTGTAGGCTGCTTCCGTATGCAAGGACACCTAGTACGAGGTATTGGACGCTGCAAACATTTCAAAATAATTTTAATTGAGCTCCAAAGAGTCATTAAAAACTCCTTCTCGTAGTCGAGACCCATCGCTAGCGCGGCAGTTACTACGTCACAGAGGAGGAACGAAAATATTGACGTCATTGCACACCAGCACAACAACGTGATGTATGATGAGTAGCGATGAAATGCCGATTACGGAGCCTGCTGAGCCGAGCAACCGAGCATAGCCTCCACTACGACCGAGCTACAGGCATATAGAAATCCTTTCTTAATGCAAAGAAGGGGTAAGGCGTGCAGACACGGACACAAGAGGAGAGAAGTGGACAACACGAACGCCGCACGCCGGCCCGCGAACGGCAAACTGCGTGCGGCGAGTTGCCCTGCGGACGGGCCTTTACACGTTTGAGTGTAACACTAGCCGGCCGACTCCGAAAGGGACCAGGATACGCGGCGTTCGCGTTGTCTGCTTCTCTCCTCGCATAGTCGCGTAGCTCGGCAGCTCGGAGCGGACTCTCCTTCGCTTGGCCTTTCCACGTTACCGGCCCGTCCACGTTACCGGCACGGAAACTCGCCGCACGCCGTTTGCCGTTCGCGGGCCCCCGTGCGACGGCGGTTTTGCTCGCGAACAGCGAGATTTCCTTGCCGTAGAGAGGACGGGCCCGGGACCCATTTATGCGGCAGCCGTACGGCGAAGCGGCCAATCAGCGACCGAGGAGTGGTCACTCTGGCATCGACGGCAGCTTCACCGCCTCTGATCGTTCGGCGCCGCCGATATCGTCGCTAGGCCTTTTCCGGTTCACTTCAAAGCTAAAGCTTACGGCGCTTCGGAATGAATCACCGACTTTCACAAGCCGCAATATTTTCTTACCGTTGTTGTCGCTCTTCGCAATAATTATAATAATCGCGACATGTACTTCGAATCGCCAGTGGTTGACCTCTGCTGGCAGAGCACGCGTATGCGCGAGCAGACGACGCAGCATAGTTTTACGTCACTATTTTTTGTGGGCCACGTGACCAAGCCATGTTGCGTTTCCTCCTCTGTGACGTCATAGCATCCCCCGGAGCCCAGAAACCGAAACCGAAATCGCTCGGTATAATAATGCTATTATTAAATTATTTATCGGATATATATGAATCCCGCTGTGTATCGTGCTCCCTGATGCATGACGCAACGTTTGAATCAACAAACGCATGAACGAAAATTTTGATGTCTCCACCCCTTTAGATTGACAACGAGAATATAGTATAAGGTTAAATGAAATTGTTAGTGCAGGGTGTCTTTAAAGGGACACAATTTACGTCAGTAAATTACCTTTCTACAACACCAAAAACACCACTCTTACAACGATAAGACGTTTGGTAAGCCAGAAAAAGCGCAAGAACGAAATACGGGTGGCGACGCCTACTTAAGTTCCCGCACCTGGTGACTGTGGCGTCTTGGATTTTGATGGCATCTTCTATAGGGCCTACTAATTATATATAGCGGTACAGGTTGACTACATTTTTTTATAAAGGAACCAAATATTAAACATGGCAAGTTTCGGGAACCTTTACTCAGCCAACGCGGCCCAAGTGCGAAAACATACTTTGAAATCCTTGACGTCACACTGACGTAGCGGCGACGGGGTTTCGGCGCGAAATTCACATACTGATACTTGGACCTTCATTTCCTCATCTAATAATCAAACTATTTTTTTAAATGACTGCCTGCAGGGTTCTCAAACAATGCTTCATTAGTCTAAACTGATTTATTGTTTCGCTTAAGTGTCCCTTTAACTCTTTGGCATTAATGCTAGAATTGAGAAGATGGTTCCAGTCCCTGCAGGTTGGGGGAGCTAAATATTGGAAATGCAGGTTAGTGCGACAAAATGAAACATAAACATCGCAACGATAATTTCTGGACAAAATAAATGTGGCGCATCGAGCAAGAGAAGGAGCCACGCGGTAACGGGGGTTGCCCATCCCCTTAAAGGGACTTAGCTGAACTCCTTGAAGCATGTATAATGACATTCTTGCTCAAACGACCAGTTGCTCTTTTCCTCACAGTATTAAAATCCCAAGGACATGATCTGCTTTATACTCATGCACCGATAAGGTATACCACGACCGGAATCACTTTTGATGTACTGACCAAAAAAATAAAGAGAAACATCGTGACTGATAATGCCGGTAGCACCATCCGATGGCGAATGCAATCAACTGGGTGGCCTGGCCTCCGAAAAAAAACCCACTGCGAAGCTGGGTTTTGCTACCGCCGCCGCCATCTCAAGACTCATTTCAGGAATCGCCCGACGTTTGTGCGCAGGCGCGAGTACAAGCAGGTGCGAGAGAGAAAATCTGGGGACTTCTGCTCCTTGAATATCTGACTTCGACTAGGTACTACGGAGGAGAAGTTGATTAGATCGCTCGGTATGCGTTTGTCCATAGGCGTGCTGGCATTAGGGTCAGTGTGAGGTTGTGTGTGGGCGTGAAGGCCGTGTGTCGTCCGCAAGTTTTCCTCTTGCTCCGGGGATGTTCCTAGTGAGTTTGTTGCGTTTTAGTGGCGACGGTAACATAGGAAATTACCCGATAGTCGTGCGCGGATCATTGAATCTGTGACATTGAAGGCGGTTTAGATAACATTAACATTTTGTCTAAAGGTACATCAGACTCATTTTCTCGGGTCTGCGGCGCTCGCGCTGAGTCTGTCATGCCGGATTATACGTTTCACGCACCTTACGGCGCTCGGCCTTGAAAATAACATCCGATTTTCTCGGGTGAGCCATACGGGGCTTGCTCTCCTGCAGCAATATCTTCGCTCGTGCCAGACTTTCTCGTATGCAACTACCTACCAATTTATGCACGTATTTTTGCAGAAAGACGTTTATTTGCCTGAAAAGGGACCATTAAAAAGGCCTTTGAGAAGTCTCAGAGAGTAGCATACGAAAAGCCTTGCACGAGCGAAGATGCTGCTCCAGGAGAGCAGGCCCGACTCAACTACGGCGCCTACTGCTCCCCCGGGAAAACAATTGATGCTATTTTGAAGGTAGAGCGCCACAGGTGCGAGAAAGTCTTTCCAACGAACGTTTAGCTTCTTTGATTCACGTACGTTCGACGCCCCTTTATACAGAGCGTTAAAGGTATCCGATTCGTCGTCAATCTCACAGGTTCAATGATCCCCTGACGATAATCACATGATTTCTTACGTTACGCTTGGGACAAAAAACGCAACTCACCAGCAACATCCAAGGAACAAGAGGAAAATTTGTGGACGACGCACGGCTACAACACACACACACACACGACCTTATACTGCAATGGCAGCACGCTTAGGAACAAGCGCATACAAAACGATCGAAGAAGCTTCTCCTCCATAGTACATAGGCAAAGTAAGATATTCAAGGAGCAAAAGCCCCCAGATTTTCTGTCTCGCGTTCGCTTGTACTCGCGCCTGCGCACAAACGATGGGCGATTCCTGAGATGACCGTCTCGTCAGCGCGATAATGTGCAAAGCAACACGGCCTCTATATTATGGTTGTCGCATCAGTGTTTGCGGCAAACTCAGTGGAAAGAAAACAAAAATGAAACGAAAGTAGGCGGAGGAGAGGGGGGGGGGGTAGTTTGCTAAAGCATGGCAAGGACAGCTGTTGATTAAAAGCAATCCTGGTTGTACTTCTAGTCCTACGAGACGCAATCAAATATTAATTTTTTACGCAAGGTGTTTGAGCGAACACTTCCAAATATTCTTTAAAATAGGCTCTTCGAGAAAAAAAAACACTCTTCAAAAGGAAACTGCTAGCTGCGGTGGACACCAGGAGGTATCAAGGGAGGGCTAATTAGTTAGCTGATTAATTAAACTTCATTAATAAACTTCTTAATTAGCGATATTTGGTGGTCATTGTCAATCATGAGTTTGTAGCCCCGGAGAAGACGATGTCATATCAGTTTTTAAAACAAAGAAAAACTCGTTTTCTAAAGCCCTGCAGCGCTAGAAAGCCTGGCGTTTTTTTCCGCTGAAAGACGAAACTCTGCGATTGAGGAGCGCCGGAAGTCTTGAGCAAACGCAACGTACGCTGGTGACGTATTGCAATGACTGTGACGGCTAATTCGAAATGTACGTGCTATTTTCCCTAGCTAGGAAGCGTCGATGCTAAGCATAGGGAGCAGCAAGCGTTATCTTTCGCTTACTCACTCGGCGGAAGGCAGAGGCTAGTCATCGCCAACTACGCGGCTGTCGATTTTAAGGTGCTGTTCGGCACTGGCCTGGAGCTCTGCCAGTGCAGTTGCCTCCGGAAGCAATCCTTTAATTTCCATTCACATTACGCTAGCTTTGTTGAAGCCACGCTTTTGCGACAGCGCAGTTTCTTTAGTGGTGCTGGTATCGTGACATGCAACTATCAGGAGTTATCTTTAAGTGGTATGCGCTTGACAGCTAAAATAAACGAGGGATCCGTAGCTGAGAACTTCTTGTCATTGCAGGGCGACGTTGTTTCGTACCAGCTCCCGTCCCATTTGTTGTAAGTGCTTGCCTAGGATTAGGAAATCTTGACTTCATACTGTGTTTAGCAGTTTTGAGTCATGTAAGAAACATCAATGAACAAAAATGGTTTATTTCAATCTTTCATTTGGTTGTAGGCCTATTCGGGCACTCCATGATAGTAATATCATTTTGGACGACAACATAGAATATTTACATGATGTGCTCAAATTACTTTCCCTCCATTGCGATGCACAGACGAAGGCGCTCTTTCATAGCAGATAAAAGCATCCGTCTGGGAATGTTGTCGAAGGAGACTCTGACACGTTGCTTCGTATCCTCGATGTTGGTTGGTTCCGTCTTGAAAACCTCCTTTTTAACATATCCCCAGAGAACGAAGTCCAATGATGACAAATCGGATGATCTAGGCGGCCAGGACGTGTTTCCGCCACGCCCAATTCACTGGTTGGGAAGGACTCGTCAACGAATTTACGAGACGGTGAACAAAATGCGGTGGGACTCTCTCGTGCTGGAACCGCATTTTTTTTTCAGCGCAGCCAGTGGTAACTCTGACGCAAATTCGGAGACGACGCCCTCTAAAACGCACTCTTGGTACTTCTTTCCAGTAAGGTTTCCACCGATGAAATAAGGACCAACAATACGGCCTTTATAAATGCTACACCATACGTTTGCTGACCACCTTACCTGGTGCTTATGCTCACGAAGCCAGTGGGGATTCTGATCGCACCAATACTGCGCGTTTTGCAATTTGACGTTTGAATCCCTGCAAAATTGGGGTTCGTCGGTCCAATGCGTTCTATTGAGAAATTCCGGATCTTCGTCGCATTGAATAAGGCACCAGTTTCAAAAATCGAGCCGTTTCTGAAAGTCGCTTGGTCTCAGCTCTTGGCGAAGACACACATGATATTGGTGGTAGCTGTGTCTTGAAAGTGACCTCCAAACTGAAGCTGGGCTCGCTCCATATGCGCTGGCAATTTCCCTGGCGCTTGCTTCCTGCCTGACAGCGACGTATGCCAGCACATCGGTGTCAAAATCATCGTTTGCACTGGCTGATCGCTCTCTTTTCTGTTCATGGACTGATCCAGCGGTCCTAAACTGATTAAATATCGATACGAATGTGGGGCGAGCTGGCACATGACAGCCAGGATGTTGGGCAGCATACAGCATCGATGCCAGCTCCGCGTCCTTTTGCGCGCTAAGATAAGCCAGCATAATGTCCACTTTCTCAGCAACGGAGTACTGGAGTTGCGCTGGCGCGGCCATTTGCACAGTATTGAAGGGAAGCTGAAACACTTTTCGAAAAAAATGAGTTCTCTGCGGCATTCTACAGTTTTGAGTCCCCTGAACACGAATATCTGGTTCAAAAAGGGCGGAAACAAACGCAAGCGGCTGTTTTTTCAAGAAAACGCGCACCAGCGCCTCAGGGCATCACGCGAACGCCGCTGTTGTCCGTGATTGGTCGGGGCCGCTGTGACGTCATTCGTGGCAGTCGCCGGTCGGCGCCGCCGTTTCAGAGCGTAGCGGCGTAGCACGCTGTTCTGTTCTGGCTTCATAGCTGAGTTGTAAGCATTATGCAACGTTCTCGCTGTCTCGGTCAGCTTGTATTTTCGCCGTACATGTTCGAAACGACAGCCGATACGGAAAACGATGGCGGCAACGACGATGTTGAGTGTGCCAACAGCGAGAGCGATGTGTGCACCTTCTCGCGCGTTGGAAATCTTAGCTGGTACGTATGTTTCTTTTTTTTCATGTAGCTGCACGTTCCAATGACAGGAGAAAAAATGCGCTAAAGTGTCACTGGGAACTTGCTGCTGGAAGAATGCCCAAGCACTAACTTCTCATTAGATTGTAAACACGGGTGCAATTCCGCGATGTCAAGCACCTTGCCGCTGCTTGTCTAAAGTCCCGTGGTTTTTTGAGTGTTGATACACGATCGCGAACATAAGTGCCACGTTTCAAAGCGCGCACATGCAATGCTGCGAGGTACAGTCATGGAAGTTGCTTATCATACACATCCAGAGACGGCCAGAGGTATTATATGTGCAATAGTCATACTATGGTTCGACGACTTTGCGACTGTGGCTCGATCCAGAATCGGTATGCGTGCTCCATGCTAGTGTTGACATAAAGATATTAGGCGGTTTAGCACCGCCGTGTGGTAAACACGATAACTGCAACCGAACGTCGAATGTCACTAGGCAAGCCTATACTCCATTTCATACCTCAGGTGCAACGCTGTGGAAGCTACGCACGAAGTCCGGTCACCGAAATTTATTACTGCGCGCGTTTCCGTCTATGCTTCGCAGCGTGCCAGCGGCGTTTGCTCGCGCGAGCATGCACGTGAAGCTGCCACGACGGGCTGCAATTAAAAAATGCCGAAAAGAAAATTGATTTAAAAGAATGTGTTAGCAGCCGTATAAGTACACGGATGGTTTCTATGGGTAAATTCTTTTTTTTTCATTCAGAACTGAGCTTATATATGGAAAATTTTCTCAAAAGTCGGGTCAAGAAACACCGAACTTTTTCTAAGTGCGAACGCAGCCACTGCAAGAAGTATCTCAAGCCTCCACAGCGTTGCACCTGATGTATGAAACGGAGTATAGAAACGCTAGCAACAACGCGTTTCCGCATTTGTCTTAAGGCTATCCGGCTATCGGCTATCGCGGAAATGGTCCGAGCACAGCACAGTTGATTTCGTCGGCACGAACTTATCTCTCCTCACCGCACGGACCCACTGCGCTGCAAGCTTCTTGTCCTTCGGGAACCTGTGAAACACCACATCGTCTCGCCCGCCTGTGTTCGCGCAGCCGAATGCTGCACAGAACGAGGGCATGTTGGGCGCCCTTGGCTGTAGGCACTCACGCAGCACAGAAGGAAAGAACAGTTTACAAAAATCGCAAAAGAAAACAAACGTGAGCGGCGGCGGCGGCAGATCTCTCGTAGCGTCATTCAGTAAAGAGCAGGACGGAAAGAGGCATGCCAGCACGCCGGTCCGGCAGCTCGGTCCCCGCGAATGACGTCACTCTCGCCGATTTTCTCCTCTGGCAACCACCTCACCCGGCGCTCCGGGAAGCGATGGGGGCGTGTCCGCGGGGGTGATTTAGGAAGCGATTTCCGCCCCTTATATTAACAAAACGAAGAAAAAATTTCGGAACCGTAAATTATTAGGTCTGTTCTTCCCAATTCCAGCAATTCATGGAAATTGAAAACAGTTTCAGCTTCCCTTTAGCGCTGCGGCGTTGAAACCTTGATCCTCAAATGGGCGAGGTCGCACCAGTGATAATGCAATGGCTATGTCGCACGCGCATCCCGAAAACAAGCACTTTAAAGGGAAACGTCAACGTGCTTGTAAAACTGGCGCTACAAGCCACAAGAACTAACAGCATGCAGCCTCTGCCGCGAAAATCCTCCTTGTTCCGCAAACGAACCTTTCCTTCGTCTCATGCGCTTCCAAACACTCAGCGATTATAAACGAACAGCACATGTACCTAACGAATAAATGAACGGATGGTGATGCCTCACATCTAGCTCTTCAGGTAGTCACGTCAGAAGTGGTCGAGACAGAAAAAACAGAAGCAAGCCTGCCGGAAACGCCTACCAGGACTCCGAAAACGGGGGACCGTGTAGTGGGCGATGAATAGCGTCTTTCTTGCGCCTACCAACGAAAGAAAAGATAACGCCAGCCGTGGTCTAAGCTGAGCGTTGAGGCTCCTTAGCCTGGGGAATCACCACAGACATTTCGAATTGAGCGCCGTAGTCACCGCAAAGCGTCATCAGCGGACGTTGCGTTTGCACTAGATTTCCGGCGTACCATGTTCGCCGCGTTTGGCTTTCATGCGGGAAAAAATACTTTATTTTCGCGGGCTGCAGGGCCTTAGAATAGCTCTTTCTTTGCTTTAAGAACTGATGCGGCATCGTCGTCTTCGTGGCTACGAACTCGCCATTGACAATAACCGCCAAACGTGGCTAATTAAAAATTTCGTTATGCAATTTTAGTAGTTAACTATGTAATTCGCATGTTTTTCATAATTTCTGACGTCCGCCGAACCTGAAAGCTTGCTCCTTAAGAGAGTTCCTATTTTTGCTCGAAAACCCTACCTTTAGGGTTTTTTGAAAGTGTTCGCCCTGTAGTGTACACCCTGTAGAGTATTCGTGAGATGCTGGGCTTTCAAAGGAGACACGTTCTACTCCGTCCCTGGCGTTCAGATGAGTTCAAGACGAGGGCAACGCAAGCGGACTTTACCGATGTCAGTGGTTAACGGCTTCGAAAGGGCACGAAAGAAGAAGTGTCGGCTGTCTTCAATGCTCACCTCCGTGCATCGTCGACGCGCGCTGTCGCTGGACATGCGTCGTCCGTCGGCCATCACGCGGAAGTTCACGAGCGCTGCACGTAGACTTAATGCGATGCCATACAGTCCGACTCATCAAGACGCGGCTATAAACAAAATTATTGGAAATTACTGTGGCCCAATGATTAACAATAATGAAAAGTGATTTGTTTCATGAGAGATGCCAGCAGTCGTAGAGGCATTGCGTAATGAACGAGTACACGAGACACACGTGAATATCTTGAGAAATAGCTGCAAAGCTTGCGCCACTGGCATGGTTCTCCGTAGAAGAACGCTACCTATCAAGAAAAGCGTCAGGCAAGAAGAAACAATCAATCTATCAATCAAATCTTCCAATGATCGTTAGGCGAAAAGCGGTAATAACACCACTTGAAAACGCCTAAAGGTCCACATACGCGAGAGCGGTATTAAAATTCATACTCTCAAAAGCAAATTTACAAGAATAGAATTAAAAATGCAGCTTAGAAAAAATAAGTTAAAAAGAGCTTGTGCATATACAACAATGGAACAATAGAACAAATGAGGTCAATATAAAAGTTCACTCCAGGACGGTTGTACATTGTAGCTGAAATATTCGATGTTCACGTGAACACATATCATAAAAAGACGAAAACGATACACGCGATACAAAGAGTAAAGAAACATTCTTGATCATGTTCGGACAGTATATTATAAAATACATTAGACAAGAGTTAGAAAAAACTCACGCATTTTTTTTTTTTTGTAAACATAGAAAAGTTGGCTTCTTTCTCTTCGTATTTATTAAGTAGGGACGGCAGTGTGAATCTAGGAGACTGCAAAAAATAGGTAGTGCGGGAACGAGGAACAAGCCACTTGACGGCGCTGCGGGTGAGTGAATCAGTGTAATGAATGCTTATGTTAGATGAATATTTAATAAACTCTGAATTGTTCCTTTGGGAAGAAATAAACAATCTCTGCAGTGCTACTCACTGCATGCTTAGAAAAAGTATTCAAGGTATTGGAATGGGAAGGCATAGGAGTGAGGTTCAAAGGCGAATATCTAAGCACCTTTGGTTTGCAGATGATATTGTCCTCTTCAGCAACACTGGGGACAAATTACAGCAAATGACTGAGGACCTTAATCGAGAAAGTGCAATAGTGGGGTTTTAGATTAACATGCAGAAAGTAATGATAATGATCATTAGCCTGGCAAGGAAAAAATCTCAGTATCGCCAGTCAGCCTCTAGAGTGCGTGAAGGAGTACGTTTACCGAGGTCACTTACTCACGGGGGACCCTGATCATGAGAAGGAATTTAAAGAATAATAAAATGGGTTGGAGTGCATACGGCTGGCATTCATCATCATCCTCCTCCTATTTTATGTCCACTCCAGGACGAAGGCCTCTCCCTGCGATCTTCAGTTACCCCTGTCCTGCACCAACCGATTCCAACTAGCACCAGCAAATTTCCTAATTTCGTCGCACCACCTAGTCTTGTGCCGTCCTGTACTGCGCTTCCGTTCTCTTGGTACCCATTCTGTCACACTAATGTTCCAACGGTTATCTAATCTGCGCATCACAGGACCTGCCCAGTGCCATTTGTTTCTCTTAATGTCTATTAGAATATCGTCTATACACGTTTGCTCTCTGATCGAAACCGCTCTCTTTCTGTCTCTTAAAGTTATGCTTAGCATACTTCGTTCCATCGCTCTTTGCGCGGTCCTTAACTTGTTCTCAAGCTTCTTTTTCAGTCTCCAAGTCTCTACCCCATATGTCAGCACCGGTAAAATGCACTGATTGTATACTTTCCTTTTCAATGATGACGGTAATCTCCCAGTCAGGAGCTCACGATATCTGCCGTATGCGATCCAACCCATTTTTATTCTTGTGTGAATTTCCTTCTCATGGTCAGGGTTCCCTGTGATTAGTTGACCTAAGTACACGTACTCCTTCACGGACTCTAGAGGCTGACTTGCCATCTTGAACTCTTCAAGATGGCAAGATAATTTTTCAATTCTTTAACGTCTCCCTTTTTGTGGATTAGTATAATGTTTGCATTCTTCCAGTTTTCTGGGACCCTTGCAGTCAATAGACACTTCGTATAAAGAGCGGCCAGTTTTCCGAGCAGTATGTCTCCTCTATCTTTGAATAAATCGACTGTTATTCCATCCTATCCTGCCGCGTTTCATGCCTTGGAAGGCACTCTTGACCTCGCCGTTAATCATAGGAGGAGTTTCTGTATACTGTTCATTATTGTTTCGAATAGAGTACTCCTGAGTCCTCTGGGTACTGTATAGGTCAGTATAGAATTCTTCCGCTGCTTCTATTATACCTTCGAGGTTGCTGATGATATTACCCTGCTTATCTTTCAGTACATACATCTTGGTTTGTCCTATGCCAAGTTTCCTTGTCACTGATTTCAGGCTGCGTGCATTGTTTACGGCTTGTTCAGCCTTTCTCACGTTATAATTTCGAATATCACCTATTTTCATTTTGTTGATCAGTTTTGACAGTTCCGCGAATTCTATCTTATCTCTTGAGTTGGACACTTTCATTCTTTGTCCTTTCTTTATTGGCTCCTTTGTTACTTGGGAGAGCTTGCCTACTGGTTGCCTTGGTGCCTTGCCTCCCCTTTCAACTGCTGCCTCTGAATCCAGTCTCGTTACGGTTTCATTCATTACCTCTATGTCATCATCATCGTCTCTCTGTTCTAAGGCTGCATATTTGTTTGTAAGTACCAACCTAGATTTGTCTGCTTTTACCCTTACTGCCTTTAAGTTGACCTGTTTTTTCTTGACCAATTTTACTTTTTCTCTGTTCAAATTGAGGTGAATCCTAGCCCTCACTAACCTATGATCACTTCGCCTTTACCCTACCTATCACTTATACATCCTGCACTATGCTGGGATCGGTAGAAAGTACCAAATCAATTTCATTTGTTGCTTCACCATTTCTTGTTTCGCCATTAACCAATGGCCCTCCGTCGCAGCAGCTGCGGAGCACCCGATCAAGGCGGCGGTCAGGCCTGTAAAGCAGCAAAGGGTGCTAAGAATCTCTGGGTCCGCACAGGCCGTGAATGGAAACTGACCCGTGCAACGTTTAACACCCGAACCCTCTCGAGTGAGGCTAGCTTAGCAGGACTCTTTGAGGAACTATAAGACATTGTTTGGGATATTATCGGCCTTAGTAAGATTAGAAGAACTGCTGAGGTTTACACATTACTAAATAACGGCCATGTCCTCTGCTATAGAGGTCTCCCTGATAAGAAGCGATACGGGTAGCATTCCTAATCCATAAGGACATAACGGGTAACATTGACGAATTCTACAGCATTAACGCGAGGGTAGCAGTAGTCGTAATCAAACTTATAAGAGGTATAGATTAAAGGTATTACAAGCCTACGCTCCAACATCCAGTCACGGCGATGAGGAAGTAGATCAGTTTTATGAAGGTGTTGAATTAGCGATGAGAAAAGTGCAAACTCGGTATACAGTAGTAATGGATGACTTCAATGCAAATGTGTGGAAAAAGCAGGCGTATAAACAGGCAGTTGCCAACTTAGGCGCCGATTCTAGAAACGCTAGAGGAGAGATGATGGTAGAATTCGCGGAAAGGAATAAGCTGAGAATAATGAACATCTTTTTCAGAAAACGTAGCAACAGAAACTGGACGGCTGGCATTACGAAATCCTAACTGGCAGCTTACCGCTGTCATTGAAAATAAAAGTCTACAATCATTGCATTCTACCGCTGCTAACATGTGTGGCAAAAACTTGAAGTTTAACAAATGAGCTCGAGAACAAGTTAAGGACGGTGGAAAGAGTGATTGAACAAAAATGTTAGGCGCAACGGTAAGTAACAGGAAGACAGGATGAGAGAGCAAACGGGGATAGATGATATTCCAGCTGACATTAAGACGAAAAGGTGGAGCTGGGCAGGGCATGTAATGGATAAGGTAGATAATCGGTGGAGAATTAGAGGGAGACAGTTACAGAATAGGTACCAAGGAAAGGAAAGCGCAGGAGAGGACGTGGTGAAACTAGGTGGGGTGATGAAATTATTGGAGACGTAACTTGTAATCAGCTCATGCAAGACAGGGGTAATTAGAGATCGACTTCGTCCTGCAGTGGGAATAAAAAAATAGGCAGCAGCTGCTAGTGATGATGATGATGATGAATGAGCGTTGTCGTTGTTACGGTGAATAGACACGGCCTCCTTCGAGACGCCTCTGCCTCGCGTGTTGCATTTGAAAGCACTGCGGCGAACGGGACGTGATGCGTTGCCACCGCTGTGCCATCATCGATATGTTACGTGTATGTGGTGTCGCAGTACGTGAATGCGCTAAAAAACGCGACAAACTGTTGTCCCATTCATGTACGCAAGGCTGCATACACGTTTTCGTCTGTGCGTTGGCTGCAGTGTAGCGCAAGGACCGATATATAATACTGTTCGCCTGAGGCCTTCGGTTGCATATTGCAAGAAACTAGGATTCCCATCATAAAGCACTGACAACGATAGAAGGGAAGACAACACAGGCTTCGACGTGCAATTCGACGTCGTATTTGCTAATGCGGGCTGTCATACGTATACTTAGTTGTGGCACACCTGAAGCCGAATACCTTCTTTGCGCCCGTTGCTTTATCAAGCACCATGCTGACGATGCTTTACCTACAGCAACCGTGTTCACGGATTCGTGAAATTATCAACTTCTGGTGTAGTAAGCAGCTGTAGCATTGGTCTTCCCGCTTACTGTTCTGAAGTGGTTCACGTTTGATGTCATCTACCGGTAAATAGGGAGCAGTTCGCGAACAAGAATGGCCTCTGAGATTGCTTGGCGCCGTGGGCCGAAAAGATTTCCCTGCAATATTTACTAGAGAGAACTCTGGCGTTGCAATCACTCAGCCGCCATGGGACTGATGGGTAGTACACCCATCTTTCTGATCTTTGTGCTCGTGGATTCCGACGTTCTTCCGGTTTTGTTTATTGTGTGTTATCTGCCTTAATTTTCCTGCATTTCAGAGCAATTTTTACTTTCCTAGATGCAGAAGGCTACGAAAACGCACAACTGCTACCAATCGCTGTGGTTCAGCCTGTCGAGGTAGTGACATCGATCGACAAAGCACAAATATGCACAAAGCGTCTCAACGCGCTGGCTTTCCTGCGAGCAATTCGTAAGTGCGCTCTATGTCGCTTGTCCACGCATACGGACGTTCTTGGCGCAATGATTTCAATATAGGGCTTCTGTGCTGGAGGTCCTGTGTTTGAGTCCTGCCTTCGGACAATTTTATTTAATGTTTATTAAATTATTTATTACACAGTACTTTGTAGGCGAATCACGAATTTACAAAGATACAACGCCATTTAAAACGAGAAGGACGAAGTTAGGGAAATCCATATTACTACCCATCATTCCCAAACTGGCTGAACCGCCCCGATTGCAGCTCCCGTAGACACCAGCACCATCGTTCCCTCTTGTAATCATTGTACGAAACTCTATGATGGCCCCATCTCGATGACGACAGCAATTAGCAAAGTCCTGCTACAAATGCAGCCATCGCTCGAGGCCTAGTCGCCGGTCTGATGAAGTTTCTTGTACTGTTACGTGTTCGAAGGCAGCGCGCCGTGAAATTACGTCAGAAAAGGTGGTTTCGATGACCCTTCACGTGGGAACACCACACAAAATATGTAGTAGCTAACCTTGAGTTGCCTGCTTTGTTGTGTCATTTCGTGCCCGCTTCACTTTCTACAGCAGAGTTCACGTCTTTCTGCAGAGACTTCGAGAAGGTTGCCACTCACCCACAAGTACAGAGTGATGGAGACAGCGTGAAGGTGCTGAAAGTGATTGAACGGGTTAGTTGCTTTTTCTGTGCACTGCAGCTGGGGGCTTGCTTTATTACTGACGGCACGTGTCTACAGGGCACGCGCACTGATCGCGACGAGCGTTAATGCGCCTTAACACGAAGCGAGGCTTTCAGAGGGAAGACGTGGTCTCCACCGACGCCATATCGGTTCTCATCTTTGCGGTGCCACCTCGGAGCGTGTACGAAAGCTGAAGCAACTCATCCGGCAAGCAGCAACCGCAGTACACGACCGCACCAGAGAGAACCAATATGGCGCCGGCGCTTCCGATAGGTGGCGCAGTGTGTTTCAAAGCATGCAGTGAGGAAAAAATTATGAGGGAGCCTCGCGCAACCCGATGGAAGCCAGGAGTGTCGTTCCTGCACGTGGCCAGATATACAGGCAAAGTGTGACCAGATATACAGGTAGAGCAGCCGAGCAGCTGCCGGCCGAGCGCGTTTCGATAAAAAATATGCAGATCCCACGCACTGTGGGAATCGGTGTAAGCGATGCTTTCCGTGCTGGATGCTTTGATTGACGCTAATTAGTGGCGATGCTGACGGCTAAAGCTTAATTTCTTCACCGTTTAGGCTAACATTAGAGTGGTGAGTTGATGTTAAACGTCACTTTGCGTGCACCACTGAACTTTGTCTGCTCAGTAAACAGAACACACAAGGAGAGGTGGTTGCTTGAGGCGTTGTTGTGCGCCATATTTTATAACCACTGAGAGGGTTGAGCGTTGTCATTTCCTGACTTGTGATATGGCATTGTCGAGAAGTATTAAACTTGAATTGGATTATGGGGCTGTTCATGCCTAAACCACACTCGGATTAGGAGGCAAGCCGTAGTGGCGGGCTCCGGATTAATTTTGACACTCTGATGTTCCTTAACGTGTCCCAAAATCTAAGTGCACGTGTGTTTCCTATTTCGCCCGTCGAAATGCGGCTGCCGCGATTGGGGTCAAATCCACGACCTCTAGCAAGGGCATAGTCCCAAAGCTACTGTGGAGGGCGCAGAAGTGTTGATTTGACGGTCGACCGCTTCCGTAGTGTCACCTGGACCCTGCGGTGTGCTTTAATTAATGCGGCTCTGCTTGCACGCCCTGCGTAATTTGTCCGATTGACATATTTGCATGGCGCTTATTTTTCAGAAGTAGCAGCAGCGTACTGTACCGCACCTTGAGCTTAAGTTTATCCTGTTTCCCCACAACCGCTGTCGTATAAAAGTGGTGTTTCCATGCCTTCTCACGTCATCTCACCCCTTCTCTTATATGATAACTGCCTCTTCTCCCTCCCGCTCCTTCTTCTCTTTTTCTCCTCTCTACAGTTCTATCTGCGTGCTCTCTGGCCTTGCACGTTAGTAGAAAGGGAAACGCCGCTGTATCTGCAATGCTTCTGAGGGGAGTCACAGATAGTTACAGCTGTCAAGCGGCTAATGTAGCGACGGCCAGGGAGCTCCAGAGGGCATTGCGCACATTTGACGCGGTGGGGTGAAAACGAGTTCCTCCCGTCGCCTTTCCTCACTTACTCGCGCCTGTCATATATGTACACGCTCTGAACCACCCCCGACGCGGTGTGCGCAACAGCAGCAGCCACAGCAGCAGCACCAGCACTGGGAAAGGCGAAGGAAGAGGCAAAGAAAGCTTCGCTTTAAAAACCTGCTCATGGTATAAACAACCAGCTATCGGGCCCCAAGCGTCTCGGCAAATCTCGATTGTTGCTCAGTGATCTCGATGCAAGAGGTCAGGTGTTGGGCCGACACTAAGCAATGCACTAAGCAAAGGGACTGGCGTCAAGGAGCGTTCGCTTGCCAAGGCTGGCTGCGTGACGTCATGTTCTCTACTATCTTTTTCCTTCCTCCATGGGTAAAAGGGTGTCTGTACCCTGAAAAGTGGCGCTGCTATCGAGGCACCCTAGACATGCGTATGCTCTGAGTTGAGACATCAGAAATGTGTGTGAAACGAATGATTGAAATTAATGAAACTTCGCTTTTTCTCGCACACATGCGTACACAGTATGAGTGCCACTTAATATGATGGTGTCTACTACACGTGAAATCCGCCACAAGTGGTGTGCACTAACTTCATCTCGAGGGCCATATTTGAGTACTAGTACAAGCACTGTGAGACGCTGCGCCTGAATTTGATGCACTTATTTTCACTTTATCGCCAGCAGTGCAGTAGAAGGTTGGAATTGGGTCTTAATTTTTCTATACGTGAAGTGCGAATCAATTGCATCAATTGCAGGAAATTGTCTGTCGCTGTTGGGGAAACAATTAGGATTCGCCAAGTGCCGCCTCAGAGGCACGACCGTTCATTGCAAGGAGGTTAAAGAATTGCTGGAGTGGAATGTATGTCCCGAAGGTGAAGAGAACAATAAAAAAACGATGAAAATGATGAAGCACTTTTCGCACACTTCCCACGAGTTAATCAACTTCCTTCGTTAGCCATAGCTTATTTTACCAGACAGATTATCTACGTTTATCTCAGTATTACTGGTATATATAGAGTCAAATCAGGATATCATGGCATATTGTATTGAGGAGAACGTCATCAATATTCCGTAGAAATTACTAGTTTCGTTAGAAACAACCAGCTTTTATTTTCTAATTGGCCTATAGCATCACCATAGCCGAACCAAATGACTTAATCTGTAAGCGGACATCGCCCGGCAAGGCTCTATTTCAGGTGAAGGAGGGACAAGCATTGGCTCCACCTTTCCTGGTAAGAAGCTGCGGCAGCTTCGATTCTAGCAGTTTTTTTTATCTTCCTTGGTTCAGTCGGCCGCGGCGCGCCGCTGCCTGCCTACTTCATTCCAGCCTATATGTGACCGTGCCGTGAGCGGCCGGTCGGGCTTTCGATGGCATCGAAATCTACTGCAGCTTTCTCTCGTAGTGAGAAGGAAATAACGCATGCGCTGTTAGACATGTTGGCGCATGCTGCGCCAGCAATATTGTCGTGCTCTATTAGTGCTTATACACTGTAGTGGTATGCCGAAGCTCAGGTCCTTGCGATCTCGCGAGATCTCGTGCTACGACAATGCTCCTGCCCTACAGTTACTGCGTAATGCGAACAGCAGCGTTGACAGCACCACCGCGTCATATAGAATGCAATTAGAGCACACAACACCAATATTATAACTGCAGCTCATTTTCTGTAGTTAAGGCGCCGGCAGCAGCGTAATCATCAATTTATGTATCTCGTCGTTTACAACAGCCTGACAGTTTCTGGCGGTTTTGTTGTATATATAAGTTTTGTGTTCTGTTGCCGTGCAATATCCGGTGTTCCCATATTCTGTAAACTACAAAATGTACCTTAACGCAATAAAGCTTTCCAAGAACAGCGTTGCTTCGCAAAATAGTTTGAACTTGTCCGCATACGTAGAAAGCTCATCAGAATGACGACGTATAGCAGGCGTGTAATGCAGTAACAATGCTCATACGGATGTCTTGTGACTTTTTGTCCAACCACAACGTGGCGCTACGCAGCAGCCACATAAGCAGAATCTGATTGGTCGCAGGAAGAATAGCTGCGTAGTGGCCGGCTGAACTCGGCGCCAGACGAAGGCGCTATTAACGGGGCTGATCTCGTCTACATCCTCGGTAACCCTGTACACGTAGACGGACAAGTTCATGCTCTCTTTCATTCGTCCTGTTACGTGCTTTGTATCATTTCTCTGCTTTCCAAGATTTATGGACGGCAGGTCATCTTTACCGGACACATGCGTAACCTTTTCCCCGCAGACGCTCACCCAGCCCTCCATGCCTTTTGGCGCGTTCGCCGGCGATGAACCTTGCATGGTGGTTGGATATGTTGCACGTGTCGACCTGAACAGGCGGTTGTGGCTGAAGCCTCGCTTGCCAAAGGACATTCTCTTCCTCTTCGGCGGCTGGACAACGGGCGCGACCAACGACATGCTGACCTACGACTGTCGTGCTGCCAAGTGGCGCGTGATGGACAACCAGAACGCTACGGCCAGGTAATGTGGCCCCCTCAACAAGCTAGATTGTTGCAAGTGGCTGTCAGCATGCAGAAAAAAGGGTAGATTTTTTCAATGAGATGTTTCGCACAGTCTGAAAAGAGAGGCAGCGTGCCAGAAGTGGTCACCACTAGCTCGGAAGTACACGAGCACAAATATTTCGCAGGTACCAGCTTCCGAGTGCAAAATGATGGAAGCAAGTGATGCGGCTTCGTATTGTTGAGGAAGCGCGGCCTTGACTAAGCGCTTTGATATTCGCATTCAGTGATGTTATAGCTTTCATGCACGGCTAAAACTTATTTTCCTTATTTTCCGGGTGTGCAGTTTTGTGGTCATACCGCTAGAAAATGCATGCAAGTACGCTGCAGCAGTACCTAGGGATAACGTCGATAAAGCTTCGAGGCCAGATGGCTACATTACGCAAAGTTGCTGGGGCGTACATCGCATTTAAAGAAAAGCTTTTCGTCAACTTCCACCGCAGGGCGTGCCATGGCGTGGCCGTGGTCAACAAGTGCATCTACATCGTGGGTGGCACCGACGGCCGCGTGTGCTACCGCACGGTCGACTGCTTCGACGTGGCTCAGGCCCGATGGAGCGCCAAGGCTAGCATGGCGTATGAACGCTGCTACGTGAGCGTTGTAGCTCTCCAGGCAAGCACGGTTGACGAAGGGCGACCACATTACTATTGCCGCAAAGCTAGCCAAACAATACGGTCGGCGCGAGCTTTTTTGGGAACTGTACACATTGCATGCAACAATTGCATTCAGCGCTGTGAGAAGCAAAGGAAAAAGAGAACGAGAAAGTGGTACTTGGAATAATATTTCTTATACTGAGTGATTACTGTATTTACTACCATTTTCGGTTTTTCGAGTCTTGCACTTAAAATGCTGCTACCAATCTTACATTGACGCTAACGAACCGCGAAACCCCGCGCCCTCAGCTGTCACCCGGCGTAAAAGCCACGACGTTGTTAGATTAGATTATGGAGTTTAACGTGCCAAAACCGCTTTCTGATTATGAGGCACGCCGTAGTGGGGGACTCTGGAAATTCGGAACACTTGGGGTTCTATAACGTGCACCTAAATCTAAGTACAAGGGTGTTTTCGCATTTCGCCCCCATCGAAATGCGGCCGCCATGGCCGGGATTCGATTCCGTGACCTGGTGCTTAGCAGCCCAACACCATAGCCACTAAGCAATCACAGCGGGTCCACGACGTTGTTACTTTGGACCTGGGATCGTCTAAGTCTTGAAACGTGCCCCTACTGGCGCAAAAGGCATCCTGCACTAATCCTTCCTGGCCCTAAATTCTAAATAAAAGCGGAAAAATACTTATTGAGATCGACGTCAGGCAATCAGAGATAATCTCTCTAACGCTATCCACTGTTTACTATGTTAACCTGTTCAAGGTAATATATCCCCTTCAGTCACGAAATATGATTGACTGTCGATACATGTGTGAAACACAGGTGGAGCTCGAGACTCCACTGAAAGCAAACCAAGTGGTAGAATGACTCATTGAGCATTTTATGATGAATAATTATAATTGCCGAGTAACTAAATATTTTGTATATTGTCAAGTCAGTCATGCTACGTTTCTTCATAAAAATAATTAAAGCCCCCGTTCGCATTACAGGCACAAGTTATTCATTGGCCTCAAGCATTTCATGTAAGAAAAAAATGTGTTTCAATGTTGGTAACGACATGCACCACGTCAAGCATCGCGTAAAACATGGTAGTGCCTCCACCAAAGCGGTACTCTGTAACGACACATACCATTCAGAAGCAAAATGGAAGCAACTTAGGTTATCAGTATGCTCAATTTGCCTTAAGCTTAATGTTTGTGCTCTATTCCTTGCTACGTGCCATTGCACAGAAATGGCGAACGTAGGTCACGTCCACAAATGTGGATGCCGTGACGGAAGGGGATATTGGAAAGAATGCGGAGTGAGATTCAACGGGGAATATCTCAGCAAGATACGGTTGAAATTGCCCTATGCTAAACAAGTGATTATCCTATGCTAGGTACCTGGCCACTGTGGCATAAAAGGCAATGGAGCTGCTGACGAGAAAGCTACCTCAGTAGCCTTTAGCGACACGGACACAAACATACCCATCCCAGCAACAGATCTTAAACCATACTTGCGTCACAAGCTGAAAATTAACTGGCAGAAACAGTGGAATACTTAGATATCCAATAAACTGCACTTGATCAGACCCAAATTAGGACATTGGATATCGGAGGAAACATCACGGTATAGCGAAGTGCTCCTTTGCCGAAAAAGAATAGGGCGCACTTACGGCACTCACTCTTACCTCTTCACTGTTCGTTTACCTTGGTCGATTGCCTAAAAGGGACGGCAGGCATTACTAAATCATGACCGGGAGCTTACCTCTATACCCGAAAAGAAAATTCCAGGTGTAACGTTCAGAGACAAGAAGATGGTGGTGTGGATTACAGAGCATACAGGGGAACCGACATTCCAGTCGACACTGAAAGGAAAAATATGGAGCTTGGCCCGCCATGTAATGCGTGAGGCTGAGTTACATTATTAAACATTATTACATTATTATACAGTTACATCATTAGATATTATTACACTATTACATTATTAGCTTAATATTAGAGTTATACAATGGGTGCCAAGGTAAGCGCAGTTGAGGACGCCATAGAATAAGGAGGTGCGATGGAGGGAGGAAATTTGCAGGCGCATCTTGGAATAGGCTATAGCTCTAGAAAGCGGTAATTGGCAAGAGAGGCCTTTGTGCTGCGGTGGACATAAAGATCAACTCATGATGATTACGCTGGTGAGGAAGATCGCACTGTGAAATTTCGCAAGCATACAATGGTGTGGCGGGACAGGCGGTAAAATATCGAACAAGCTGCCACTAGACGCAAAACTAGCAGGGCTTTTAGGGAACTCATTGCGAATGTTACACTGCTGTCGCATGAAAGAAAAGAAGGCTTCCTTTAGTTTTGACAGCACCATTCCTTGGATGTACCAACGGAACTACAACGCCCCTATTTCTTTCCCTTCTTTGAGCATCTGCACTTCCCTCTACGCACCAGCCCACTGTCCACTGCAGGGAGCCTTCATTTCCTTCAGGAAAAATTGCTTGAAGCTGGGCTAACTACGCATCAATTGAGCTATTACAGCGTAACTGCCCGAATGCCAATTGTCGCAAAAAATTTGGATGAAAATTAGTTCTAGTGATGATGTATTAGTTACAGAGAAGGCAGGAAAGGCGCAGTCCGATATTATATAGGCGAAATATGAAGGGATGCATCAAAAACGTGTCTTTCATACTGAAACTGTAAACAGCGCCCCCAGCTGCGGCTCGCCAGAAGTGACGTAGAACCCAGACTGTGCCTCAAGTGAACCATCGGGGCTTCTCTCTACTTCCCTCGCGTAGTGTATGCTACGTCACATCCGGCTTATTTTGTAGTTTCGCGACTGACCCTTAGGGGTGCCTGTCATCTGCTAAGGGGCTTTTGATTATCGGTGTACTTGCTAGTCTCACGGCTTTCTAGCAATTCTTTAGCTTCATCAGCTATTATTAGCATGTTGAGCTCGTGGGAGATTTCCCAGCTGTTGGCAGTCGTTTCACGGGCTGTCATGTCTTCCCAGGGTCACATTTACGCCATGGGAGGTTCCGACGGCCGGAACTGTACCGACACGGTGGAGCGGTACGACGTGGAGAGAAACCAGTGGTCCATGGTGGCCAGCATGAACGACGTCCGCAGTGACGCCAGCGCCGCCATAGCTGCAGGACGCATATACATGTGAGGTCGTTTTCGAATTCCCTTTCTTCACAATCACTTTGTGGGGAGTGAAGACTCACTCATAGAATCACTGAATTGAATGATCAATTTATGACTCGGTGCAAGTTGTGTGACACTTGCCTATGCTATCGAACGGCTCTCGTTTCAAATTTCTTAATCGACTACACCAATGGACGACTGTTGCGATGATGATTGTTACATCTGCGTAGCGTGAAATCACTCAACCTAATTCGGTTTTTCTATATAAAGTGCTACCTAGAATTTCGCCTATCTCTCCTTCAGTTTATTGTCGTCATTCCTTCTCCGTTTCGCGCACAGCGTGTGAAAGTGCCGCACACGCTGATCATGTTGTTTTAAACTGTCACAGTAAAGATCTAGCGGTAAATGTGGGGGCAGTTAGCCTGCTCAAGGATTTGGGTTTCGAGGGTAGCCAGGGGAACATAAATAAGTTCGGTGTGGGGGCTAAGCGATGGCTGGAAGGTTGCTGGGGTGTCGGTGCTTTGAAATTGAAGTGATATTCGGAATTAAATTCTCCTTGGTCCTCTGATTATTTTTATTCCTCAGCTTGTTTATTTTTTTTATTTCTTAAGCCGTCATGTTACTAGCATGTACGTTTTCTCACTTCTAGAATTGACGTCCTATGCGGGTTATCACGTACTTGCACGGCGCACCGCTAGAGGTGCCTGCATGCTATCTGCTAAGGAACGGGCTGTTAATTATCTCCGTGGCTGTTCTCTTTACGGCTTCGGGCAATTCTTCTTTACTACATTTACTTGGAATTTGGCTGAAAGGGACCAAGAAACGATTTTGACGATTGCGTACAAACGTACTGAGTCGTTAGGGTAGGTCCTTATAATAATTAGGTGACGCATTTGAGCGGTCCGAGAAAAGCGTATAATATATTATAACATTTTAAGTATGTGCAGCGCTTCCGATTGCAGCGGCGCCGCTCCCTCGAGTTTTCAGTCGTTCCATCCCAATGGGCGCATTTATTTATTTATTTATTTAGAAAATACTGCAGGCCTTGTAGTGGCCCTTGCAGGAGGGGCAGAAGTACAGGAAAAAAGGAAATGCAAGGGTATGTGAGTAGCAAAACTGAAATAAGAATTATTTACATTGGAATGATTGCAGGAAAACAAAAAATAACAATTTCAGAAACACTGCAACAAAGCAAGATATAAAAGCAAACAACATTTTTCAGCTGTCGCATGTTCAGGTGTGAACGCATTCAATGCTTTCAGTCTTAATAAGAAGTGATATGGGCAAGTTATTCCATTCGGTTATTGGGCGAGGAAACAAGGAATATTTAAAGGTGTTGGTCCTGGCAAAATACGGAGTTAATGACTTGGCATGCCGGTGCCTTGTTAATCGCCCTGTTAGTGGTTGTATGTATTGCTGATGATTAATAGATAGCTGATTATTCTGAAGCAGATAGAGGAACTTCATCCTTTGAATTTTCCTTCGCAATTTTAATGTTTGTATATTATTCATTTTCATTAACTTTGAGGGTGAGTCAGTTGGATGGTATTAAGAAAATATAAAGCGTACAGCTTTTCGCCGAATTCTTTCTAATGCATCGATGTTACGTTTCGTGTACGTGTGATGAAGTGACTTGTCAATCAACACAGCTGTATTCCGCGATAATAAAGCCATCTGTATAAGATTATGACAATAGATAACGCTGCTGCGCTTCAGCGGGCTACGCTGTTGCTGCGACAGATCCCTTGGTCATTGGCTTAGATACACCTGTGTGTTCGTGTAGGCGCGTTCTTGCAAGCTGTTACGTACAGGGTCTGGGCCCGTCCGTGAAAGGAATCCACATCGGTTGGCGGCAGAAAACAGACTGAGTTTATTTCCTACAAAAGACGCAGACGAGAGCCGCATGTGTTCAAGGGGGCAAACTCTTGGTCCCTGTCCGGTGGCCGAGATGATGGGGGTGACGAGAATTCTTGGAACTCGACTCAGGGCGGGGTCCCTTCCTGTTTCTTCCGCGCTGGTGCTTCGTCCAGCTGAGGAGCGGTGGTGCGTCGCTTGTACACAACACAAGCTTTCGCTAGCACAGCTACAAAAAATGCGCCATCGCGTCGGATACAACCGAGTACATAGTGATGTAGGTTGTCGCAACATTATGCAGTAGCAATAAACAAACAAAGAAGCGGCGCAGGTAAGATGACTGCACAGTGTTCCAAAGGTAGGTCACCACGTCAACGCTACACATGCAGCACAGAACGTGACAGTGCAATATTTCGCCATGACGTGGAAGCTTCAACCTACATCGACAAAAATATGCCAGTGTCGTCTGCTGTTTGCGATAGTTGCCGACTTCGAACAGCTTTGCTCTGCACACGGCCGAACGGTTGCCAGCTTTCAGCAGGCGTCGCATCCCCAAATCGGAGTGCGGATGCCGGCACATGTGAACCGTTAGAGCTAATTGATAAAAACAATAACTAATAAAAGAGCAAACGTAATAACAAAATCCTGGCAATGCGTGAAGTTTAGTTGGTCGCCAGCACACGAGGCTGACAACTCGCTGTTGCATGTTGCCAGTCGCTGGTTGCCTGTTTTGGACAACCAGAGGGCGCATGCGAACCGCACGGCACCATGCGGTTTCAGCGTAAATGCAACTTTGTGGCCTATCGCGACGACCGCCCGCTTTTCACGAACCGCCCGCGTGCGGTGCGGCTTGCGGCGATAGGCGGCTCGAGCGTAAACAGGCCCTAAATGCCGCGCCCGGTCGCGAAGTGTGCAGTTGCTACTTGTTCTCTCCGCTTTCTTCATTCGTGCTCGCCAGATTGAGCCACGATCATCGGATTCCCTCCTCCCTCGCCTGCTTTCCCTCGCACGTACGCATACGACGAGCGGCGGCGGTGTTATCGCCCTTGGACTTTATACGGAACATTACGGCGACGCCGACGACGACGGCATACAATGCGGCTGGAGTGTCTATGTAGTTACTGTCGCAATAAACATAACAGAAAGATAATACATAACGACATTCTATCACGACACTCATGCACCTCCGGCACACAGCAAGTGTTGTCTGCTTGTGTTACTACGCTTGGGCTTGCTTTGACACGATCTGTGCGATGAGTGTTTGTCTCTCCCTTTCTTTTCGAGAGCCCCATGGATCGCCCTTGCTACGTTGTGGCCTGCAAATCTAGCGAACGCCAACATGTCAAGGTGCGGCGCAGTGCTCCTCTGCAAGGACACATGCGAGCGGAGTGGCTGCGACGCATGGGGCTGTCAGTATCCGATCAACGCCAGCGTCTACGCGTTTGCGGCTGTCACATCACGCCGGAGGTTTACTACTGCTATAGAGGTTAGCGTGTCGGAATGGGCGTGTTACGAAATGTGCCGAGGCGCAAACGTGAACGGCATGCACCCTGCCATTCACGTTCACCTGGTGCCAGAGAGTTCAACCAACAGAGCTAATGTAGCAGTAACTGAAGTGTACTACTACACTATAGCAGTAACCAAGTGCATTCTACGTTGCTGCTGGTGTACATGTTCGACAGGAGCATAACCACGAACACACTGTCTTCTGAGATGTTTAACATGTTTTATACTTGGTTACACTAATACCAGTGCTGTGTCTGGCTTCTTAAGCTCTGTGCCATCAAGTGGCTTGGCCGTGCAGGCTGATAAGGCCGCTGACGTACGTCTACTGCGTCTACGCTAAAGTTCGTTCATCACAGCGGTAGTAGTGTAGAGGGGATTTAACAAAACGCCCAGCTCGTCTGTGGTTATTGGAATACCGGACACGCTCTACACTGCGACAGAACACTCGCAACGCACGCTGTTTGGATAGCTCTCGCTGGGGATCAACGGCCAGGCGGCTCGCGGAGAGGCTGGAGAGGCTTCGCGCGGTTCCTCCAGGACAACCGGAAGCAGACGACAAGGCGTCGCATCATGACGCAGAGCCAGTGAAGGCGGAGCCTAGCCCCGATCACTCGGCGAACGAGTTGAGGAGGAAACACATGGCTAGGGAGCAGGCTAACTTGTAATCGTGCGTAGCTATCTTAATATGAGACGCTTCGCTTAAATTGTGGCGCGATGGTTTTACTGTAGCTGTACCAAGCCCGTGCTGGTGGGCGAGTTGGTTATGCATGATTACAACGAAGGCGCCAAAAAAAAAAAACAACGGGCGAAGTACCTTACACGTCTACGAAATTTGCCCGAACCGTTTTAGGGACCCTTTAATGGGGCGTGGTGTCCTTTCCTCACTCACCTTTAAAGGAGTAGTATCCTCAATATTCACGCATAGAAGAGATAGAGATCCGTAAGGGGAGATTTCTAATCATAGTGTATGCTTAACTACGACGATGATGATAATTACCATTACCATACTCTCGCCTGCAGCGTTGGAGGCTACACGGGTCGCGCTATTCTCGACACCGTCGAGTGCTACGACCCATCGACCGATGTTTGGACGCGGCTGCAATCCATCTCCTCGCCCCGTCGTGGCCTGATGGTGGTCGCCGACAACGAGACGCTGTACATCATGGGCGGTTTTGACGGCACCCAGACTCGCTCTTCCAGTATGCTTTTATTTGTTGTAAATCGTTACCGCGCTAAGCATCGTCTTCGTCATGTGTCAACGCAGCATCGATGTTATTGAAAATTTGCTCTGGGCAAAATGCACCCACTTTCGCGGTCATTCGGCATGGTGCGGCTACATTGCATGAGGTTCGTTGTTTTAATGTTATTGCCTACCGCTAATTTTACTCCCATCGATATGAATGTTTGGCATACCGTTATTTTTCCATCATATTATCATTTAGAACAAGATTAGGACACATTTATTTTTATTTAAGTTAAGACGAGAAACAGGGGCGGTAAAATTTCCGGGTCTTTTCCGGCCAATCCCCACGTCTCCGGTATTTTTTCGCCGACCATAATAAAGGTGCTCTGAAACACTTTTGGGAATATGTTTAATGAACCCGTCCAGTCGCCTATATTATGCCCTCATAAACAAACCGAGCCACAAATTACTCCCGCGGCATTCTGCTGAGCGCACACAATTGTCTAGAAAGATTGTTTGCGTTTTCCTTTAGGGACGTAATCACTGCGTATTTTGGCCGTACATTCTGACTAATTAATAAACACGACGGCTATAGGCCGGGCTTGATTAAACGTTATGACTAAGTTTGATAGGCTTTATTATCGGGCAAGTCTCTCACCTTTTAATATATGTGCTGCAGGACCTCTATAACGGGATACTGATGCTTTTTGTCTTTTCTCCATTCAATTAGTATTTACAGAATTAAGTATTGCGTGAAGATCCAGATGGCGTCACCACCCCTATTATCTATTTGAGTCATGTCTAGTTTAACGATCGTCCTCTTGCTGTTAAGAGTGTCACTTTTTAACTGTCGCAAAAGCTGGATCTTCGAATATAGGTCAACCGATTAGGCCGAATTATACCGATAGATCATTTCTCTAGAAGTCTATCATAGCTTTTTGTGTGCCGATATGCGACTTTCTTGCATAGAAAATAGCCACGTTTGGTCCCTTGCTGCTCCTCGGTTTGAATCGCCCGCTTCAAGTGACGTAATCCCCATATGACCTCACTCCTTTGCCACTCTAAGGGAATCAGCCAGCGCTGGCGTCACATGAGGTGTACCAGAGTAAAAAATAGATTGCGCCACTTCGATATTCCTTTGTTGCTATTTCCTCGATTACGAAAGTTGGGCTCGCACTACGAATGGTGAATTGCTTTTTAGAGAGGCCTAATTTTTCGATATAGCTGGATTTTGGTGTTCATTTAACTGTCCTATTAGGTGCACGAAGCAATTTTGAGACCGGAAGTGAATATATGTATGATAGGAGCCTGAATGTGCCTTTTTAATAAACTGCGCCATATCACAGACGGATCTCGGTACAACAGATAAGCGTCAACTGACGATTTCAGTTGGGACTGCTGATTTAATTTGAAACGCAACGGAAACGAAGGTTAGGGCTCTCCTGCGGGTTCAGTTGTTGTGGTCGGCGGTGAAGGAGGGGAGGTTGCGAGCAGTGACAATGGGGGAAAAGGGCTGCGCCAGAGGAAGGAGGCGAGAGAAACGAGAGTTTCGTTCGGCCGTTGGTTGACGCCAGTAATACGTCAGAGCGAGGAGAGGACGCGTAGCGGTGACGATTGGTTGGTGCATGCGATGACGTAATTAAGCCGCCTCAACCGCAAGGATCACGTTTCCCAAAGATTTTGCATCGGCCGGCATAAGCAAGAACGAACAATCGAGAGTTACAGCTCAGCGGGTCAGCGTAGACGCCAGCGCGCATGCGCGGTACAACTTGCGCGGTGGTGTCTACGCTGGCTCGCTAAGCTCACACTCTCTAATGTGACGAGGGGGGCGACGCTCGCTTGACGCCCAAGTCTGCCCATGCCAGATCACATCGTCGACGCACGAAATGTCTAGTACAGCATGGCAGCCGGCAGACGTCCGCCGCTTAACGCCGAAAATCGTCGGGAACTTGTTCCTTGTTGTTGGGCCTTAAAGTGGAGACACCTCGTGCGCTGAGGGAGGAGGAGGAGTGGTGGCATGGAGCACCGGCACTCCGGTAGGCCGCATCGGCGGAATAGATGCGAAAGTTATCTTGCGCCGGTTCCAGCAATGCAGGGGACCTGCATAAATTTTGTAATTCTGATTATCGCAAAGGGCGTAAAGAAACTCGAGCTCTGCGCTGTACCGTCTTTCCGCTATGTCAATTTATTCTTATTTTTCTCGACCCTGAAGCCGAGCCAAGCATTCTGACTCGTTCTTATTGGCACTTTTCATTCACCGTTTTTCAGTGGAGAAGTTCGACGTGAGGACAGCGAGGTTCTCACAGTTAGCCGGCATGCCTGAGGCCATGAGCAACTTCGCTGCCGTCGTTCTTGAAGGTTGCATCTACACCATAGGGGGTGTCACTGGTAAGATCGGCCAACGGGTCTGTTGAGATCGCGCGCAGTGTTGCCAACCAGTGTGTGTGAATATCCTAATAGGCCCCCTACAAACATTCACAGGTGTCCGCGTTTGAGCCCGTGGGATCGTCTCTATGTACGATACAAAAAGCAGCAGTATAGTCACTTATTTATTTGTCGTGCCATGCTGCAACGCACGGCTTGGGAGTTCTCTTGAATTCAGGGGTGTCAAGTGCCATAAACCAACATCCTATTATGGGGCAGACCGTAGTGAGGAACTTCAGACTCATTTTGCCCACATGGTGCCCCATAAGGTGTACGTGAAATTGGGAAATGACCGTTTTTGGCCCGCATTGAAATGCGGGCGCCATGGCCAGAATTCAAACCGCCACTTGAAGCTCGTCACCTCAACGCCACATGGCCACTAAGCAACCACGGGGCATTTATTTATTTATTTATTTATTTATTTATTTATTTATTTATTTATTACAGGTACCCTCTATGTAAAATTAAATTAGAGGCAGGAGAGGGTATTATGAAGTAAGGAGTAAAATCATTTTGCAGTTGCTGCTTGTTCAATATCTGATATGAGAGAAAGAAAGTTCGATAATGAACAGAAGGCTACAAATACAACATAAAATATATAAAGACGATTATTTCCCTACTATTCATGGCTAGGTATGACATCCAAGACTGCATGTTCGTCTAGAATAGGTGCAACTGATTCGTGGAGGCGATTGCATTCGTTTGACGTGCATGGTAGGTAAGAGTTGGAAGAGAAATTAGCCTGACAATGATGGAACACCGACTTGATAACTGCGTTCTAGTCTGTGGAAAATGTGTTGCGGGGAAGCATTGGATGCTTACATAAATCAGGCGGCTAGTATACTTGATGAAAAAGTCGGTAACGCGATAATTTGCTGCGGTATTCTAAAGATGTCATGGGCAGCTGCGATGCAAAGATGTAGAAATGTGCACCGTGGAGCATGACGCAACGCCATACACATGGTGTGATGGGTTGACGGAAGTACATTGAAGAAGTTTAATATGCGATTGCTAAATAATGGCATTTCTAGAATATAGCACCGACCTCACTTGTCGAGAATTATCTTCCGCTTTCGCCAAAGTTAGATTTTTCGCATTAAGATGCACTATGCAGAGAAGCCTGCACTGACTGCCATTTTAAGGCGTCGCTCATTTATAAGGCGCGTGTTATGCATGGACTTTGGCATGGCGACAAGAAGCGTCATTTGCGCCACTTGCGAGTCAGGCTGTTCTATTTTGTTTCACTTGGCAGAGTGCTGCCCTGTTTCCCCCCGAAGAACTGGTTGAGCGAGTTCAAATCATTTACTGCGAACGCACTCATTTTTCCGACTGCCCCAGATCAGCATTTGTGTTTAACTCCTGCAATGCGCTGCACATTAATCTATAGTGACAACGAATGGTATGACGACGATACTGGCGGTGGGACACCGGCGACGATGCCATGTCGACCACACTTAATTGGCCGACATTCAATAGAGCGAAGAGCTGTCTTTGCTAGGGGAATGATGAAAGGGCGGCTACGCTGAGAGCCCCGCTGCGGATGACTGCTGGGGGGCGCTATACTGCGGGCGCCTCTCGCTTTCCGTTGCTTCCGAGATGCGTGCGCAGGCGCCACTGCCCGTAGTCGCCTGCAGCGCGCGCAAGGCTATCCGCACCGACTAACTGCCAGGCGCTAAAGACGCCCCATAGGTCTGTTCCTAACGTGTCATGTACTTAATAATTGGCGCAAGAGGACACGCTAAAATCTCGGTGATGGTGGTGCGCGGTGTTCGGATTTGTTGAACGGGAGTTCGCGTTCAGAATGGTTACGAAAACGAAGATGGCTACAGAATACTGGACTATAGATCGTTACGTCATTGTCGCGAGTGCAGATGCTATACAGGGCTAGAAAAGCATGTATTTTCGCGATGGCAATATTATCGCAACTGGAAGCGCGTTTTCTCTGGCACCATTGAAGCCGCCGTGCACAGAACCGAGTGCGCGTCCCGCGTGGAGGTTTAAAAAAAAATGTCCACGGGTGAGAGCGCTGTGCGTTTGGCGCTCCTCGATCATTTTCGCAGAGGAAACACGGGCGCGCAACGTACGCTCCACAATCCACAGACCCACCAACATACCGTGGTGCATACACTGGTGGAACGCACAGCAGACGTCAAGCTGACAAACTCGCAATGTTTTTTTCGCCGGTATCGCATCGAGCACTGTCAATGGGCGACGCCCGCAACGCCACTGGCGGAGCTTCCCATCAGACCAGCGTTGAGAAGCGCCCGTTTCTGAGGCAAAACAGCAGCTTCCCGGCGTACTGTGTCAGACCGACACATCGCCACCGCGTGTCGGTAGAACACCGTTCGAGGAGCACGAACACTACGATAAACCTGCCAGTTGATCCGCGAGGACAGGCGGACACAGCGAACTGACCTAACTGATGTCGCGGGAAGACCGAGTTCGTTGTCAATGTACGTGTTGTGCACGACAGTTTGTCCCTGGACCTTCGTTTCAACATGGCATCACGCACTAGAGGGTTTGCGGCGTTACACTGCCTGTGCTTTGACGCGCACCGTAGTTCTGACTGTGCGCTACGAGGCGATGGTCCACGTATTGTCGAATGCACCTCATTAGCGATGTCGAATGTACAAATAAATGCTAAGCCTTTTTTGCTTCCTCGCCAAATATCTGTTGCACCGCACTTCTTTATCCCCTATCAGACTTGACATCTTCACAGATGGTCAGGCGCTATGAGATCGCCACCGAGATGTGGTCCAGGGCATCAAAGATCCCGAAGAGCTGCAGCGCGTCCGCCGCCTGCATTATTGAGGACGTCACCAACCCAGGTAGGTCTCATTGCTGTGATGGCCATAATGGTCACCCTTGTTATCCGGCTTTCCATATTAATCTTTAAGCTGTAATTTGGAAGAATCAGGGAGCAGGTAACCGAGTACAGATAGATCATGCAGCGGGGTGGACAACAGAAATGGCAAATCGTTCCTCGTAATGGTGGAAGTGCGATTGAAAATTTTCATTAGTCCTAACGCTCGAAAAAAATACGACGATGGCGGCACGACGACCTAATTAAACGCGTTGCAATCACTTTGCAAGACCCGTACGTGACGCTCACGGTGAGGACCCGCTGCATTTATGGTCGCTGTGTTTAGCTTAGTCACAAGGCAGCCCGCCACGCTTCATGAATATTTTCGTTTCAAAGCTGCGGGTACACAGTTGTCGTTGTAAAACGGTACCACGCCGTGAGCTGTCCACATATCCAGTGGCACACATCCAGTGACCCAAGATGGCGAGAAATTGGGTCAATGAAGAGCAGTACCTATCCAGTGAATTCGCGGTGGAATTCGTTAAACGGGGGCTGCTATGCTTCAGGTACCCGTGAGACGTGGGTCCGATGCCGCCTAGCAAAGGAGTTTTTTTTTTCTTTTTAGAGAAGCGGTCTGTGAAGACGGTTACATACCAAAAGGGTCGCATAGCAAAATTGCGTGAAGTAGTCGAAGATTGATAATCGCACCAAGAAGTGAATTATGCGCTTGAATGGCTTTCTTTGCCCCTAGCTGTCGCCCATTTTCGTGTCCGGTGGTGGATGGTCTATCACCGGCTATGCAAAATGTGTGTGCTCTTGCGCAGCCGACTTGAGGGGTGCGAGATATATACATGTATATTGTGGAAACAGAGAGGCGCTATTTTGGACAATTGCTTACGGAGCACTGCTCAAAGGGGTGCGTTAGTCGCTGTACGTGCTGTCCCATCATAGATAGCACTGTGGCGTCGTGTAGACGCTATGGTGAAACTGTGTGTGTAGCACCTCTTCTCTCGCCACCCTCTTCCCATGTGACATGTGCGGGAGAGGAAGATGGCAGTCACTTTCTCCGCCCAGGCCGTCCGCTGTAGACCACACAGATAAAATGAATCGGCTGCTGCAGATCTTCTGGCTAAACGTTCTGTCTTCCACGGAATTACGCAATGAAGTAACAAACGCTACCTAAATACCTAAATTAGTCCTCAAGCGCATCATTTATTATGGAAGACAAATTGATTTGTAGAAAGGCTCAGTTATTCGCTTACATCTATCATCGTGAACGGCTTCAGTACAATTTATCGCTCTGTCTTGTTCGTCGCAAGCGTTCATTCAATCTGTTTTCTTATTAGCTAAATAACATTTGTCTGCTTTTCTTTTCCTCTCTGATTACTTTTCTGGTAGCCGCCTGGGTATAGGCCGCCGTGTTGAAGAGCCACCAGGTTCTGAAAACCAAGACTGCAGTTGGCCGGAAACTAGCGCAAGGTGGCTGGCAGAATAAAACACAACTGAGAAAAAACAAAAGAATTGTGTGAATTTTTTTTAACGAAATACCCGTACGAAAGAAATAAAAATTCCAATAGCAACCACTCATAGTGATTGTCAATGTTTCCTTCTTGGAAATCGGTTGTACAATTTCGTTGAACACTGCTGATACAGCAATAGCAGGTCATTCGATATAATGCAGTGCACTAAATGGCGAAACATGGACAACGTGTTGCACATCTATGAAGTGGGTGACTCTACCACATCAGCACACCAATTGAGAGCACCGCGTGACCACGCAACGCAACTTATACGACTGCAGGCTATACTGTCTCCAGTATGGGCCCAGTTTTTATTGCAGCACTTTAGAGATTGGCCGAGTTGAATATGGCTCCAATGTCCTTTCATTTTACTGAGACACTGAAATAGCAGACTCACCAAAAGTAGGGGAGAAGGGGGATGAAAACCTCGATTTCACATGAATTAAGCGCTTGATGACTTTTATTATTTGTTGAGTCACCGGTACATTTGTATGGAAAGAGAAACAGAGGCGAATTCTTAATGAGAGGTAAAGCGAAGAGCTTGGCCGGAGTATCATGTCTCAGGCCAGCTACTTCACATTGGAGTAAAAGGTAAGGGGAGAACGCAGGTAAGAAGAAAAGAATGAGGAGCGACGTTGAAAAACGACTTAGCCACATGCGCCTGCCGTCCCATCAGTGTTCCTGAATAGTGCGCGAGGAGGCACAGAGAGAGAGAGAGAGAGACAAAGGTTTATTCCTTTTGGGATGACACGACTTCCTCGTATAAAGTGGAAGGGCCATGGGGCACTTCCACTTTATACGAGGAAGGCGTGTCATCTCGCGCCGCACCGCGTGCCCGCTGTATAAACCTTCGCTGCTCCGGCCGGTCTGAGCTGGTCAGTGCAGTATCTCGGGAGAAAGGTGAGGATAAAGGAATGTGATGGTAGCCCAGAGGGTGCGGGCATTCTCATGTGCAGTGATACAATGTAGGCCACACAGGGATGGAAGTGCTGCGCCAGTTGTTCCAGCTTGCGCAGAACACTGAGCTGCGCGAATTTGCGTGCACGTAAACATTAACTTCGAATGAAGTCGGGAAATTTTGCGGGATGTTCGTGTTCAGTGACAAACCGTACAGCCGTGTGTTGCCTAGCATTTAGCCCCACAAGCCGAGCTAAATCAATCCGTTACAACGTCGGCGTCATTGAAGTGTGGGTGTGTTTGGAGGCGCCTTGTAACTTGGCCGCAGGAAAACGAAACTCCTTTGGATACAACGCATTACGAACGCTTTAAATATGTCTTACACGTTTGCGTAATATTAGGACCAACTAAAGATGATTTGAACTGGCTCTCTTTAAATGGGGCATTCGGGAAAGAACGCCGCAGTTTTAGCTGAGGGAATAGGTCATGTGATCTGTCGTTACATAGGGATTGTTTGCGCTCCCTGTTGGTAAATCTGCACCGATTAAGGCTAACACCATGCGTGTAACGCTAAAATACATTTCGCCCCTGCACCACAGCATCATAGTGCGGCATGCTGACAAACGAGCTGCTTGCTTTTTCGAAACTTCTTCACCAAAATATGCAACGTCAACTGTACTCGTCACTCAAATTTTCACTCAGGGTACTCTATATTCTGCAAAACCGAAGATATAAAACAGGTTCAAGTCTATGGCCAAATGACGGTCGTAAAAGGTCGAAGAATACTCGAACGACAGAAATTGCGTTAGTGGCAATCGTGTTCAGGACGCGACTTGCACAGACCCATTCCGGAAGTTTGTTATTCAAAACAACGGTCAGCATTTTAAAATTACTCTAAGGGAGCTCTAATATTCGAGCTTGTGCAAACTATTGGTCGGTGAAGCTGGTAGGAAAACCACTAAACACTTTTTTTTTCATTTATTTCCTTCATAAATGTCACAGTTTCATTTTCTTCTCGACAAGCCATGTGGAATACTGTGAAACATGCAATGACCAACAAAATACATTCGCATTTATTCTGTGGTAATCTTCTATGGCAATAAAGTGTCACCAAGAATTGAAAAAAAAAAAGAATAACTGAGGATATTACGCGAACAGCGTTCACTGTATGTTGATGGGTATCGTTCATGGTTGTCACAGTCAGATGTATTCGCGTACAATGAACAAGAAATACTGATTAGCTAACTTTATGAACTTACTTAATCGGCAAGATCTCAGTGAAAAATCTATGGAAGATGTCGAAACGTAAGCGATAATTGGATATAAAGCCAACCTAGGATTTGCCTTATCGAATATCTTCGTCCATTGAGTGAGGTAATAAATGTTAGCTAATTAAGCTTAAATATTAGTTGCTTGTATTAACAAAAGCCTAGCGACGTGCAGTGGGGACTGTTCGCGTAAATCCCTTCGTTTTTTTTTTTGGCCACATTCAGTTGCCATGTCCGGCATGTAACTTAAAGGCACACTAATCAGCTTAGAGTAATGAAGCATTGTGTGAGAACCCTGCAGGTATTCATTTAAAAATTGTTTAATTATTAGATCAGAAAATGAAGGTCCAAGTATCAGTATTTGAATTTCGCGCCGAAACCCCAGCGCCGGTACGTCAGCGTGACGTCAGGGATTCCAAAGTATGTTTTCGCATTTCGGCCGCGTTGGCGAAATAAAGGTTCCCGAAACTTGCCATGTTTAATATTCGGTTCCTTTAGAACCCAATGTACCCAATCTGTACCGATATATATATAATTAATAGGCCCTAGAAGATGCCATCAAAATCCAAGACGTCACAGTGGCCCCCAGGTGCGGGAACTTAAGTAGGCGTCGCCACCCGTATTTCGTTCTTGCGCTTTTTCTGGCTTACCGAACGTCTTATCGTTGTAAGAGTGGTGGTTTTGGTGTTGTAGAACGGTAATTTACTGATGCAGAAGAAATCATTTTTCACTTTAGTGTCCCTTTAATAGTGATTTCCGAGGAAGGAAGCTGGGTTTCCTTTGCCGTGAGTATGACATTTTTTTTCCTTCAGTGAACGTTTCTCCACCTTGAGTGCTTCCACAGAAATGATTCACCGTAACCTAATAGTGTTCTGCAAAGTCAAATACAGAACATCTTTACTTGATTTGTCTGTACTTCACTAATGTTCAGCCTTACCTAGTATGCTCCAAAACGCATATATTCTGCTTCAAAAGAAACGATTCCTGCACGAAACCTGCTCCAATGCGCCAAATTCTTTGCTCCCAGAGCTGCTCCATAGCTTCCTTGGCCGCTACCGTCCCTGGCCATAGTAAGAGGGATATTATGTGGAGTGGAGGAGGTGAAGGTAAAGAGACAAGGGAATGAATTTGTTTGTAATTATCGCCACGCGATGGAATCTTCTCTTTTATGGAAATGGTATAGTGGTGAGAAGTGTCTCCTGCTAAGTATGTAATGTGTTAGCGTTTAAGTGCAGTTCAGTGATTCTGTAGGTGCGTCATCTGGTTTGGATTGCTCCTCCAATGGCGCCCAGTTAGCGAGCTCTCGGTCTACTGCTTTAGCGCATTCTCAAGCTGTCGCCTTGCGGCTTTTTCCTCACTCTCCAGCTTTGTTCAATGGGAAATCAAGCTTCAATCATTCATTCTTTACAATGAAGAAAGGCGTGTATGAGTGTCCAGGCGATACGCACCCTGTGTAACGCTGTGGGTTGTAATGATGTAAGGATGTATGTGTAAGGTGTCGCCAAATAATTTGCCAAAGTCCTGCTGGCGGTTTTCGAATCAGTGACAGCTGTGATTGATAGGTCTGGTTCCCGTATGGTTGAAGCGTGTATCACGGCCAGGATGACAGAGGCCTCCTGCACCGCGCCACTGTCCGCACGGATGACCGAGGCCGAAGCCTCCACAGTGAGTGTTATCTTGTACGACTATGCACAGGGCCCGCCTATGGGTACCGGGCCACGTCGGTGTATAGGGCTGGTGCGTCCTATGTGCCTTCGCCAAAGACTGGGGCGAGGGCTCGAGCTCTTGCCTATGTCAGGCCTTTGTGACGGTTAGGGTAGACACTCTGGAGTTGTTTGTCAGTGAAGTGTTCAAGTAATGGCCGCCTCTTGTACCAAGACGGCTAGAAGGTGTCTGCATACACCAAGCCCAAAATGGAGTCAGCTCTGTGGTCATGACGTACTGCATGAAAAGATGGCCAGACAAAAACAAGGTGCCTCTGAAGATCGCTCAATTTCGGAAGGATAGGGACAGATTGAGCATATACGACAGCATCATTTGGCTGGACTGACGACTTGTCATTTCTTCAGCTTTACGCCAGGACAGTTTCGCCCGCTTACACGAAGGACATCGGGGAATGCATGCACAGCAGCCAAGAATGGGCCAGGTATAGTCTGTTTGGTGGCCCAGCTGTAACATGCATGTTGAGCTCATGTTGACCCCGTGTGCCATATGCGCCGAGACTCGAGTTCAGTTTTCTGAGCATATGTTGCCAACGGTTATGCCCGACAGGCCGTGGCAGCACATTGGCATCTATCTGTTTCAACTTTGGGCGCGATTACATCCTGATTGCTGATTATTATTCCAGGTTTCCCGAAGTAGTCTCTTTAGGGTCCACCACCGCACCAACAGTCATCTCTGCGATCAAGAGCTGCATTGCGCATTTTGGCATAGCAGACATTTTCCAGACCGAACGCCGACCGCAATTTGCATCAAACCAATTCGCAGAGTTTGCGCGGTCATGCGGCTACTGTCACGAGACCAGCAGCAGGAGGTACTCCTCCAGCAATGGTGAAGCAGAGAGCGTGGTGTGCACGGTGAAGGACGTGCTCTTCAATGGCACTGATCCCTACCTCGCCCAGTCCCAACGACATTTCAACGGCTCAAGTCCCGATAGGAAGGGAATTACAGTCTCCCGAGACTGCCGAGTGAACTAGTGCCATCATTACCATGCCACGCGAGTTTCAGGGAAAATGACTCGTGGAACAAGGTATGGCCTACAAGCGATGACCTACAATCGCCATCATGCTTCAAGTCTACTGGCCCTCCTGAGTCCCAGAGGCTACGTATGGATCACCGATACATGCTGCAATGGCGAAGTACTCTCACAGGCTCGGCGTCCACGGTCCTACTTGTTCCCACCTCCAGAGGCATCCTTCAGCGTAATCGTGGACACCTGCTACTTTATTCATTGCGAGCGACCCCAGCTCAACTGGCAGCTTATCCACCTGCCCCTCCCGAGATCATGCAGCCTGCACCTCGAGAAGATTTAACGCAGCCAAAAGTAGCGCTGCAGGAAATGTTGACACAGACTTTCGGTAGTCGCATAATGAAAGTCCACAGCGACGGTTGAGCTTCTAGGGACCTATTCTTGGATTGCAGCGCGAAGTGACATAGACAGAGACTAGAAGCAGACAGGACGAGCGCTCGTCCTGTCTGCTTCTAGTCTCTGTCTGTGTCACTTCGCTCTACAACCCAAGAATATGTTACAGTACCAACTTGCCGAACTCTGTATCGTTTTGCATTCTAGGGACCTGCCCCAAAAAATGTGGAAACGAGGGATGTAGAGGTGACCACATGCATGCCTTGCAGCAAATGGTCATAAGGTGGTGCTACAATCCACGGAAAGCGCCAGGTATATAATGGGCTTTGGGGAGAGGGAATAAGGATTTTGTTTTTTGGTGTCACCTGCCAGTGTTCCCCCTCGTCCCCCGGCTCCTGCACTGAAAAGGGTGTTGTATTTTTCATCTAATAAAAAAAGAAAATTTGTCTATTATGTCAGAGATTAGTTTACATTGCTGTAAGAAACAATGTTGTGTCAGCTTCTCCTCTACTGCTGTCGTCCTGTGTATTTTTATGACTTTTAAGATGTATATTATTTGAGGTATTCAAGAAGGGGCAACAGCCACAGCGAGTAGTCATCTTATCTAGCCCATAATGGGTGAGACAAATCGTAACAGGTACTTTGGATTTTATGCCTAATAATCCTGACTTAGTGCCTTCTGTTCATTATTCAGAAGGGTTAAGTGACCACCATGTGATACACTATAATTGTTCCCTTCAGTCGAAGCAACGAATGTCTTCAAGAAAAATAATTTGTAATTAGGCCAGAGCAAGTTATGGCGCCATTATTGCTCTACCTGAAATTTTCACTGAAAACTGTCAATATCGGAATCGTTACGTAGGAGTGTCGATGTGAACTGGGCAATTTTCAAAAATAAGATATTGCCACGTATTCATAAATACGTGCCGACTCGCTCTATTCATGCTGCTTTTCACTCTCCTTGGTTCAGGTCATCACTCCTTCGTTTACGAAATAAAAGAAGTGCTCAGTATGTGTCTACCGCGTGTCACACAACCAGGGAAGGAGGGGAGCGCGATGGCTTTCCGAAAATTACTAAAAAACATTCCTGATGTCACAGTGCTGCTCCCACACCCGACACATGAACGCCGAGAACGAATGCATTGTTGCCATGCAATAGCCTTTACCACCACCCAACCCATGCAGATCTAGTAGTGGGGTGTGCAGGGTCTGACTACGGTAAAGTGAAGCCATATTGAATGGGAACAATGCTTCATTCTGGTAGTCTGGGGTCCAAAGTATTTTAGCTTCAATATCCATTTTCCACACATTTGCAATGACTTAAACAACTAGTAAAATATATTAGCAATAACTTTGCGCTCCACTCTCACAGAAGTGTTGGAACAGTTTGGACGGCGAAACGTGCGTCGTTCAAACTGTTGAACAGTTCTGTAAAAGGTGAGTACAGAGTTCTCGCTAACAAATGATGTGCACCAGCTTTGAACAACATGAGCAACCAGTTGCTAGAACAAGACTGTGCTCAGTGCCCGTACGGGGCGTCTGTATATTTCGCAAATTGTTTGTGGGCCCAAGTGCCCATACATGACCGTGGTAGTCCTACCTACTCATACCTTTACAAGCACAAGCATGCGGTCGTGCGCACGGAAAACAGTCTGAAGAAGCACTCCATTATTGCAGACGACAATCGAAGCTGCGTTTTCTACATGTGCGCACTGATACCCTGACGTCCAGAGTGAGCTGATCATGGGAACTATATATACATCGCATAGGGATATTGCCGCACTCCCGTCAGTGCTTTCTCACGAGCCCAGCTTGTTCTGTAAATGAGGTGACACGTTGAATGTCCGCCACATGATATCTTGAAATGCTCCTTGCCGTTCTATTTTGGCCTTTCTTTAGCCATGCAGCAGGGTTATTATCACGGGTAAAAATGCTCAGTTGGTCCAACAACCAGTTTGCTAAATATTCGAGCGTGGACTGCCTTGGAAGACACTCTGCGACACACCCTCCTACAAACACGCAAAACGAAAGAAAAATAAAAGGAAGAAAACTTGCCGAGAGACCCGTCTGTGCAACTATTTCAATAATTAGATGGGAATGATTCCTCGCTCTACCGACTAGAATTGAGCATGCCGCTGACACGCATCACGCTTTGTTATTAGTTCTCGAAAAGGACAAAAATTCGTTAACCGACGAATACGATACTCCATAATGCGATATTTGAGCGCATCTCTATACACGTTTTCATTTCGCGTGTCAATGTTTTGTAATATGATTATATAGGTACACAGTTTATATTAGGAAGAGAACGCTGTGAGTAGCGTGCTTTGTTTTCGTACAGAAGGCGCGCGCTACTCTGGCGCCATATCGTAGCCATCGTCGCCGCACAGCCCGTCTTGCGCGGGCTATGCATAGAGAAGATAAAAGAAGATCATCTATAAAGAACATAACTACGCAAGATATTGACAACTGAAGATTCAACATCGAAGTGCGTAAGCTTGATAACAAGGAGTGCGTGGCTCAGTACCTCAAAAGCTTTGCTGAGGTCACAGTAAGGGCTATCAGCGTGCCCTCTCTCAAGTAGCGGCGCGTCATGATACTTGCTAGACTTTCCAGACAGAGAATTACATGCTCATGCGGAATCAAGTAGATATTCACACTAAACAATATGCAGAAACCATCGACTACTGAATAATCTGCACGCCAACGATACGAGTGGTCGTTTTGTTATGGCAGAACTGTAATTTATTCATTCACCTTTTTAACCGCCGTAGTTGCTTAGTGGCTATGGCGTTGGGCTGTTAAGTACGAGGTCGCGGTATCGCATCCCGGCCACGGAGGCCGCGAGTCGATTCGGGCGAAATGCGAAAACACCTGCGTACTTACATTTAGGCGCAAGTTAAAGAACCCTATAGGTGATCCAAATTATTCCAGGGTGACCCAGAACGGCGTGCTTCAGATCGTGATTTTGGCACGTAAAAATTCATAATCTATTTATTAATTCACCTTAAATTAATGTTCATCTATAGTGCCTATTTTTAGAACAGCACAGAATCACTCTATTCACGGGAAACGTTCTTTAGGAACTCAATAGTAAATAATTCCTTAATGTGACAGACAGACAAAAGGCAATACTTTGAAATATGTCACGTACCGCAGTTACATGCCGGCATTGTCCTTTCGGCATAAAATTCAAGGAATGTTTTTATTAAAGTGGCATCGTATTTTGTGCACAGATACCTACACACTTGGCGAAAAGGTAGTAGATAGGTAGTAACGAGTCCAGTAACTTTCGCAGTCATTACTGCATTTTCACTAGCTGTTTACTATTTTTTTAGAAGTCAGACTTAGTTAAGTGACGCAGTCACTACGTTTCACAGACGGTTCCTAGCCTTTTACTACCTAATTACTAACGTAAGATATCCACAGGCGCACGACGGTCAAGTCAGTATTTGCAACTAGCACCTCTTAGCCGCGATTTATTAGGCTGTGTAGTAACAATCATAATGCGACATTTACATTAGATTTGCATATGACTATAGTTTCTTTAGATAAGTTGGATTCTTATACGTGTTCCCTCGTAGAGTACGCATGTACAGACGGTAAGTTAAACGAATCTATGCTAACTTTGTGTAGTTATCCAAACACATTGGTGTTCACTGGTACAACCTGTACTCTTAACTTGTACGGCTATACCGTGTGTCCCAGCTAACGTTAGCGAAGCCATTAAAATAAATAAAAGATGTATAAAAACACAGTGCAAGACACGATTATACATAAGACCTACGTTGTTCGGTCGTCAGAGGTCTGACGACCGAACACCGTAGATGTAAAGATTGTATCTTGCACCATTCTTTTTAAAAGCGATTCTTTCTTTAAATGGCTTGGCTAACGTTGGCTGGGACACCCGGTATACTATACCAGTACACTATACTATATACTATAACCATGAGGTCCTTGTCAAACATATGTCACGTAGTGTACGGGTGCTCATTTTTAAGTATTACGTAATTTTTTTACAGTGGCCTTGAGCTGTATTGTTCGAAGAGGCTGACATTACTAGCACGAGAAATCGAAACACACGTTCAACTACTTAAGGAAATTTCAGTAATGAAATTCTTAATTAATTACTTTACGGCACATATATAAATTTACAAATTGTAGCCGCTGAGTTTGCTAGGCGTATCCACTTGGAATTAATTTCCAGAATGGCACCAGCGTAGAGATAGGCGCCATCAAAGTCGCCGCCGAAACGTACCGTTCCACTTTTCTAACAAAACGCTTTTTCATGTCTTGAAGAACTAAGGTAACTGGAATGCCCATGTATTTTGTCCCACACTTCGAGAGATATATCGAAACTGGCGTCCTCTTGGAAATTAACTTCAAGTGGATAGGTCTTGCAAACTAACCGGCTACGATCGTAAATTGCATTCTGTGCCGTAAATTAATTAAAGGGCCCCTGAAACGGTCCGGACAAATTTTGTAGATGCCTAGGGTACAGCTAAAGTTAATCATTCGCACCACAACTTGTGTGAAGCGTCTCATGTTAAGAGAGCTACGGATGATCACAAGTTACCCTCCTCCATGGCCATGCATTTTCTCCTCAACTCGTTCGCCGAGTGATCGGGGCTAAGCTCCGTCTTCACTGGCTTTGCGTCATGATGGTACGTCGTGTCGTCGACTTCCGGTTCTCTAGGAGCGAGCGAGCGAAGCCTCTCCAACCTCTCCGGCGGCTGCTTGACAGTCGACCCGAAGCGAGAGCTATCGAAGCGGCGTGCGTTGCGAGCATTTTGTCTCAGCGCCGAACGTGTCTGGTATTCCGGTAACCACAGGCGAGCTGGGCGTTTCGACGCATGCCTGGAGGCAAAAATTCAAGCTGATGAAGGAACTTTAGCGTAGACGTACGTGAGCGGCCTCATCGGTCTGCACGGTCCAGCCACCTGTTGGGGTAGAGCTGACCCGGCCAAACAAAACTCTAAAGTTGATCTAAGCAAGTGTAAAACACTTTAAACAATTTCAAAAACAACGTGTTGATGATTACACACCTGCGAAAAATTTACGCCAGCAGGAAAGAAGAATACATTTCGTTACTGCTACTTGTGCGGTTGAGCTCTGTGCCATCAGGTGGCTGCACCGTGCAGGCCACACACATTTGCGCTTCTGCTCATCCCGTGGAACGACACGGTCAAACGGCCAGGCCCTGTGCCCTTGCGCTTGCGTTTACCCGAATACCGAACTCGCGAAAGGCTATTGCGGTAGTAATTCTCCGGTGTAAAGTGACGGCCGCGAACGCGCATATCCTAGCGCCGGTCGGATAGCGGCAGTGCGATGCGCTGCAACCAGTCCGCTCGTCTGCTGCCTTGCAGAGGAACACGATGTCGCCGCTTGACATACTGCCAATCGCTACGTTTGCAGCGCACAACGCAACAAAGTCGAATCAAGTCGAATCATGGTGCTCGTGAAAAGGCTGAGACTGACTCTGATCGCGGAGCTCTCGTCAAAATGTATCAGGTTGTAACACAAGCCGACGACGCTTGCTGTGTGCCGAAAGTGCTTAAGTGTAGTCAGAAATTGTTCTTTTGCATTCTCTTTCTGTTACTTTCTTTTTATAGAAACAAATTAACTAAAAATCCAACTATTACGAACAGCATTTGTTAACCATAAATTTCGAAAAATTATTGATGACGTGCCCTGGGCTGCCAATCGGATAGCTCGCTCTACTAACGTAATTGGGGTAAATGACGTCAAATGGGAATGGGAGGGGCGGCTTAAAGTTCAGCCGAGCGATGTGCTGCAATCGGCAGCGACGCACATTTTTAAAACCTTATAATAAATTTTAGGAGTGCAACCTTTTAGAACAGGTAATTTAGTCTAATCTAGTCTCATATCTTGAATCAAATGACTTTTTACCTCCTGCCAACATGAATTCCGGAAAAACTATTTCTGTAAAACACAGCTTCTGTTATTTATTAATCCCATGGCAGCAGCTCTAGACCGAGGCTCCTTTCATCATGGTGTTTTTCTTGACTTTTGTGATGAGGTACAAGGTACCTGATCCACTACTAAAAATCAGCACTTTGAAAATTGACGCGAACATCCTCAAATGGATCGAATGCTTTTTATCTAACCGAACCCAATATGTTATCGCAAACAATCACGCATCCTCTCGTTGTTCTGTTGAATCTGGCGTCCCTCAAGGTTCCGTTTTAGGTCCGCTACTATTCCTGATCTATATAAATGATCTTCCAGATAACATTAACTCTAGTATAAAGCTATTTGCAGACGACTGCGTTATCCATCGCGAAATAAATAACCCTAAGTGTACACTTGCCCTTCAATCTGACCTAAACAAGGTATCTGAATGGTGCAATAAATGGTTAATGACCCTTAACATCAGTAACTGCAAGTACATGACATTTTCGCGATGCACTAATGCCTCAATGTCTTCAGAATACAGAATTAATGGCATCGGACTGGGGCGCGTGTCTGCCTACAAGTATCTCGGTGTCTACATATCTGGTGACTTGTCATGGCATACTCACATTGACTACCTCATAGGTAAAGCAAATCGCACTCTCTGTTATTTCCGACGCAATTTTTTCCAAGCTCCACAGCGCCTAAAATTAATGCTTTGCAAAACTTTCGTTCGTCCGAAACTCGAATACGCGTGTGCAGTTTGGGATCCGGCTCACCCCACTCTCATTCGATCCATAGAATCCCTCCAGAATCGATCAGCCCGTTTTGCTATGTCGAACTATTCACGTACCGCTAGTGTATCGCAGATGAAATCGTCACTTTACCTTCCTAACCTTCAAGCTCGGCGCAACATCTCGCGCCTTTGTTTATTCCACAAAGTTTTCCATCACCGTTCATTGAATCAGCAACTCATTTCGCAGCCAGTGTACTTATCCTCCCGTGTCGATCACAGCAATAAGGTTGCTGTTCCTCTTTGTCGCACTGACATGTTCCTGCATTCTTTTATGCTGAGAACCTGTTCGCAGTGGAACCACCTTCCCTCTTCTGTCGCCACCTTAGGCGATGCATAATCATTCAAGACCGTTGTAACAAATAATCTTTTAAAATGAGTCGAATTTTGTGGTTTTCTCTTATTTTTACTTTGCTGCTCTTACTGTGTTTTATCCTTGTCCTTATAGGCTTGAATGTTTTTTTGTTTGTAAAACATATACCCACCCCCTCTGTAATACCTATTGGGCCCTGGATATGATAATAATAAAATAAAATTAGGGTGCTATAACGTAAAACTATTCCAAACTTTTCTATTCCAATTCTGCTATCAGCCCTCCACGATTGGTCAAAAACTTTTTTCGACCACCCCCACTTCACCTGTCTGTCACGCGACGTCACGAAAACCGCGATACCTCCCCATCTGATATGATGTGTGCACACTGATTATGCATGATTTGACAGGAAAAAGAAAAACAGTTATTTCTGATTCGACCCCTTTTCGCCATTAGCCCTCAGCTATTGGTAAAAAGTTTTCGGGCTGCACCCACTTCACCTGCCTGTCACGCGACGTCACAAAACCACAAGAACTCACCGCGTCAAAGTGACGTGTACGCGATAAAGATGCATTAATATGCCGAACAAAACTGAATTTTTTTCGGAATAGCCGCAGGCTGCCCCGTTCCGAAAGGAACAGAAGATGGCTGCCGCCGATCACTCAGACGCTGTCTATTCGCACCTGCCGGAGAGCATGGGCGTATTTGCGCATAATAAAACTTCTGGCGTGGCCGTGTAACGTTTTCGAGTACTTTCGGAACGTTTACCCCCTCATTCTTCCAACTCTTCTTTGCTGAGGGTCCGTTTTAGCGGCATTCTTTAGCTTCCGTTGCGTGCCGTCGCAATTTTCGACAAGCCACCGCAAGCTAAGTAAGGGAAAGCCGACCAATCGTAGACGCCGGCACCACCTTCTTCATCCGGTTATCGACTTTCAGTGCAGTGGCTCGGCCTCATCGAATCCCTCTCCACTTGAGCGTTCTCCTCGTCTCTTTTCAGCCAATTAGAAACGACAAGCCGCTCAGTGTAGGGAATGTTATTTGTTTTTCAAGCAAACAAAAGTGACCTCCTATGAACGAGCAGAGCGTTTGATTGGTCTGTTCAGACAACCCAGCGGGTGACCGCCCGGTGCTTGCGTTGGTGGTTACGCAAATTTGACGTCAGGAGATTGGAATAGAAATTTATTGGAATAGTTTTACGTTATAGGGCCCTTACACGCCTTAGGCGGAGCACTTAGATGCGTCAACTAATGATGATAAGGACCTACTCTAACGACTCGACACGTTTGTACAATATCGTCAAAATCGTTTCAGGGCCCCTATAAATGAGTGAATTTTTGTTAGTTGGTAAAACGTGTTTAGATTTTTCGTGCTAATAATGTCCGCCTCTTCAAATAGTACAACTCAAGGACAATAATTATGCTGTCTGCCATCGACGACATTTAAAAATTCCGTCAAACCATAAATGCGACCGCCCCGTGTATAACTCAATAGCGTGGCAATGCGATTCTCTCTTATTTTTCCTTGTAGGCGTTTATGCTTTTACGACAGAAGCGACCTACTTATTTGTGGGCTGTGTAAGAGCCACATGTAACCCAAACAGGGACCAGTACTAGCTTATTTGGGTACAATGCCATACCGGTGCCATTCCTACGTACAATTACTGAGATCTTGTTAAAATCTTAATACCTGTGTTAATCGTATATGCACCAAAGTTTTGGGATAATAAATGCTACTAACAGCGCCGTACTACCTATGGTTACTAAAGAAACTAGTGCCTTTTGCAACAAGCCGTTACTATAGCGTTTGGTTAGTAAGTGACGCTACCTTTTCTTCTACGTGTGTTCCTACCGCCTGCGGTGACTCACCGGCCACGGCGTTTTGCGGTTGAGAAAAGTGTCGCGGATACGCTTCCCACTCATGGCGCCGCGTTCAGATAGGAGTGCAATGCAGATGCAAAGGATAGGAGCGCATATTCTCGGCTCTTGGAAACGAGGTAGGGTCGATTACTAACAAGGAGGCATGTATAGTACTAGGGCGTCAAAATTTTTCCCTGAGATAATAATAACGACGCTCTAGTAGCACCTAATAGAGAAAGCAAAACATTAAAGCAAATACAGCGAGGCTATCCGGACGATATTTCCTGTTGGGGAAAAGAAGCATACGTAAAACTGGCAGTGGTAGTAAAAGCTCATGAAGGCCTTAGTAAACGAAGGTAGTAATGGCACCCACAGGTGCCATTTACTACCACAGGATGCGCGTAGTGGACAATATATTCAGTTCATAAGCCGCGAAGTCATGGTAAAACATGATTAGATCACTTCTGTATGCACGAATAACCAGGTAACAGATTAAAAACGATGTGTGCGAATCTTATACGATCTAGAAAAATGTTTAGGCGTAGCTTTCAATGGTGTTTGAGAGAAGCGGTGGTCTTCCATGGCGCTTTAACGTTCGTACTGCAACATAAAACGCCCACGCATGGCGCCGATTCAATGATGATGATATGACGACGATAGAACGACCGTGACGGCGCGACCATGGTTGTCTGACAAGGATGCAATGGCGACGACAGCATTACGCCGTCATATTGACAGCAGTATTGGCGGGAAGGACCTAGGGAGTCGCCATCTGTCGGAAGCGCCTCGCTTGCGTAGTATGAAACGCGGCGCGCTCCTCATAAGCTTGGCTGTCGGTGCTCAATAAAAACACCACGCGGCAGCCCTCCTGAACATTTCTGTAAGTATTCTCGAAACGAGCGAAGCTTTTACTGTCAAAATAATAACCTTGGGCTAACAGAAAGCACGGGATGGTATACAAACGCTATCTCTTTACCGAATACGTACAGCGAATGCCCACTGCGCGCGGTCGCCGCGATGGAGTCCCCCGAACCGGCTCTTTGCGCGAAAGCAGGCAATCGGCTGAGAGCAAACTATGTGAAATATGTTCTTGTAGTGGGCTGTCTGTGTAACCAAATGGAGCATAACAGAACGAAACCTCAATGCAGTGATCGCACGGGTTCGTAGCGACCGACTGTGTGTCTGCGTGCGTGTGCGCGTACAGAGTTTCGCTTTCGCTCCGAGCACGTTTGCGCACCGTGGCGAGAGCTTCAGGCCGCCGCATATGAGCATTTGACCGTACACAAACAACGAATGTTGCGTGGACGCTATCACAGCTGCTCAAAAATAATTTCGTTATAACTCGGGACTACGACGCCTACGGCGACTTTTTATATGCTGTCGAGACGATTCAATCTTTTTTTCCTTTCTCCTAAATTCTTGCACGTTTCAATATTCTCAAATTGCATCAGAAGAAGAAGAAGAACAAGAAGAAACATTATCAAACTGTATATTTATAGGTCTTCTCAGCGAGCAACTTCCCGCTTCATTATACATAACCATGACACACAACCATGGCACACAACCATGAGCATGCGCCGTGCCTTTTTCTAATGTGCTTAACCATTCCTTTCCATTCCAGTGAACTTGCCAGCATCTAGCACCAACAAGTTCATAGACCCGAACTTCATGACATTAGCTGGGCAGCGCGCGCGGGCGAGCGTCCCAGTGCGCAATTTCTGCTAGTCACCGAACATTACAGCCCCGACGCCATAGCAATAATCTTCCTCGCAGAAGTGCTTGCTACACACCCGAGTTGTAGCCGACGGCTGCTTCGCGATCCAAGCTTCACGCAGCTTCCTGTCCTGTGGGTGCGTGTGAAGGCTGCGCCGGGCTCCATTGCGTACGTCCGGCACTGCGGCACCGAGCAGTAACCTACCATGTTGGACGTCTTCAAAGGCAGTCACTATCTATTATAGTGCTTTCAAGTGTTGTCAAGCAGGCACCCGAAGTGGGAAAATCTCCCTACTTAGTCAGACCCACAGCACAGGTTGGACGCTAAACTTTCGTTTTCAGCTTGCTTCGGCGCTTCCCAAGCAGCCAACGCGACCTCTGTGTACTCGTGATCCTTCACACTACGTCATGCCGACGGCAGCGCCACGTTTTCCAGTGGTGCAGCTCACCCCCAATAATGTCGACTGCACCCGGACTACTTGCGACCTGAATGTCCAACGATAATATTCAATAGTGGACATTTCGTCTCGGTCAGACATTTCGCCACGCCGTAATCTAGCAACATTGGCCACCCATGTCATGGGGAATTAAAGGATTGTATTTTTTGACAACTGCTACTCCAGGAGGCCACATTAACTGGGAAGAATTCACGCCTCAGGAGCACGGAGAAAAGAAACTAGAGGAGGGAGCCTACCACAGCGCGGTTGAAGCCGAAATCTACTGGGCCAGTGGTGGGCGAACACGTGCCCAACAACGCTTGCCGCCTCGTTCGCAGAATAGCAAACCGGCACCGAGGAATGAAGGAAAACAATCTCCTCAGGCTTATCAATGCCTTCGTACTATGTCAGTTTACGTAGACAATTTCTATGCACAACTGGCTCAGAACGAAGCGAGACAAGCTCAACCTTCTCATCCGCAAAGTGGTCAAGAGGGCTCTCGGGCTACCCATCAGGACCCATACCGAGGATCTCCTCGGTACGGTACGTGGGACTAGCCGGGTGTGCGACGAGTTCGCGTCCTCGCCGGACCTGCAATAAAGGTTTCTTCACTCACTCACTCACTCACTCACTCACTCACTCACTCACTCACTCACTCACTCACTCACTCACTCACTCACTCACTCACTCACTCACTCACTCACTCACTCACTCACAACACGTGAGTGCACGTCAAAGTGCGCGGTTGATTTTAGTGTTCCCGGTTGGCAGGCAGAGCCACGGCAAGGCAGCTGAACAAGCGCGCTCCAAATAAAAACTACTGGCATTGCTACTGGTAACCAAACGTCTCAGAAAATCTCAACTCTTGCTCCGTGATCTCGGCGCAAGAGCTCAAGTGTCGGGCCACCACTGCGGCTTCACGGAGCGTTCGCTTGCCAAGGCTGGCTGCGTGACGTAATGCTCTTTCCTATATTTTCCTTCCTCCATGCTCAGGAGGGTGCCTGAGATAACAAAGCGGACGCCGCAGTATCTCCAGGGCAGCCAAGGGGCCGCGGGGGGATCGAAGCTGGAAGATGGGAGGTCCGTGAATTCTGGGCCGCAGAGGCTGGAGCGTGTCAGATGGTGTTCGCATGCAAAATTGCCTGTCCACGACAGCGGACCGCCTTTCCTGTAACATCCCCGTCACCTGCAGTCCTCGGCGAACCCCAAACCCCGCATGCATGACGTATGATGCCCCCATTTCCCCTTTGATGTCCTGAAGGGGCCACTAGGGTGTATTGAATATTGACAAGTTGTTTCACTTATTGCTTGCGCAAGTTCCCAATTTTCTCGCGGCATAGTTGAGGGGACTGCCCGAATGTACTGGAAGCTCGATTTGCAAGCATACACACGATGCCGGATTATGGGTGCTCAAGACGATGCCCTACCAGCGAATACTCTCGATGACGGCAGCATTCGCTTTCTTAGCTGGAAATTCTTTCTCGCTGGCCATGTGAACTGTTCGGAGAATGCAATGATCGGTATATACTACGCAATATGTGCTGGTGCTCTCCAGTACGCTTGGTGCTGGTGAGCACCTATGCAATTGGATTACTAAAGAAGGTTATAGACCTATATTAGTATAACGGACACTCTGCGCAGACGGGCTCCAAGAAGCAAGACTGAACTGTTAATCCAATGTAATGAAAGAGAATAAGGTTCATCTAAGCGTCGCTGTATGAGAGCACCACATCACAGCATAATAGATCAAGGCGAGGCAACTGCTTTTACCAACTTGACCTCCGTGCATGCAGTAGGGTGGACACCACGTCACATTCACCTCGAGTACCATGATGTGCGTGACGCCAGGCAAAACTGCAGTTTTCCCTGATAGCCTCTGTCTCTCCGTTCACCTGTGTATCTTTCGTTAGTAATGAAACAGCTAGTAAGCGGCTAGTCCATCCATCTCCGTTCGTCTGCCTTTGGAGTGAGCTGGGAAGATTTTCCGAAGAATCAGCTCTGCCATGCAAGAAATCTCCGTAGCAAGTCATACCCTCGCAAGCACATGCAGAGCGTGTATTCACCCAGCTCATTCCTTTAAAATGTCTGCGGTAGAGACTTAAAGCCACAATGAAAGAAGGTGCAATGAATTGTGCAAGCTCTGGCAGGCGAACGGACCAGACTGAACTGGCCTACGCGACCGGATACAGCGCCAGTGCTTCTTCCGCGTAACGGAGTACCCGTCCCCAGAATATACAGGACTGCTCCTCGAAGACAGGTCAGTGCAGCTATGGAAGGCCTGAAGGTGCTGTTGGAAGAACCGAACCACGATCAACTGCTGCCTGCGATTCAGAGTCAGTTGAATGAGCTTACAGAGCAAATCAGAAACCAGGAAGCCAGGTTCGCCGAGACCATTCGTGAGCTTGGAGCGCCCGAGCAACATTTAAAGGTAGACGCTTGGCTCAAATCACGGCCATGATTTCTTCGAGGGTGTCGAACCAGCTGCCTTGTGTGTCGTCCGCCGGCATAATCCGACAGAGGACACTAGCATGTCGTCGCTGCTGCCGCTGCGCCCGGAGAGAAGGCGTTGATACTTCGAAAATGGGAACACTTCGCCATCCTGTCACCCAGTGCTCTAGAACACTTGCGGCAAACTTTCCCGCATCCTGGGGACCGCTTTGTCGTTGCGTGTTTCGCGAGCCCCACTGAACGTTGACTCTTCGCATTCAATTAGTGCGCTGTTGACGACACACAGGCGGACTGAAGCATTTGGGAGCTTCGGTTATGTCTTGCCCTCGGGAACGGTGACGCAACTGTTCTGTGGCAGGGAGAACGGAGAAAGTTTGCTGTTATTACGGTGCTGTACATGAGGGATACGTACTTTACGGTCGTCTGCAAGCACGGCAGCACTATTAATTCTGATCTCGCAATGCAAATTCAGTTTTACAGGGATGTTGGTGGTCTCGCAGTGTTTGCCGCCTATTTGGTGCGTGAGGGTGTTGGATAGGATACGACTGAGAAGTCTTTGATTGTCTTCCTTTCGCGAGCCTTGTTGCGGTAAGCACGATAAGGACACGTTGGCACATTTTGACCTCGCATTGCGGTAAGAATTTCATTCCCTGATAAATGGTTTTCTTCAAGATGTAAATATGAAGTTCGAGATTGAGCTCGCAGATACGTAGGGATACAGGAGCGCCTAATATTCGTCCTCATCCTCCTTGCCAGTTCCTCTGTGTCTATAAGCTTAGTGAAGTTTTGATGACTCTTCTCCTGAATAAAGTAAGCGCTGCGAAATTTCTTTTTTCGAATTTTTATGCTTGTTAGCCAAATTATTCAAACTATTTTTGCAAGCGTTAACGTATCGTTTCAAGGCTTTATTGGCTCTACATTTTATTTATGTATTGTGCTCCTACAGAAGCCTCGCCCCCCCCCCCCTCTTTCCACCCGCGGTTTTTAACCTTGCGGCTTCCACCTCGATGTTTTTTCATCTATTAATTCCGTGTGGTTGCTAAAAAGATTGATTTCAAGGCGACGTTGGTGTTTGGTACTAAGACGCTCTACTACACACTGATCTCGATCCAAAATGGCCAGACAAACTGTTTTAACGTTCGAAGTGTTAAGGCCTTCGCTTACGACTATAAACCCTATTTTCTATTTTCGGCAAACTTTGTGTTTCACCGGTGATTAACAGTGTATTCAATAACGCTAATATAACCCCAATGATAACACTTCGTGCTTTCATAAAGCTTTTACTGTTTTCATAACAGCTCCGTTTGTCAGATAGTAGAGAGGTTTAGAATAGGGGCTCCAAAATAGGGGCTTCCCAACGAGCTTTACCGGCGTTAGCGTTGGAGAACGCCGGAGTGAAGAGCTTTAGAATAGGTCTTTGCAATTGCGAATGGCGTCTTGCGCTTTTAGACCCACTACGTACGGTGTGAAAGAAAAGTTATTATAAATGTTAAAATGAAATATACCATTTAAAGATAAGAAAACCAATTTTGATTTTCCTGTTCTCGCGTTTATTTGCAATTTAGAGGTTATTCTATTGTCCTCAACCAATTTGTTGTGTTTAGTTTTAAGTAACCAACTTTACGTGCCTTCACCAGCCAAGTTAATCCACAAGCTCATACTTGCGCCCGTGCTCAGAGTGCCAGTCGTGCTTCCTGACGTGTTTTTGACGTAAAGTTCAGAGTTTGCCTTCACCATTCACCCCGAAAGTGAGTCAATCGCGCGTAGGTGTTCTTTTTGAGCGCCTACTTTATCTAGATCTCAGCTGGAGTGATCTAGAAGACACTTTCTTTGGACATCGACAGCGCACACCCTGGCCGTATAAGTCACAAAGATCGGCACAAAGATTGGCACAAAGATCGGCACAAAGATTGAAAAATAACCATTCTATGGACCATTTGGTTTTATAAGTAATATTCTACTTGAGGCACTTCAGCTATGAAATTTCGCTCTTAGTGCTCTTTGTGAAAATATTTCTTGGGTGCCTACCGAGTGCTGAAAAGAGTTGCTTATGTTGTAAGTATCCTGGGACACAGCAACCTTTACAGCAGGCTTGAGCACTTGGTGCAGGGCTCTACGGCGACCCTGCATACCCACTGCCTCCCCTGCTGATGAGCCCATATGCCGGCTCTTCTCAGAGAGACACAGCAAAGGCTTAATTCCGCCATGAGTGCAGTCCGCCAGGCCGTAGAATGGGGGTTCGGCAAGGCTGTTGGACTGTTTGCGTTTTTTTTACTTTAAAAAAATCAAAAGATTCTTCACAAAATGTACCGAAGATGTACAAACTAGGCACAATCCTCACAAACTGCCATACATGTTTGTATGGCAGTTAAGTTTCGATATTTTCTGACTCAAGGCTGCCATTTCTGCCAGAATATCTGGTTCCTGTCACTGCTTGAGATCCTCAATCCTCGGATCGGGGATCTCACGTATATGTGTCTTTGGAACTTACATATGCGTAGCCCGTAAGAGCATTTTGGAAAGCACTTTACAATTGTCAAGCAAATATTGGCTCAATTTGAACCACTGAACAGTCTGATATTTGCAGATGCTACGGTTTGTGTGACCTGTTAAAGAAAGCTTTATTTATCTTATATGCTGTACTAGAGCAGTGGTAGAGCACCAGCATCAGAGCTGTAGCTGTAACGCACGTTTTTGCGAAATAGCTTTATTTTCAAGCATTTAGGCGTGATGTTACAAGGACAATGACCTCGTAACTTCCCTTGTGAAGAACTAAATGCATCGTAGTAAGCTTCAAGGATGTTTACTTTTGATTTTGCGAAAGCTTGTGTATAACTTCAAGAAGTGCCCTCTGTGTTGCAAGGAATGCCTCCCGAAGTAATTCAAGCATTTAGGCGTGGTGTTCCAAGGATAATGACTTCGTAACTTCCTTTTTTTAAGAAATAAATGTATCGTAGTGAGCTTCAAGGATGCCTGTTTTTTATTCTGCAAAAGCTTGTGTATGTCCTCAAGAAGAGCCCTCTGGGTTCCAAGGGATGCCTCACGTTCTGCCCTGCGCTCCTGCATTTCTGTTTCATGCTGCTTCTGCTGTCTTGCAAGTTCTTCAGTCCGCAGCTGCCGGTCTCCGTCCAGCATTCGCTGCTGCCCCTCCCATTCCCGTCTTCTTTGCTCCAGTTGGTCCTTTTCCAGACTGAGGCGCTGTTCTGCGAGGGCAATCTCTCGCTCCTCCATGAAGTACTCCGTGGCTCTCGCTGATTTCTCGTATTGTAGCCTTCTTTCAAAGAAAGCCAGGTTGCCCCCCTTCGGCAGCTCTTTTCACACCTGTAAATAAAGATCAAATGAGACGGGTACAGCTAAAATGCGGCTTGTAAATAGGCAATGACAAACTACTCCACACAATATTTGTATTTTACATGTGGCCCAACTACACACAGCGTATACTTGGCTTGCCTTCCCCGCAGCGAGCCTCTTGCACTACACTGTTCAGGGTCAGGCTGTGCGCTTGGATGCAGAGGAGAGTTGCTGCGGGTGGGCACATCAAATTCTAGTGCAGCTTCATCACCTGGGGTGTACACCTTCGTACGTTTGCAGCAACTGTGCTGATGCTGACACAAACAAACGAATTCTGTAAGATTATATTCTGGCTGGCATTACTTCTTTTCCCTGCTAAAAGGAGGTCAAGAGAAGAAATATGAAAGTCATACCCCCGCATCTGCTTCTTCCTGCTGCATAATGCAGGCCCGTGAAGGCACCTTACAACCCAGTTTTGTCGGCATACTGTAGTGCTTTAAACATACTTCATGTGTCTTCACGCATGTGTCGTTTCACAAAATGTGTTCACAAAAAACATGTAACTGCTTGGAGTAGTGCACCATTTGAAATTTGAAGTGAAATATCTTTTAATGTACAGCCAGTAATTGTGATGTTAAAGGGAGCATATTGAGTAGAATATTGCATCTACATCATAGTAACGTTGTTGCATGGACATACGCTCTTTGTCCCATATGTTTGCATAAGTTGTGATGCTGCATTTTCTGACTAATCCATATTCCCTTAGTTGGAATAAATGTTTGCGAACTTGACATGCTATTGTTCTCATGTTAAAAACATTACTAGGTGTCTTTCACTGTAGAGATAGCAACTAAAATGCATCTAGTGTTGTGGGGAGCCCTAGTGCGGAACATTGTATGACAGACACAGAATGATGTATTTTGTAACGTTGACATGCAGTAAATATAGAATTACAATACCCTAATATGATGTTCTAACTTCGAACATGTTTACCACATTGAATCGCTGCTCCGCATACATGTGTAGCTGTTGCTGTGTTGCAAATAGCAATCCATCATGGCTTTATCGTGGCACGAACCTATAAATGCAGGGCTTATGCATTTCTCCTGGAACGAAAAAGTACGTTAAACGTTCGCATAACACTTGCTGAACGCGGGGTTCATGAAGCGCATGGTGCTGTCTTGCAGAGACTAAAACCTTACGTGTGAGGCCGGCCTCCTCTGAAACGGCAACAGCTGCTCGGTACACCTCGCGTGCGATACCGTGGCAGCACCTCTCGCGACTGAGGCGACACTACGCTCCGCAGCCGAGATGGAAGGCGGCTGCGGACGCGCACAAGCCACTTTTCGCGCAACAGTGAGCCTGATTTTATGCCCAAACTCATCAGCTGGCAAATCTCCCGCAGGAGACTATCTTTTTCCGAGTATTGCTCTTCAGTTCCAGACCTTCGAAGCGAGAGCTATAGATGAATGAAACGAGTAGACACCGAGCCACCGCAAGAAAGAAAAACAAAAGTAGGCGCTGGCGATAACTATACGGTGGATAGCACTTCCTCGTGTTTGCCCGGTCGTTGCGTCGGTACTGAGCGAGAAGCAGGCCCAGCCTGTCACGGAGTGCACGCTGGCTGAAGCCCTTTCCTGTTGCCCTTTTTATGTTTGTAGATAAGCTTGCCCATCCTTCCGGATCGGCAAATGGGTTCACTGCGCCAACCTCGCGCAACAAAGCGACGTCGCCGCCCAAAGAAAATCGCGCTCCCGTAGGTGCTGCCGCCTTTGTCGTTGCCATTTCGAAAATAGTCGTCGGAGTAAATGTGTAGTCTTCGGCTAAGGGGCACGCCTCGGCTGCGTTTGTCCTCAAGTTTGGCTTCGCCAGTGGATTCGGCCGTCTCTCTTCGCCTGCTTCCTGCCCAGCCGAAGCATTTCCGTGTTAGGCCTACTAGCCGCAATATCGACAATCGAATTCGGAATCAGCGGCGTCTAATGAATCAATCTTCATTACACACGTAGGTTGAGAGAAAGCGATAATCGTAGTCACTTCCTAGCTTAGGAACAGCACGCGTTCGCACGAATCGAGCCCAGTTTGGTGCTAGTTTGGTTTGGAGTTTGGAGCCCAGTTTGGTGCTAAGCCGCCATGTTTGTTGAAGCAAAGCTTTTGGGGCCGCTATTAGGGCTCCCGCTAAATCGGTGAAATAGCGTTTTCGACGCAAAACCAAAACGCAGTTTGCGTGTCGCGCATGCGCAGTAGCTTCAACGCCATTTCTTTGGGGCCCCAAAACGTTTGGGGCCCCTATTCTAAAACTCTATAATTGGCATTGGGGGCGGATAACGCCTTGAACACAAAATCACATGTTTAGATCCTTCTAGATGGGGGTCCTGTCTAGATATGAAAACAGCTGATGATGTTGATCAACCTACTTCAGAGTGAAGCTGTTATTACAGCGAAGCTGTTAGCCTTTCGGTGGTCGGCATTTTTCCTATTGGCGCCCGTTAGCGAAAATGTGGGCCGATCCAGGCGGCAGTGCAGGGGTATGAGCAGTGGCTCATACCCACGTAAGGCAGAGGCTTCAAGCACGCAGCAAAGTGAGCCGAACAGTGCACACGTTATTTATATAATAATGTTTGGGGTTTTACGTGCCAAAACCACTTTCTGATTATGAGGCACGCCGTAGTGGAGGACTCCGCAATTTTTGACCACCTGGGATTCTTTAACGTGCACCTAAATCTAAGCACACGGGTGTTTTCGCATTCCGCCCCCATCGAAATGCGGCCGCCGTGGCCGGGATTCGATCCCGTGACCCCGTGCTCAGCAGCCCAACACCACAGCCACTGAGCAATCACGGCGGGTACACATTATTTGGAATCACGCATGCAACATACAGAACAGCATACGTTTCAATAAAGAACAAGCACAAAACAAGCAAGCGAATCTCATGATTGATGATAAGGTGTTCGTAATAATAATGCGAAGCACGTAGCGTTCCCGCATACGTTTCTCGGTAAAGATTACTGTTGCGCAAGCTTCCGCGGCGATGGCAGCTTGCGACATGGGGAGTGACGTCGCTAACCTTTCGTATATAAAAGAACTTGCCTAGCAACTAATGTCAATGTTGTTGCAGCCCCGCTATGGGTGGCGGCGTGCTGTCAAAATTATCACTACCCTCCTAACTACGATTACTCTAAATTACAATTACTACCACTATTCTAAAGCAATAAAGCATTGCGTATACCCCCCAGCAGTTGTAGTGGTGTTTTTCAATAGTTTCGCTATACATCCACTTTCGCAGTGCCGGGATGGTAACGCTTTTTTTTTTTTGCGATTCTATAAGTTTCCACTCTCTTACTCTATCAGCACATGTGTCCGAAGATCAGACAAGGCTTGAAAAGCTGCGGAACTTTACGAGAAAGCAGGCGGCAGGGGAAGACAAGAGTATCTGTGCTTTTGTTTATTTGCTTGTTTCAACATTGTGAGGAGCGATGAAGCGATAAACACGTTCCCTCGGGTGTTTTCAGCATAGCTGAATGGTGAGGCCTACAGTTAAAAATGGCGTTCTTCGTGTTTGTCCCGCGTTAAACTTGCGGGGCCTTTATTCCGTGCCTTTCAGGTATTGCAGTTACATCTCACGGTAACCAAGCTTTTTTGTTACACTTTTGACAGGGTTCTTCGGCAGTCGGAGCTTTAACGCCCGTTCTTAAAGCTTTTTCGAAGCTACAGCGTGGCTACGAGGCAAATACGAGCCGTGCGGATTATTTCTGAACGCCTGCTTGCTTCTACGGTGCACGGAGATCAATGCACACGGGCGTTTTCGCGCTCCTCGGCTGTCCGAATAATGCCGTATCGTCCGACAATCGAAATCGCGGCCTGAAGCTCATCAGACGAAAGGCCACGCGGTAGTGTGTGCGTGCGGACCTACAGGGTAAGCAAACATATGAAAAGACAGCAGTAGCAAGGACGGAAAAGTCTTAACCGTGCGATGAAAAAACGACATGCTCACCTTTGTTTTGCGCTGACGATTGCCCGCATGTAGACCCGCAGCGTTTCTGTGCAGGTAGGCCATGTGGAGCTGCCACAACCTGCACACGTGCCTTAGAACACGCACTTACAAAGCGAAATATAAGAAAAAGAAGCATGTGCTTGCTGCGGAAAACCAGGGAAACGATGGAGCATGTTTTATTAAAATGTAAAGATACCTGCCCAGCGGTCGATTTAGGCACCACTGGCCTCCTTGGAGCCCTTGGGTTCAGCGAGAGCTGGGGGAAAGTAAATATGTCCGCAATAGAGATTAGTAAGAGGTGATTGGAAGAAAAAAAACGGAGACGTACAGAAACAATGTTCCCAATAAGGGGTCACAAACAAAGTTCACAATAGTGGGCCACAAAATTTGGTTATGGGAATTCATCCTGTTTTTTTTTCTTTTTTTCTTTTTAAACCTAGGTAGGACATAGGGCAGTATAGGAGCAAGAGCTTGGTGGTGCAACCCACCGCCCCATTTCAAAAAGGACGCTCATAACATCCATTCATGTATCCATTCCGGGGTCTGTTGAGCAGCTGCGCGTACCACACCATCGTGCCCGAGAGGAACGGACAGTAGAGGACAAGCGCAGACCATCTGATAACTTCAGTGGGCGCCGGCAAACGCCGACAATTTTCCGTCAGCCCCATGTCGTGTACAGTCGAGGTGCTACCAGTGCTTGAAGTCTCCTTTCAGTGGAAGGCGGGGGGGGGGGGGGGGGGCTCATAGGGCGGCGACCAGTATAGCGTGCGCGCACTCACACACGGTCACTATATATATATATATATATATATATATAAGCAGTGAAGTGCAAAACGATAGGATCCGTCACAGAAATAGTTCGAAGAATAGAAGCACGTAGAAAAATAACGGGAGTTTACTGACGTTTCAGCTGTCGTTCGGCCTTCATCAAGAGTGCGATTGCAAACACACAGAGCTCAATTTATTCATTTTTCTCCGTAAAAAAAAAATAAAGAAGTCAGAGAGAAAAAAACAAAAATGTGAATGCAAATTTCTTCGTACACAGAGTGGCATTATGAAAAAAAAAGTACGCAGCCTTTGGCCACAAGTACGCGTACATTTATTGGCGTCGTGATTACCAACACGTGTATTGACTCAGGTCAAAGTCGAGGAAAACAACCGTGAATGCTAACTTGCGCGCCCCCCATACAGTGCTATTATAAAAAAGAAACAGGTAGCCAGTTTGTGAAGAACCAACACGGGAACATTCACATTCGGTCACACATTCAGTCGTGTCCACGAGGGCAGAATGACGTAGCCAATGGAATGTAGGGGAGACGGGTCACATGTTAACAAGGAGTATGCGAGCGGTCGTAGCTGCCAGGAGAGTGTTTCTTTTGTTCTTTGTTTGAATGTCTGCAACTTTTGTGCGACAACGAAGACGGTCAATATGCTCCCATCTGGTTATTGGGCACCTGTACTGTGACCTCCATGACCCCTGGTTGAACGAATTGCGTTCCATTCGCATTATTTGGAAATATATACAGGGTGTCCCCGCTAACTTGGACCAAGTTTTTAAAATACCCAAGAGCTCTAGAGAAGTCGTACCGACTGCATAGTAGCCGTAGTCGTATGTACTTACGGCCAGCATTTTCTTCATCACAAAGTATTATTTAAATAATTACTTTTAATTTGAGAACTCTTTAATTATTGCTTGAATCGCAAACATATCGATTACAAAGTTGTAGGGCACCTTAAGTAACCTCCGAGTCAGCCTTTATTTCGTGCTGAAGCGGTCCTGGTTGTTTTTTCCCAAGAAAAAACAAAAGCCCGGGAAATGCGCGAAATACGAAATAGACGCGTACTCGCAGGCGGCTAATCAAGCGCCTACAAGCAACCATTGAAACACAGCTGCATTCTCTTATAGCCGCATCGTACAAGGCTCCGCAACGCTTATCAATGCGTCAGTGGCGTGTTCTCTTGATACCGCGACCATCACACAGCGTGAAGCCCTGTATCGAGCTGCCACCGCTAGTAAAGCCGTGTATCCGTGGCTATTCGCTTGGGAGCGCTTGAGTAGCGCCGCACGAGCTGTCTTTTCGTATTTTGAATGTTTCGCGCGCTTTTGTTTTTTCTCGGAAAAGCTAACGAGGCAAAGCTGAGCACTAAACAAATGCTTGATTCGGAGGTTATTTGAGAGGCCCAACAACTTTGTAATTGATATTTTTGCGATTCAAACAATAATGAAAAAGTTCACTAATTAAAAGTGATTAATTAAGTGATAGTTCGGCATGAAGGATATACTGAACGTAAGTACATACGACCACGGCTACTATGCAGTCGGTACGATTTCTCTAGAGCTCTTGGGTATTTTTAAAATCTTGGTCCAAGTTAGCTGGCACACCCTGTATATATATATATATATATATATATATATATATATATATATATATATATATGAGTGAAGCGATGAATCACCGCAGGATCCGGCAGTGAAACAGGTCAGGAAATAGAAGGACATATAGAAATATTCACCAATTCACGAGCAGGTAGCTTCACGCTCAGGTGCCTCATGAAACAGCATGCTGTGCCAAAAATCTTAGTCGAACGAGGGTGGTGAGCGTCATGCGCAGTGCTTCGCGGAAAGGCATGCAGCAGGACAATATCTTTCCTGTTGTAGCTCACGTGATATCAACCAATTAATCGCGATGAAATCATTGATAAGAAAAAAACTGAAAGTCCGAACTTGCCCTGCACAAGGCCCTACTGGTAATAAAATCACCTCCGGCGCTGGTCGAATGGGTGCCACAGTTCTACAGTGAACCTGCCGAGAGGAGGGGAGGGGTGGACACGGAACATTAAGCACTTGTTGGGACGCAGGCCATGCCGTTGTTGGCGTTCCCCACCGCGTCTCGCGTGCAGTTGGAGTAGCCATTGCCTCGCGTGCTGCCCGGTCCCATGTCGCCTCTGCGTATAGTTAGAACCCCGTGCGTGGAGCTCGAGCGCGTTACTGAACGTCAATTTGAATCCTTCGCATTCGGGCGAAACTGCCAGTTTTTTTCTTATTTTTTTTAATGCTGCTTACGATTAAAGAAGACGCCACTTATTTTTCCATTGGCAGAAAAGGGTGCATTAAATCGTTTCCGAAATCAAAGTTGGCTGCCGTGCAAGGCACTTTTACAACCAAGAAACTCTCGTCCGCAAACTACATTTCTCCCTTTATAGTGCCATTTCTTTAACACTGGCGCCATGAGGAACGCCTGAGGAAGGGGAGGGAGAAGCGCAATCTCGACAATGCCTGCCGACCGGCAATCCCTGCGTAAGCAGACTCCCTATGGAAGTGCAGCCACCTACACAACGCAACGCGGTCCCGTCCAAATGTCCTCGATCGACGTGCATCTAACCGTTCTGGCGGCGCTTGTTTTATGCGAGGTCAGCGAACCGCTAATACGCGCGGAAAACTGGTTGTCGCAGCCAGAACGAGTCCCTGTCATGCTTCGATCAACGCCGGCGAAAGAGGCGTAACTATACTCTTATGCCTTCCCTGCACGTCAGACCCCACTGCGGCCAAGAAAGGGATCGCCGCGCAAGGAGCCGAACAACTTTCTACGCTGCGGCAAGCTGTAGAGTTCCATTCGGGCCCTTCGAAGGCGCGCACAAGGAGCCCCTAGCGTGGTGAAGCGGGCGAAGACACCAGGTGTGTCGTTGTTGCCAAAATGACCGGGACGTGATCAGGAAACACCGGGTCCCACATGCGTGGCGGAGGCGTCGGGCATTCGGTCGCCTCCGTTTCCTGCACGGTTATGCCTGATATCAGCCGCCCTCAAACATGGGCGTCCGTTCTGCTGTGCGCGGCGACCTGCGACGACTTTCGCGTCTTTTTTCTTTGCATTTGACCACGGTTTCATCCATTCAATTCACTATGAATAGATAAATTCGCAGATACCCCACTGAGGAGAGCACGAACATTAGAGTCTTTGAGCTCCCTTAATGCAGAAAATGGCGCTGTCAGTGTTCGTGAAGGGCTACCTGTTCGAATTCGTGCACGGAGCTTCATTTATGACGGAATGAAACGGGCGCAAACGAAGACATGTCAGCCTCAAATAGGCAGGGGAACAATTTCCTTTTTTTCTTTAGAGTAATAGGCCTTAGCTGCGGGAAGGGCCGGGTGTTTATGTGCTTCAAAACTCTTATATCGGACATCGAGAGAATGAAAGTAAATAATGTAATTACATTTTGTGGTTCTGTGTGCCAATACCACCACCACATGATTGTGAGGCGCGCCCTTGTGGGGCACTCCGGAATAATTTCGACCACTTGCGGTTCGTGAAGATGCATTCAAATCTAAGCACACGAGCGTGCTTGCATTCCGCCCGCATCAGAATGCGGCCGCCGCGGCGTGTTGTGATGGTAAATTGAGCCTTCTGGACTAACCACAATGCCTCCTTCATACTCGAGTACACAATGACTGCATTCACACTGGGGCTGCACTCTGCAGGATCCACTACTTTCGGGCATATCACTTTCAATGGATTCCGATTGGCTACACTAGCTGGAGAAAGGCCGGTCGCATTGGACACAACGCCAAGAAAAAGTGATCACCGTCGCCCGACAGCATAAGCTTGCAGCCGTGATTTCCTGCCGCATGGGCTCCGGGAAGCGACGAGGGTGGAGGACATTCCCATCAAGTACCCCGCAATATTGCGACACTACCCATTCGAAAGAAGACAGTATCCACTACAACATCCAGAATTAGGCAAGGAAGAAACCACCACCCTCCGCGGACTACAAACGGATACATATGTCCATGGAATTACCATGCACCGGATTCACCCCGTACATACAATTCTTATACTTATGCCGATTCTGTGATGCACCGGACACCCTCCAACACGTGGTGTTGGTGTGCCCACACCGCGAGAAAAGCACTCAAGGTGAAGCGTCAGAATCGCCACAAGCTATCAGGAAAACGAGGATTAGCGAAGTCTTCTGGACTGGTCACCTGCCGCAGCCAACGACTTTCTAGACTGGGAGACTGCGACTTTTCGCACAATAAAAGTTCGTTCCTCCTCCTCCTCCTCCTCACCGCGATGGATCACTTGCGAAAACACTGTCCGTTAATAGAACTGTTGACAGCGCCGCTTACCATTTTACTTTCGATCGGGGCCTGTGGCGCAACGGATAACGCGTCTGACTACGGATCAGAAGATTCCAGGTTCGAATCCTGGCAGGCTCGTATGGCGTCTCTTTTTTTCTTTGCTCCATCCTCATTTTTCTTTTCAAAAGGATTTACCATCCGGCCGACTGAATTTCAAACACTGACAATCATTTTTTGTAATTAGCGATATATAGATTTAGCTATGGTATCAGTCGAAAGCACGTTTCCACTTCACTCGCAGTGTATGAACTAAGGCGTTATAAATGATGAAAATTACAAAATAGACTTATTAACGTAGAAAGTAATTTTCTCCGTTAATAAGTATTTCTTTATTTTACATGTGGAAAATAAGGAAATGTTGTAAGGCATGATGCGCCACACTTAAGCGTGAGGTATTAAAAACAAGCAAACGAAAAACGAGTCAAAGTAAATTTTGAAAGCATGGTCACTCAGTATCAAGTAAAATAATATATAAGAAAACAAAAATGAAGTTCAAGTGCAAATATGCTATCAGTATTTTCAAGCAAGACTTGGTTTAAAAAACATAATTCCGCGCAGCACATAATGGCTTCCCTTGCAATGCCTGGAGAAGGCCACGGTATGGTGGCTAGAAAGGGGCAGTGTGACGGCCGGCGTATCTGCGCTGTGCGCGGGAGAGGCGCGATGAGCGATGAAATTTCACGGCGTCGCTAGGGGCGCTGAAGAGCGCTGGTGTAATGAGTTTGAACGGTGAACAAATAACAGATACAGGCACAAGAGTCCGGGAAGCACTTGGCAAATGGCCGAGTAAAGAGTGGGAATATGGTGAGCTTCTAAGTGTAATAACGACAGACATACGGAACGAGGAACAACATGTTCGTTGGAAAGAAAAAAAGAAACCGAAAAAATTCAGTGCCCGTCCACTCTGTGAAGAAGGATGACCAGCGAAGCTGTGTATCGTCATCAGGCTGGTTACGCCCACTGCAGGGCAAAGGCCTCTCCCATACTTCTCCAGCAACCCCTGTAACGTACTAATTCTGGCCATGTTGTCCCTGCAAACTTCTTAATCTCATCCGCCCACCTAACTTTCTGCCACCCCCTGCTACGCTTCCCTTCCCTTAGAATCCAGTCCGTAACCCTTAATCACCATCGGTTATCTTCCTTCCTCATTACATGTCCTGCCCATGCCCCATTTCTTTTTCTTCATTTCAACTATGATGTCATTTACTCGCGTTTCTTCCCTCACCCAATCTGCTCTTTTCTTATCCCTTAACGTTACACCCATCATTCTTCTTTCCATAGCCCGTTGCGTCGTCCTCAATTTAAGTAGAACCATTTTCGTAAGCCTCCAGGTTTCTGCCTCGCACGTGAGTACTGGTAAGACACAGCTGTTACACACTTTTCTCTAGAGGGATAATGGCAGCCTGCTGTTCATGATCTGAGAATGCCTGCCAAACGTACCCCAGCCCATTCTTATTCTTCTGATTATTTCAGTCTCATGATCCCGATCCGTAGTCACTACCTGTCCTAAGTAGATGTATTGCCTTACCACTTCCAGTGCACCGCTACCTATCGTAAAATGCTGTTCTCTTCCGAGACTGTTAAACATTACTTTAGTTTTCTGCAGGTTAATTTTTAGACCCACCCTTCTGCTTTGCCTCTCCAGGTCAGTGAGCATGCATTGCAGTTGGTCCCCTGAGTTGCTAAGCAAGGTAATATCATCAGCGAATCGCAAGTTACTAAGGTATTCTCCGTTAACTCTCATCCCCAATTCTTCCCGATCCAGGTCTCTTAATACCTCCTGTAAACACGCTGTGAATAGCATTGGAGAGATCGTATCTCCCTGCCTGACGCCTTTCTTTATTGGGAATGTGTTGCTTTCTTTATGGAGGACTACGGTGGCTGTGGAGCCTCTATAGATATCTTTCAGTATTTTTACATATGGCTCGTCTATCCCCTCATTCCGTAATGCCTCCATGACTGCTGAGGTTTCGACTCAATCAAACGCTTTTTCGTAATCAATGAAAGCTATATATAAGGGTTGGTTATAATCCGCACATTTCTCTATCACCTGACTGATAGTGTGAATATGGTCTATTCTTGAGTTGCCTTTACGGAATCCTGCCTGGTCCTTTGGTTGACAGAAGTCTAAGGTGTTCCTGATTCTATTTGCGATTAGCTTAGTAAATACTTCGTAGGCCACGGACAGTAAGCTGATCGGTCTATAATTTTTCAGGTCTTTGGCGTCCCCTTTCTTATGGATTAGGATTATGTTAGCGTTCTTCCAAGATTCCGGTACGTTCGAGGTCATTAGGCATTGTGTATACAGGGTGGCAAGTTTTTCTAGAACAATGTGCCCACCATCCTTCAACAAATTTGCTGTTACCTGATCCTCCCCAGCTGCCTTCCCCCTTTGAATGGCTCCCAAGGCGTTTACTTCTTCCGGCGTTACTTGTGGGATTTCAAATTCCTTTAGACTATTCTCTCTCACAGTATCTTCGTGGGTGCCCCTGTTACTGTTGGAACTATTGGAACACATTATTCATAAATATATCATTGAGTACTTATCTGAACATAATGTTCTTTCGCATGCTCAACATGGCTTCCGTTCCGGATTCTACACGGTAACACAACTTCTAGAATTCTCTCATGATATTGCATCCGCACTTAACCTTAGAGGACAACTTGATGCCATTTTTATTGATTACAGTAAAGCTTTTGACACATTGTGCCATAAAAAGCTTCTGATTAAACTCAGGGCAATAATTCATGATTATAAATTACTAGGTTGGATACAGGACTACCTAAGTACAAGAACCAAGTTTGTTGCATTTAACCATGTTCACTCATGTCGTGTCAATGTTACATCCGGTGCACCACAGGGATCTGTCTTGGGTCCTTTGCTGTTTGTAGTCTATGTAAATGATGTCGTTGAAGTAACCGCGGGCACTTCTGTCAAAATAAGACTATATGCTGATGACTGCGTCCTTTATTCTACTATAAGTTGTAATCATGATCAGTTGGAGCTGAATGATGTCTTCACCCGTTTTTGCGAATGGAGCAGAACATGGCAAATGTCACTTAATTTTAAGAAAACCGTATCAATGACTTTTTCGAATAAAAAACAACCATTACAATTTACATATTTTAATGAAGCGCACAAGCTTGCAAGCGTCCACACGTTCAAATACCTTGGTGTTACTTTCTCCCCTGATCTAAAATGGCATGCTCACATTAACTGTATAACCAACAAGGCGTTGAGAAAACTGGGTTTTCTTAAAAGAAACTTACGAGATGCAACTAAAGAATGTAAATTAATGGCATACAGATCACTAATAAGGCCTCTACTTGAATACGCGTCGGTAGTGTGGTTGCCACATGATTCCAAAGACATAGACATGCTTGAGTCTATTCAGAAAAAGGGCATAAGGTTTATATATAATCGTTATGACCGCCAGTTCTCACCGACATCACATGCGAGTCTACTACTATTAAAGCCACTGGCCCTTAGACGTACTTCTGACCGTGTTGTTCTGCTACATAAAATTGTTCATGGGAAGACTTATGCACTTATGCCAATGCACCTATTGTTATCACTAACCCTTCTTCTCGGCCCACCAGAAGAAGTCATCATCTTAACATTGTTACTTTGAATGCAACGATTGATTGTTTTAAGTTTTCCTTTTTTCCCCATACAATTGTGATTTGGAATGGCCTTGAGGGGTCCTTGCGCGAGTTACCAAGTGAGGTATTTGCCAACATATTACCTAATCATGTTCATTAATCAACTAGCTATTCCTGATATTGTTTTTTCTAGTGTTTGTTTTCTTTTTGCCACTCAAATGTATTCTTCAATTGATTGACATATGTATGCATTCACTCCTGCAATATCTTGCTATGCAAGATGGCAGTATATGTAAATAAATAAATAAAATAAAATAATAATTAATCTCTATAGAACTCTTCAGCCACTTGAACTATCTCATCCATATTAGTAATGATATTGCCAGCTTTGTCTCTCAACGCAAGCTGTGTATGTGGCCCCTTAATGGCGAACTCCACCTCCGCCGCGGGTCGGCCCTGCATTGCACTATCTTCGGGATCGGCCCAAGTATGAGGAGTTTTTTGCTTACCATGCCAACGAAACGAAAATTTCCTTGGAAGGTAGAGCTATGCAGCTTCGCTGTAAAAGCTGGTGGAACACGCAGATACGAGAAGCGATCACCGAACAATAGAAAGCATCCCGGGTGCACAGGTAGGCAAAGAAGGCGCAGTTGCCGCAGGATGATGCGGCCCCTTAATGGGAAAAATACGGGGAGAAAACGTCTATGGTTCAAATACTGGTGCAAGCAAAGATAAAAGTGAAAGTGAATGTTGATTGTCAGAAATACGTGGGAAAAAGAAGGCCGCGCCAAGAATATCTCGGAACCACATAAAATTATCAGGCAGGAAGTCAACGAGACAACATATCCTAGACGAAGATTGAAACAAACTGGAAGGGGAAGCGACATTAAACTACATCAGAAAAATAGCAGCCGAATGTTTTCAAGGCAATGACGAGGTTGAATTTGAAGAAAATAAGAGCATGAAAGGGAACCAGCTGGAAAAGGAGCTGGTGTTGACAAATTTCAGCTAGAAGAAATCAGAAGAGAAAATTCCTAAGCGCACAGCCTCACGGCTAGACGAGGTTCCTGTTAGGCTTATCAATGAACTAGGGCCAAAAAGTAAGGAAGACTCTGGTAAAAGCAGTGCAAAAAATTTTAAAAGATAGACGAATACCAGACAGTTGGCGACAAAGTAGAATGAATTTAATTTATGAAGGTAAGGGCGAGAAAGATAGAATTCACTCGTATAGACCGTTGACCATTACAACGGTAATACACAGGCTAGCAATGTAGGCAATTAAAATAAAGCTGCAAGCATGGGCAGAGAACAATTGCATTTTGGGAGAACTTCAGAATTGCTTCAGAACAGGTGGGTGTTTCGATGATAACTTATTTGTTTTTACTCAATGTATTGAAATATCAAGAGTAGAAAGCAGACCGTTACATGTGGCGTTTTCAGACATTACAGGAGCCTATTATTATTGCAGCGGTGGCGTAGAGGTAGAACACCCGCCTCGCGTGCAAGAGGTCCGTGGTTCGAATCCCGGTGCCGGCAATTTTCCACCGGATTAAAAAAAAAATCCGCGTGTTGATAAAATTGCACAAACAGGCCTGGAGTGTGGCCTGATCCCGGTGACCAGAACCGGTAACGCACTCCCTCACCAGAGCAGGATTGGCTACCCTGGTGCAGTACTTGGCCACAACCTCCTATGAACACAACAATCAAACCCCGGCCCTCAGTCCCCAGCAGCTGCGAAGCAACTGACCACGGCGGCGGTCAGACCTGCGACGCAGCAGAGGGTGCTAAGAATCACTGGCTCCGGACAGGCCGCCATTGGAATATGAACCTGGCAACGTTTAACGCTAGAACGTTATCTAGTGAGGCGAGTCTAGCAGTGCTATTGGAGGAATTAGAGGGCAGTAAATGGGATATAATAGGGCTCAGTGAAGTTAGGAGGCCGAAAGAAGCATATACAGTGCTAAATAGCGGACACGTCCTGTGCTACCGGGGCTTAGCGGATAGAAGAGAACTAGGAGTCGGATTCCTGATTAATAAGAATATAGCTGGTAACATACAGGAATTCTATAGCATTAACGAGAGGGTGGCAGGTCTTGTTGTGAAACTTAATAAGAGGTACAAAATGAAGATTGTACAGGTCTACGCCCCTACATCCAGTCATGATGACCAGGAAGTCGAAAGCTTCTATGAAGACGTGGAATCGGCGGTGGGGAGAGTGAAAACTAAATACACTATACTAATGGGCGACTTTAATGCCAAGGTAGGCAAGAAGCAGGCTGGAGACAAGGCAGTGGGGGAATATGGCATAGGCACTAGGAATAGCAGGGGAGAGTTATTAGTAGAGTTTGCGGAACAGAATAATATGAGGATAATGAATACCTTCTTCCGCAAGCGGGATAGCCGAAAGTGGACGTGGAGGAGCCCGAACGGCGAGACTAGAAATGAAATAGACTTCATACTCTGTGCTAACCCTGGCATCATACAAGATGTGGACGTGCTCGGCAAGGTGCGCTGCAGTGACCACAGGATGGTAAGAACTCGAATTAGCCTAGACCTGAGGAGGGAACGGAAGAAACTGGTACATAAGAAGCCGATCAATGAGTTAGCGGTAAGAGGTAAAATAGAGGAATTCCAGATCAAGCTACAGAACAGGTATTCAGCTTTAACTCAGGAAGAGGACCTTAGTGTTGAAGCAATGAACGACAATCTTGTGGGCATCATTAAGGAGTGTGAAATGGAAGTCGGTGGTAACTCCGTTAGGCAGGATACCAGCAAACTATCGCAGGAGACGAAAGATCTGATCAAGAAACGCCAATGTATGAAAGCATCTAACCCTACAGCTAGAATAGAACTGGCAGAACTTTCGAAGTTAATCAACAAGCGTAAGACAGCTGACATAAGGAAGTATAATATGGATAGAATTGAACATGCTCTCAGGAGCGGAGGAAGCCTAAAAACAGTGAAGAAGAAACTAGGAATTGGCAAGAATCAGATGTATGCGCTAAGAGACAAAGCTGGCAATATCATTACTAATATGGATGAGATAGTTCAAGTGGCTGAGGAGTTCTATAGAGATTTATACAGTACGAGTGACACCCACGACGATAATGGAAGAGAAAATAGTCTAGAGGAATTCGAAATCCCGAAGGTAACGCCGGAAGAAGTGAAGAAAGCCTTAGGAGATATGCAAAGGGGGAAGGCAGCTGGGGAGGATCAGGTAACAGCAGATTTGTTGAAGGATGGTGGACAGATTGTTCTAGAGAAACTGGCCACCCTGTATACGCAATGCCTCATGACCTCGAGCGTACCGGAATCTTGGAAGAACGCTAACATAATCCTAATCCATAAGAGAGGGGACGCCAAAGACTTGAAAAATTATAGACCGATCAGCTTACTGTCCGTTGCCTACAAAGTATTTACTAAGGTAATTGCAAATAGAGTCAGGAACACCTTAGACTTCTGTCAACCAAAGGACCAGGCAGGATTCCGTAAAGGCTACTCAACAATAGACCATATTCACACTATCAATCAAGTGATAGAGAAATGTGCAGAATATAACCAACCCTTATATATAGCTTTCATTGATTACGAGAAAGCGTTTGATTCAGTCGAAACCTCAGCAGTCATGGAGGCATTACGGAATCAGGGTGTAGATGAGCCATATGTAAAAATACTGGAAGATATCTATAGCGGCTCCACAGCCACCGTAGTCCTCCATAAAGCAAGCAACAAAATCTCAATAAAGAAAGGCGTCAGGCAGGGAGATACGATATCTCCAATGCTATTCACAGCGTGTTTACAGGAGGTATTCAGAGACCTGGATTGGGAAGAATTGGGAATAAAAGTTAATGGAGAATACCTTAGTAACTTGCGATTCGCTGATGATATTGCCTTGCTTAGTAACTCAGGGGACCAATTGCAATGCATGCTCACTGACCTGGAGAGGCACAGCAGAAGAGTGGGTCTAAAAATTAATATGCAGAAAACTGAAGTAATGCACAACAGTCTCGGGAGAGAACAGCAATTTACAATAGGCAGCCAGGCACTGGAAGTCGTAAGGGAATACATCTACTTAGGGCAGGTAATGACGGCGGATCCGGATCATGAGACGGAAATAATCAGAAGAATAAGAATGGGCTGGAGTGCGTTTGGCATGCATTCCCAAATCATGAACAGCAGGTTGCCGTTATCCCTCAAGAGAAAAGTATATAATAGCTGTGTCTTACCAGTACTCACCTACGGGGCAGAAACCTGGAGGCTTACGAAAAGGGTTCTACTCAAATTGAGGACGACACAACGAGCTATGGAAAGAAGAATGATAAGTGTAACGTTAAGGGATAAGAAAAGAGCAGATTGGGTGAGGGAACAAACGCGAGTTAAAGACATCTTAGTTGAAATCAAGAAAAAGAAATGGGCATGGGCAGGACATGTAATGAGGAGGGAAGATAACCGATGGTCATTAAGGGTTACGGACTGGATCCCAAGGGAAGGGAAGCGTAGCAGGGGGCGGCAGAAAGTTGGGTGGGCGGATGAGATTAAGAAGTTTGCAGGGACGGCATGGCCACAATTAGTACATGACCGGGGTTGTTGGAGAAGTATGGGAGAGGCCTTTGCCCTGCAGTGGGCGTAACCAGGGTGATGATGATGATGATGATGATGATTAAAACGTAGACCACAACATTTTGTGGGATATTCTGCAAGGGGAAGGGAACGATTGTCTACAGCTTTTGAGAGAGATTGACCTAGAAAATACTGTTTGCGTTGAATGGGAAGGGATGAGGAGCGAGGGGAAAGTTGACGCGTCAGTATCAACAAGGGACTGAGGCAGGTGTGTCCTTTATCCCCATTGCTGTTTATGATGTACATGGTGAGGATGGAGAGGGTGCTAGAAGGAAGTGATATCCGGTTCAATCTCTCATACAAACAGGCGGGTACAGTAGCAGAGCAGAAGCTTCCAGGTTTATTTTATGCAGACGACATTGTGTTGCCAGCTAACAAGCACAGTGACTTGCAAGGTCTGACATCTGCGGACAGGATGGCGAGAACTTAAGTTTGAAATTTAGTGTTAGAAAGTCCGGTGTTATGGTATTCAATGAAAACAGTGAACACACAGTGGCAATACTGGGCCAGGAAATACCTCGGGTAACAGAATATAAATACCTTGATATATGGATAAACGAAGGCAATGTATATATGGAAACATAGGAAAAAACAATGACAGTAAAGGGGAAGAGAAATGCAGAAATAATGAAACACAGAGTGCTATAGGGATACAATAGGCACGAGGTGCTCCGGGGTATGTGGTAAGGTGTAATGGTTCCAGGACTTATTCTTAAAAATGCGGTTGTGTGCTTGAAATCAGGAGGTACAATCGGGACTCGATGAGAAACAAATGTCAGTGGGACGCCTCGCATTGGCCGCTCACGGGAAGACTACAAATGAAGCTGTGCAGGGTTATATGGGCTTGACAAGTTTTGAGGTGAAGGTGACTGAGAACGACTGACGAGTATGGAAGAAAGTAAATGGCTGGGAGAGTGTTGAGGTAGTTGTATAGGAAAAGCATTGATTAACTGTGGAGGAAAAGACCTAGGAACCTTACCAGCAAGTATGCGGCCTGTAGGGTGGGCAACGCAGCAACAAAGAATGTCAAGTGGAAAGTCAGAGAAGCTGAAATAATCTCATGGGTGGCGGCAATGGAAAAGAAACCTGCCATGAGTAACTACTTAAGAGGAAAAAAAAACGAAATCAGGAAAGAAACAATTTATGATAACTCAAGGGGAAGCTCATTACTTTTCGAAGCGAGATCAGGATGCCTCAGAACTCGCACCTATAAAGCGAGATATAAGAAGGAAGAAGAAGCATGTGCTTGCTGCGGTAAAGCTTGGAAACTATGGAGCATGTTTTATTAGAATGTGAAGATATCTTCTCAGCGGTCGATTTAGGCACCCCTGGCCTCCTTGATGCCCTTGGGTTCAGCGAGAGCAGGGGGAAAGTAAACATGTCCGCAATAGAGAATAATAAGAGGCGATTGGAAGATTGGTGAAAGAAAAGTAGGGAAACGTACAAAAACAAAGTTCACGATAGGGAGTCAGAAAATTTGGTTATGGGAATTCATCTTGGGTCTTTTTTCTTTGTTAACCTAGGTAGGACGTTAGGCACTATTAGGCAGTATTAGATTGATTTTTTTTCTAGACTCCCGTGAACTACCTGACATCCATCAGTGTGGTTTTAAAAAACGTGCTCTACAACTGATCACCTCATTCGACTTGAAAACACAATCCGAGAGGCATTCATCCATAGACAACACTGCCTTGCCGTTTTTTTTTTTTTGATCTAGACAAGGCTTATGATACTACCTGGAGGTATGAATTCTCCGCGACCTAGTAGATCTGGGCATTCGCGGCAGGATGTTAAACTGCCTGCGAGACTTTTTGTCCAACCGTTCTTTCCAACCGTTCTTTCCGTTCAAAGCACTTCTTGTTGGGCTAGCCGGTAGCTGTTCATTATAAAATATGAAGACGCCAAATAAACAGACACACACAAGAGAAGAGAATAGGACAGTTGCGAGTGGCGCCCTCTCCCGTTCTCTTCTCTTGTGTGTGTCTGTTTATTTGGCGTCTTCATATTTTATAATTTCCATGTACGCCTCGGTTCAACTCTCTCAAAGAAGTTCAGTCAGGAAAATGGGGTACCACAAGGGTGTATCTTAAGCACTACCCTCTTTATTGTAAAAATGAACTCCCTAGCACAAATAATTCCGAAATCCATTATGTATTCAGTTTACGTTGATGATCTCCAGATTGCTTGCACATCATCAAACGTAGCAACATGCGAGATGCAAGTACAGTTAACAATAAACAAACTATCAACATGGGCAGATAAAAATGGATTCCAGTTTTCCCCACAGAAAACAGTGGCTGTTATGTTCTCGCTGAAACGAGGTTTACAGCCTGATCCCACCCTACGCCTTTATGAAACCGAACTCCCAGTAAAAAACGAGCACAAATTCCTCGGTATTACTTTTGACAAAAAGCTCACTTTCCTACCTCACATAAATGCTTTGAAAAACAAGGCCTCTGGAGCACTCAACATACTTAAAGTTCTTTCACGGAAACGCTGGGGATCTGATAGGGCATGCCATCTACAAGTATACCGCTCCGTCATACGCCCCTCCTTGGACTACGGGTGTATAGTGTATGGCTCTGCCAGATCATCATATTTGAAACGATTGGACCCAGTACGCAATTTAGGTTTATGCTTGTCAACTGGTGCCTACAGGACGTCGCCCATAACGAGTTTGTATGTAGAAACTAAGGAACCCCCACTTGCCGACAGAAGAAGCATGCTGACATGCTCGTATGTTCTAAAGATCCGTTCCTTGCCAAAACATATATGCTACCCAATAGTTAACAAATGCCAATCTAGAATATTATTCACAAGCAAACCCAGGCTACCAGACCACTCCTTCTCCGTTTTGAAGAGAAATTACAAGAGTTAGAGGTAACGGACATATTGCCTAATATTGCCCAGAAACCCGATCCACTGCCACCATGGTACTGCCTGCCCTCGGTTTGTGACTTCTCATTAACACGATTTCAGAAAAAACTAACGCCGCAGGAACATATATTACAAGAATATTTAGAACTAAAAGAAAAATATGTGGAATATACAGCATTTTATGCCGATGGTTCCAAAGCTGCAAACTACGTGGGATGTGCTGTGATACAGAATAGCTGGGAAAAAATAGTACGGCTACCGCAATGTGCATCAATTCTCACTGCAGAGAGTCATGCAATTTCCATGGCTGTGGAAAGAATAATAAATGAAAACATTGAAAACAGCATCATCTATGCAGACTCACTAAGCATTCCTACAGCACTTCAGCCTAGGAATGCAGTTCTGCCAATAATCGGCGACATCCTCCACAACATAACAGGAGCCACGAGGCGGGGACAAAACAACAAATTTTGTTGGGTGCCGAGCCACGTAGGAATCTCTGGAAATGAGAAAGCAGACGAGAGCGCAGCGAAAGCTCTAAATAAGGAAATCAAAAACATAATAATTCCTTACAGAGATTGCATGAAATTAGTGTGCCATAAACTGAAAGGAAAATGGCTGTCCGCATGGAACAATCAAACGAACAATAAGCTACGCCTTGTAAAACCCATCATAGAAGAGTGGAAGTAATGTTCACACCAAGAACGTTTTATTGAAGTTGTCTGTCGCCTCCGCATTGGACGCACACACCTTACCCATAATTACTTGCTGACAAAATAAGACAAGCCTGTTTGTGACAAATGCGGAGACGAACTTACAGTAAACCCCATTTTACTCTCCTGCAGACAACTTGAGACATTGAGAAAAAAATATTTTACGCCATTTTATAGCGAACGCATTCCTTTTCATCCTTCATTGATTTGAAGTGAAGATGCACTGGTTGGGACAAATCACGTATTTAGCTTTTTAAAAGAAACCGGTTTTCTTGAACAGTTGTAAAGCCTGACCTTGTTCCCTTTCACATCCACTGGCACACCTCATCCACCTTCTCATGTCTGAGAAGAATGCTGAGGTGTTTATTTAATTTGTGGGATTCCTCGGGGTCCTCTATCAGAAAAGGACCTTTTGAGGTTACCCAGCTTTTTCCTACATTATACCTTGCGATTGGCGCATGATCGCCTTAGTTGCTTATGCGCCATTAAACTCAACATCAACATCAACATTAGGCAGTATAATAGCAAGAGCTGGTGGCACAACCCACTACCCCGTTCTAAAGGGGACGCTAACATCCATCCATCCATCCATCCATCCATCCATCCATCCATCCATCCATCCATCCATCCATCCATCCATCCATCCATCCATCCATCCATCCATCCGTACAAAGGACGAGCGGAGGCGCGGCCCTTGCCAGTGTAGCGCCAGGGAGGTCTGCCGGGCAAGCATAGGCTTGTAGACCGCGCTTGTTTGCACGTCGATCGTGATCAGTGGGAAGCGTCGCACACGTGCCACTGAGATTATGTTGAGGTGGGTAGTGGGTGATCTTGTGCTGCTCATGTGTTATGTATTAGACAACACGTCGTGCCCTCATGGCGTCAAAAGCGCGAACATGTGTTGAATACGGGCGCAGAAGCGGGTACAGAACGTGCAAAGCCAATGCCTGCCTTTTTTAGACCGCCTAAAGGCGCAGCTCGGTCTGAATTGTGGTCGGGACTCGCAAAATATCAAACAACGAGTTCACAACGGATTGTGTCCTTCGCGAACGGCAGATCGAATTGAAGTCGGACTTTTCGGCAAGTGATAAATGCGGAAGTAGTCACCGGAGCAGGAGCTGGATGCAATGCAGACAGCCTGTTCACGCAAAAATTTGATAGGGGAGGCCTATTGTACCATGGAGATGAGTTAGGCACGCTCGTGCTAGAGTATGCATTGACATTATTTTTTTTTTACAGAGAAGCTTTATGCTTTCCGTGTGCATGATTTTAGCAGTTCTTGAGCAGTTTAACAATCCGCCATGTGGAACGCGAGCTTCGTCGCAGAGAGCTCACTGCAAAAATGATCCAGTATGTGGTGTTAACTAGGCGGCGCCTTTTCACATTGCACAGGGACAAGGCTCTTCAAAGGGTGCGCCAGAATCATTTGAAGTTAAGGAGAGTGAAGTACAGCCTACTGCTATGCTCAGTCTGATGTGTGCATGTGGATTACTGTACTACGTAATAAAGTGTTTCCTCTCGTCTTGTGGACTTGTACAACAAAAGCAGTGATGGAAAATCTTGAGTGCATGTTGAGGTTCGCCAAAGCGCCGACATATGGACCAAATTTTTTTTACAAAGCTAACGCTTTTTGAAAGGCATGTTGCAGGCGCATGCAGACGCGAATAGTGAGCTGAACGACGTGGTGATGTTATACCCCGGTTTATTGCGCGCAGCCCCGGCATTATTTTGTCTGTTTGCGTGTACGATTTTCTCTGCGCCCACTGGCTATATTTGTGGCAGATGACCCAAGTTGAACGTAGGCGTTTCGGGTTGTTTCTGTTCACGGTCCACGCTCGCTTGCGCTAACACCATGCAACCCTTTCAAAAAAAAAAACGAACTCGTACAGAGTGGCCTTCAAATGTGATCGTCCTCCTTTTTTAAATCGCGTGGCGAAACATCTGCTGCGTGTTCCGGTGTTGCAAATAACGGATATTTCCATTATCTGCTCTCCGAAGAAGTGTCACCCTTCTTAATAATGCATCTGCAAGCTGCAAAAACTTCGCGATCTTCGCACCGCGCATTACATTAAAAATTCAAATGCGACGCAAAGTGAACGCTACGCGCGTGCTAGCTGCCGTGCACCGCACCCTTCAAAAGCCGCGAAAACTGCACACCAGCTGCAAGTAGCGACATCTACAACTTTCATCGCTAATCTGAGGAGCCAGCTGGCTGCCACCCGTCACACTGCCCCTTCTGGCCACCATAGCCATGGTGCAAAAAAAGAAAGAAAAAAAAAACTAAGGAGACCACAGGACTCGCCGCCGTTCTAAGCATGGCGAGCAATTCTTGCCTACGCTTGGCATAAATCGAACAGCACATTTTCATCACAGGACCTCGAGGATGATTCAGCGCGCCCTCCTATTTTATGTAGGAAATGGTTGATGAATGACGCACCTAGCTGGTTTCGATGAAACAACGTTTTTTTTACGTTTCTCGGTAAAATTCAGAAAGTCTGAATGCTAGCTCAACAAAATCTTGGTGGCGCCATCTACTGCCCGCTTCAAAAGGGAGCTGTTCCTATAGCACAGGCAAAGCAATTATCATACTGCGAAGATTCCTCTTGTTTTCAGTCAAGCTGTACACTGTATAGGCACAAGTTAACATGCATAGGAAACCAAGGGCAGAGACCACAACAACTTCTGTTGTCAGCACACGATGACGACCACCGCATAGAATCGGCGACGAAATGTGCGATGTGTATCTGGACACCATCTATTGATGCGCCTTTTCTGACGGTAATTTCGTAATCGTGGGAAATTCGTCATGCAATTGAGCATATTTCGGCCCGAAGTCATGGTGGGAAAAAAAAAGCGCCTTCTCTTCCATCAGTTTCTTTTTGTGTACGTGCCATAATGTTTTTCGTTGTTTGTTTCACTCTCGCACTGGTACCATTTGGGGATTTAAAAGAAGCCAAAGCGACAGCTAGAATAGAACTGGCAGAACTTTCGAAGTTAATCAACAAGCGTAAGACAGCTGACATAAGGAAGTAAAATATGGATAGAATTGAACATGCTCTCAGGAACGGAGGAAGCCTAAAAGCAGTGAAGAAGAAACTAGGAATTGGCAATAATCAGATGTATGCGTTAAGTGACAAAGCTTGCAATATCATTACTAATATGGATGAGATTGTTCAAGTGGCTGAGGAGTTCTATAGAGATTTATACAGTACCAGTGGCACCCACGACGATAATGGTAGAGAGAATAGTCTAGAGGAATTCGAAATCCCACAGGTAACGCCGGAAGAAGTAAAGAAAGCCTTGGGAGCTATGCAAAGGGGGAAGGCAGCTGGGGAGGATCACGTAATGGCAGGTTTGTTGAAGGATGGCGGGCAGATTGTTCTAGAGAAACTGGCCACCCTGTATACGCAATGCCTCATGATCTCGAGCGTACCGGAATCTTGGAAGAACGCTAACATAATCCTAATCCATAAGAAAGGGGACGCCAAAGACATGAAAAATTATAGACCGATCAGCTTACTGTCAGTTGCCTACAAACTATTTACTAAAGTAATCGCAAATAGAATCAGGAACACCTTAGACTTCTGTCAACCAAAAGACCAGGCAGGATTCCGTAAAGGCTACTCAACAATAGACGATATTCGCACTATCAACCAGGTGATAGAGAAATGTGCAGAATATAACCAACCCTTATATATAGCTTTCATTGATTACGAGAAAGCGTTTGATTCTGTCGAAACCTAAGCAGTCATGGAGGCATTACGGAATCAGGGTGTAGACGAGCCGTATGTAAAAATACTGAAAGATATCTATAGCGGCTCCACCGCCACCGTAGTCCTCCATAAAGAAAGCAACAAGATCCCAATAAAGAAAGGCGTCAGACAGGAAGATACGATCTTCCAATGCTATTCACAGCGTGTTTACAGGAGGTATTGAGAGACCTGGACTGGGAAGAATTGTGGATAAAAGTTAATGGAGAATACCTCAGTAACTTACGATTCGCTGATGATATTGCCTTGCTTAGTAACTCAGGGGACCAATTACAATGCATTCTCACTGACCTGGAGAGGCGAAGCAGAAGAGTGGGTCTAAAAATTAATCTGCAGAAAACTAAAGTAATGGTTAACAGTCTCGGAAGAGAACAGCAGTTTACAGTAGGTAGCGAGACACTGGCAGTGGTAAGGGAATACATCTACTTAAGGCAGGTAGGGACGGCGGATCCGCATCATGAGACGGAAATAATCAGAAGAATAAGAATGGGCTGGGGTGCGTTTGGCAGGCATTCTCAGATCATGAACAGCAGGTTGCCATTATCGCTCAAGAGAAAAGTGTATAATAGCTGTATCTTACCAGTACTCACCTACGGGGTAGAAACCTGGAGGTTTACGAAAAGGGTTCTACTTAAATTGAGGACGACGCAACGAGCTATGGAAAGAAGAATGATGGGTGTAACGTTAAGGGATAAGAAAAGAGCAGATTCGGTGAGGGAACAAACGCGAGTTAATGACATCTTAGTTGAAATCAAGAAAAAGAAATGGGGGATGTTGATGGATGTTGATGTCCTATGTTGTGCTCATGGGTGGAACAACCGAGTAGGCTAGGGAAAAGACTTTTCGTTATTCTATCCGCAAGAAGCAACGCAGCTCGCCAAAAGAGTTGGCTGCAGAGGATCGGCCGCGCAAATTTTGAAAATGCGCTGGACCCGAGCCTTTGTGAGGAAAGTCGCCGTTCATCAGAAGTCACTCGTAATTTTTCGGACGATTTAGTGAGAAGCGCGAGCGTCTGCAGCCTTTCTTCGCACTAAATAACGTTCGGCACGGTTGCACTTGCAAATGTTCACTCGCTGCTACAAAAGCCATGCTTCATGTTGTCTGAGCCTCGCCGTTCACGCTTCTGGTTCGGCAGGCTACATTATGACGTTGCGCAGATTCTTGGCGCACTAGTTTCATTGTGGTTGAAACCGTTGCTAGGCTTAGACACGAAAGTTGCGCTTCATATGTTGTCACTGACCAGCCGTTCGGTGACGTGTATTGCGTACTGAAGTGACGCGCATTGCTAGGCGTATTTTTTGTTTAAACTCCGCTGACAAACTCGAGACTAAAACGGCGGTTCTCATCGTTTGAGACCCCGCTGTTCATGCTACAAGCGGTGAAGGTCTAGCTTTCATGAAACGCGCATTGGTGCATGCATGTGTACTTGCGGGTTGGTTACTCAAGTCGGCAGTTACTGTGCCTATGCGCAGTAACGACAGCTATACCTTGTGTGCGCCATATCTGCGCGCATAATAAATCATGACGCAGACATCCGCTAAACACAGCCGAAATTATACTGGGTTCAAAAATGTCGTGCAAATCTAAGCTGGTTGAAACATTTTTAACGCGTGTAGGTCGGGTAAAAGAAACATCAAACGAAGGGGCGCGCAATGACCCAGACCGTTTTCGACGTTGCTAAAATCGTTCTGGCCGCGCATATGGCGGGCTGACATAGCAACAGTTCTTGTTTTCGAAATTATTTGTGGAATGTCACGGTGTATATTTAATTCCGTGCCTTGCATCATTCTCCAAAAAGGTGTGCCGTATACAAAATCTTAGTTTATTCATCTTAGCATCACTTCACCGAAGACCAATACGGAAGCCCAATCCTTCGGAATTACGGCATCGAGAAATTAAGGCCAGATGCATTACCCAACCTTTTTGTAGTACGAGCAAACGCGCCTTTTACAGATTATGGAACTAGTACAGCATCGTCAGTTCTTATGAAGCCTAGACCCCACGCTTGTGTTTTAAAAAGGTAAAAGATAAATGTCCACATACAAAGCGTATGTTGTTGCAATTTCTGTTGGCGGCGTTGAAGTTCAAATGAGGCTGATCAAAAGGCGCCGTTCGAGAAAAAACACCCCGTTAGCTCGCTTGAACACACCACCTCCACCGTTGACATCGCAATAGAAGTGATCGCAGTGGAGGGAGCTTCGATAAAGCAGTGCAACGTGGATACAGGCAGTTATTGGGGTAACTCATTTATGAACCTCTCCTGTCACAAACGCAACAACAAAATCCTTCAGGCGCGAACGTTGGGAGCGTCTGCTAGCTGCACCCGGCCGAGGTGCCGCCATCATCGGCGCCCGGGAGGAGCCGAGAGAAGTAGCGCCGGGGAGGAGGAGGAGAAAGATGTGGTTACTTTCAGAAGATTTAGGCGTTTTAGGTACGACTCAGCCGAAGGCAACCCTTCTCGCCAGGCGGATGAAATTTAGCCATTTATCCTCTTGAGGACAGTTAGTATGCCACTTTAGCATCGAGGATATCCTGCAGACGATGGGGCTGCACTGCGTTGACTTCTTCGCGGCCTGTGTAAGGTCGCATTGTGTGCCTGTCACGATAGCAAACAGGACTGCAGTGCATCGAGGCGCAGTACTTGTCGTACGTCCATAGAAAACAGCAATGTGATCCGTTGTGCCTTGCTCTTCATTATGATCGGTTAAAGCTGTTCTGCTGCATGTCATCCTAATGAGCTTCCGTAGGACACAAGGCTTGTGGCCATACGTGATCGCTTCAGTGTTAACGCGGCTGGCTCGTAGCAGTACGCATAGCATGCGCAAGGCACCTACACTGCTGTGTTCTTCCGAGCGTGGTCTTTTACTTAAATCTTAATATTTTTTGAGAGTTAGATAACAAGGAGTGAAAAAAATTCAGAACCGTTCCACTCTGTGAAGGCGGCTGACCAGTGGAGCTGTATATATGGTGATAAATATGTTGATAATAAATATGTTGATCGAAAATAATAGACGCATACCACAATGAATTTCTTTATTTTTCACGATTTTGTTTGTTTTATTAAATTCCACACTGAATGGCTTCCTGATTTTTAACCTTCTTTTGATTGCTTTTTTGGATTTATTATTTGGTAACCAAGGTGACTATCGCTTTATGATCCTTATGATATACGGCTAGTGGCTATGTGGCGACACTGGAAAGGTTCTTGGTCAGTGTGAGGTCAATACGCGACTGATGACGTGGCGTGGGCACACTGATGTTTGTGTAACATTGAATGCCGAACCTTTCCAAGGGAAACGCCACGAACCGCTTTCCATCTGGCCGTGACACGTCTATGTTGAAATGACCCACGATTACGATGGGAGTGGAGTTGGTAGGGGTGATCCTAGCAAATGTGCATACAGTCGGCGTTTGCGGCACCTTCTTCGTCCGTATTACGTGCAGCCCGCCGACGCCGCGCACCGTCGCGCTTCTGTTCGCGACAACGTTCTTCGTAGGCGCGCTGTTCTTCCGCAGCCCTCACCGCACGCGACCAACCCATTGCACGGGTGGAAGGGAAATGAGATAAGGTTACGTGGTTCCACTATAGAGCCCGTGGCATCAAAGATTAATCCATACTTAGCAGTGTCTGTTCCAGTTTTATTTTTATTTATTACGATGTTTTTTTTATCACAATTGGTTTTGGCACTTCTCGCGATTAAACGCAGCTGGGGCATACCCGGCGATACGCTTTCGCTTTATGCTTTAGCTCTATTAGCTCTGGGGTTGCCGCCATTTTTTTTTGCCTACGCACACAAAGCGCAAGCACCTAGCGTATAACAGCTTCGCTGTAAAAACTCACTCTCATCGCAGGTCACATTGTCTAGATTTTGCGCCTGTTGACATCCGAAGAGAATCACCATCTCTACTGCTCATTTTTTTCCAATGCGAATGTTTACTAACATCCCTTTTTGAATCGTATATTTGCACTATAACTGAACATGAAGGAATTACTGGGCAAGTTGTTGTTACTACAAATGGAACAGCTCAAGAGCATGAGGGTTGCAGCAATCTGTTCCTTTTTCATTGTTCTTGGGAAATACGGATTGCGTGTTCGCTTTCTTCACAAAGACTTTGCGACCTACTTCTGCCTTAACGCGTCATTGTGCTTCAGCTTTTGAGCTAAAATATTTGGCGCACCCGCGATTAAAGCGCGCCGTCAAATAGGAATCGTGACGAGAAATAAAATTACTTTGAAGAACGTACAGAAAGAAAAGCAATTGTCCTTGAAGAGACTATGGGTGGCATTCTTCTGGGCATATTTAATCGAAGGTCTCGATTCGATTATACATGGTTGAATGGCTTCTTAGTGGAATCGACCAGATACGCTTGATCGCTATAAGGCTTTCGGGAAGTCAGAAAGTAAAGAGGGCATATATTCTCAGAAGTTTTGGAGTTTTGGAGGAAGAAATGTGTGATATAACAAGATAGCGTGGGTCTTATTACAGTGCTCTGCGAGTTTCTTGGGGCTAGGAGGATCATAGAAAAATTGTGGACATATACTTCACGAACGGGATAGCGAGGCTTGTGAATTAAATTATGTGGTTTTACGTGCCATAACCACATTCTGATTATAAAGCGCGCCGCAGTGGAGGATTCCGGAAATTTCGACCACCTGGAGGTTCTTCAACGTGCACCTAAGTACACGGGTGTATTCGCCCCCATCGGAATGCGGCCGCCGTGGCCGGGATTCGATCCTGCGACCTCGTGCTCAGCAGCCCAACACCATAGCCACTGATCAACCACGGCGGGTAGCGAGGCTTGTGAAATATACCCGAAAGTAGGAGACAGAAATAAACTGTGCAAGGGGAGGTGACACGTGAAGCGCAGGCATTGATTCTTTAATTATTGTAACAGAATAGTCCAGGAAAAGTATGGATGGTGTCTGTGATTTGTATGGAGCGATGTGTTTACATATCTCACGCTGTAGGCCCTCGAAAGATTAACTTCCGAAGCAGCATGCAAACAGCCCTGCAAGCACGCTTGTCGCTGGACATACGCGTGGTAGGAACGCTGGGAAAGGTCTTAATTGGGCAACAAAGTTAATTTTGTTGTAGACGATTGAGTGCAGTTTACTGTCATGGGAAGTCAGCATTCTCTAAGAACAAAAGTAACATCAGGTACCCCTCAAGGTTCGGTTCTTGGCCATTGCTTATTGATGCGAAAGGGTCAAAGGGCTCGTTGAGCGAAAAAAGCCGGCGTCCAGCGTCTGTAGCAGCGAAACGGAACCTAAATTCCCATTAGCCGCGACGCCACGTCACAAGCGTGCCTTGGCGTATAGCAGAGTGGGCGAAAGGGAAAGGGAATACCTGCTGCCGCAGTAGCGCGCCAGACGCTGCGTGAGGGGAGAGGGAATCGCCGCGACGCCAAATCATGCTCGCTCTCGAAAGGCTGTGTTATCCGCGGGTTCCTTGTCCGCGCATGCTCTCACCTCTTTTAGGAAAAACCAAAACGCGCCCAGCGCCACAACCCGCTGTCTTGCCCGCGAGGGCCAGACAGCGCTTTGCCCGCGATATCGCTCAGATGCGTTCGAGTGCGCATTAATGCTTTCGCATTCAGAGCTCGTAAGTGTTTAAGTTTTTTTTTGTATTGTGAGGTTTTACGTACCAAAACCACGATGTGGTTATGAGGCTCGCCGTTGCGGGGGACTGCGGATTAAATTTGACCATCTGTGGTTCTTTATCGTGCACTTATATATAAGTAGACGCGTGTTATTTTTTTATTTTTTTCATTTCACCCTCATCGAAATGAGGCCGCCGCCTCCGGGATTTGATCCCGCGACCTCGTGCTTAGCACACAACGCCAAATGCACTAATCAAACACGGTACGACTGTTGCGGGGTTCTCGGATGTTGTTAATATTTATCGACGACATACATAACGGAATTCGATCTACAATCCACCTTTTCCCAGCTGGCTGTGTAATTTACCATCGCATCAGTGACTACCAAGATCACGTACACATGCAGAGTAACCTAAACATGATTGAAAACTGGTGATCAAATTGGATGATGAAGCTTAATGTTTCGAAATGTAAATTTATTCATGTGTCTCCGAAAGGTCTTATTTCTATTTGTACATACTCGTTGCATTCGACATCGGTATGGCTTGTGCAAGAATAGCGGTACGTTGGCGTCCTCATTACCACAAAACTAATCTGGAGAGAACACATAATAAAGGTTGCGGCAGAAGTTTCAAGGTCGCTGGGATTTATCAGAACGAATCTATCTTTGTTACCACCCCGTGTTAGACAACTGGCCTACAAAACATATGTACGCACAAAGCTTGAATATGCAGCGGCTATTTGTAACCCCTATCAAACTTAAAAATATCAAAAAAGAATGCCATGTGGATTGAGATGTAAGCGAATCTTGAAATTTCTCTGTAATATATCCCGAAATAGTATGGCGTTATTAGAATCTACGAAAGCATGTTGAATAGCTTCAGCTTCGTCGGGCAGTAAACATCTGCTTCCACCCCCCCCCGCCCCCCAATGGCACGCAAACCCCTTTTCTTCTAACCACGTTTTCACAAGCAAGGTGCCGGTGTGAAGCTTGAAGAAAAATGTTTACGAGACGGAAAAGCTTGCTATTGCAAAGGTTCTGCATCGTCTGCTGTTAGCCGTCAGTATAGTGTTATAGCTATAGTGAAGGACCCCCTCAGTATAGTCAGTTCCTTTAGGGTATTCTATATAGGCAATCCCCCTTTTATGTAATGCCCCAAGCTTTTAGGGGAATAATAAATGATGATGATGAATATACCAATTTAGATATGCTGATTTGCCGAATGTCTCCGAGATGTCCACTTATGCCCGTTATGCGTCAGCCTAGGAAATACTATGCCTGGATATTTGCCACTATCAATGCTCTATTTAATCTACCGCCCTCAGTCACCTCTCCCTTTCATTGGCACTGATTTTGTTGCTCTGGTAGGCCTACGGATAAACGTTTTGATCATTATTCTACTTACCCAACTTGGATCGTTCCCCATAATACACGGCAGAATTCCATATAATACCCTTTGTTTGACTTCTAATTCATACTGTCCTGTTTTTATCCAGTAGCGTCACTCCTAATACCTTCTTTTCCACAGCTCATCGTGCGTTCCTGCACTTCCTTCCAAGCCCATTTATTTGCCTCCATTTTTCACCGCATGTCTTAGTGATCGCAGATTACAGAGTTCGTTATATACCCTGCAATCTTTTCACAATTTCACACTGTTACGTCACAGTCGTTGCTTCCTGGCGGAAGAAGAAAAACGCAAGACGACCGAGAAATCCATGTCTTTGTTGTCCAAAATCATGACTCACTCCCGGAAGGGAATTGACCACACTCAAGGTAATTAACCAACGGTACGCACAACAATAACGAATGAAACAGTACCAACAATCAACGAAGGAACATTCCAAAACATAACAGAGTTCCCTGGGCACCCTTAGCAGCGTAGCATCAGAAGCACGTAACCTTCCGGAAGCTTCAATGAACTCATACGGAGCTCTAATATCATGGAGCTGCGGTTTGGTACCCGACTGACAGGACAATAGGTTTGATGTTAAATTCGGAATTAAAGTGTGGAGTTTTACGTGCGTCAACCACGATGTAGGGGCACGGCGTACTGGGGAACTCTGGATTAATTTTGACTACCTGGGGTTCTTTAACGTCTACCTTAATCTAAGTAGACGAGCGTTTTTGCAGTTCACTCCCATGGAAATGTGGCCTATCGGGTCAGGATAGAACCCAAACCCTTCTGCTCAGCAGCGTAACGTCGTAGCCACTGAACTACCGAGATAGGGAGAGGTTTGATGTCGATAAATTGAAGCCTCTAGATTGCTAGTCGGAAATGCAAGGAGCATCCTACGGAGGGAGGAGAAGCGGCGGCAGGAAGGAAGAAAACGATCCAGTTATTCCCGGCTCGTTACAAAAAGAACAGAAACATTAGTCACTGAAAACTTAGATATGTGAAGGTGAAAATTGAGACAGGAAACTGCAGTGCTGGTGCCGTCGCCTCGCATAGTCGGGAAAGTTATTTGCTCGTGTTGCATGGAAGACACTTGTGCCAGTATCGAGCCCTCCTATTCCCTTGGAGTAAAAATGTCAGCCGTACTCGAGTCCTTTGAATGGGCAGTAAAGAAAAACAGTCGATCACTTTGGACTGATAAATTATGTTGGAAACGGTATTTTGGTTGATTTCGCCGCTCCCTACAACAGAGAGAGAGAAAGAGAGAAGGTTAGTGATACGAAATGCAGAGAAGTCGGCCTGAGGGATATTCCTCTAGCCAGTGTATCTAATATTATGACGGGTCCCGTCACCGTAGTAAAAAGTAGGGGAAAACACGCGACAAGCAATTCAATCAATAAACGCAGTTGAAAAACAACAGGATACAACAGGATGTGGTTAAGCATGAATTACTAAAGACATATTTGAAAAAAAGATATTGCGCAGCATGCGGATGGTGGAAGCGACAAACACAATTCAAAAACACTTGGTAAAGAAAAGGAATGCTGAGAAACAAAGCAGCATTGAACAACCAAAAAGAAAGGTGAGCTGTAGTTAGCACAAGGGTTACGTATAATATCTATCTAGATTACATAGGTATTCTAGAGAAGACAGACTGAGGCAGGAATATATTTTGCTGATGCGGTCCTTGTAATCATAATCAGAACATACAAATCGTGCTGAGCGCTTTTGGACTGCCTGAATGGCGTTAATGATCTAAGTTTGATGGGCGTTACAAATAGACGCCGCATGTTCAAGCTTTGTGCGGACATATGTTTTGTACGCCCCTTGTCTGACAGAGGGTAGCCACAAGGATTCGTTCTGATGAATACCAGCAACCTCGATGCTTCTGCTGCGACCGTTATTACATGTTCTGCCCAGTTTAGTTTTGTTGTAGTGAGGACGCCAAGGTACCGCTATTCCTACACCCGCGATACCGGTGTCGAGTACAAAGAGTATGTATACAAGGCAATAAAACGTTTCCGAGGTACAGGCATACATTCACATTTCGAAACGTTAAGCATCATCTTTCTCTTCGATTACCAGTTTTCAATTAGGTTTATGTCATTCTTAGGATGTACGTGATCTTGGCAATTATTGATGCGACGGTAAATTACGAAGTCATCTGCGAAAGACGTCTTGTAGATCACCTTCCGTTAGGCATGTCGTTGATCAATATTACGAACATCCGAGGACACCCAAAAACTTCTTACTTGTTTTGAATGCGAAAGCATTAATATCCTATTGAACGCCACTGAACGCTCCTTCGAGCTATGAACTCCTCGCGGGGGGCGAGCGAGTGCGTTGAGACGCTTGACGCGTTTTTATTTGGCCTTACGGAGGCGTAGTTAGAACGCAGGCGAGAGCTTGCGCGGTCAAGGAGCGCGCGGATGACACAGGCTTCCGACAGCGAGGGTGCTTTGGCGTCCAAACCACCCTCGTCGGCAGCGCGACCTGCGAATCGCAGTCGCGCTGTCGCGGTCGGTTCGCGGTCGCGCTGCCGACGTTCCCGTTTCCTGCGCCAGTACGACTTCAAGCTGTACCTCCTCCCGCGCAGCCAGTCACCTAGCGAGGGAAACCATTTGCTGCAGTTCCGCCGGCACGAACTGCAAGATTCGCGACTTCTACAAGGCCTGCACAGTCGCCAAGCAATTTATTGGACGTTTTAGTCGAAGGAACCGCCGCACTGCGCTTATTGATACTGGGGCTGTAGTTTCTGTTATCGACGAAAAGCTTTGGCGTAACCTCCTCAAGGCCACAACGCTGCTGTTTGGTATGCTTCTACGCACCGCGACTGCGCAGCATATAGCCCCGCTTGCTCAACGTACGGCAAGGGTGGTCATCAAGGGCATCGTCTATGTTGTTGAATTTTTCGTGTTGTCTTCATGTTCACATAACATCGTTCTCGGGCTGGGGCTTCTTGCCTCACCATCGTGCCATCATCGACTGTGCCCGGGCCGAAGCGGCGCTTTTCCCGCTTGCCAATGCCCCGCTGCCTGACCATTCTTAAGATAAAGCCTCCAAGCTCACCGTTGTGTCCCATACGGACATAACGCCCTAAATGTCTATGCTTGTGCTCATCTCTTGCTCTACCGCGTCAAACGCTACAGTACTTTTTACACCATCACCTATTTTTCTACGTCGCAAGGCCCTACCTCTCCCCTTTGCTGTCCTCACCACTACATCTGGATTATCCTCTAAGCTTGTGTGTAACCCGTCTCACTACCCTGTGACCTTAGTGGGCGGCGAATCATTAGGTCGTGTTCAGCCCCTTGACCCACTTCACATTCTCGATGCTTCCGACGACACGGCCTGTTATGAGCTCGACGCCCTCACTTCTCCCGTGCTGTGCCTGTAATCATGATCATTGTCATCGTCGTCGTTAGACGTTCTTAAATCTGTCGTAGACGCCGATCTGCCGCCTCCCTATCGCCAGCAAGTCCTCGCGCTTCTTCAGAATTTTCGCTCGTCCTTTGATTGTGAACAACCATCTCTGGGGCGTACGGCAACCGTCACTCACAGCGTTCACACTGGTTGCCATCCTCTTTTACGCCAGCTACCATACCGCGCGTCAGCCGCCGAGCGACAGATCATTCACGAGCAAGCCGACGATATGCTGCCCCGTGGCGTCATTCGCCCTTCCCACAGTCCTTGGGCGTCTCCTGTAGTATCAGTACGCAAGAAGGACGGATCAATGCGCTTCTGTGTGGATTACCGTCGACTCCATAAGACCACTCGTAAAGATGTCTATCCACTGCCTCGGATATCATAACGCCCTCGACTGCTTACAGGGCGCGGAGTACTTCTGATCTTTGAATCATCGCTTCAGCTATTGGCAAGTGCCGATGACAGAAGATGACTGTGAGAGGACAGCTTTCGTCACACCCGATGGCTTGCACGAATTTACCGTATTGCCATTCGGGCTCTGCAACGCGCCCGCTACTTTCGAGCGTATGATGGACACCCTCCTTCGTAACTACGAGTGGAAAATATGTCTCTGCTACCTTGATGATATCGTGGTGTTTTCGCCAGATTTCCCGACGCACTTCGTTCGCTTGCGTGAGATACTGACCTGCCTCACCTCTGCTGGCCTCCAACTCAACATCAAAAGGCGCCGTTTTGCTGCCCACAAGTTAACAATATTGGGACACGTATCGAAGGACGGTGTGCTACCTTACCCAGCCAAGCTTCGCGAGGTCGCAGAGTTTCCGATGCCCACTACTCTTAAGGCGCTCCGCAGCTTTATAGGGCTGTGCTCTTACTTTCGACGTTTTGTGCGCAATTTTGCAACTGTCATCGCATCACTGACCAATTTGCTCACCGCTACCAACGGCATCTCCGCATGGTCAACTTCCTGTGACGAAGCCTTCAAGCAACTACGTCGTTTACTTACTTCGCCACCGATTCTTCGACACTACGATCTCACAGCGCCTACAGAAGTACACACGGACGCCAGCGGCATCGGACTTGGTGCAGTCCTAGCACAACGTAAAGACGGCTGTGACGACTACGTCGTTGCGTATGCGAGCCGCACTTTAAAGAAGACAGAATCCAACTACTCTGTAACAGAAAAGGAGTGCTTGGCAATTATTTGGGCTCTCGTCAAATTGCGTCCATACCTATATGGACGCCATTTTGACATTGTCACCGACCACCATTCCCTTTGCTGGCTGTCCTCGTTGAAGGATCCGTCAGGTCGCCTAGGCCGATGGACACTTCGCTTACAAGAATATGACATCCGCGTTGTCTACCGATCGGGCAAAAAGCACTTTGACGCCCGATGCGCTTTACCGATCACCGCTACCTTCTGATGTGGCTTCGGTGTCTCCGCTCTTCGCATCCATGTCAGCCTTCAACGTCGCTGATATGCCGGACGAGCAGCGTAAGGTTCCCCTGCTTTTAACTATGCTGAATTTCCTCCACGAACCATCCGCCACACCCTCTCCTCGAACACTTTGTCTCCAAGCCGCTCACTTTGCTGTACGCGACAACGTCCTTTACCGCAAAAATTATTTGCCTGATGGTCGCAAATCGCTCCTTGGGATACCACGACACATGCGTTCTGACATAAGCGTTTATTTTCTTACTACTCCTCATAATGGTCATGCCGGCGTTCTGAAAACGTGTACGCGGCTAAGGCAGCGTTTCTACTGGCACGGCATGTATCACTTCGTGCGCCAGTACATACGCGCTTGCACGGCGTGCCAACGACGTAAAATTCCACCGCGCCCTCCTGGTGAGCTACAGCCGCAGCACTGATAAGCTCGGCCCTTCGATCGCGTCGGCATAGACCTATGCGGGCCACTTCCCTGCAGCTTCGAGGGTAACCGATGGATAATTGTAGGTGTCGACCACTTGACGTGCTATGCCAAGACTGCCTCACTCCCGGCAGCCGCGCGAAGTTGCGTTTTTCATCTTGGGGAATTTCGTTCTTCGACATGGCGCACCACGCGAACTGCTCAGCGACAGGGGAAGTGTCTTCCTGTCCGAAGTAATCCAAGCCCTTCTTGCTGGATGCAACATCGTTCACCGCAAGTCTACAGCCTACCAACCGCAAACGAACGGCTTCACAGAGACGTTCAACCACACACTCGGTGACATGTTGACTATGTACGTCGCCTCGGACCACAGTAACTGTGACCCTGTTTAGCCGTTCGTCAAGTATCCCTATAATACGGCCACACAAGCTACCACTGGCTGTTCGCCCCTTTTTTCTGCTGTATGGACGAGAGCCCTCGTGTACTATGGACATACTGCTCCCATACCGACCCGACGCTTCCGAGTGACCGCCTGTGTCTGAAGCCACCAAATACGCCGAAGACTGTAGGCAGCTCGCGCGAACCCTTACGACCGCTGCGCAAGGTCGTCAAAAGCTGCGGCGTGACAATGGCGCGCTTACACCACCTTTCCCGACTGGTTTCCTTGATTGGTTGTGGGTCCCGCCTCACAGCCCTGGCCTTTCAACCAAACTCCTTGCACGCTATGATGGCCCCTACCGAGTCATAGACCATACCTCCGCTGTCACCTACGTTCTAGAACCTGTGACGCCATCACCCGACCTCAGGCATCGCGGGCGTGACACGGTTCATGTAAATCGACTTAAGCCGTACTATGACCCCCTCTTCCTAACTACGCCGTAAGTCGCCAGGATGGCTCCTCTTCTCTCCCGAGAGCCATTGTTGTGAAGAGGAAGACGAAGTAAACGCTCTTGTGTCGGCTGTGCGCACGATCAGTGTTCGTGTACTGCCGGTGCAACTAGATTGTGCCTAGTGTCTTATAATAAATCCTCATATATATATATATATATATATATATATATATATATATATATATATATATATATATATATATATATATATATATATATATATATATATATCCGGGGCGCATTATGCACAGCAAAAGCACGTGTCGTGTTTCGTGGGAAAGCAAATCCGGTAAATTGCTGTAAATGGTTAGGAGAGGTGACGAGATGAGCAAATTTGCTGGTAAAGGTGGGTGTGGCTAATACAGAACGCGAGTAATTGGAAATCACTGGGAGAAGCCTTGGTCCAGCATTGGATATAACATAGGCTGCTAAAGGGAAATAGCTCTCCTCAGAGTGAGTCAGTGAGGCAATGAAGTGACCTGAGGTGAACACTGACTAGGTCACTTTGATGTTCGTAGTTATAGGAGTACATTCGGAGTGCATAAATGCCGCTTGATTCCCCTTTGCACATCCATTACAGGTGGTGGGCCGAGAATGGGCACATTCCTATATTGCACACGTACTGCCGAAGGTGTCTGTTCAGGAACAAACCCAGTGGCACATATCCAGTAACTTAAGCAGTCTACTAGGCGAGACTGTAGCAAGCAGCAAATTGTCTATTCGGGACCGGCTTGGACACGTTACAGAAATTAAAGAAAAAGAAATTAACCGATAGCAATACGAACTTTCTCCTCCAAAATTGATTTTTTTTTTGCGGGCCGGTGGGCTTGACCTGCCGGTCCCGACGTGGGACTAGCCGGGTGCGCGACGAGTTCGCGTCCTCGCCGGACCTACAATAAAGTTTATTCACTCACTCACTCACTCACTCACTCACTCACTCACTCACTCACTCACTCACTCACTCACTCACTCACTCACTCACTCACTCACTCACTCACTCACTCACTCACTCACTCACTCACTCACTCACTCACTCACTCACTCACTCACTCACTCACTCACTCACTCACGATGAAGTTAATAGAGCATGTTCGGAAATGTAATCGAGTACATTTACAACACTGTCCTCTCAATGTTTATAAATATTGCTCATACATGGTAAAGTCAGCAAACTTGTTTGGTGCTTTTAGTGTGTCCTCTGTAGCCTTTCGCGAGTCGCCTTCTCCAACAACTACTTTTCAAAATTTTCGTCGGCTACCTTCGCTAGTCTCTACATGAGGACGCCAGCAGCGAAAATAAATACTCTGGCATGTGCGCGCTGAGACAAAGGCCAATGTTGTAATGTACGAATATCTTCCGCGCACGAGTATTGTTACTCAACGTTCCAAAAGTGCCGTCCGTTGCTTCTGCGAAGCGGAGCATTACATTGTTGCTAGTGACAGAAAAGGGGGCGATCCCCATAGGGCCAAAGAAGAGTTAAAAAGCTTCCCTAGGTAATTTCCTGGCATCATCGTCGTAAGTGGTCATTACTATCGAGTATATAGAAAGGCCGGTGCAAATTGTCGGCGAACATCTGATGCAGCTTCATAATGAGGAAACGAATACTGTGACGTGTGTATGCCAGACTGAACACGAATGCCCCATAGGCTGCAGCGTGCCATCGACCGTGGGCTTTCTGATTTAGTTCCCGCAAAATTCTATGCGCTTAAGCCTGCGTTGCAAACAGAAGCTTGCCTCGTAATAACTGGTTACATGCAATTGGTTATTGTCAAAAGTAATAGGAGTAAGCGTTGCCGAGCAAAAATTTCAAGTGAATGTGGGTAATTAATAACGTGTAATGTGCTATATAGAAGGCTCATTCGGGCATACACCTAATAGCAAAGACAGCCTGCTTGCAAAGACAGCAGGCAGCACATGCCTAATGGCGCAAGCTACTTGACAACTTTAGTCGCTGTGTTTCGCCCATTGTCTGTGTGGCATCATTCCACCGTTCAAAAAGACCAAAGTAGCCAACGAAAACTATTTAATATACACTGAAATGTCCAAAAACGTCGCGATAAGCTGAAACTACAGTCAAAGGGGCTTGGCCACTCATTGAGTCGCGCGCCGACTCGCCGCAAGGACGCACAACGCTGCGAGATGGTCAGCAGCGCGCACGTGTCTTTCGCACAGCAGCTGAAAACGAACTCCTGGATGACTGCGGTACAGGACAGATTGTGGGCCAGCGCGTAGCGAGAGTGATTCGTCGGGAGCAGCTCGTCCACGTGGATCTGGCGCTGCGCGTAGCACGCCGCCTCAGCGCATCAGCGCCTGAGCGTCGCTTACGTCGGTCCAGCGCTCGAAGACGACGAGCGTTCGCATGATGTCGCAGCTGTCCACCACCTCACATGGCTTGCTCACGCCCACGCTCGAAAAGCGCACGCTCAGGTTCTCCAGCGGGTCGAGTGAGGTCAATGTGGAGGGGAGCGCGTCCATCGGGTCCCTGGTCGGATAGTCCAACATGCGGCAGCAGGGCCTGGCGTACCTCAGGTGTTTGCTAAGCTCCACCCCGTCCCGTAACTGGAACTGCTTTGGAGACATCCGTGACTCGAGCAGCTGCAGGAACACGGTGGAGCGGTGCTGCATCAGCGGACAATGAACCAGAATGAACGACCGCCTGCGCCGCATGAAGGTCAAAGGAACCACGCGTCCGCGTAGGCAAGCCAGGCCCAGCCGTCCTTCGCGTAGCTTGATGATGATGACCCACAGGAAGTTGTTCCATAGAGACAGCTCTGCAAAGTGCAGACACCTATCGGCTGCGCTGGCAGTGCATGACTTGTCGAGGTCCTCCTGGTGATGGCCCGAGATGCTGCGCACGCAGCGAACGTTGGAGGAGAGCTGGTTGACCGACAGGCAGACGACGGAACAGCTGCCGACCAGGTACGCAGCCGACTCTCGCAGGCGGCCCCTCCGTGATACCATCTTGCAGACCTGTGGACAAACACATGTCGTCCTTGTATTGCACTCTGCTGTTGACATAGCTAATCGCTAATGTGCGTCTTCTACCTCTTTGAAAAGTAAGCATCGCCAAGTAGCGTTACAAAACTAGCCTAATATTCATCTCATATTTACAGAAAGTTAACTTGTGTGAAGTTTGTTGAAAAATGCCTTGCCTTTCTGAAACTGACGGTAGCCATAGGGGTGTTCGTGACATCAGGGTGTGCAGCTTCTGTACTTAGATACCGTGTTTTACGGCACTGAGGCAATGCGCTAGGAACTACCACTGGTGCTCGCCAAATGAGGAGCGAGAACCACGCCAATGCGAGTGCAATTGCGCAATGTGCCCCAGAATATGAAAGCGTTGTCTTTTCCTTTCCGGAGGCACTTTCAAGTACGAGAGAACGCTGCGTAGCCTCGACTTCAGTGCCATAGAATTGTGAAACCTAGCGTAGGGATATCAGCAACCTTCATTTCGTTGCGCACAACGAAACTGTCCTTTCCCAAAGGAAAGCTTTAGCTGCAATTTTCTCTGTGACTTAACATTGTCAACAGCGAATGAATAACGGCAAGTAAAGCTACCGGCTTATGTTCTAGACTTGAATATGCGTGATGCATTAAGGAACCACCACAATGTAGGTGAAGCCTTTCAATAAGCGAATAGATAGCGCTGCTAAGTAAATGCACCTAGAACGGTCAACACGCTTAACACGATCGCTGCAGCGTGGCCTGGACCTGCTTGGACTGACGCCAGCGCCGCAAAGTGGTGTGCTCTATTATCTCAGTATATTTGCAGTGGCTTACGACAGCTGGAGCGCAGCTCGATTCGACTCCTCGTCTTGCGTTTCGCTTGTGCCTGACCGGCGGCGAGAGTGCGCTCACTTGACGTGTCCGTACGTAGCTGCGGTCTCACGCGCGTCCAGAAAACACGTTGCGGTTTGCTTATATCGGCAAAGCGAAATGACGGGCGACAGCTCGCGCGCCTTTCGGGTTTGGCCTCGAAGCTGGCGCTTTAGGGAAATGATAAATAGGAAAACGAGAGGAAAAGCGCGTTTGTGGCGTTTGTAAAGGTTGGTCAATAAATAAATCTGCAAATCCGGTGGCCCATAGTTGTTCATGTTCTTCATTTCTTATATTCTCTGACAGCGCGCATCGGAGTGCTCTCACAGGTTAGTGTCTGGCTTCCAGTTTAGTCCACGATCCACTGAAGATCCACGGTCGGGTTGTAAGAGCTGTGCGTGTCCAGAGCTAGGAAGACGCGTGGATGCGATGCAAACTTTTAATGTCTAAGTATTGGCGAAAATCGCTAAGTGGCATCTTGTGGGATAAGAAACTGGCTTTTTAGGTAACTAGAAACACTCTGACCATAGATGCAATGTATCGAAAGGTAGCATCTTATAGCTTATAAGTGCACATAAGATAACTTGACGTCCCCGTCGCATGTTTTTGACTTACACAGCGTGTTCCCGATCTTATTCACATTGTCACGCTTTACACTTTGCAATGCGCGTTTCTTATATGGTTATATTGCTGGTTTCAAAAAGGCAAACTGCAGTCAGTATAATAAATGGCTGTATGTTCCTATGGAAGAAGATTCGGCAAAGGCACTCAAGACTGCTTACGTATGGGAGTGCGAAAACATGTCATTTATATAGGGACGACATAGAGGTTTGGTTGCGGTTTGCGAATTGAGTTTATTGAATGCGATGCATTTCTTGGCGCATATTTGCCACTTTGACAGCATCCAGCTATCTATGTAGCCGCCTACGTCTTGGTGCTGTCATGGTCGTTTCGTTAAGCTGTCATGGTCGTTTCGTTAACTTGGTAGGCTCCCCGCGCACTGCTTCGCAGAACACCGATTCCCGCAGGGCATAGGATCTACCTGCTTTTTCAGGCGGTCAGTCTTTACTTTTCCGAATTATAAGCACTGCGCACACAGACACGCGTCTATGACGTCACCCGGAACGTTGTACGACGGACGGTTGCGTCACAATTTTTCTGCGAATTGCACCTGCGAGAGCACTCCGCGAGAGCACTCCGATGCGTGCGGTCAGAGAATATAAGAAATGAAGAACATAAACTATGCCACCTGATTTGCAGATTTATTTATTGTCCTGCCTTTACAATCGCCACAAGCCTGTATTTCCTCTCCTTTTAATATTTATCATTTCCCTAAAGCGCCAGATTTGAGGCCAAACCCGAAAGGCTCGCGAGCTGTCGGCCGCCATGTCGCTTTGCCGATGTAAGCAAAGCGCAACGTGTTTTCTGGACGTGAGTGAGACCGCAGTCACCAGCGAAACATGGCGGAACGGACACGTCAAGTGAGCGCACTGTCCCCGCCGGTCAGGCACAAGCGAAACACAAGACGAGCAGTGAAATCGAGCTGCGCTCCAGCTATCGTAAGCCGCTGCAAACATACCAAGATGGCAGCGCACAACACTTTGCGGCGCTGGTGTCAGTCCAAGCCGGTCTACACTCGTAGGCAAAGTTACACCCTTTGGAGTGCCCGTTCTGCCACACAACGATAATCGTCATCTGCCTTGATGCGTTTCCTTTCTTTAACGCGGCAAGCCCGGTACTTTCCAGTAACGAACGGCATGCGCGTTATCAGCATGACATAGCATACCCGACTGGAAGGTATACCGGCGCGGCGTTTTCAAGAAAGGAAACGCAAGCAAGGCAGATGGCGATTATTGTTGTGTGGCAGATATAAATCCCAAAGGGTGTAAACTTTTTTTAGAGCGTGTTAAGCGTCCTGACGGCTCTATACCATGTGCATGTTAAGTGGGAAACAGGCACACAGAAAAAATCACTAGGCCCGTTATGGTTCTCTCTTCGCGTCAGCCGTGCCTGTATTCTTAGGTACTGACATTATAAATTCAAACGCGAACAATTTGAAAGGTACAAAGTTACGTTATGGCGTTTCCTGCTTAAATTGCATGTTCAACGACGATCTAATTCATGAACAGCAAAGTGAATTTATGTCGACAGCAAGCTTAAAGGCTGGCTATACGGAACATCACATATTATTTGGTTCTATATAGCTACATATAAACGGTCTTCCGACGGTTTTCTCTTCTTCGCGCTTGAATTTGTTCCGAAATGTCTCCCGCGTCTAGGACATAAGCAATGCGGCTTGCATTACAGTAAGGCTACAGTTGGGTAGAATCGAATCCGCGACCTGGTGTTGAGAATGAGCGCGCGATATAGCCACTAAGCCACCACGGCTCGTGTGAGAGCTTTTCGTTACCGCATTGAACGACGAAGCAGAGAGCGAAGAGAGGGTCTTACTCTTTCGTTGGAGCTTCGCGATCGCGTCAAGTCCTTCGGCGTCATCCACGGCGTAGCTGGGCTGCCGCTAGGTGTGGACGCCGTGCTGGACAAAATCCCTGGAGCCGAGCTCGATTTTGGGTCGCGCGGTTCGCACGAGAACCTGCGCGATTCTGTTGGCACGCCTTGCCCGTGGCACGCTGTCTCGGGATTCCTTCGCGAGACGCGTGGTTGTCTGCGCGACAGAACCGAAAACGATGAAGAATTGAATCGCCGAGAAATCAAGGCGGACGATGCAAAACGCGCGATTTTAAAAATGATAATTGCGAGAGCGGTAAGTGGGCAAGTTGTTATCGGTGCATAATCAGCA